>NC_135759.1:38269752-38983475 GCF_052425735.1 Oculina patagonica
GGTAAAATTTAAAAAAAAAGGGGAGAAAAAAAAAAAAAAAAAAAAAAAAAAATAAAAAAAAAAAAAAAGTCCAGGAGAAAAAGGCGAGGGTGTATTATACGGCAGTCCACACGTTTGGCAAACGTCATTATTCTTTTATTTCATTTTTGTTTTTGAAATACAATATTCAAAATAATAAGTGACTCTAAGAATACATATAAGGTCATTAACAAACCTCTTATCGAGAGCGCACGGTTCCGAGAAGGATCTTTTAGAAAATGGTACGCCGCTTTAGGTTCCCAGATAGTTAATGCAACATCCTCGAATTCTCATATCACATTCAAAAAATAAAACACAAGCACACAACTGTGTACCTCAATTTTCTTCCTTGCTTGACATGAAAACAAGGTTGTGTTGCCCGCTGGCCACCGCGGCTCCGTCTTTTCTCGGAAGGCGGGAAACCCCCAAAAATGGGACTTACTCCCGCCGCTATTCTCTAGGATGTATTCCTTTCTATGCAACTATCTGAGATACTAAAACTGATAAGTACTCGCTGTTTTACAGCCCAAAAAAAATAAGAAATAGTAAAGAACACACAAAAGGCGGAGTAAATGCAATTTTTGACAGTCCTCCTTTAAGTACGCGTAAAGTTCTGGATGCCACGACAACTAGTCAATTACATCCGTCATGTTGCTTTGTTCAACTGGTTCCCCGAGTCCTCTCTTCCTTTGGGAATGACGTTACGAAAAAGTCATTTGTTTTCGCAAGCTTCGATCACAAGTGCAACAAAAACGAGCGCACACTCGTGAATGAACTTCAAATTTACGCTAAAATCACTTACACACGTACGGAAAGACCTGATTCGTCCCCAGTCGTCTTTTGAGTCCGTCTTGAGCCTTGGACGCTGGACACGGAGGGAATTGCAATAGTCGCATACGAGACGACTGGGGACGAGTCAGCGGAAAGACGGCAATCTAACCTTAACACATTTCATGCTATTAATAGTATTTATTACATTACTCATTAGTATACAGCGTGCACCAAGTTTTACAGGTTCCGCTTGCGCTGCTTCACAAGGTACCCCACCACAAATACTAGTTTTACCTGTTTACTTTAAATGAAGAAAATTAAGAGCCGTGAGTCTGAGACTATTTCCTTGGCAACAAAAGGTCAAGAACCGTAGTCTTCTTCAGGGGGCTTAACATTGATACAAGGGAAAAATCAAGGCGGACTATAATTAACCGTCTTTTCATAGTCTCAAAATTCTCCCAGCTCACGAGAAGATAGCCTCGATTTCCGCCGCCTTCTCGAGTCCGGTCGTTTTCCCGAAAAGCGGCTGGAAATCGAGCCTATAACGGAAAGACTAAGATTTGACGAAAAATTCTATCCTGACGTAGCTTAACAGTGGTTCGGCTGGTGTGCGATGTCTCGGGTACTTACGCGTAAACAATTTGAAACCGAGCAACAACAAGAGCCACTTCGTTCATGGTGTACGTATCTCTCCAGGGTTACGTCATCGGTTTATAATATTTCATGTCAACTATCTCGGACAACTGTTTTTACAGGAGAGCTAAAATTCTAGTATGTACTATCTTCGAAAAACTTAATTGCATCTCCGAACTACATTATTTATTCCAAATTTACTATTAACAAACTACTTGAATGCCAAAAAAAACGAAATAACGTAAGAGGGTCTGAATGGGGTTTAACTGCTGAGAATTTTACGAAATCTTAACCGTCAGCTGAAAAATGTAGCCATTCTTAACTTCGAGATGCAAGATCTACAAAATTTGCCTGTAGCTGAGAAACCGGCAGTGAAATTTTATTTTAGGAGATAGCTTAGAAATCTCCGAAAATTATCTGATAACTCAGATTCCAGACCCCCCCCCCCCCCCCCCCCCCATTCACACCCACTTATAAATCGCATTACTAACCCCTACAACTTGTTAAAACCCCCATATAGTCTTGAATAATCATAGAATACACTGTATACATTCCTTGACAATAAAACACTTTGTGGGAAATAAATCGCTACATGAAAATTTACAATTGAGTAAAAGCAAGTCTAGAAAGCTTATTAATTTTACGAAAATACATTTCTATGTGTTATCTACAAAGCAACGTCACCTTATTGAAGATGAAATCCGAGGCTAAGAAGTTAAAAACATCTCACGTGCAATCGAGTTAGCTTACTAAAACAAGACCTACGATATAAACATTCCGTATTTTCATATTTTCTGAAAACGTGACAACTGACACGGGTGACGAATCAAACTTGGTAACCAGTTAAACCTCAAATAATCTATTATGTTACGTTATCTATTTTTATCTATTTTTTTAGTTAAGACACTTATTTCACCGATCCGGTAATCAAACAACTATTTTACTTGTCAACTATATGGCTACAATTACACCTTGTTCGGTACCTGCCTTGAAATACAGTTAAAACACTTGTCTACCCCTGAAAAAATGACAGATGCATTAACCCTTATCCGTTGAATTAGATTCCCCTGCTTTATCAGACTGATAACACACTTATATACTGAGAAAACCGGTTACCTTTTTCAAGCTACCTAGGCTATGGCTAACACAGTCCTGAACAGTTCCTCGAGTTACAATTTAAATAGCAAATCAAAGGTTATAAAAGAATATTTCGCCTACAAATACAACACAGATCTTCTGGAAGCTCTAAAAAATGCTGAATAGGTACCGCTTGTTCAATTTTGCAGGATCACTGGAATTAAGACACTGTTCACGTATAACTGCTACTGGTTTTGAAGCAAATCGCCTTGGAGGGGTAGGAATGGTCCGTAAAATATAACGAGTCGCGGCAAATTTTAGCCAAATTTTAGTGGTCTCGTCGCCTCGAATTTTTCTTCGACGCCTTCTCAAAGTCTCGATTTCTTTTTCAAAGCTAAAAAGGTCTCGGGCTCGCAGAAAAGATATCAGTCTCGCCGTCTCGCAAAGTCTCGCATTGACCATTCGACACCCCTTTAGGAATAAATGTTTGATAAAGCGTTGGAACTGGTTAACATTTTTGGTACCCTGGGTGCCAGAGGTTTTTCTTGCGCGGTTTCCGGTGTCAGTAGGCGCGGCCTTCGGACGCCGAAGTATTCACCGCGCGCGAGAAAAATCCTCTGGTACCCAGGGTACATTTTCGGCTAACAGAGCGTACTTTTTTCAGCCTTAGACGGCAACACTCAGTGGCACTTCGCCTATTCTCTTCCGCACGAGGAACAATGTAAAGCGCTTAGCAAATGCCTGCTCTCCCTTAATAAAACAATTAAATAATTTATAAAAAATATCACGATAAAAGCCACGTCAACCTCTTAAATTTCTTTCGGGGAAGCCAACAAAGTGCATATACATGTCTATCACGTGTCGTGTGGCCTCGGCTCGTTGATTGGCATAGTGATTAAGATCTCATCCAAAAGCTGCAAAGCGCGATGCAGATGAATTTCAATCCAGCACGGCGTCTCCTTGATGCTTTTTCTCGGGTAGTCTGGACCCCAGCCTTTGACGAAGCTCAGCCGAAGAATACAGAGCCTGCGCAAGTCATCCACGCCCACGCTCATACCGATCTGTGGTAACAAGGCACCAGGTCCCACGCCAGTGGAAATAGCCGCGGCTTGAGCTGCAGCGGCGGCCTGGGCGGCATGGGCCTGTTGTTTGATCTGTCGATAGCACTGGCGCAAATCAAACACTTTGATGTATGCAGATGGGTAGATTTTGTGGACAGCGTCACCTGGGCAACGTCCAGCTTCTCTATCTAAGTAATAGCTTTGTACAAAGACGCTGTGTTCGCTGAGACACCGCACCCATACATCCCCTTCACCTCTTAAATCTAACTGGACTCCTTTTCCTAAAAAAAATACACATGGAATTTCTTAAGGTCCAAGTCTGCTCACAGGCTGCCCGGTCCTGAAATGAATAGAGGGGAGGGGGGTGCTTTGTCTCCAATCTGTTGACAGAACGGACAGCCAGCTCACAGCTGTAATGGCGGCCCCGTCACAGTCATTCAAGATAAGAGTTTCGTAAGCAGCCATCCATTTTTTTCAGGCTACCTTCATGTCTTTTATCGTGAGGGCTATAAGTTTGTGCGATGTGAGTGGTTTAAAATTTCCCGGGAAGCACCTCCTTGATACAGATCGCGCCTAGGGCTCTCAAATTGACTTTTTCCCGTTTCAAAGAAGAACTAAACTATACGGTAATGTCAGTAATGGTACAACAGTGCACCCAGATTGCAACAAAAAAGGTATTCTTGACCCTTGTCAGGGCAGGGTAAATGAGCAAGGAACCTGAAAAAACCCCTTTAAAAACGATTTTCAGGTTTGAACGTTTGGGTTTTTTTTTCTATAGCGGTAAGACGGCAAAAAAAAAGACATAAGAACTAAGATGTATTGTCAATCTCTTACCTATATGCAGCCTTGCCTTTTCGCTAGCCTCAGTTCTGTGGACGTTTGAGAGTTGTCCCAGACAAAATCTACTGCCGCCTGAAGGATCAACATAACCATCTACTGCGACGGACGGACAAGATGACATGACCTTGAAAATCTCGCCAACTTGCTGGTCCAATTCGAAGTAGGATATCGAGCACCAATTCTCGGGAGCTGTTGAGAGAGAAAATGGAAAATGCATTTCAATACCTGTCTGCGTAAGACATTTTACAAAGAAAACAATTTTTTTATCTGTTTTCCTCGGGGGTTTTTCCAACAGTCGACTGCGCTTCCCGCGTAATTTCCCGCCAAAAGAATCGTGCACGAAAGCGAGGCTGCAAGTGACGCCCTGATTTTTCAACACGCTTTACTCGCTCTATTATTTTTCTTTCTACTGAAACAAAGCAAAGCAAAGCAAAGCAAGCAAAGCAAAGGCATCCCCGTTGTTCTACCAAGCTACTAGATGTGATTTTTGCTAAATTCAACACGTGAAAATATCCCTGTTTACGTCCCAAACAAAGGTAAGAAAAGCTTCTAATTTCCCTTTTGTAAAGGCAAATGTTAGCTGATAGAGAAACCTGGTAGTCGTGACCTCGATTTGTATAAAAGCTTGTCTTAAAACCTGTCTATATATGTCAGGTCTTTGTGTTTTCTATTGAAACGTTTCCTACAGATAGATGCAGTAAAACCATATGCAACAAACAGAATTTTGCATTTAATGTTATAATGAAAAAACGATCATAAAACATTAAGACATTCCAGTTGATCTGTACAGTAGATCTTTATATTTGCACAACAAATTTCTTTGCTGGCTTAGCTAAAAAAGTTAACCCTCAAAACGTTAAGGAATACATTTGAAACTGAACAGTAATAAACTAGCAATGACTTTTTAACCCTTATTTTCAACAACACCGAAAGTTGGAGACGAAATATGCTAACTAAACCTGGTTTGACAAAAATCTCAACCAAAACTGGTGGGAGAATACTCTGATACATGTTCTTTTAATCAAGTCAACCAATGACTGCATTGTGAGTGTACTTACGGGGGTGTTTAGAAATAGGAGCACCATCTTGGACTTCAGATGTTTGATCTTGGCTCCCTGTGCAAAGCAAATTAAAATTGCAATGTAAAATATTATGTTAAGGCCCAGAGTATTTCAGACTGTAATCTTGTTTCTGGGCTCACAATGAAATGGGTGACATCTACAGTATGTAATCATACAAGAGGATTCTTAAACAGATTATACAATGTATGTCATACATTTTCTAGTATTGGAAGTACATTTATGACCAAGTGAATGGAATGGTTTTTCTCCCATTAAAAATTGAGGAAATACAGCCAGGGTAAAACGTATTACAATTTACATGTAAAATATATCAGACTTTACTTGTTTGTTTGTTTTTGATTTGTTTTTCTGTTTGTTTTTTTCCACAAATTTTTTATAAGTTTCTATCCTTTTGGTCTTTCAATTTACATGGGCCACATTAGACACAGCATCACTTTATGAACGATGGGTTCTCTTATTTTTGATAGCCAGCTCTTAAACTGAGTAATTCCTTCATGAGTGCAACCCAGCCATTAGTCACCTCTCTCAAGGAAAAGGCCACCATGACACTGATGTGAGGAGTGGGAGGGAAAAGGGGGCAAAGCATGGGCTGGAAATGACGGATGTTTACAAAAAACTAAAAAATCAATCAATCAACAACTTTATTAATGTGTCAAAGGAATCCTTCTAGCCGAGAGTGAAACACTCTCTACTAATAGGGGACACATAAAATAAATAAAAATAATAATAATAAAAAGACTTAAAATTGATATTTACAATAAAAACAGACTAAAATTTAACTACTCTATTTACAAATTATTTCAAGACTCCGCATCACTATTAACCACCGGTTTTTTACTGAGGGAACACTGTCATACTTTTGCTTTAACTACAGATTTATATGCCTGTAGCTGGTTCCTTATTTACTGTAGAACTTTACATAGTAAATGGTTTGAACCCAGGAGTATCAGTAGTTTGTATCATGCGATTATCTAGGTGAGAGAAGTTCTGAAAAGAACTGTTGTTGGAATTATTCTCACCAGATGATCATGTATACTAGTTTTACAACTGTATTATCATTAAAACAAACTTACAATAACCAGTCCCTGGGTGTGGTCCAGGGGTGTATGTGGCTGATCCCTGTGCACCCCAGCCAGGTGGTCCAGCTACAATGAAAGGCAAAAACATCTTGTTAGACTTGACGTTGTGGTAAACGGGGTCAAGTCAAAGGGATGTGAAACAGGAGAAACAATTCCCTTTGTTTGAGTTACCACAATGTTTTTGATTTAGCACTCTAGGCTTATCACAGCTTCTCAAATCATCAACAATTCTTCAAGTACGTTAAACAAAGGGAATCAAAACTGTGACAGTAGTTTGGATATCTAAATCTAAATCAGCATAGATTATCAGGATTTTTATCTCTGTCTACGCTTACATTTTAGTTTCAATTGAGAAGATATACACTAGAGAGACTGTCATTACATTTCCAAACACCTTAAATTTCTGTAAAAAACACTTTTCTGTGACAAAGAACTTTCACAGAACTGTCACAGAATTTTGAAAAATACCCAGTAAAAAGATTGAGTTGATTATCATTTAGAAGTTGATTACTTTAGGTAAATTAACCACTGATTCAAATAAAGCTTTTGCAAATCTGCTTAGGCAGTTAATTCACCTTTATTAACTTCTAGTTGATAATCAATTGACTCCTGATGCAGCACAGCAGTTTCTTTAAAAACTTATCACTTTGTTCAGATTGTAAATACAAGTTAGTTGCCACAGCGTTATAACCCAGCCATTCAATATCTGTTGTTAATCCTAAGTATACTTGTACTATACCTGAAGGGACGTGACCCATGTCAGCAGGAGGATGCATCCCAGGATACATTTCATGTGGGGGACCTACCACTGACGGAATCGTTTGGCTACCTGGTGAGTAAAAGTTCAAACATCGTATTGTATGGTTAAAAGAAACTATTTTTCATGTTTGCCTCCAGAAACACTTCAAATAAGGGAAACTTGTTTTAATGGTACAGTAAAAACCCGCGTATAAGAACACCTATTTTGGCGGTTCAGGCTGATTTGGTTCTTATATAAAGGTTATAATCTGCAAAATCAGCCTGTAAGTGTTCTTAAGTGTTCTTAAAAAATGTTTCTTAAAATAAGGAACATACTAGGCTACCAATAGATGAAATCAATATATATGCACAAAATTGTATTTTAATTTTAATAAAATTGATAAATCAAGGCAATACTGTACTGTAATTGGGGTGGAACTATTATGTGTGCAATGAAAAGTAGTGTTGATCTTTGATATGTTTCCATATAAGAACAACTTTCATTTTTCAGGCTGAATGTGTTCTTATATAAATGGTGCTTTATTTCCTAAAATCAGGCCTGGGTGTTCTTAATCCACTTGTTCTTATAAGCGGGTTTTTACTGTACTACTGACTTCTTTTAGCTATACTTTGTGTCATAGAAGACAATTGAGCTCTCTCTCACAGCAAATTTTAAATTATGAGCAAGACGTTAGTCAGTGACACAAGTTATTCAAGCTTGTCACTGACTAACATCTTTCACATAGAGAAAGCTGTGGTGAGAGCGCTTGCCACCCACCAATGTGGCCCGGGTTTGATTCCTGGACCTGGCTTCATATGTGGGTTGAGTTTGTTATTGGTTCTTATCCCTCCACAAAAACCAACCTTTTTTAATTCCAATTCGATCTGGAAGCAGTGGACGACTAGCCACACTATGGATGTGCCACTGTAAATTTCTATTTATTTATTACCGGTAGCTCTGGATGCAAAGTGCACATACATGTAGCTAACATGAGTCAGTGCACCAATAAAATATCAATATGTTGATCAACATGACTGAGAACATTAACTTTTATTTAACAACACAGACACAAAATAACTTTATTTTATCTTTAAACTGAAAGTAAAAATTTACATGGGAAATGAGGTGTAATACATCATAGTGGTTTTTTCTTGACTTTAGACCAATCTTCCAATCAGAGTAAAGTTCATAATATTGGCAATTTAAACATGTTCTAGCTTCGTAAACAAACTCATGATCCTTTCTGTGTTAAATTGTATAAACAGCGACAAAATTTCAACCAAAAATGGGATGGCATACCATTTAAAGTGCTGCCTCAATTAGTAATAGTAATTGGACTGAGTGGAGTACAATTCAGGGAGTAATCGGGCGAGTAATTTCAAAATCGGCCAAGCGCGCAGCGCGAGGACGATTTAAAATTACGAGCTCGATTACTCTCTGAATTGTACGACACGAGGTCCAATTACTAATTAATCATATCAATAACAAAATTCGAGGTTAGGAAGTCTGAGAATCGTTTTTAGTGTGAAAAAGTCAATGGTAAATTCAACTGGTTATGCAAACAGTGGCAAAACAGCAAGAAAAAACTCATTTATATGCGCGTGATTGACGCCCGAATGGCGTAGGTGTCCAATTACAGGTATCCAATTTAAAGTTGCTCAAATTAGATACCTGTAATTGGACACCCACGTGATCTCGCGCCGATTACGCGACAAATAGGTGCGCGCAGAACCAATCAAAATCGAGAATTTTGTTATAGATACGATTAAGGTACACCATGGGGGTGATTGCAGGATATTTTAAAACCCAGTGGCCTGTTTCTCGAGGGTCCCAAAAAGTTTTCACACCTGGAAAGCCATAGCCAACTCTCAAACCTCAAGATTACAGAACTGTTTTATTTCATTATATTTTTAATATGAACAGAGGTTCCCTTCATACAAAGTTTCAGGCCTATGCACTTCTCTGTTTTTAAGATACAGATAACTAACAATGACTTTCAAGAAATGGGCCCCTTAAATTTTCTTAAATTTTCTCCTTATCATTCCAGAAACAAAACACTTTTTCTTTCTAAAATAGCTCCTTGTTGACACCCGTGTAAAAAAGAGACCGGGATCCCGCCACGAACGGGGATCCCGCCAAGATGGCGATATCAGCCGGGATCCCGGCCGGGAAAAAATTCCCGGCACGTCGGGATCCCGCCAAGAATCTTGCCGAGACCGGGATCCCGGCAAGATAGCAGACTTCCCGCCGGGTTCCCGCCTGGGTAGAATTTCCCGCCACGGATCCCGGCAAGAATCTTGCTGGGAATTATATTCTTGCCAAGATCCCGCCAAGAAAAAAAAAAATTCCGGCAAATTTTTTACAGCGTGAATAAATCTCGGTAGTGTTCCCGGCGAGAACTCACTTCTCAGAACTCACCGGGAGAAAGTCGATGCTTTGAAATTCTCAAAAATAATATTATGCTGTGGTCGGAACACAAGTCATGGCGTGTATTGATGAAATAAACTTAAAGTACTGAAAGTAGTACTTTATAAACCAGTTTGATTTTTAAAATGTTGAAAAATATTTAATACGTGACGGTGAGCCGCGGACGTGATTCCCACGAGGAAAGTTTTATCAGTCTAGACAAACTGGCGCGACAAAGAGGCGCGTGATAATAAGTGAAGATAAATTAAAAGATAAGAATTTTTATTGATTCGCGGTCTGTTTTTCAAGCTTTTGAAACTCTTTCTTACCTTTGAGGAACCTTAATACCTTTGAACAATCCAATGACGAACGTCTATGACAAATTTCTGTCGGCCTTTTTTTTTCCAATTGCAAATATAATCAGGAATTCGCTGTAATTGCGCTTTTTGCATTAAAAAAATCATCTAGATGCTATTTTTATTGTGGCTCCGAAGAGGTTATCAGACTGAGCTTTATATTTTTAGAGTTTATTTACCTTCCCATAGACCACACACAGCGCTTCACACGGCGAAGATGTTCCCAGAAATATTCCCGCCTTTCCCCGCAAGGTGTTGTGAACTGAGCGTTTCGATTGGCTGACTTAAGTCACGTGGGCAATTGTACACGCCACCCGCAGGCAGAGAAAAAAATCATTTTGAGTTGGAGTGTTTTCTCTTCACAATCAGGGCTGGAAAATGTGTTTTTAAGTCCGCCGGGAATCTTGGCAAAATTTCAAGGTTCCCGACGGGATTATGGCCGCCGGGAATTTCGTTTCCCGCCAGGAATCCCGGTCAAAATCCCGCCGGGATCCTGCCGGGATTTTATGGCCGCCGGGATTTTTATTCCCGCCAAGAATCCCGGAAGTTTGGAACATACGATCTCCAAGACAAGCAAAAATTTCAAGAGATTTTATAGATTAAATGAAGCTGCAAACAACAAGACATTACAAACCAGGATAATGATGAGCAGTGGGCCCAACAGCTTGACGGAAATCAGGATCTGACTGTGAATTTCCACCATAAGCTCCATCTAAAGAATAAAACAAGCAAAATTAATGTAAAACAATGATTTAATAACCTTGTCGGAAACCAAGATTGAGGATCTGGCTGTGAATATGTGTACTGTTTCGCTGTTTCACCAGAGGCTTGTTCTAGTGTCGTCTGACTTCAGAGACTTTGCAAATGTTCTGGTACTAAATTCCTCTTTTGGATTATAACACAGAGAAATCTGACAGTTAAGGTACATGAAATCTTCAATTCTACAGTTTTAATCATCATTTTGTTTTGTTTCCTTTCGTTTCACAAATTACAGTATAAAGCCTCACCAACATATAGACCACAAGTCAAAGAAGTAAAACATTAAATCAACTGACAAGAAAATCATTAATCTTTACTCAGGACTTGCTCAATATCAAATTTACAAACATCAGGTGCTGACCAGAAGACCACAGGCTCAGGTTGGGTGCAGTATCGAAAGTGTATCCAAAGCATCACATTGAATATTTTTCACGAGCATCGCTTTTTTTTATTATTTTCTCGATATCACAGTTCTGTATTATTTACTGACTCAGTTCTTGTAAACATGGATCAAGGTCTCGATCATTACTGGTGTGGAATTCTTGGACTTATTGAAATCCTCTAACATGGTGGATCACTCAATGAGAATTCTTTTTAGACTTTTAATGTTTAGTACAATGTCAAAATGGTAAACACCACTTTCTTTTTATGTTTTGACGGCGAAAATTGCTTTAAAAGAAAAAAATTAGTCACAAGAATGTTGCTATTCATGTGATTTATCATACATGTTGTTTTACTTTACTTCACCATGAAAGCTTCACTGCTGTGTTTAAATAATAAACATTACATTGAATTCTTCTGATATCAAACAATTTTTTGGTCACTTAATCCTTTTGTGAAAACTCTACATGGGAATTGTGGAGCCAATTATGAAAACATGTAAAAAAAGGCTGCAGCACATTTAGAAATGCACTAAAATGGCCTTTTTTCTGCTCACTTCACAACACTGAGTTTTAGTGATCACAAGCCCATATCCTAACAAAGATTTTGAACATCATTTTATGACTGAATTCCAACACCTTGAGTTTCTACACAGCTGATACTCATGTAAACACCTCAATTTACAGACTGACTGCATTCTCTATATTCATTCTCTCAAAATTCTTCTTGGTGGAAACAATTTTGATTTGTGTGGTCAACAAAATAGCTGTGTTGACATAATGAGAATCAAAACACCAATTAAGGCAGAGCACATTTAAGCCACAGATTGAAACTAAGACTGCTAATTACAGGATGTCTCCCGCCAATACCACTTTCAGCTTCTAGAACATTATGAAAAATTCCATAAAATTTCAAAAAATAAGCCGTTAGCTTATATTGCTCACAGTCCCTTTCAGGTGGGCTTATTTTTGGGGAGGGTTTTGGGGAGGGCTTCGGAATTTTTCAGTATACACGTACCAAGTCAGGTATACCAAGCAACTTGACCTTGTTGTGTACTGACCTTAACTCTTACATCCACAAATATATTGAATATATTAAGTAATAAGTACATGTAATATTTAACCCTTTAAAAACCATTTAATCTAACCTGTTCACATATGTAACCAAGTATCAAGACTGACAATGGCTGGCATCATCATCATCATCATCATCATCATTTTATTAGCCACTTTAGAATTATAATTTTACAGCAATAAAAGGGCAAGGAGACCTCAAAGAAATCACCAGGCTTTTAGGGAGGCACCCGGCCTCGGTTATCAATGTTAGTAATTTAGTTTTGGATGTGCGGCTAGGTCAATTCAGACTCATTTCATTAAAAATTTAATCATTTTTTTCTTAAAAGTAGGAAAGCTAGACAATTACCAGTGATCAATATAAGCTAATAGAATTAAGTCTTCAACTTGCTGGAAGGTACACAAATTGATTGTTTTGGCGCAATGCCAAATACTTAGAGCAAACATTAAAGGAAACATAATCCGATTCTTTGTCCCATGCTCGTGTCATTGTTGAACAATTCATGTTCATTATTTATCACCGAGCTAAAGATTTACCATCTTTATTATTTACTACACACTTGAAGATTTTGACATTGCTGATCTTAGCAGTATGTAGGACGCGCGTCACATATCAACCTAGGGCCCAGCTCACCACGAGTTGAAATCTCGTAGTTCAGTCGTGTAGAGCGCCCAACCAGTATCTGGGAGGCCATGGGTTTGATTCCCATCGGAGACTCCGATTTTTTCTTTGTCCCATGCTCATGTCATTGTTGAACAATTCATGTTCATTATTTATCACCGAGCTTAAGATTTACCATCTTTATTATTTACTAGTTCTTTCTCAGTTCCCAGGAGTATTTTGCTTTGTGTTCTTCACAGCGATTTCTTGTTGTGCTAGCCATCTCTGTTCACATCTCATTTATTCCTGTAGTAAGTTCTACTGGGTGGTTGATTACGCAAAACGTAGCCATCCAAAAATATGAAATGGAGGCAGGGCAACAAAAAAAGAATGCCATTACAAGGCTGTGCTCTAAGAAAAATTACAAGGAGCCTAAAGGTTCCAAACTATGAGATCCAGGGTGCCCAGCATAAAGCTTATATGAAGGGAATAAGATTATCTGGTCGCCCAAAGACAAAAGTTAGTCGCCTGAGGGACCGGGGCACCCTTAGAGCACAGCCCTGCATTAAGAACCAAACAAACTGAACAGGATTGTAGTAATGTGCATGTGTGATTCCACATATATTTTCAAACAAAATTTGTCTGGAACAAAACAACATAACAGAGAAAGACAGGGATCTCACAAAAAGCATTCATGTTTTGACATCACGGCTCAACTAGTCCAAGGTCCCAACTTTGCATGGTGGTTGACCCAACCAGAAGTGAAATTTCACATTTACGGACGGTAGATTTGACCATGAAAATAAAAAGATCAGGGATCAAGGCTTGCTTGTTTTTTTTTTTTCCTTTTTTTCTGCATTAGGCAATTACATGTATCATCAAATTAGTCAGGAATACAATAAGGGTTAGTTTCCTTTTAAACTGCACATAAATAAATAGAAAATAAATCCTATTCTCTGGTATTTATATACATACTGTATATATTTAATTTTTTGTTCTCTAAAATTAATGAGCAAATGATTGAATTTAGTTTCTTAGTTAGATAATTCTACCTAATGTTATTAATTATTATTGACTAAGAACAATGCCACAGATGAACTGTTATAAACCAAACATAGGGCTATTTTCCAACAACTTTTCCACTCTGCAATGAATTGAACTGAAATGCTATCAGTTGTATTTATTTAACAATTCATTCCTCTTTATTTATAAGCTGGAACTATTTTTCCAACTATATATTCAATGTTGACAACTGCTTCAATTGTGTTGGAAATATTATTTGGTTTTATCAGTTTTGTTCCTCCTATTTACCCACAACAAAAAGGCAATTTGATAGTTAACACTGATAAAGCCAAGAACAAATATTAAACACCCCTCTGAATAGAAAACACAAACTATTTTTCAAAATCAGGTATTCTATTCTTCTCAGAAGCTATCAAACATTCAAGAGAACCAGAAAAGCCACACAATGGAAAACAAATATCTCTCAAAAGCAGGCATGGACACCAAAAATCAAGACAGCCATTCAGCCACTTCGCACAAGTGATTATTTTAGGCTTTCCCACAAAACGAAAAATCGTTGACTCCAATGATTGCTAAAATAAGCTTAGAAGCAATACAAGCTTTTGTAATTTGAAAAGCTGCACTTGTCGAAACAATTCGTGAGAACAATAGAGGAGAATGCATGTCGTGACAGTACCCGTTTACATTCAATTTCCTTGTTTCACTATTTTTATGTCATTCATGAATGAGGATATTAGAGTGATACAGATGTTGAGGAAGTTGTTTTGCGTGTGGTGTATAAAAATTGTGTGGGGGTTTTGAGGGAATTTTTCCTTCAAAATATGGTAGAATGAAAAAAAAAAAAAAATATTAATAAAAAAATTTATCACTTTCGTCATTAAGCTCTCTTTTGTCTTTTAATGATTTCATTTTACAACTAGGTTCCAGGCGAAATTATATTTGGGATCCGAACACATAGTGTTCTCGAACAAACGATCAAAATCTCGACAAAGAAAGGGGAGCGACTGGGGCTATTGTCTGCTCCCAGTCAGGCATTTACTCCTCAAATGAAAACAAAAGGTGGACAGGCCACGTGTTTCGTAGCAGACAGAAAGTCTGGAATTGAACAAAGATATCGCCATGAAATTTAATTGCACATCGAAACCCATAGTAACTTTTGTCTGTTTCAAAGGCTCGGATGGGACAACATTGACAATACATTTAAACAAATACTTTCTATCAAAGATGGAAAACGAATTGGGCATACAAACACAGAACATTTGGTGATAAAAAGGGAAAAAACACGGCGTCTTGCTTGAGCCGCTTACTATAAACATCAAAACACTGATATCAAGCGTACGCTGTATATTAAACCTACCTGGATTCCTTGACAAAGCCAATCCGGTGATGTCTGTGAAAAAATGAGACACGAATTAGTTAAGTCTTATTTTCCGTTAAAACACACAAGCAAATAGCAAATCCTAACAAACAGTCTGTGAATTGGGTAAAATGATAGAAAGAACACCATGTGTAGACTAAACTATCGGCGAAGTACAAGCCATGGACTGTAATATACACTGTCAGACAAGTCGAATTTATAATATTGAAGCTCGATATTTTTGTGTACTTACCCGGCGAGACGACTCGTTCATAATGATAAGGATTCACGCAAACGCTGTCACACTTTAAATCAAAAGCAAACTGGCAGTACTTGACGTGCTTTAGCTCGTTCTTGTGCAAATCAGGCCACCTCCAGATTCGCGCGTAAATAACATGGGGGAAACCTTTCCGTCCGGCGACTTGCAACCTTCCGTCCAGTGTCCGTTGAATTGTAACGCATTTCGAAGGATGCGTTCCGCCAGATGTTATAGCGGTGATCAACGAGTCCAGTTCGTCCCTTTTCTCCTTGAGTTTCTTCACGAGAGACTCGATAGCTCGCTTGGCGAACGACTCCGATTCACCGCCTTGTCTGTGGCACATCAGGCTGTGAACGATACTCAAGCAGGCATCCGAGCTGTTCGGCGCCACGGCCATCTTCGACAGCCTCTCCGCGACGGAGCTCGGCGTAGCAAACAGGGATGTGTCGAACTGTTCTTGGCCGGTGTTGGGAGAGTCTATCCTGTTATGGATTTCAGACAATAACGACAAGTCGCACATGAATGTTGCCACCAGGAACAGAGTTTCAAATCACATGCATATAAACGTACAACAGAGCCCGCACGATGTCACGACAAAACGACAAGACCACTCACTGTGCATGCGCAAATGTTACATGTACCAAAAAAAATGCCACCCCCACCGTACCCCCATGCAAAATTGACTTAAGTTATATTGTTGCCATAAAGTTCTTGAAAAGTTTTCGTTGATCTTTGAACCGACTTCGTGTGATAGACTTTTGTCGTGGTTGGTAGGGACGCATATCAGAAATAATGTGTTTGTATGGAAATTTATTAATTTATTGAAAATCAGTTTAGTTTGTCAAACTAAAAATAGAACGCCTGTTCGTAGATTAATCTTCCAACCAGCAACTCTTTTGTTCACACAAATCTATTTTTAACACATTCAAACCGCCATAATAATTTACTTTTAGCGCCACAGCAGGAAAACACGAGTTCTTGCCACGGCTTTTTTTGTGATCGACGATCAACGTTTCCTGTTTCGAGCTTATATCCATTATGAGAAATCGCAGCATCATTTGCTGTTTAAATTGGCCTTACAATACATATTTTCCGAATGTGTCCCGAAGGCCATACAAACATTTCCGATATTTTGGGAAGATTTCCGATACTTTCCGAAGTCATCCGACGAAGGTCCGATGATCTTTCATCAAAATATTGATAAATTTTGGTTCATTTGTCAGAAGAAAATTACAGACTCGTCAGCAGACATGACGTTATCGTCATTTTCGCATGTTAAAGATAGTTACGATTTTTCACAGTGAGAGAAAGCCTTGTAAATCACTCTTGTTCAACCTTAGTTGATTAAGGACAAATTAAGTGATTTAGCAACTCCTGTTGCAATAAAATTGCATTAGAAAATAGCTGAAAATAGTTGAGGAATCTTACTTTTACAATTAAGCATATTATAACTAAAGACCACATGACAGAAAAGGGTAACTTTTGTGAAGAAAAAAAAAACAACTTCGCAGATTTTTTGAGCAACTTTTAAGCAACTTTTTGACAAATTGTAAGCAACCTTTTGGGAAATGCCGAGCATTTTTGTAGACAGCCACAGTCATCAAGATGTAACCTGGCAAATATCGAAGATTAGCTTCCGACCGAATTGTTATTTTCTAATCCCGTACACTCACTGCTATTATACAACCACACGTACATTGAGCCTACTTATGAAATCATTGTATAACTAGCTTTAAATCCTTAGGTTTATCTTCTCTTGGTTTTGAGAGTTTTAGCATGTAAGCGGCATTTCAAGATGTACCTAAACTTTTCATTCTCAACATCTCTTCCCGATATAAACCCAAACATTTTTTAGTGAAACGAAAGAAGCTTATAGTTTTTCAAGGAGCACTAAAGCAGATAGTTCGTTTTCACGCAAAATCCGTCTTTAGACTCTATATACTAAGACATATAACCAGGTGCACTAAAAAAATTGTCTTAGTTCTTGTGGATGGATTGTACGTCTTTATTTTAAAAATGACAATTCACCTGGAAAAAGTACTTTTTGATAAAGGAACTGATAAAGAAAATCTCAAATGGCCCAGCAACGCGCTACGAAACGTCTTCAAACTATGTTTCACTGTGTTACAAGAAAAATATTCCCGCTCTAAGGAGGACAACATTGATCCGATATAGGATACTTTCACTTGAAAAATTTCCAGTTCGCACCCGTTACAGTAAAAAACCTTGATGCATCGTCAAAAGTGCGGCAGTTTGGGTCTTCAGTTCTTCTCCGATCTTTTGCAACCAGTCAACGACGACGAAGGCAGTACAGTATATGTGAAAAGATTGGAAAGGGCTTTTACAAGGGCTACAATTAGGTAAGTTTACATAACATAACATAACATAAAACTTTATTTATCCTCGAATTTGTTATAGCTAAGACAAGCTAGTTTCTTCGAGAAGATTGGAAAGGGCTTTTACAAGGGCTACAATTAGGTAAGTTTGCCACCCAACGTTTTAAGGCAGTAACTAAAAGAATTTTTAACTTCTTTCACAGTCAGTTAACTTCTTGTCTGATAACGTTATGACTGAAACATGATGGAAAGTTTAGCAAATACCTTTTGTATAAGGACCTTTGACAGTTGATATGTTGAGTCTTCCAGCTTTTTCGCCAACTGAAGATTACTGAATACTGTTAGTGTCATTTATCCAGTTTAAGAACCGAAACGAATAAACAAAATATTGGGGCTCAAATAAACGCCGGATCCAGGAGCACAGCATAGACATAACAAATAAACCCACGTCCCCGGAATTAAGATATATTTGAAGCTATCTCGTAAACAGCTAGCTAGCGCGCAAAACTGCAACGTGCATGTACACGTGCGTTCAATTCCGGGGGTGGGGGGGGGGACTCCCTTACGTGAACTATATAGGTATCGATTTTGGAGTCAAGTCTGAAATAAGGTAAGGAAAATGGTATATTTTGGTCTGAAATAGCACGTTCTTTGCTGATGTCTTTGTTTACATTTTGCCTCATTAGAACACGACTGCGTAGAGAAGGCAACATGCTATATACAAATTGACTCCAGACGTTTAAAGAGACCGTGAAACTTAATAATTGGCGAAACTTTCAGCTCTTTAGGTGTAATATTGAAGGAGATATTGCTTTCAAAAACTCAAATGTTTTGGTGACAAAAGCGCTAATGAGCTCATACATTCTTTGTAAAATTTTGAGTTTTCAAACCCGCGTCAAAGAAAAAGTATTTAATACATCCGGCTTAAATTTATAGGAAAAGTTTATCGTGCCATGCTCTTTCAATATTCGAATCGATATTTTTGTAGCTCGATCAGAAAGTGAAACTCTTACGCTAATGAGGCAAATATTTTAAACAAAGATTCCCCTATATGGCAAGGGTTTCTGGAAGCACGCCGCACACTCCCACCCACATTTTCGGAGAGTACCCCCCTGAACTTACTTCGCTTACTTTACGTAGGATTGGGTTGCAAACAGTCTAGACCAGTCGGTAATAAGATTATATAGCGTACCATACTCTACAATTCACCGAATGCCATGTATGACACCCTGTTTTATATAAGAACGTATAATTTTCGGCCGAGGCCAAACGTTCTTATTTTTTTCGAAGATTTGAGCCTAGAATGTTCTTAAAATGTTCTTATTTTTTAAATTTATGGAAATTCACTCCTAACAAATATACATGTTAACGTCACGGGGAAGGGAGTGTTTGTTCCCGGATGGATTTAAATTAAGATCGATTCATTCTGTACAGTAAATTTGTCATTCACAACAAATACGAAAAATAAAGATATCCACTATTTGGAGGGCCGTAACCAGACCTTTGCCATAGACGAGGCAAGATCTTGCTAGGGGCTCTGGGGGCATGCATCCAGAAAATTTTGAAATCTAGACGTCCTGAAACTCTTTCAAAGACATTTTTCATGACGCATTTCTTGAGAAAATCAATCTTGTCCAACTGGGATTACTTTTCCAACAAGACATATTTTGGTTTTAATTTTGGGTAAATTTGAAAGTTAGACGAGGCAAGTGCCTCGCCTTGCCTCTTGCTAGTTTCGGCCCTCATTTGAAGTCACTTTTCTGATATACAAAATTTAAGGCAAAAATGAATGATACCCAAAATAATAGTTTTATAATAGTAAGGTAGAGAAACACCAAAAAAAAGAATAATAAAGTGAAAACAAAAACGGCAAAGTTGAAAAAACTGGCCATTATTTTCGAGCTGCGCCGTCCTTTATGTACTAATAGCTGCTTTATTAGGGTCTCTATAACTTGTTCCTTCTGAATGCAGGAGAGCGCAAAAAGGTTTAAAGTATACTTCTAGGGCAATAAATGCGTTTGATGTAAATTTCATTTTATGGTTTCCTTCAGCACAAAATCATAGGTTATCTGTACTCGTTTCGCGGCATTTGCAATCCCTCTTCTGTGTAGAGTTTGACAACAGACAGCGTCACTACACACCTAGTGTATCAAGAGAAGGTGACATCCGCATTTATTTTTTTATTGTTTGCGTTGAGGTATTTTACAATACACTTCGCTCTAAATCCATGCAGTGAACTTTGGCATTTATGACGAAAGTAATCATCAACGAAGATCGAACTTTAAATAAACGCCTCCAGCGTTCAATACAGTCAGTCTGGTGTTTAGAACCTTACTGAATCCGACCCACACACACCGTATCAGCTGTAGGCCTGAAAGGATATTTAATATGGAGAACTACTTTTGTCTTTTCAATGTGATGGAAATGTTGTTTGCCTTTTTTTCGATTTAACGTTTTTTTTTTTTTGCGAGAAAATGACGTCATACAGATAATTCATTTTCACCTTACGACAAAGCTGATTGCGAAAGGATAAGTTGAAACAAATTCAAGTGTGAAAAAAGCCATGATTAAGAAGATATTGCATGTGAAAGATTGAAACTTGCCAAAATTCTAAAAATAGGACCGAAAAAGCAGAAAACTGATAATTCAGACTAATTAACCCTTTTCAGGACCGAATTTTCACATTTTATTTCGCTTCCATCTTGTTTCAAAACCTTGCATTAGTTTAGTTAGAAGGTGAAAATAGAATTTTGCTGCTAGTGGTACATTATGACGCCATTTTCCCGCTCAAACCCTTAAAATCGAAAAAGAGTAGGCATATACCCTTTTATAAGCCTACAGTTGACCCAGTTCTGCAACTAGCAAAATACAACTGAACGTGATGTTTATTTTGTCCATTTTTTTTTATTTTTATGTTGTTTGCGACAGAAATGATTACTACTCAGAGTATGCACGACCGGGTAACATATGTACTACAAAGGAAGGAAAACCAAGTGATATTCCGTCAGTATAACAACTGTTTCCTTAATTATAAAAATAGATCCACCAAAACCGTAAACAATATCCCCCCAGCTGCCGGGAAAAGTCCTTCTGCTTTTGCAACAGCACGTATCGGATGATAGGTAAACTGGCGATGAAGAAAGCAATGTTACTTGGCCGAATTTTCTTTACTAATAAAGCTTTTCTCGGGAATAGACAGGACTCGGTTCTTTTGGTCTACACAAAAGTACTTTTTTTTCTAAGAGCGTCTACCTTATTCACTAATTTTCGCGAAAATTCGGAAGGTGTGTTTTGCAAGTAGTATAAGTATGAATTATTAAGAGCCTGTGTAAGTTTAATGGAGTCTTTATTGTAAGAGGGGAACACATAACTGTAACTAAAACCTACGTCCATTTTCAATCATCCCCAATGTAGTTATTTACAGGAGCCGAAAAGAGATATAGAGGGGAGGTGCCAGGGTTCTGGGGCCCCCACCTTAATTTTAGGTCAAACTGAGGCCCAGAGCCTAGAAAAATGATTTTCTAGAGCAGGCCCCCTCTTATCTTTACACAAGATCTCGTTCCCAGAGCTCATGGCATTTTGCCCAGGAGACATTCAGACCCTGCCTCTTCCAATATCTTACACATTCAGTGACAGTCATTTAGATAAACCAGCGTCTTCAGGGTAGCAGTGCAGTGGATGATTCCCCCTAGCTATCTCAAAAATGCTGGAAGATGCATTGGAAAAAAAGGCCCTTTGCTTGGAACTCATTTCCAGAAATTATAAAAACTGCGACATCACTAAATGACTTCATTACAGCAATCCGACAATGTACTTTTAGCTAAGACTTTTTATCATTGGGGAGGGGGTGAATAGAACAAACTTTGTAAATTTGTATTTTTATATGTAAGTAGTTAACGGATATAATAATATTGTTATTTCTATTTTACTTATTTTATTTTTATTTTTATTTTTTAATATATATATCACTTGTTTCTCGAAGAAACTAGCTTGTCTTAGCTATATTAAATTCGAGGATAAATAAAGTTTTATGTATGTATGTATTTGCAGTTGGGGTCATTTGATCAGTTGGGGTCATGTGGCTGTGGAAAATGTTGCTGGAGGGCAAGGACTTGCCCCAAGAGCCAAGAATAGTTCAGAAGGGGTAACAGTCAACAACCATCCAATAAAGAAAAGGACTGGAGTAAAAACCGTGGGATAAAATTTCAAGTGTGCAGAGAGAAATGAGTCAAAAACTAAAACAATAACAACAAAAAAACGAGCCCAACAATGAACTTTCTTAACATGGTTTAATTTCAATAGCAAAATATAACACAACTGCACAAGTAATGGCATATTTAATTGCTTGTTAATTTATGTAAGAAAATATTGTTTGGTAAATGAACTTGTCTAATGAACATTTAAGTTTGTTGGTCGGAAGGAAAACATAACCTTATTATCAATATTGTTGTCCTATATACACGGTTACTGATCCCGAGTTTTTCTTCACCAACTGAGGTTATTTCTTCAAGCTATCCAACTGCTACTAATAGATGACTTGGCACATGTTACTTTTAAGATGGTAAAGATGTTTGTAAGTGAATCTTGGTCCAAGCAATGTATTTAAATGACTGCTTTCACTTCCTATTTTCCAGTAGACCCATAGCCTGCTGTTCCACGTGCTGTATCACTTAGTTCCTGGTGAAAAATGATTTTAAACTCCACTGAATTACCGGTAAAATCATGTTACAGTTGAATCTCCATAACTCGAACCTCCCGCTAACTTGAACCTTTTCTGATTTCCCTCCAGGTTGTTTTCTTAATAATTTTACCCTCGCTAACTCGAACTCCTGATATCTCGAACCTTTTTCGACTTCCCTTGAAGGTTCCAGTTATTGGGATTCAACTGTCTTTTGTGAGAAAAATGGAGCTTGTCTGGCTTTTCCAGCTCACTAGAAGAATCTACACCCTAGTATACTGTGGAGCCATCTACAGGGTTCAAGCTCTTTTGTGCTTTTAAAATTCCATGACTTTTCATGACCTTTTCCATGACTTTTCAAAGTTTTCCATGACCTAAATTTGACCATTTTTCTTGGAAAATTTAAAAATTATCAAGATTTTGGGTATGTTTTTACCCTTTTCTTCACAGAAAATAACCTGCCTAATTTATTTGGTACAACCAATACCATTATCCATGACTTTCCAGGCCTGGAAAATGAATTTCTAAAATTCCATGACTTTCCAGGTTTATTAAACATTACTTAACAGTCGGGAACACTGAATTTAATTCAGAGTTAATAAGTATATGAGGCAAAAAGGTGTATTGTTAAAGGTACGTGAAGTTCAAATGTCCGTTAAAATTCTTTCTGAGAACCTGAGATGTCAGTCGTCTCCACATTGCTTGGTATAAATTTTCTATTTACTGCAAATGCTTTGAATGAAAGGTCATTTAGTGTCTCAAGAAAAAATGGATGAACAACCTTATGGTGATGTCAGTATACAAAGAAGAGCAGGACAGCTCAGATCGGATTGCCAATGAGTTTGTCGCTGGAAACACTCACAGGTTGTCAAAATTTGGGCCTTTTTATCGTATTTTATGTATTTTAGACGACAATAGAAATTTAAAAACTGGCTTCAAGATGGCTTGAAAGTAACATCAAACTGCGTCTCTGAAAGTGTTTCAAAATGCACCAAATCGCATTAGAGCTTTACCAAATTTTCAAATTTTTCCGGGGGAGGATACCCTCGGACCCCCTACAGGAATGAGCCTCCGGCCCATTATAACACACCACCATCAATCTTAACCTTTGCGCCCCCTCAGTTTAAAATTTGTTCCTACGGGCCTGATGTTGGAAAAACCTGTACAAACTAGAGAAGAAGAAAAACATTGGAAGGCAGTATTAAAAAAAATTGTGCCAGACTCCACTTAAAACATGTTATGCCTAATAATTAAAAAAAGTAGTCTCCCACCTCCAAACAAATAAAACCTACCATTAATGAAAAGAAATCCTTCCTCCTCCTTCTTCTCCCTTCCCCCCCCCCCCCCCCGAAAGACAAGCATAACTAATCAAATATGCAGTAACACAGTTTCTTACCTCAACTTCCACAAGAGGCGGTGTGCTTATTCTCTCAACGATAAGTTGAGCAATGCGATCCCCATGGTGGACTTCATAATCAGTTTTAGACAAATTGAAAAGTACCACACCAACGTTTCCACGGTAATCACGATCTACAACACCTGCGCCAACGTCAATGTGATGCTTCCAGGAAAGGCTGGATCTGAAAAGTGTAAATTTTGGTATAAACAATGTGTTAAAACACAAATTCTTGTTATAACATTCAATAAGGGAAGGGTGCACTCAAACCAAACCAGACCACACTGCCAGAGCTTATCTGTTTCTATGGTATGAAGCAACTAGGCACATGGCTGAGGGTAGCAAAGGGTGTGTTGTCATCCCGTTTCACGCAAAAAATTTAACCAAATTCACGTGTCACATATACTTGAAACAGTAGAATTCAAGAATCAAGGTGCCTTTTCTAGCTATTTTCACGCGTCACGATCTAATTTTTGCCCTATTTTCACGCGTCACGATTTAATTTTTGGCCTTTTCACCTGTCACGCATAAACCCTTTGCTACCCTCATTGCTTCTACACCTGGATGGGATACTAGTCTAATTGTAGGTCCAAGCGTGCAACTCTGACTGCTCAATCAGTGATCTAACATGCAGGCCACTATGTCCCCACACATAGCCTTAGGTATGAAAATTTGGCTTCTTATTATGACATTATAATTTTCTATTGTGATCATTCCTTTATTTCTCATAACCAGTCTGCGTAACTTGGCATTTGTATTCCAAGGAGAATTTGATCATGATCACAGGGACTGAGACAAGCGCAGATCAATAGTTCAAAGATAATTAATGCACAAGCTAAATAATGAATTTAGAACAAGAGCTCCTTGTGATTTTAGAGTTTTCCCGAGAAACGATCTCCGTCAGTCCACATAGGGCCATCCCCTTTTTTTTTTTTTCGTTTATCGTCGTATGTGTTTTCTGATTTTGGGTCGGTCGGTCGGAATTAAAAAAAAAAATTAAAAAAAAAAGTGGATAAGGAGTCTGGAACTAGGAGGCCCGGTACCTCAGCATAATGTCCGTGGAGCCTGGAAACAAGAAGACATGGTTACAAAGTCAACATGGCGGCAATGGAGGAAGGAAAAATCGACGTCGTGGTTAAACTCAAACAAGAACAGCGTAAAAAGGATGAAACATTATTTAAAATTATGTGTCATTGCCTTCTATACCTTCTGTATAAAGTTTGTTTTTTTTTTTGAAAACGCGAAAATCTGGGTCGGTCGGACGACGCTAAACAGAGAAAAAAAAGGGGATGGCCTAGGCCCGATGGGTCAACAAGTTTAGCCATAGATTGATCGCATTGTGCAGAGAAATGGGAGAATAAGCTGAGTTTAAAATGTAAGCCATTAATATAATTTCCCGCCAACGCGAAAAACGTATCATTAATTATTTTTAGGTTATTTGACTGCAACAACCAAGCAGCTTCTCCGAAACGCAATAAATATACTCCTATGATCACACTGTCTCGAAATTTTATCCATATCAGTGAAAAAATGTACATAATTTCTGTACATTGAGTCGACCATGTGCTCGCGTGCTCCGACGCTCCGAGCTCCTTCGCGGCCTACATTCTCGAAATAGCAACCCCACATTTTTCTCCTTACCTCGGAGCGACTCGACCATAACATCCTTCAGGCAGCGCTATAGCGATATCTGTTTTCACCAAAGCCTTTCCTTGCTTGGGGATGATCACGTTTTCCGCGCTGTACAAGTCGTACCCTGCAGCCAAATCCGACCCTCTACTCGGGGATGTAGCCTGATCGCTGAGCTTTTTGAAGTACAATACTTTGTCTTGGCTCTCAGGGTGGCAATATCCGAGCGCTGTAAGGGTTGTGGACACAAGCTGACCCATTTTGTGGCTAAAGAAGAGTGCGAATTTTTCCCGTATTCGAAGAAATGGCGACGCTTTGATCGATCGACAATGCAATAAATGCCCGCGCTTTTCAGTTCGATTCGCGCCAATCGCATCGGTGGATGGTGATTGGTTCCCGCTGATACAATCAGCCAATAGAACTTCGCGTCAAAAATACTTACGGCCCCGTGGGCTTAGGAAAGGTTTGAATTTGGGTGGTGGGTTGGTTTAGTTCTAGTCCACTGGCGGGCTGTCTTCCCGATCGAAAGTAACGCCTGTTACTTTTTTTGACCTCGTGTGAGAAAATGGCCGAACTACTCCAATTCATTTGTGAAAATTCTGATCACTCCCAGATCTTGAGCGTTCTGAAACGCTTTGTAGAACGAAAAGATTTTGTGGTCGACACAAATTTCATAGAATCGCTCAAATTGGTGTTAACTGAACTTGAAAAATCCAAAAATCTAAGCGAAGATTTAGCTACTAAGATTTTGAGTGAGATATGTTGGCCGATCGTGTATAGCTCTTCGGTCGCGAAGGATAATAACCATCTCTCTGGAAACAATAGAAAAAGGCTTCATCTTTGCTACGATATTGTAGCTTTTTGCTGTTCAGTGTTTCCGACAACTTTGCTGTCAGAGATTTGTGAGAAATCCCTTCAGATTCTGAGGAGATACATTGTGGAAATGAGTGCTACAGAGGAAAACGCGCGTGATGTCTCGGTAACTTTGGATCTCATTGGAAACCTTGTAAAGTCAGATGCCCTAAATGCTTCTGAAAATGTCAGTGTTGTATCAGGAGAACTGGGAGATAAACTGTTTCAGGAGTTGTTAAATATTTTACCTTATACAAGTGAGAGCTTATGTGGTAAAGTAACTGGTCTTGTGTTGCCAAGTTTCTTGGAATTCAAGAGAACAGAAAGGTACGAGGTGAGTTGTAACAGTTATATACCCCAGGCACATGATTCGAGGTTTGTTCCCTATAGTGGGAAATTTGGTATGCAGCAAGGTCCACATGGTCAGGCGTCAGGTCATCAAAAAGCAGTTGAAAACAAACACTCACACAAGTCAGCTTTAGCGGAACATTGTTTTCATTCTGGCCACACCATCTCTTGGGAATCGTCAAAGATCCTACGTACAAGCACAAATTGGCGCAAAAGACGTATTTTGGAGGCTTGGGAAATAAACACTTGCAAGAATCCGCTAAACCGCGATGACGGCATGCTTTTACCGCACGAATTTCTAAATTTAGGCTTTAGGGACAAACATTAGCTCTCGATTTGCATATTATATACAACGTGCTTTTTGTTATTCACTTATCACTTTCCCCTGATGAAGGCTTTAGTTTAAGCCGAAACGTTGGGACATTGCGGATATTTTACGAACATTTTACAACAAATTTTTAACCAGAGTAACGTTTTTATTTCTTAATGTATCCTCTGAAATGTTGGTCAGGGGTTGTAAGCTAATGGAGTGGGGGTAGGTATGCTAACATTTGATTTACACTATGATTGGAGTTTATGGTGAGGGTGACCCTGCCAACCCTGAGACCGAAAATGTCATTTGCCATACCTGTTTCAGACCTGACTGAGGACTGAAAACCTTTTTCATTTAAAAATGAAAAGGCTAATGATTCCGTTCAATCTCAAGTCTAATTCAGTTCAAAAGGCAAACCTATCCTCAGTTGCAGGCCAAAATGGAAAAATATAGAATGACCCAGTCCAAAATGGCTAAAAAACTCTATTGCCCTTGGGAGCAGTACACTGTATGTATGTACATGTATTAGCTAGGTTTACGGTCACTTCCTTCCAAGGTCACTTCGTTCCACATCAGAATGTTTCAAAGAATTGTAAGATCATTTTACTTTTAAAATGACGAAAATGTTAAGAAAATATTTTTGCTCAATGAAAATGTAGAGAATAATTCCCTGCTCGTTGTTTTTGTAATGTGAACAAGCTTGAAATGGTGGGGCTTGAAATGCGTCGGCCACGTTCGATGACTATGTCTCTATTAGAACAGCCTCATCCCTAAGTTTGAAGTTGTTCCAGCGTAAATGTTTCCTTACTTAAGAAAAGACGTCTTATTTTCTGATCGTTTTCTTGTTTTGATTGCTGAAGTTAGAAGCATGCAGTTGCGGATGCAGATGGGTCAAACCTAATTCACGGAACACAAACATAAACAATCTTCACACTACGAAATGTGCGCCATATTTCCAGCATAGAAAATAATGAGGCATTCTCACTAGTTTGACATTTTCTTTGAACTATTTCACTAACTAAATTTTTCTTTCTGACATGATCTGACTATATAATGGGAAACAAGCTGACTATTTTGTGGAACAACCTGACATGGAACGAAGTGACCAGATACCATAAGCTACAATGTACATGAGTCACAGGTCTCTGGGTGGGTAAAAAAGTCATTCTAATTATCAACAAAGTATAAAGTCAGAAATAATGTCTCAGAGTGTACGCCTTTTCATGTGAATTTGTTGGAATTTTTGAATTAAATTGGGGTAAGTGTGACACTTCTTTAAGAAATTGCTATTGTTGATCACTTGCAGGCTGTTTGGAAAGTGGTGAAGCAGATTTCTCAAAGTCAAGCAGCTGGTTCAAGTACTGGAACAGTCAATCAAGCCTATGCCATTCTCTGTGGACTTGCAGATTACTTCTCCAGCCCAGACAACTACAGCCTCTTTCACAAAGCTAAGTTTTGGAAAATTATTCAAAAGGGCCTGGTGTTGAATGAACCTCTCACAAGAAAACGGAGCATGTATCTGTTAAAGAGGGCATTAGACCTGCTGGACAAACAGCCATGTAATTTATTGGTGTCGAGTGAGAAAGGAAATCACATATTCTACTGGTCATCTGACAAGAAGGACTCTCTTATCAGTATATGGCGTGATTTTGTTCTTTTAATGGAAACATTGGATGAAAAACAGGTACATTATCGTTTTACAAAAATAGTTTTAAGAGTTTCTCTATCCTGTAGAGGTGTTCATCAGAAAGTTTGAAAGGAACCCCTAAAACCTACAACAATCTTACAGTCAATACAGCTAATTTGAGAAAGGTTGTTGAAAGAAAAGAACAAATGTGCACGTGGCAAGACCAAAAGGTAGTATGGGTAGGAGAAGAGAGCTACTGCATGTGCTGAATACTAATAAGATAGCGACATGACAAACACAAATCTGCATGTTTTCTTTCTCTTCAGACATGTGGAAAGAAGGTACTGTTAGCCATGCTGAATTTTAGAATAATTTTCAAAACTCAAAGACATGCGACAGGGAAAAAGTAAAACTACAGAGGTCTCCTGAGAGGAAAAAAATCAAAATCTTCATGTGCAAAAATACAAACTTGTACATTTCCTCTAGCCCAATATGCAAAATTCAAGTGAATACCCAGACCACCTTTCGATCTTGTTGCGTGCACTTTTGTGCTTTTTTCTGACAACCGTTTTCTTGAATAAGCTGTATAATATATGACTTTTACAATGGAATCCTGATTTCTTGAACCCTCAGTTTCTGGAAATTCCAAATAAATGTAACTCAGGTTAAAAGTTCTTTCCCTTCCCTCAGTCAAACACTGCAATTTTACTCCTGATTTCTCAATTTCCTTGATTTCTCAAACTACTTTCTGTTTCTCTAGGTGGTTCCAGAAACCAATATTCCACTTTATATGGGAGTTCCTCCCCCATGCCCCTAACTGGTTCAGAATGTATATATGATCATGCAATGAACATAATTTGTACATCTAGCGAACTTCAGGCATTCAATAGCTATAGGCAAGTGGCCCACCAGATACCAATTCATGACGGCACTCTGGTTTGTGTAGAATAAATCTATTGTGTATTGAGTATTGTTATACATTGGTATCTGATTGGCCACTTGCCTAGTGATGCAGTAGCAGTTTGCAGGTTCTATCAACCACAATGTTTTGGCTGCTACCTATTTATACAGCAATATGTACAGCATTGCCATAGACTTGCACCAAGTCGCCCTCTTTGGGGGGCGGGGGGGCGGAAGCGCCGCGCAGCGACGCCACTAAATGAAGAGTACCTAACAAAAAACCAAAACCCGCGCCGGAGGTAAACAGCATTGCCACAGATCAGGAAATGGTCAGTGAAACAAAATTAAGGTCAAGGAAAAGTCAGGGAATTCTATTTTGGGTCAGGGAAAATTGACATTTTGAAGAAGCATCAGGGAAAAATTGAAATTATAATATTAAACACCTAGGACCTAAACCATTGCAGGGGTGAAAGAAACATTTCAGGTTACTGTGATCTCAGTGATGTTGGAGGACGCTACAATATCTGACATTTTGTATTTATTTAGTCAGGAAAATTATATTTTTATCAGGAAAAAGTCTGGGAATGTCAGGGAATTTTGAACACTGATGCCTGTCCAAACCTAACATATAGCTGAGATTAGAATACTAGACGTGCATGTAGACATACTGAATAATTCCTTGAATAGGTTCTACATATACTCACTGCTTATATATTTATTTCTCCAGTTCTTTTTTATTTAAGTATAAAAATAAGCGAAAATAAGTCACACGTTTCGAATAATCTTGAGTTCATTATCAAGTAGATAAAATAAAATAACGGTCGAGTTTAAGTTTAAATGCAAATAGAGGTGATAGAGTATATTAGAATATTTCTTTTTTATTTATTTATTTATTTATTTATTTACAATGTTTCATGATGAATGTTGACGATATATATATATATCATAAACTACCTTTAATTTTGTTAGGCCCACCTCATTAAACCAGTGCTTCCACGAATATCAAGCATAGTCAGCGCAACAAAGAAAAACATTAATGGTAAGATTTTGTATGCATAAAAAAGGGTTTGCTCATCTTTTTTATTTATTTATTGCCCCCGCAGGCCGCCCAGAGGCAAAAGCCCGAGGAGGAGAGCGCGCGATATATATAGAATGTACTTACAGTCAAAATATACGGTGTATACAGAAAAAATCTTGATTTGCTCGAAAAAGGCCGCGAGGAATGTAGGGTAGTGATGACGTTTTGCCGCAAAGCTTCTCTTGGTTGATGACGTACAGTAATATAAGAGAAGATTTCCGAAGGAGTTATGGGTATGACGTTACAAAAACAGGGGGAGCGAGAAATCTCTATCTGGGTTGAACGGTAAAAAGACTGACGAGTTTTTTGCATCTGTCACGCGTTATTACAGTAACTCTGATTTTTGGCTTACGCGTGTTTACAGATTTGTTTGAGCGGCTCTCTGCGCTGCTTTGGTTGTGTTAAGTGATAGTTGAAATTTTAGTAATACGTCGAAAGATTCGAGCTCGGTTCGTGTTTGGCTACGTGCGTTCCAAGACCTGGTTCGAGCGTTAGGTGGTTTGCTTTCGGGGGTTTCTTATCGTGTACATCTTACAACCAGTTAACAGCGTGAACTTTGTCATGTATAAATACAAGGTAATTCGTTTCGCTAACAAACTGTCAGATTATTTTATCCAAAAAGTGGTTGAATGATCAAAATTGTTCTCTTGCCGGAGTGCATTGTTCTCTTTTTAGGTTTTGTGGTTAGTTTTTTCGGAAATTCTTGCGTGTGTCATGTTTTTTGTTATTTCCGCTAGTTTATTCGCGTGCAGGTCGACTTGATTGACGAAGTCACACAAAAGAAACCCAGCAACAGACCAACGACGTCGCACAGTAAAAAGAAGCTAAAAGACCCACTAATCCTAAATTGCAGTAAAAAAATTATAAAAAGGGGGGAGAACTATATAGTGAGAATTTACTAGTTATTTTTATGTCGCTTTCTCAGCTGTTCTCAATCACACAAAGATACATGTACTCAGTTCCTGCCCCTCAGATGTAGAGAAGAGAGCGAAAAAAAAATGAAAGAAAAAATTGAAAAGAAGGACTCGTGATCAAAATATTACTGATCAAGATATAACTAATTTGACTCCTGACGTCCTCTGGAAACTTGATTTCTTCTCTAAGTGTTGGGTATTTGTTCAATATAATGCCTCCTCAATTTCTCAAGCTATTAGAATACATTGTATAGCATATAATGAGTGAAGTATATGAAATGGTTCATAATATATGTAAACTGCAGGTGTAAAGAAAGTGAGAAGCAATCTACGAGTGAATTTCCCAATTTTAATAATTAAACAAGTTGAAAACTTAAACTTAAACAGTAGAATAGAGATGAGGATTGGTGAAAAATGAGGTGTTTTATACAAAGTAAATATTAAGTAAATTGACATGTGCTACTCATCATGTAGCGACTTGTGACGCTTGTCACAAGAGCTTGTTAGGGAAGAAGATGATGTGTCGTTTTGTTCTCTAAAATTTACAAAGTGGTCTTTGTTGTTTGTTCGTCTGCAGGTGAAACAATGCTGGACATTTCATGGCTCCTTACAATGTACCAAAGGGCAGCTCAACATGATACAAAGTTCATCTGTAGATGGGCCATCCTGGACCTTCTCGACATGGACCTGTGCGGTTCACCACTTCTGAACACCTGTTACTGGTGGTTCCTTTATGGCCCCTTGATGGGCATGCTCGGCGAGTATGCTATCTGCGCCAGGGCAGATGATGGTCTCAGGGGGGACCCTCCCCCAGTGGGGGCTGCAGTTGTTGCCTTTTTCACAGAGTTTGCCAAGAACTTGACAGTCAATGACAGACAATCGTTTTGTGCCGGGCTGCCAGCTGCAATAGTCAAACAAGATTTTCCTCCAGTTCCTTTGGTGTTTATGTCCCAGATGTTGGCAAGTTTACCACCTTGCGAAGCTTGGGATTCTAATGTAATAGCGAGCATTCGCGGCATCTTTTCTCTCCTCAGAACGTTTAGCCCACACATGTCAAGTGCTATTCAAAGCTTCGTATTGAAGGCTGTTATAAATTTGACAGACCCCAGACGTGTGTCCTGGAAAGACATTGGGGATTTCTTCTCTCTTCTTTCTAAGGATGATTGCTTGTGCCGGGGAAATGCTTTATGGCAAGCAACAGTTCGATGGGTGTGGCAAATTCATGACATTGTTGGCCAAGAAGATTCGGGTAAGACCGGTTTGAGTCTAACTGAAGCAGGTTTCTCAAACCTGTTTGACCACCTCAGAGCAAGCGTGGGGAAATTTCTAAACGATGAGACACTGGAATTATCAACCGGTGACGCAGAAGCGGAGTCTGTAATACGGCTTGTTATCATCGCGTGCGATGCTTCTCTCAAGTTTTCAAAGAATTCAGAAAGTAAACAACTGGCGGGAGACATTTTTCGACAAATTGTAGAGGTTCTCCAACATGCAAGCGAACACGCCTACGCCTCAGAGGGCAGGACAGAAAGAGCAGCCATGATTCTTTCAGGCATCTTACACCACATGAACAGCACTGCGACAAGTCAAGAACAGTCGAGTGGAAAATCAGATGACGTTGCTGTAGCCACTGAGAAGATTGATGACAGCATGGAAGTCATGGAGAAGCTGCTGAGGCCCAGCGGCGCAGAAATTCTTCAGCTGCTGTTAAGAAAGCTTAGCACTGTGTCGTCGACCTTCTCTCAGGTGGACAGGAGCCTTGCTTTCCTTGATCTTGCTGAAGAGCTGTTCACGTTTATGACCGTCTCTGTGAATTCCGACCAAGGTCTGGAGGTGTACTACCACTTTGTTGAAAATCTCGTACAACGAAGTCGAAAGATAGTCTTGGATAAACAGGCAGACAGACAGCGGCTGACTCTGAGTGAGTGGCGTACATTTGTGTTGTCCATGAAGTGCCTCGCCTGGTGTTGCACAGCTTTTAGAACCAAATCAAGCCTCCATACTACCCCCCTCGTGCACAGTATGTTGCAAACGGTGGCCGAACTTGATCTGAGTCCCGAGTTTCCAAAGCCTAGTTGTCTATATCCAGGCGAAGGTCGTGAAGATACCTCAGCAGCAACAAGCACGTTTATCAAGAAAGGTTGGGGAAGACTGGTGTCCGACTTCATTGAAGCCCAGTGGCGCTGTGTTGAATTCCTGCTTGAGCAAACACAGGGGCACTCTGCTAGCGGGGGCAGAGATGTAGGGGACAAACTCGAGACCTTTATAGCGGACCTGCCTGACGCGGCCCTCGAAGCTCTCTCTTTGGGCTCAGGTCTTGCTGTGCTGCCTGTAATAAAATGCGTGCGCCTGTTGACTCCACAAATGCTGCTGGTTGATGGCTCGTTGTGCTCGCAGGCTCTGGAGTCTGTGTGGTGGACATTTCAGGATAGGCAAAAGGGCGATCACCTCTGGTTCTGGGGAACGCTGAAAGAGATGACACAAGTGCTTTTTAACCCCTGTCTCTTGGTTCTGCCTGAGGACCACCCTGTGACTGCAACAGTGCGCAAGTACTGGGGCGAATTGTTGGCGCTAGGAGAAGACCGTCCGGGCATTGTGAATCACGTGATCGGGCCGTGCAGTGAATTTTGGGCAAACTCCTCCAGTGATCATAAAAGTACAAATCCAGCTCGTCAAATCAGCGAAGAAGATCGCAAACAAAGCTTGGAAGTTCACCTAAATTTTATCTCTGAAGCTTGCGTCTTTGGCCCCAGAGAGAAAAAGACATTGCGTGTCACCAATTATGTTCTGGAGTACGTTCGTCGTCTTGGTGAGGAACGCTTGATTAGCCCCCTAAACGTGGACGAGCTGCGCGATGACACGCGTGTGCGAGTGAACGCGATTAACCTACTACTGACGTTAAATCCTGGGAACGAGCGTGACGCGAGGCTTCTACAACGAGTCATCCGCGCATTAATCTCAAAGCTTGGCGAGCTGACTGAAGACAAACCTCGATCGTCCATCAACTCGTACTTGCACAGAAGAAAGCATCGAGTGTGGCAAGCGATTCTTGTGGTGCTCACCCGCTTGTTCAAGGCATACATCGAAGAGCTGTTTGCGCGGGAAGTCTTGGAAGAGATTTTCCGCACCATTCTTTGTGAGAATCAAGTGTCGGTCCGGAACTTCCTTCAGTGGGGAATTGTGCTTATTATGGGAAAGTAAGTAAACATGAGCTAATGTAGCTTTCCCTAGCAGAATCTGATTTTTCCTTCCTGCGTTTTCACTGTGCAAGTAATATGTTCTTCACAATACACCTTTTTCCAATATGGCGGAACATACATTATTTTTTTGTTTTCATGTAAATTGGCCTTCTTGGCCTAGATCGCATCTGCAGAATTTAAAAGAATCTTTGGAGTAAAACGAGGCCATGAACGCCAATTAACATGAAAACAAAAGAGTACAGATTTTTTTCGGCCATTTTGAAAAATAGTGTGTTATGAGGTACATGTAGTTGACTTTAAACAAAGCCGCCTTCACCCCCACCCGCCGGAAAAAATAGGGCACTTCAGCGGTACGCGATACCATGGTACATAGCAACCAACGTTTTCTCTCCAAAACAGATAACTTAATTATAATTTAAGTGTATTCCAGTCCATGCTGATCCTAACCAGGGTAGCCTACAGTATAACTCAATGTTACACCAGGGAAACAAATTCGATAGCGAAGCAAAAGTAGCCTGTGTTGCAGACGAACAAAACCCCGGTATATGGCTCACTCACTTAAACGCCCCAAATAATACAACTGACAGCATATCGGCCCTTTCAAACAAGTGAAAAGCGAAATAGATTGGATGACCAATCCAACAGAACGGCAATTACATTATGAAAGAACGTTACTGTATCGGACGATCTCGAACGCGTAACTATGGCCAGCACCGACCAAACGACGCGAGACGGCCCAAGCCATCAGAGGTAAAGAAACCCTGAACACGGGGGGGCGGAACAAGCGTGGGAGACGCACATACCGGGGTTTGTTTGTCTGCAACGCAGGCTAAGCAAAAGGTACAACTTTTTACTTTTTGAAAAAAATAACCCCAGACACAAAGAGCCTTCCGATGATAGAAACCACTCTTCTTTACTCCGTAAACAAGAGAGCAAGTATTCTGAGCAAAAATAAGCCCAAGTTCTCTTTTCGAATCCTAAGGTACTCTAACAACAATCTATCTAATCCTCGATGGGCAACTGTAGGTCGTATAGTGTGATTGTCCGGGTGAGAGTAGTTCTGAGAAGAACTGTGTTGGTGACTGATGTTCATCCGAGCGGAAGCCATCTCAGAGATGTTGATTCCGCCAGGTTGTCGAAACGCAGTCACCAACAACATTCTCTCAGAACTACTCTCACCCGGACGATCACGCTATACGACCTACTGATACTCCTGGGTTCAAACCATTTACCATTTGTGCATATTGTGTTGATTTCTTCAGGTATCCAAGCCTACAGCCGTTGCTATGGGAACAGCTCCTGTATGACCCAGACAGGCGTGCTGGTAGCGTGTCCTCACTCATCACAGTGGCTGCGTTAGTCGGCGAGTTCGCTTTCCAAGATTCTCGTTCCCAGGCTGCCTACTTCCAGCAAGCGTTTTCAGTCATTCTTCCCTGGGTGTTGACTTCCCATGTTATGGTACGTTAGTATTTAAACGTGATTATTAGGGTAGACCGAGTGGTGGGGATAAGTATTCTCCCCAGCATCCTGTACCCTTCCCTGGCAATTCTAGAGCTTCAATAAAAATTAATTTGAACCCTCTATTTCGACTCGGTTTTTTTTTTCCCTTTTTTTTTTATACCCTTTTTCTTTTTTTTTTCTTTTTTTTTTTTTTTTTTTTTTTTTTTTTTTTTCCCCTCCCACAAAAGCATTAATGACTAACTTACTTGATGAAAGTATTTCGTTTTTCTCTTGCTTCTTGCCTCCCTTTAGAAATCCCGCTTTCCGCCTCTTCTTCTTTCCTATTGCCTAGCTTTCTTTCCCTTTTCTAAAGCTACAGGTTCCACCTGGCCAATTCCAGAAAAAAATGGGATACACTTATCTTCAGTTACATAGTATAGTCCAAATAAGGGTTCAAGGCCTGGCCTAGCCTGCGTGGCCTAGCCTTATTTCCCTCGCCCTTCAAGTTTCTCCCTCCCTCTACCCTTTCGACGCCTGCACGCAGGCTAGGCTAGGCCGCTTTCATTGCGTTTCGTTCTCACCCCGGTGCCCCTCTACATCCCATTTGTATAAATAGGTGCCGGCAAATTAATTGTTGCGGAGGGGGGGGGGGGGGGATAATCCTGCAATGGACTAGCATCTAACAAGAAAGGAAGAAATACAGTTGAACCCCGGTATTCGAACTCGGTTATTTCGAATTCCCCGTTATTTCGAGCTAGAACTCATTTCTCTTGGATTTGCCCGCAGTCATTTCTGTCGACTCTTCGAGCTCCAGCTATTCGAACTATTTTTTGTTTCCCCTAACGTTGAAATAACGGGGTTCAACTGTACTCCTCGTCGCTTCATGTAAAAGAAACTGGAGTTAGGTGCCGGCCGTAGGGCTACTACGTTTGAATACAGACTTAATCCATCCACGATTGCGTAAACACTGTGGAAGTTACCGACCTGATCTTCTCTCTTTCAGGTCCAGGCCTACGCTCAGGTGTCTTTACAGAAGATGTGGCTCACCTGTCAGCGGCTAAATTTGCATGACGTCATGTCGAAACACATCATCGTCCAGTCGTGCGTAGATTTCCTGGAGAGAAACAACGATGGCTCGCGTCAGAAAGCGCGCCTTTTGGGAGACTTTTTCTTCCTTGACCTTCATCCGTACCGAGATTTCTCCATCCAAACCCTGTATGAGACCCTCCCTCGCCTAGCGGGGGTTACCGATGAAGAGTGGATTTCTCCCAAGTTTTTCACCCAGGGATCGTTAGGCAAGAACGTTTGGGAGTCATCCGGGGACGCCTTCCGTGGACTACCGCTGTACAACCCTAATGATACTCGTCTGGCCCAGCTTTCAAATGCTACTCGTCTCAACTTTGATGAAAGCATTGGAGAACAAATAAGTCGAAGATTAGCGGGCCATTCATTAAACAAGCAAGACCTGGCGAAGACAAGCGACGCGGCAAATGAAACAAATTTATCTGGACCACAGAGTCGCGATGTGCAGAAGAAGATTGTGCCCTGGAAGGTGATTCCTCCTGATGAAGAAATGATGTCGGAAATGCAACAGCAGCGAATGGCGAACCTTCAGAAGAACTCGGCTGGAAACCTGATTGTAGTCGCCTCGCTGATCGACAAGGCTCCGAATCTTGGCGGTTTGTGTCGCACGTGCGAAATTTTCGGCGTTCAGACCCTAGTGCTTAGCAATACGCACGTGATCGAAGATGTTCAGTTCAAATCTCTGAGCGTGAGCGCTGCAAAGTGGATGAACCTCGAAGAGGTGCGCATGTCCGAGCTGAAGTCTTACCTAGCGAGCATGCGCCACGAGGGTTACACGCTGGTCGGTGTTGAACAAACGGCCAATAGCGAGAACTTGACTCGGTACCAGTTTCCGCACAAGTCGCTTCTGTTGCTTGGCAACGAGAAAGAGGGAATACCCGTGGAACTGATTCAGATGCTGGATGTGTGCGTGGAGATCCCACAGGTTGGGGTTATTAGGTCCCTTAACGTGCACGTCAGCGGAGCCCTGCTCGTGTGGGAGTACACTAGGCAGAGGGTCCTCGGAGGTGCCTCGTGACAAACACGTAAATGGTATCGCTTTTATAGACTTTCTAAGTGACTGTCATTTTAGAAAGCAACAAGGTATGCCGTTTGGAAGCAATTTATCAATCTGGCTGGCAAAAGATTGGAAATTTAAATTGTATTCTAGAGGTTTAAAGTCATATGATCATGACATTCAATCTCACTGGAAGAACACATAGTTCATTACCCTCGATTTCATTAGAAATTTTTATGATCGTTTCAATGCTATAAAAGATTCAAACTTATTTTAGTTACGGTAACTCTCACGTTGATTATTTTCTCAGATAAACGTTGTGTTGCAGTGGTCATATAGGAAGATAAGTTGAATTTCTTATCGCAGGGTACTTGTTGTATAATCTCAATACCTTTTTAACAGTGTTAATAAGATTAATTGAAAGAATATTCCCAATCTTTTTTGCAGTTTTGAATAACTTCATTGTGCGGCCATTTTCGTTTTCTCTGGCATTTTGCGTTTCTTGCTCGACTGTTTGCGAGAATGATTTATTGACACACACGAATAGACTGCTCACAGTCCCCTATTTTCCGTGAAGTCGTAAAAAACGATCGTTGAGTCCGACGGGACGCCATCTTAGTTCCTGAACGCGTGCGGTAGGGATGCGGTGTGTACTCTCCCCAGTTTTTACTTGTGTCCAGGAACCAAGATGGCGGCGCGTCGAACGTCGACGATCGATCTCTACGACTTCACGGAAAAATAGGGGGCTGTAAACAGTCTAAGACACGAACAACACAGCTGGCGAATGGCCACTTATGTCAGATAAGAAGCATATTTTTTGTTAGCACTGTTTAACTCAACACGGACTTCAAGCGCTATCTGAATGATTGTAAACTGCAAAAAAAAAAAAAAACGTGGAATCGTAAAACACTATTAAAGTTGAGATGCATATGACTCAAAATTTGTTGACTTTTCAGTTTATAATTTTATTACATTTATTTTAGTATTTCCAAGAGTAGTTATTATAGTGGAACCCCGAAGTCCCGGGTATAACGAACTATACTCAGCTCGACCAAAGTTACTAAAAGTAAAATGTATTGGAACAGAACCCAGTATAGCGAATCCCCGTTAAAACTGACACATTTTTCCAGCCCACTGGCAGTTTGGGGATTTAAATGCACTTATAATTAATAGTTTACGGTCTGAGCTGTATCATGATGGGATGAGAAAAAAAACTTGTGCGCCATTCTTTAGCCTGCCACCCTTGTCTTACTAGCACATGCCTCACTACGTCCCTCAAAGGCCTTTCCTAAAGAGAGATCGGGTTGAGAACTAGTAAGCGAGAGGGGGGGGCCCTTAGTCTTTTTTATATTCCATAACCCTCTTATACACCTACGAAATCACTCTCCAGACTTTTTCCGACCCAGGCTGAATATTCTTTTTTTCTGCCGACTCCGATCTGAACTCTTAGAAACCCGTTGACATTTCCGTTTTAGCAAGTATTGGGTATAAGGGGTTAGATCTGTCGTGTTCATTGTGCACGTGTACCATTCCTCGCAGAGATAAAGTGACGGAAACTTTTTTTTCACTAAAACTATATTCTTTTCAAAATCTCAGCCTCAGGTTTATTCTTAAGATATTCTTAAAAATTCGCAAATTTCAGCCCTGATATTCTTATAACTAGATTCTTATAAAATAAAAAGAGTGTAAGATGATACCCCGTTCACATACCTACAGATAAGGATTCTGTACTCTGCATCTATTTCTAAACTTTTCACTTTGAATCTGACCCCTAAAAAATACTGACACATACTTAGCATACTTTATAAATCAACACGGTCTGTTTCAAGGCGGGTATGTTTGGACTGTTCGAGATATTTGAAAAGCCCTTTTAAATACATAATTGACAGTTTTCGTAGTTTTTCCGATCCTTTTCTATACTTCAACTCGTAACACCCCTTCCCTTTTAAGTATGCACCTTATTACATGAAATTTTGGTGACACGTTAATTTAGCGATTTTGAAAAATCCGTATTTAGCGACACTTACTTAAATTTAGCGATTTTTCGTAAATTTTAAATATAAGTCACTTAATTATTTTCTAAAATTTCGTGAAAATCCGTATTTAGCGACATGTTAATTCGCTAAGTTAAGTGTAAAGTGTCGACAAAATGTCATGTGCAAGGTACCTCTTGCCTGAAATCGGGCGAAGCCTCCCCGTATTGAGCGCTTTCCCCCGGGGGGAGAGCGCACAATTTACAATGAAGTGTCGAGTGATTTTGTACTTTTCTCTTTCCCGAGGTTTATACAATCGTGGTTTGTTACTTTTTTAATTTTTACTCGTCTATAAGGTTAGCAACAATTAACCTAAAAGAATCAAAAGCATTAGCTTAAAACATTTCCCCAATAGGCAATTTTTTTTGGAAATTAAAAAACGAGAGAAAAAGATGAATACGCGAACGGAAGTCATTTGCCCAACGATGCGTCAAGATTTGTCATGAAACACCTGAGACAAGCCAGGAAATGCGACGCCCGCTCTCAATCCAAATTTTATTTATTTATTTAAAGAAATAAGTGGTAAACCAGTTTATGTATTCTGATTGACGTTGAAAGCACCTTAGCTTCATGATTTACAGACTAAATGACTGCAGTATAATTGTTCTGCAGTTGGAAACTCGAGACCCTGTGCAAGAAGGGCTGTGCATGGTTTTTGTACAAATTTGTTGACGTGTAGTGTAGGCGGCTTCAAAGACCAGCGCACAGAGGGGGGTGCTTTGGTAGATCTAGCAGCTTGCACCGAACGTACTGCAAGAGTGCTGGAAAAATGGCCGAGAAAAGCGAACAAAACGGGCAGATCACAGTCACAGTAACATCGCCATCGAACGATGAACAAGTCATAGCTGATCAGGATACCAGCGGCAAGACAGAAAACGAACCACAAGTAGATATCGAGGAAGGGAAACGGAAAGGATGGGGCAACAAACTGGAATACATGCTTGCGACTGTAGGATTTGCTGTTGGCCTTGGAAATGTCTGGCGATTCCCGTATTTATGCCAAAAGAATGGCGGAGGTATGTAATTCAGCGAAGACTGCAGTCAGTGGTTTACAATGTAATTTCTTGCTGGTTTAAATTTTGATTTTCTGCATTCGACTGGCTTTATAACGCCCGTGTTTCATGTGAACTTAAAGGGGTTCTTATTTCAATCTCGGCACATGAAAGGTTAAAATTTCAATTTTCTCCGCTTGCAATTGCTTTACCGCTGCTATTGTACGTTTTTAAAAAATGTAACCGTACCGTGAGGCCGGTAGCAAGAGCATTTTTTTTCGGGAAGAGTAGAAAAAAAAAGGCAACAACGCTTTGGCCTTCATGCGTTATTGCGGGGTTATTGCCATGGACTTCCATCACTACCAAAATGACTGATTGGTCTGTTTTCGATCGCCGCTGCAGGCAAAATTTTAATACAACATAATAACAAAAAGAAATCAATGATCAAGGGATGTATTTGAGAGCGAGTATACAGCACCATTTATTTCAGATCAAAATGAATCCGCAAGAGTGAAAAAATTAATCTTTTGTCTTTGTTTTTCACTTTCCGCCCAATGCTTTAAAAAATATGGTAATGTATAAAAGCCCAGTGATACGTTTGGAAAAAGTTTTGATTTTACGTTTTACTTGTTTACTTTCGGCGATCTTATCGACTCAAAAAATCAACAACAATTTTGAACGAGGCTGTCCCGATAGGTGGTGGGGGGCTTAAAATTCCCGTCTGTTTTAGCGTGATTTATTTTAGATGTTTAGATTTTTGAATTTGAAATCCTAGTGCGGTTCTTGTGTGCACTTTTCTGTAAAAAGAGATTGCTTTTTTTAACATGGAAATAAATTGCACATTTCCGATCTATTATTAAACTGTCAATGCGAACGAAAGCGAAGCTACTGAATATTAATTGCAGGTCAACTGAAGGTCAACTGGCTTTATAGATGTAAAATCTTAATGACATTTAGGACTTTAATCGACAGTGTTAATCGTCATAAAAAGTAAGAAAACAAAACAAATACTCTCTAAATAATGCGTATCGACAGCGAGGCGGACTGTAAATTTTTTAAATAAATATTCCAGTATTTTTTAATCGTTAACAAAGTAAGTTAATCTTCAAACTTCAAACGTGGCTAATCCTAGCTAATCCTTGAAAAGCGTAGTTATTTATTTTTTGCTTGACCCATCTGACCTACGCACTTAACACTAAAATGTCTTGCTCTTTTTGTCTCGTGTTACGTCGCGGTCACGTCGTGAACGACGTGACCGTGACGTAACACGAGATTATCCGAGGGGACTTGGTAGCTCAGGATAGTGCTTTGTGTAAGACCTCTCGTAAGGTAACGAAGTGATAAAGTAGCAAGGAAACAAGGTAAGAAATAGACATATTTACATAGATACATTTTGCTGATAAGATGCATCGGGATGCTGTTCTTCGTATTGCGCGTTTTCTCTTGTCGAGTTTTAAACGTGCTTATTTACACGTGTGAGACATGGTGTAAATGTTTGGATTACTAAGGTATGTGAATAATGTAATATATTACATGAAGTATCATCTTTAGTAATACCGCCAAATCTGATAAGGAGATTTTATCTCACATATGTTGCTTAAATAGGTAGTTTTTTACATGGAAAATGAATTTATCTTTACGGTAGGTTTGTGTTTTGATATTATATTTGCGGTGGGTATTGTTAAAGTATGCGGCTGGCTGAAAAGCTGTTGTTAAATTTCTGTTTGCGTTACAAGAAAGCCATTTTGGTGCGTGTTAGGGTCGAGGGTTGTTGAGGTCAGAGCAGTTTTCAGATATGTCAAATGATGTGTCAAAAGGAGAATATTAAGTGAAGTTACCACGCAAACAAAAATATTGATGTGGTATCTCATCTTCGGATTTGTTCGTTTCTTTAAACTTTATTTAGTAAAGAATAGGAAGGGCGTATTGTGAATAGTGTAGAAACAGAATAAAAGGATTAAGGGAAGTGCGATTATCGTTATCTGAGAAACAGGAAATTAATTTGCTTTGCTTTGTTAATTGTATACGCTTTCCAGAACGTGATATGATATTTTGAAGACACTAAGGTCACAAAGTCAAATTCATAATTCCTTTTTGTTTGTTTTTCTTAGGGCCGGGTCGCACTAAAAAAAAATTTGGAAGAATTTGTTTACTTTGCGGTGAAAATCTATCAACACGCGAGATTTTTAAGTGCGACCTCCACTTAAAAAAAAAGGCGAACCGATTTTCCAAAATTTTGTCTTTAATAACAAAGGAAGCCGTCTCCAGTGATAACAGAACCTGTCAGGGAAATGACATTGAAGGTCATGATCGCACGCAATCACAAAGCGCGGGAACTTCGCTAGAACACTCGATCATGGATGGAGGTGGCTTTTTTCTCAGTTCAACACCATTTTATCCGGTTACTTTTTTGATCAGCAGCAGCATCAGCAACAGCAGTTTGGTCCTTTTATGAATGAACTGCATTCGCAGTTAAACGTGGGTGAAGGCAGTCAAAGCAGGCCAGGGAGCGCATCGAGCGATATAACGAGCTCCCCGACGAGTCCCGTTGCTGTTGCAAGTACATCTACAGCATCTTCTCCCGAATCCGGACCGGCAAAGAGAACTTACGAAAAATGGGTCCGACGATGATCAGAAATGCTAATTCGTATTTGGGCTGATAATTTCGATCGCCTGAAGAGAAGAGAAGCACGAAAGGTCTGGTATGAAATGAGGCGAGCACTGAACTCGAAATTTGGCACGAAGAGGACCAGGGATAAAGTCTTTTAAGCGTCAAGCAATCAAATTCATTTCCGGTTGTCACTTGCGAAGCCGGACCAAGATATATTAAGTGATAATACACAATACATCTTGCAACAGTATCAACAAAATGCAAGTAATCAACGTTTTCACGGAACATATATCTTGTCCTTCCACGGCGTAAATTTCGAGAGTTTAAAGCGTATTTTACAAATAGACTTGAGCAAAAACAAACTAAACTAGCAAAACATGTGGCAAAGAAGTGTGAAACAAACAGGAAACCACGCAGCGCAGACTATAAATGCAATGACCTCTAGACATTTCCTTGGCCACAATCTTACGGCTCTATTTAATACATAATGCCTCCAGATAAAACAGATCCCCATTAGAAAGAAGTGAGAAGCAAATTACGTCGAAAAACCTTCTCAGGAAACTAATTTGCTTTGCTTTTCACCACTTCGGCTTTAGATTTCGAGTGTAGTGTCAGGTGACGTTCTTGCTAAACAAAGACTGAATGTTCGGGCAACATCTGTCGAAGATACTGTGTAGTGGGTAGTCGGGGGGTAGTGTACAATCGGGTCGAGGGTTGTTGGCGCCAGAGCACTTTTCAGATATGTCAAATGATGTGTCAAAAGGAGAATATTAAGTGAAGTTATCATGAAAACAGAAAAATTGAAGTGGTATCTCATTTTGCGTTTTGGTAGATTGTTTAAACTTCATTCAGGCCATAATAGGAAAGCAGTATATTGAATACGCGGTAGATACAGAATAAAACCATTAAGGGAAGTGCGAATATCGTTATCTGCGAAACGGGAAACAAATTTGCTTTGTTCAGTGTACTTATGTCTTACTAATTAGGTAGCTGTATCAACAAGTTGCGCTGGAAGTTCTAAAAAGCGTATTGAGAATTAATAATTTAATCAAGGTTATTATATGTGACTGAGGGCTTTTCATGCACAGTTCTAGTTTATTTTCACTGAGAATAATTTTAGTTGCAAGGTGAGTGAACGGTAGGGTAACATGTTTGTGCAGAGGTGTATATAGAACACTTCTTTTACATATTGGAAGCTATCATCGGTCTTTAAGCGGCAGAGCAGAAGTAGTTGTTGAATATTGACCTTAATTTTTTCATATGCTCACTAGTGGCGCACGACGGAGTTGTGATTTTTGAACAAGTTATGTAAAATAGAATATTTATTTAAAGGACGATTTCTAGAACGTTATATGACATTTTGAAGACACTAAGTCATCAGAATGGGGCTTTGTCAGGAGCCATTACTAGTAATGCGCTCCTGGCAAATGTACATGTAATTGTAGAAAAAAACTCAACCAAGTGACTTGCCTGAAAATTACATGTAAGTCTCTCAGTTCCATTTACTTACATTGTAATATGAGCATTACAGACGGAAGCATTACAGTACAATCCATTTATAATACTGTACATGTAAATACAACTATCATTTTGCCATTTAAATATGCAGATTTTACACAGCTGAGTGCTCCTGGCTCTGTATATTTCAGAAGTAGGTTAAAAGCTTCAGTAGATTACAAATTGCAAGATTTCATGATTCCTATTCCTATGAACTTGGTAATAACTGCATAAAACAAATACGAGGAGCAACGAGTCTTTCTTCCAATCCGCCAGATTTCCACATTTCCACACTTCCGGAGATAGACTGTTAACTGTTTTGCAGTCTATGATTGTGGTGGAAATGGAGACTGTTTTCGTTTTTCGAAGTGTTAGTCATCAGATCTTTAACTCGGTAGCAAGTCATTTGCTGCCCTCAGGGCCGATGGCGAATAGGGAAGTAGGTAATTAAGTATGTAATTAGCAAATCATTTGATAGTGCGTTTTGCAGTTGTTGAATACCTTAGAAATCATTGCGAAGATTTTGTTGAGTTTTTTAGAAGGACAGTTGGACAGGTTTGACTATTTGAGTAGAATGTGAAGAAAGGGCACATGGTGCGATGCTGGTATAGCACAAGCTGTTGCAAATGTCAGCTGTGTATTCAAATGCTTGAGAATGAAATTTGAGAATTAATATTGTAGAATCCGGAGATGATTTTTCTGAGCTTATATGATTGTTAGCAACGGGTGCTACTTTACTGATCTGTAACACGAGACAGCCCAACGGGCACTTTGATTTTTCATCTCGCTCTCTCGTGTCCGGATTTTACCTGCCAGCACTTCGTAAACACGCGTGATGTAATTACGACGGCCTAAAAGACGAATAAGGCGCGCGCGGCGCACAAGATATGCGTGAATCGAGTGCGACGCGCGAGATACGCGTGAATACCTGGTTAAAGGTAAACTGTGTTAACCATCACTATCTCTCTCCTCCGCAGTAGCCCCCCACGCAGTCGTTCTTAGGGGCGATCGTGTTTCACCCCTAAGAACGACTGCGTGGGAGGCTACCTCCGCAGAAGCTCCTTCACATTTTCTCCAGGCTCCGCGAGCTTTCTTTTCACCTCTCCCCGGCCATTTCCCAGCCCGTATGAAAAAATAAGAGCTCCCGCCCCTTTCATATGCGACTCCCTCCCCCCCCCCCCTTCCCTTCCCGGGTGACGACCATGATTTGTGGAAAATAGAATGTCACGCAAATAATTTTTTTTCAGGTGCTTTTCTCATCCCGTACGTCCTCAGCTTGATTATAATGGGAATCCCGATGTTCTTCATGGAACTTGCCATTGGCCAGAGCTTGCGTCAGGGATCGGTGGGTGTGTGGAACGCCATACACCCTTACCTGGGTGGTGTGGGGATGGCGTCTGTGGTAATCTGCCTGTTAGTAGGCATCTACTACAACATGATCATCGCATGGTGTTTCTACTATCTGTTCGCTTCCTTCCAAGACCCGTTGCCGTACGCAAATTGTCCTATGGTGGATAATGTGACCTTCGTGGAGGAGTGTAGATTAGCTGGACGCACCCAGTACTATTGGTACAGAAATGCCTTGGATATAACTTCGTCTATTGATGAAAGTGGTGGTCTACTGTGGCATTTATGTCTGGTGTTGCTTTTGTCGTGGATTTTAGTGTTTCTTTGCATGATGCGAGGAGTGGAGTCTGCGGGAAAGGTCAATACCAAACTTTGTGTTTTCTTGCATGATAAGGACACCAGAATAGGTTAAGGGGCTGGTTTAGGGCTTATAGGCGCAGTGGCCTAATGGCTCGCGCGCGGGGTTCTAGCCCTGGTCGGGGTCACTGTGTTTTGTTCTTCGGCTAGCCTGCAGTGCAGGCGTTTTCCGTGGGCGCGCGTAGTATTAGTTCGCGATCGAGTAGATTCACCGCCACGTTGGATGAGGACACATTTCTCCTATCCCCAATCCTCTCCCGAGGAAGAATCCAAGATGGCGCCCGATCAAAATGCATTCGAATGTGCTCACTAAATACGCCTGCTCTGCAGGCTATTCTTGGGCAAGAAACTTTACTCTCATAGTACCTCCCTCCGCCCAGGTTTATAAATGGGTACCGGCGAAATAATGCTGGAGGATACCCTGCGATGGACTAGCATCCCATCCATGGGGGGGGGGGGGGGGGGAGTAGAAATGTTCCTAGCTACTTTAATGCTATCGAAACCGGAATAAGCTCCGGCAGTATGCGCCACTAAGCTCGAGACTGCCCCCCTCTCCATTTTTAGGGCTCATAGGCATCAAGTTGAAACAAAAAAGCTACAGGGACGAAATATCAAGACACGCATTTTACTACTATATCCAGTAAATCCTGGAAAAACATAAAATCTGGAATTGATTCACATTGATATATATAATATGGAATCTTCTTTCTTGTTTTCAGGCAGTCTATTTTACCGCGACCTTTCCTTACATCGTGTTGATCATCTTCTTTGGTCGCGGCATCAGTTTGCCAGGCTCTGGGGATGGCATTAAACATATGTTTACACCTCAGGTAACATACGCGACAGTAGCCTGCGATCAGGCGTTCTTTTTTTTCGCGGCGGGAGGAAAGAGAAAAAAATGCCTGGTCGCAGGTTAACGCGACAGCAGAAACACGAGGAGTTTGCTCTCTCGCGTGTTTCATTTCTTTTTTAACCTAAAGATCAGCGAGGACACAGGTCTAGATAGTGTTTGCAGCAAACAACAAGATATTCTGTTAGCGGAAACCATTTCGATGCATTTTAATGCGCAGTGAAAAAAGTTTGAGTTTCTAAATTGTAAAACTAACAAATTATAAAAACATTTTAAAAAATTACACGCAAAAAAATCGTACTACACTGAGGGTTTCAAGACTTTATGATAATGCACACACTCTGTTTGGTCAAGACCTATTCAGTACAGTCGAGACTATTTAATGCGGACACCAATGCAACGGGACAGGCAGGCGTGTCCGTTAACTTCTATAGGTGTCCGTACTACAGAGGTAGTTTATCCAAATTTCGGTCTCGTTCGGACCAAGTGAACTCTCCGTAACAGGGAGGTGTCCGTATTATAAAGGCGCCCGTAAAGAGAGGTTCGACTGTAGTTAAACCACATGTAAATTGTAGTTATTTTACAAAACCAATAGACAGGGCCTTTCTATGCGTGAGAAAAAACAACAAATGTTTCTCGTCCGGATTTCTTTAAAAACGAGAGCGGGCGGGCGCTTATTTTTTTGTTATTTCCTCCATCGTCAAATTCTCCAGACGCGAACTTGCAAAATAAATCCTGACCCCTCCAGTAAAGACCTAGCGTGCTGAGGCTTATAGATTTTGGCGTGAGTTCGTATTAAAACGCAGACAAAAGCCATGTCTTACAGAATTTTCTTTGTACTTAATTGAGGAGCAACCCCTGTTGGTTTTTGTTCGTTCCAACTTTCCCTATATTTTACAAATTATTTATCAAAAGACTTGAGACGTTCTTATCGTTAGACGTATTCAGAAGCGTCCCCAAAAAATGAAGCGGGCGGGGACGAGAAACATTTGTTGTTTTTTTTTATTGGCTTAAGCATGTATTTTTCCTATATTCCGCGTTGTTTTAAATACACCGGCAGACATCTCGTGCGTTTTCCCTTTGTGATTTACGCGGTCTATTCTTTCTTCTCAGTTTGAAATGCTAAAAGATCCTCAGGTTTGGCTAGAAGCAGCAACGCAGATATTCTATTCTCTCGGAGTAGCTTTTGGCGGGCTTATTGCCATGTCCAGCTACAATGACGTCCATAACAACTGCAAGCGTGACGCTCTCTTGGTTTCTACCATCAACTGCGGCACCTCCATATTTGCTTCAGTTGTCATTTTTTCTATTCTTGGATTTAAGGTATGTTATCAGTTTGTTCCTTAACTATAATAGCGGAGCTCCAAGCGGCGCGCAGGCGCGTGCGCCTAGCGACAAACGGCGACGTACGTCACCCGAATATGGCGGCGATACTCCAGAAATAGGTTAATGTAAGGTTAACGTCAGCTTACATCTTTGATATTGGACATCCATGTTATGGTCAATTGACAGCTGTCAAATCAAGGTATCCGCTGACCAGTATTACATGACCATTTGACGGGCTCAGATTTAGAACTCATCGAGGTCGAATTTTTTTTTGAAGTTTGCATTGGATTGCGGGCTCATCATATGACGTCATTATGACTAAATTCGTGACGAATACGCGTCATAGCACCACATATGCGAAATGAAAGAAACTGCGATTTTCACCAGAAATCATAGAATTCTATGCAGAAAACTACTATTAGATTTTTACCATTTCTTTCCTGAATTTTTTCTGATGCCAAATTTGGACATCATATATGACGTCACAATGGCAGTCACATGGGATGAAATAAACACCAATAAATAGGTAATTAATCAGCCTACTTCCCTGCCAAGTTTCGTTACATTCCATACATTCTACCTCTGTCTATGGCCTAAAACTCTCAGTTTTGGAAGGTGCGGGAGCAAAAGCCCTAGCAACCGACCACCGTGTTGGCTTGCTAACAAATGCTAACATTTTTGTTGTATCATACCAGGCCCATCACTCGTATCACGAATGTTTAGACACCCATGCAGGAAACAGCACTAATGTGGATAAATACTGTAAGAATCTGGAGTTTTGGCTGTCGGAGGTAAGACCCGGCGCAAACTCATTGTACATAAAGCGCGCGGCAAGTAATCCGTGAATTCAACCTCCCGTTGACCGCCCAGTCATTAAAAGTGCTTCGCCCGGGAAAAACCGCGTGCAGTGGTCAAGGTATCAAGGAAATATATCCCATTAATTTAATGACTTTCTTTCTTTGCGCAAATTGCATGTTTGTTTGGCTTTGTATTGCGGTGCACATTGCACATGCATCCCGTGAACATTTGATTACTTTTTCCGGCGAGTTAAAAAGAACTTGAAAACTGTTACCGAGTAGCTTTTGTTATTAATTTTTAATATCTTTCTCAATAACAATCTGTTTAAGCATAATGTTCTCTTTAGTCCGCACAGGGACCTGGTCTGACGTTCATTGCCTTCACTGAAGCCATAGTCAAGATGCCCGTGTCCCCGCTGTGGGCTGTGCTGTTTTTCTGCATGTTACTAACTCTTGGACTCGGCAGTATGTTTGGAACACTGGAGGGAGCGCTCACACCCCTGTATGACCTTAAAATTGTTCCTTGGAGGAAGGAAGTCCTAACTGGTAAGAGCATTGGCTTATTCCTCCTGGTCGGGGTCACTGTATTCTGCTCTTGGGCAAGACACTTTACTTTACTTAGTGTATAAATGGGTACTGGCAAATTTAATGCTGGGGGGGGTAACCCTGCAATGGGCTAGCATCCCATCTAGGGGAAGTAGAAATACTTCTGGTCGCTTCGTGCTACTGAAACCGGGATAAGCTTCAGCCTGACGGGCCACTAGGCTCGTTTAACAGACTTTACTTTTGTAAGCCACACTGGTAAAGTTTAAAAGTAAAGTATTTGTCTTGTGCAGTTTTTAGTACGTTTTTCAACTGTTTCTGTCCTTGGTTGTAGTTCCTTTCACCACTGAGTCTTTCTGTTTACTTGCAGCGATCCTCTCCGTTGCGAGTTTCCTGATTGGTTTATTCTTCTGCCAGCGGTCTGGCGAGTACTGGCTGCAGATGTTCGATTCGTTCAGTGGCACCATCCCATTGCTGTTCATCGGCTTTTTTGAGCTCATCGCTGTCCAATATGTATACGGTGGATCAAAGTAAGTATTTTTTTGTAGTACTTGTTATATTTCTTAAATACTTGTTATATTTATGTTATATTTCTTGCGGGTGAAGATCTATAAAGCGCGTCGTCAGTCTCCGCTAGTCAAAAATACAAAAACGCGTGGTTGTAGCGGTACGGGAGATGAGAGTGTCAGGGTGGGGAAGGGGAGACGAAGGAGACACTAGATGTGAGATTGCCTGTTTGTTATTACCCCCTCATTACAGTTCAATTTCCTGTAATGTTCTCCGTCTTAGGACAGAAACGCGCACTCTTTAAAGGGCTTTTTTGTCCCGGTGGTCGATATGTTTTTTCGTCTGAACTCGCTCCCTGATTGCAAGCGCATCACGTTCACGTTCATACGCCTCACATGTACCGGTATATCATTCAAAGGACTAGCGCCAAATTAACATCTCAGGTACTTGATTTGCACCATCCGAACTATGGTTTGCGATCGTCCGGCTTTGCATTGGTATACATAAATTTGCCCCGGGACATTAATACGTAATGCTCAGTATCTTTTGTTACTTGGATTAAAGTGTGGTTTTACTTTACAACTCAACCTCCTCAGAACGGCTGTCACCTTTCTACAGTGGCCCAAGGGCGGCATTTGTAGAAACGCTCAGCTGTATTTTTCTTTCTCAGGTTTGAAGATGACATTGAGTTCATGTTAGGAAGCCGTCCTGGCTGGTACTGGAGGATCTCTTGGCGTTTTGTTTCTCCCGTCCTTGTGTTTGGTATTTTGATAGCAAGTATTATTAACATGGGAGTTAATCCAATTGTATACTCCGCCTGGAACCCTGAACTTGTGAGTACATCTGGGTTTTATTGTGTACATGCCTAGATAAGGAATGAGATAAGTCTATCGCTGTTTATGAACAGCAAGATTTACAACTTAGACTGTCCACAGCCTCTCTATTTTTTAACGCAAAAAAGCGAGAGAATCGGCGAGCGAAGCTAGCGTGATCGCGAAGCGCGGGGTATGGCCTCCCATTTTGCGCTGGCGTCCAGTTCTCTCGCCGTTCTCACCGCGCGCTCATCGATCGAAAAATACGAAAAAATCGAGGGCTGTGAACAGTCTATTTACAACTCGCTTTACCCCGGGGAAAGAAGTAAAGTTTGTCATTTCCTTTTTTTTAATAATGATGAGAGAAATCCGTACTTTATGTAAACTTCTTAATATTACTATTTTATTAAATTGCTGTAAAAATTACTTTATCGTGATTGGCTGAGATCAGCGAAACTTGTCATTAATTTTTAATTTGCAGTGTAGTGCAAATAAAAACGCACGCGATCGCAATTTTTTGAGTCTTATAATAAACGAGCAGTCATATAAAAATCGCGAGCAATTTTAAAAGGATTTTCGTTACTCGTGATATTTTCAAAAATTCTTTCAAATTACAAATTTTCAATTATTTAAAGACTGAGAAAGTTACTTTATTGTGATCGGCTGAGGGCAAGGAAATTTGTCATTATTTTTTAATTTGAAATTTGCACTGCAGTGCAAATAAAAGCGCGCGCGATCGCAACTTTTGAGTCTTATAATAAACGAGCATTCGTATAAAAGCTCGAGCAGTTTTAAAATGATTTTTATTATGCTCGTGGCATCTGAATTTTTTTTTCAAATTACACCTCCTAAAGGCTCTAGCAATTTTGAAAGAATTTTCAAATATTATTCGTAGTGTAATTGCACTCGCACTCATGCGAATACCAATACATATGTAGCGAAATCGCTTAGCTTACTGGTCCTAGCCTGCGAATTCAGCCGCCTCCCTTCGCTCCAGGCAAACTCCAAACCGGCCGGGAGCGAAAAGAGGCGGTTGTATTCGCAGGCTAACCGGTCCGTACTTTTCGTAAAATAGAACGACGAGCGAACAGCCACATGAATGTATCTCGGTTCCAGACCGCGCATCAGAGGACCGCATATTTGCAAAATGGCTGCCTCACCGACACAACGAAATCTAACCGAGATTACATACAGTTTTGGCGTGTGCTTAACCAAATTGCCCTTTCATTAACAGGCCGATGTCGTTCCCACCCAGTACCCCGGATGGGGATATTTTGTCATCGTTGTGTTGATATTATCGTCGTGTTTCTTCATCCCGTTCATTTTTGTCCTGCGGAGGTTTGGTTTCACCACATACCAGAAGAGAGCCACAGAACCGTCCGGCCAAGATGACGTCATAGCACCAGGAGCTCTGACACCACAGCTGTCACGTCTTGCGCTGAATTTGACCGAAGAACCGCTGGCCGGAACAGAGGAGAGTGACTCAAAGTTATAATGATTGAAATAAGATGATTGAACTTTCATACTTTGCGATTTTGATTCAAAGCTTGGTCAAGTTCTTGAGCTCAAGCGTTTATTTGGTTGTTCTTATTAAGCCCTACAAAAGCCCATTGCCTGAAGCAAGGAATTCTGTCATGTAGTTTTGATACAGCGCTTTTACAGATTGGTTTATTTTTTGTTGTTTTTTTAGTTTCTCGCCAATTTGGAGGAAACAAAGTAATAGAATAGTCAAATACAGTAACAAAACCAGGTCCCGAAACTTTTTGCACCCGGAAAGCCATAGCAAAATGTCAAACGCAATATTATACAGAGTTGTTTTATTCACATATTTTTAATTTGAACAGAGGTTTCCTTCATACAACGTTTCATGCCCACACACCTCTTTGTTTTTGAGAAACAGATAACTAAGAATGGCTTTGTGGGCCGAAAAGTTTCCGGAGCACTAGGAAAGGGACCCGTGATAAGGGTATCTCTGATGTTTAATCATAGAACGACAAAACGCCACCATTAGGGCATTCCATATACCATCTAGACCAAGGTGATGAGCTTCTGGCCCTTGAAAACCTTGCTCTTTTCTACTTATATGAATTTCTAGTTCCAAAATAGGGCTAATCAATGCTGCAAGGGAGGGGGTAACTTAGTGTTAAAGATTCCTTCCTCTGGCCCGTGTATCTTTCAAACTATTCAGCAAATCAGCAAAGGGCTACCCTACCCAGGGTGCTAGAGGCTTATATTTACACGGTTTCCAGTCTCGGACAAGTCTTTGTTTTGTGCCCCGCAAGAATAGCATTTTTTCTCCAAAAGGTCTTCTGTTTTGCGGCTTGACCACTCGTTTCGTCGCTACGGCCTCGCGGGTATTCCGTCGTGCGCGAAAAACAAAACAAAATCGAAAACGAAACAAAACAAAAAAAAAAAAACAGCCCTCTGGAACCCAGGGTAGGAAAGGGCAAGACAGTGAATTTTTTTGTCAGTTTTTAAACAGTCTTTTTAATATGTCTTTATACAACATTCAGCGGGTTCTTGTTACAATTTCTTTTCCAAGTTCATTTACATGTAAAATGTATCCTGTTCGCGATCTTGATTAAAGTTTCTTGTAACTCCATCGCAACAAAGAACTGATATTAAGCTTATCTTCAAACGTTTTGTGTCACAAATGCAAATAGAAAGCTTAGTGGACCAGATACAAGTTAAAACCAATAATATATTTAGTGACTTTGAGTTGGTGGAAAGAAACAGGTTTTTTGGTGTTTTTGGTTTTAGGCTGTTTCTCATCTACTGCAAAACCGGCCACCATTAGAACCGCTAACTTTTCAGTTTCAAAACTAGACAAACTAGCTTACTAATTTTTAAATAGTAGCCCGTCCGGATTTCTAGTGCTACATCACAAATTCGTTACCATTTATAACCCATGGATTGACTAAACTTATGCAATTAAATTACTTTAAATACCGGTGAACGGTTGGTACCATTTTTGACGTGGGCTCTTAAAACTAACAATGTCCCCGGGCATCACATATTCAAACGCATTTCCGAATAAACTGAACTCCAGAGTAAATTAAGCACGATATTTTGACATTAACACAATTTTAATGTAAGGAACTTAAACTGATATTCACTGAAGATCAATATATATTATTGCGCCGAATTCAGCCGTTTTTACGCTAGATATTGATTTGTCTTTTAGTCATTTTCTCATGGCTTTTAAGCCAGCCCGCTCCTCGTGACTCTAACAGAATGCAAACAAACTTATCAATGGCTTCCCCATTTATAAAATTAAACCTCTTCAACCTTTGAACGGATGCAAAACTAGTTTACTGACGATCTATGCATCGATCCGCCGTGAAGCTGACGCCGCCTACAGCATAGTCGCCGCAAAATCTTGCCGTACTCCCTTCTGAATCTCTTGTTAACAAGCGCGTAAATAAATGGGTTGATGGTAGAAGATGCGAAAACCATAAAAGTGTAGAACAAGTACAGTTGACGCGGGAGAATGAGAGCGCCTGTCACCACGTCAATCGTGTCCATCACTAATACTGGAAGCCAACAAAAAGCAAATCCAACCAAAACGACCACAAGCGTTTTGGTGATGTTCGCGTCTTGCACGTTTACTCTGGACGCCAGATCGTCGCCGTTTCCTGTCATGACACGGTTTCGCCCTCGCACCGTCCTGAAAACGCGCCAGTAGCAGATACAAATGGCTGTCGTGGGAAGCCCGATGAACAAAATGTCCAGGCAAACGGTGTAAGCGATGTTGATCTCAAAGGGATAGACGCATAGGACTTTTCCAGGTTGGAAAGCGTAGTCTTCTCTGCCGAAAATAAGCGGTGTGGTTGAAAAACTGCAAGCAAGCAACCAGACAATCGCTAAATAACCCAGCGTTTTCTTCATTGAAAACACAGTTCGGTAGTCGTTGGGTTTCACGACGCAGAAAAACCTGTTAACTGCAATGACGGAGAGCGTGTTAAGAGATGCAGTGGCGAAGGTTATAACACAAAATCCCTGAAAAAGACAAACTGAACGGTTGTAAAGCCAGGTTCCAGTGATCAAAGCCCCAGTAGACAACGGCATCACGGTCAATGCCACAAGCAGGTCTGTTAGGGATAGAGCCACGATAAGAAGATCTGTAATGGTCAGCCGCCGGCGATTTCTGTAGGCAACGGCAAAAACTAGAGTATTGCCGATCAAAGCTGTGATATCCACCAGAATAAGGGCGGTTGCTTCAATGATTATGAGAACATCGCCTCTCTGTGCAATGTTTAGCGCAAGGCCTTCTTTACCCGCCGACATTTTACGCCACTTCAAGTCGACGTTCTTCCTTCAACGAAAAAAAAAGAAAAAAGATATTGTTTCAGTTTATAACTCTAAGCCTCTTGTTGTTGTTGCTTTTGTCGTGTCTTTAATTAATGCTTTTCCTTCCTTCTTCCTTTATGGATAATGAAAGTACAGAGATGCAATATCGCATTTCACGGAGGATTTTCCGCAATAATTTCACCCTATAGATAAACAGAAATACGCCTTAAGCTTTATCGCAAAATTGCTTTTCTTATCTCCGACTATCAAGTTAAATTGAAAATTGAAAATTTTAATCTCTAGTGCGTCAGAGTTTGTCAAGTTCTGCAATTGTTCTGATTGAATTTTCGCGGCTTTGACATCAGCAGAACAGAAAAAAAGATTAACCGCTGAAACCGAAATAATTGATTGCTTGTAAGCGAAATTTTTTTCTCTGCTTTTTTTTTTCGCTTAATTAATAATAAAACATGGCGAGTTAGCATTGAAAGCTTTGATATTATGCTGGTATAATTGTAGCTAAATTCTTACCAAAGAATATTTGATGTATACTTAATTCAGTAAAACTCGTTTTCTTCTGCAATGTACACTAATATGACACTTTCACAATGACAAGGATTTAAATGTATTAAATTAAAAATCCCAGGTGGTTTTCTTCTGCACTTTCTCACATCATATGGGTTTTCTGTGGATTATTAACTGAACTTGAAATATTTCTCACTTTTGTACTATTGCACATGCTAAAAACATCCCTGTCGCGATTGGCTTGAGTTATGTGCGAATTTAGTAATTAACTGTAAAGCCAAAATTAAAGTTCCGATTATGTTTTTATAGGAAACATCCGTAAAAGCCAAAAGTCAATACGTTTTCCCTGATTACTTTTTATACTTATATGGATACACTACGGATCGGAATAAGTGCCGTTTATGGCACTATGTGACGAGTTTCCGATTCGCTCCGAGCGCTGCCGAAAGTAATCTCGCAACCTCGTCCCAGGGTCTTCTCCGGTCACGACGAGCCGCCATTTTAAAAACTCGTTGCCGAGAAGGCCCTGGGGACGAGGTTGGTAATCTCATCGCCCGGAAGTTAATATATTCAAGATGGCGGATACCCAAACTGGAACGTCTGAAAACACCCTGGATACGAGGTTGCTATGGAAGTCGTTACATCAGCAAATCGCCATTAGTACACGGCGTTACTTAGCAACAGACGACGTATATTTGCAGTTTTTGGCTCAATCAACCACGCAGGATATTCGACTACAATTGTTAGATATTCTGTGAGATTGAAGAGAAAAGCTATATTGAGTGGCTCTGAAATTCGAAACAAATAGCTTAGCTCTACATTTTAAGGACAAAGCGAACTAAAGAAAACAACAGAAGACTGTCCTTTTTTTGTTTTTCATACTCACCTCCTTGCCATTTTGCGATTTTGTTTTGAAAGTGAGGAATAGAAGCGCACAATTAACACTTAAAATCCTTTTTGATAAGTTTTGACAGCTTTTTGATGGGTTTTGTTAGACTCTAAAATGTGAACCGGTAGTGAAAGGATACCGGCTGTTACAATTAAACCCACTCACTTCCGATGTTTTGATTGGTTAATTTAAATGGATCCCATCGAATATGTCAGAAATATGTCAAATAAAAAAAAATGTCGAGTCACTCGAGTGCATGTAACACCTCTTCGCTTCGATGCACTTAGCTCAAAGCTAGTACTTAGGCAGGGGAAACAATTATTTTAAAATATATTTAGTCTGTTGCCGGTTTCGCTTTTAACTAGCACGTTTACTGTAGTAGCAGTAAACGTATTTCGCCAAATCAAAACATTTAAATTTTGCTTTGTTTCACTCCATGTAGAGCACGGTGGCTTTGTGTATTTTTCTCTTGGCAATGTAGTCAATTTAGCGAGGAAAGTCAGTCCATAGCAAAATAAACAGAAGTTACATCATAAAACTTATCCTAGGTGTCAGATTGCAGAGCCCCTTTGTATTCAGTCTATCTTTTATCAAGTCTTTTTCCATGTCGATTTCTTGTGAAAACAACCGCTTTCGCCCGCATGTAAAAAAGCTATATGTATCTCTGCATGTTTTTCTTCCAAGAGTACTGTACATTTAGTGTAAGTACGCTAACCTTATTGATGAGTGGTCCAAGTTTCCTTTTCTTTTTATGTTTTTTTTTATAATCGTAAAAATAAATAGCTTCCTAAAAAAGAACCGAAAAAAAAAAACATCTGCATCGCAGTTAACTGATCTCTCGCTACAACAGCGTAAAAATAGATAAGTTTGGTAAGTACATCTATGTCTCGTCTTGTAAACGCACGAAGTCCCCAACAAATATCAAGTCTATATCATATTTATTACCTGTAAATAAGGAGAAAACTTCTGGGCAGCAAGAGTTCGTCTTGTTCGGTTAACACACGTGTTTAACAGTCCCTGTATTCAGATTGATAACGAAAAAAAAAACTTGACCACACGGAAGGTAAATAAAAGCGGCTTTAAAAGCTTCTCACGCTTAGGCGCCGTTATATTGGCTTTTAAAGACACAGGCAATTCGTTCACATACTGTGAGTGTCAATTAAAAAGGAGTGAAACGCTTTTATGAATCTGAAACCAATCTATTAATTCTACAATTAAGCGAAGGTTAATGAATAGGAATGGCTCAGTTCCTACGGCTGCCAACGTGGTGCTCAATGAATTAGAACTAAAATAGAAATTATTTAAAACAAATCGAAAGCCAGTTGCTAGATTTTCTACTTTTTGCACTTCTAGCTCAATAGATTTGGAGTTACTTTCAAGTGCTAAATTTCGGGATTTCGCGGTAAAAAGAATTAAAATTATCTATAAGACCACATAATTTTGCTCCATATGTTTTACTTAATGGAGTGCCTGCCGAGAACTGAAGACCTCGGAGGACCTTTCAAAGACAGCTCTCAAAAACTGTTATTACTTTTCCTATTAGCCATGTTCCAATTTTTGTTGGGTGTGGGAGTTTTAAAGGAATACTTTTCACCAGCAAGCGGAATTTATCATCTTAAAGTCCATACTTTCTGTGTTATTGCGAAACAAACGTTCTTGAGCATGTTCTTGGAATTTTGCGACGCTATAATGGCCTCAGACACATCCCGCTGTGTTTAATGGTCATACGGCGCTCGTTGCGGAAGATCAAGGGCTGCGAAAAATTAGAAAATTACGGGGATAAAGCTTGAGGGTTCCTTCCATCTTGAGAAGAGAAAATAGAATTATTAGTGAACAGATGTCAAACAGCAATTCCCCCGCGAGGGAATAAGAGAGAGGCCTTCTCTTATTGCCTTTTTTCAAAACTAATAAGTAGAAACTCAATTTCAATGAGTATATCTTTGATACAAATGTGTATGAAACGGTCTTAAAAATTTCAGTTAAAGTTCTTAAACGGTCGAAAAGTCAATACCGTATGTGTAGGCGTAGATTGACTACATTATAGATTATGAGGATCGAGCTCCCATGCAGGGAAGCAGTGTTGTAGACCACAAAAAAAATAAAGGGAAGGTTTAATTTGAGCAGATGTTTTTGATAAATATTGCTGAAATGATGGCCAGTTGTAGCAACTATGAAGGCAGTCTGAAAAAGGGTAGGCTGTCAGAGAGCGTTTTTGTATAGAGTTGTTTGTGGGCAAGCAAAGAGTGGGTAGAGAAGAGCTGAGCTTTAAAGGGACACTGTCACCAGTTTCACTCCAAAAACTCAAGAGCCTTAAGTCATGGAAACTACGAATAGAGGGTCTCAATGGGGTTAACCGTTAGCCGTAAAACGGCCAAAAATTTAGCCGTTAGGCGTAAAAATTGGATAATTTTCACCGTTAGCTGTAAAATATGTTAACCGTAAAAAATGGTCAGTAATTATAAATAAACCAAACTAGTTCATTTCATCGTCCCAGAATGGCCCTGAGACCTAAAACATGTTTTTCAATAATGGAAATTAATTTTTAACTTTTTAAAACAATGAAAATTAAATTTTAACTTCGTTAACCATTATGGAAATTAATTAGCCGTTAGCCGTAACAAAGCCAAAATTTTAACCGTTAACCGTAAAAGCCACCACCCCATTGAGACCCTCCGAATAGTGGTCTCATTTTGTTACAAGTCACCACGGTCGAAAGGTGAATACCGTATGTGTAGGTGTAGATTGACTACTGACTGAGGCGATAAACAAGTCATATTATTTTTGATGCCATCAGGAACTTTAGATCTCAACTGATAAAGTCAGGCTGATTTTTTTCAAGTTTTGTCCTTGTGGACTGGGAAAACACCTAAAAAATATTATGGCTCGCTTCTTCCTTCAACAACAATTTACTTTTTATCTCCATAAAAAGAAACAGGCGATTCGTTCTCATACTGTGGGTGTTAATTAAAAGGGAGTGAAACCCTTTTTTGAATATGAAACCAATCTATTAATTCTACAATTGAGCGAAGGTTAATGAATAGGAATGGCTCAGTTCCTACGCAAGCCAAGGTGGTGCTCAATGAATTAGAACTAAAATAGAAATTATTTAAAACAAATCGAAAGCCAGTTGCTAGACTTTCTTCTTTTTTGCGCTTCTAGCTCAATAGATTTGGAGTTACTTTCAAGTGCTAAATTTCGGGATTTCGCAGTAAAAAGAATTATTATTATTTATATAATATTATTTATTATTATAAGACCACATAATTTTCCTCGATATGTTTTACTTAATGGAGTGCCTGTCGAGAACTGAAGACCGCTCACAAAAACTGTAATTACTTTTCCTATTAGCCATGTTCCAATTTTTGTTGAGTGTGGGAGTTTTAAAGGAATACTTTTCACCAACAAGCGGAATTTATCATCTTAAAGTCCATACTTTCTGTGTTATTGCGAAACAAACGTTCTTGAGCATGTTCTTGGAATTTTGCGACGTTAGAATGGCCTCAGACACATCCCGCTGTGTTTAATGGTCATACGGCGCTCGTTGCGGAAGATCAAGGGCTGCGAAAAGATAGAAAATTACGGGGATAAAGCTTGCAATCTTGAGAAGAGAAAATAGAATTATTAGTGAACAGAAGTCAAACAGCAATTACTATGCTATTCCTCGCAAGTGAAAAAGAGAAAGGCCTTGGCCGTCTCGCGACTTTGGCGTTCCCCAAATGCGCGCCGAAAAACTACACAGGCGCTTACTACGCAGGCTATCCCTTTGCATCGCAGCCTTTTTTCAAAACTAATAAATAGAAACTGAATGTCCATGAGCCGTATACAGTTTGAAAAGTATTTATCAGTGTGTCGCACAAATCACGTCAAAAAGTTAGAACTTGATGTTATATCTTTGATAGAAATGGGTATTAAAAGCTCTTCAATGTCGTAAGGTGTATATGTGAAGGCGTAGATTATAGCTTATGAGGAGCTCTCATGCAGAGGAAGTGTTAAGACCACAACTTAGAGCAAGGGTATAATTTCAGCAGATGTTTGCAAGACATCATGCATTTCGGTGCCAAAGTTGACCGAATTATTGCTCAAATGATGGCCAGTTCCTAGCATCGTGTACCAATCGCATGACACAATCATGGCCGGGAAATGTTTTGTTGTCATGCAGTCGGTCCAAAAGTAGACATTTAGTAGTCGACATGAGCTGAGCATTTAACAAGAAAGCATTGGCTGGAGAGGGGGGAGTGAAGGGTGACACCGTTGGGGGAGGGGTAGGTAGTTATTTTAGTATGTGAAAAGATATGTCGGTTGGAGGAAATATTCCGTTTGAAAACCAGGGACGGCGGAGAGGGAGGGGCTAGGGGGCTTTAGCGCCTCTCCCCCCCCCCCCACACACACACACGCACTTTTTTGCAACAACAAGAAAAAAAAGTATAATGAATTAAAAAATAAACGAGGATTTACTGAAAACTGATTGCGTTTCTGGACGCCATATTATTGATTTAGTTTGTAAAGGACGAAAGTAACAGCAGTTACTATTACCAAAATAGACTCGCCTTCAACTTAGATACACAAAAAACAAGTAAATGCGGACAATTATCTTATAATCAAAAAATATTAGGCTACTACAGGATCATGCCTTTTATTACTAAAAAAAAGTTGCTTTTAAAGGCGAGCGGTTATTTCATGAAAAGGCCTGTTTCATTGGTCAGTTTCGATTCGAACAACTGGGTTAAGTTTACTCGTGCTAAAGGTAATTTATTTGGTAACATTGAAGGTGAAATTGTCTTTTCTGTTTTCATACGTTCTGGTAACATCTCAGTTGCGGGTACTTCAACAACAAGACAAGGTTCTTGCCTTGATGTAAGGTTTAAAGGGTCAGTGAGTAGTTGTATCGAACGATTTGTGGAGCAACGTCTCTTTATCGCAACGTTTTGTCGTTTTAAGCAATTCTTTTACCAAAAAAATTTAAGCGTTGAACGTTTAAATTTTTAATTTCAAATGCATTTTCTGGTATCTAAGAGAAATTGAAATCCAAATTTTCCCGGGAGAGCATGTCACCGGACCCCCCCCCCCCCCAGTTGGTTTATGCTTCCGCGTTAGGGTTTTGGACCCCCCACCCCCTTCCCACTCGAATTCTCCCTGCGCGGTCCCTGGAAGAAACCTTCTTATCTTAACGAAATGAAAAACCTCTGATGGCGATTCAAGAGACGCTTTTCACAAGTTATTACAACTATCTATCTGTACATCTCTTTAATAGAGCTTTTCTACAAAATATCATTCAAATCTATATTTGTAGTCATTTTATGACTGTAAACAACCGTTGCTATGGCCGTTACCATGTAAACAACGTCTTCGCACTGTGTACATTCCTTGAATTTCACTCTCATCTAGAAGCAAATTTGGTAAAATTTATTCTGTAACCCCAAATAATAGTCCCTATCGAGTGGTTGTACTACAAGGCAAGGGTTCCACTGTATGTGTTTCAGATCTGTTTGTTGATCAGTCAATAAAGAGAGAACTCAAAATTACTCGTTATTTCCCTTTTATTCTTCGCGTTACATCATATGAAGAAAAAACCCTTTTACCTTTAGTCTTCAATAGTTACCGTTACTATTATTGTTAACAGTCTACATTTTAATCCAATCGGTGTCCCATCTGCGGACTACATCGTTGCTTTGACGCCAGGTTCTCATTTAAGGGGAGAGATCAGGAATTTGAACACGGACCAGCCACCTGAGCCAATCACCTTTGATGAGCTCAACCAATCATCACTTCCATCAGTTGGGGGTAATCGCTTGTAGAACTTGCCATCGTTGACGCCATGCAATTCACCCTCTGGCATGAAGAAAAGGAACTGAAAATCGCTCCAGCCCCCAGTGCCAATTAGCGTGGATGATCCTAGCCAGTTGTCATTTGCAGCTGTGGGAGGACTCCTCATGTGAAACTTGCCGTCTTCGACGCCGTATAGGATTCCCTTTGGATCGAAGAAAAGGAATTGGAAGACGGACCATCCGCCTGATCCCACCAGTGTGGCAGATCCAAGCCAGTTGTCACTACCATGTGCTGGAGGGAGCCTCTTGTAAAACTTGCCGTTGTGAACGCCGTAGAGCATGCCTTCAGGATCGAAGAAAAGGAACTGGAAGCCATTCCATCCCCCAGTTCCGATAATCGTGGCTTGGGCGACCCATTCCGCAGCCGAAACAAAATCAGGCGGTGACGCTTTGTAGAACTTGTCATTCAGTACTCCATATAAGGTACCATCTGGATGGAAGAACAGAAACTTGAAGTCGCTCCAGCCTTCTGATCCTATTTCTAAGGCATGTCCAAGCCAGCTGTCGCTGGCATACTGGGGAAACGTTCTCGTGTAGAATTTACCATCAGATGTAGTCACACCAAACAACAGATTCTGGCAAATTGGGACGGAGCTGAAAGAAACAAGACAAAGCTAAAAATATTAAATCTTATTATTGACCACTATATTTTAACGTAAGATTTTAGAAGATAATATCTCGTATTTTTTTTTTTTAATTTTCTTGTCATCGGTCAGCTTTACAATGTATCGATGTTTAAAGAAGAAATAAGAGATCAATTGCTGTCAATGACTGTTCAACATTGAAATTTATTGTCAAGGTATAGAACATGTTTAGTTTCACATCATTGTGTTTCGAGAGTTTTACCAAGAGGCATTCTTTTCTTATCTTAAATTTCTCAGTCGCAAAAAACAAAGATAAACCGATAAATACACCACTCCAGCCTCCACCACCAGACCGATAGGAAGACCACAAAATAGCCTTTAACACCCGGGGGGATGGGATACTCGGGATTTCAAGTGACGTGGATGATCGAATGGGAGCAAAAATCAAGAACCAAAAAAATCCTTAGGGTTTCCAACATAACCCCCAAAAATCCCTAGATCAAAAAATGACCCTTCAAAAATCAACAGCAAAACACGTTTGTTTGTACTTTATTCGCAAAACTATGCAGCCAAGGCACTACTACGAATCTTCAGATTGTTTTAAATACCCCAAAACATCTCTATTTAGATCAAAAAAAATATTTGCCAAATTCTCCTACCTAAAAAAATCCCGGAACCCCAAAAAATCCTTCGAACATCCCCGTCACTTCAAGTCCCGAGAACTCCCATGTGCTTTAAAAATAAACACAAATATAATCCCAGGGCTCAATGTTGGAATTTAGCCGTTTATTCAATCTTTCCACTGTGGTACTTACCAACAGCAGTTGATGGTTCCAAACACACTCATCAAAAGGCACAACTGCAACTTGAAGTCAATGATGAAGCTAAAAAATAAACGTGTATTCAATAAAATTACATTTGCTGACAACAAACAGCATGCAGATGAAGGAGATTTTAAATGCATAAGTCTCCCAAACACCCCCTCGACGGATTTACATTTATGATTTGGACGTCAAATGATGTCCCGCAATTTTCGGGAGACCCATTGGAATCGAAATATTTCTTGATATATACTAGAGGGACCTAAAATGGGCAAAATGGGAACTGGGATTTGGGCAAATTGTTTTATTGCGAAAATAGAATTTGGGTCACTGGGTCACTGGGACTGGAAATCACAAACAAAAAAAAAAACAATATGCTGGGAAATGGGATTACGGAAACATTGAGGCTGGGAATATGGGATCAGAAGTTCACAAAGAATTGAAAGTTTAACCGTTAACGACGGTCATTTATATTAGTCGGTTTATATTAGTGTTACATATGCGGTGAGAGGTGTGATTTAGCATTAACATACTTTCGCGTGGATGGAACTCGCAACTTAACCTGAACACGCAATCGGATTCCATCCGGTTTATATTTGTCGGTAAAACTGAGATCCTTGAAATCTTCTTGCCTACCTTGGGTATTCTTGAAGCAAATGTATCAGTGTTAACTGCAGATGGACAAGATGACGTCTGAACTGAAGCGATGATAACCTGCAGAAAATGAGTACATAGCAATAAACGGTTGGCTTTTAAACTGTAGCTTCTATTTGATTTCAAGAAGGACAAACTACTAAGTCTTAAACTGATCATACCTGTCTTTCTGTGGCAAACGTACAGCCTGACTAAAACGGAGAGAGCAATTAAAACCAATTGAGGGCGCAAGGTGCGTTGCAATGTGCTATTTTTATTGGTTGTCGATGACATACCAAGAAAGGTGATTGGCTGCATTGAAATGGTAACGTGTCCTTCTGCTCTTGTTCTTGCATGAGGACAACCTTGACAACGGTTACTGCTTTTGTAAGAATGGCTTAGGTGGCAAAGGTGTGAAATTTCCATATATATTACTTTAGATATAATAACACAGAAATAAACGAATTTTGTTTTCTTTTTGTTCAAATTAAGTGTTGAAGCCTAGTTTCTTACATTAGAATCTGCCATTCACATTGTACGAGTCATTTGTTCTTGATAACATTAAAATAACGTGTCTGAAACCCTTGAGAACCCTCCAAAAATTGTCTTGAAAATAACCTTTGTATAAAGTGAATACCGAAAGGTTACATACCGAAAAAGGGTGTCTCTGTAGAAAGCAACCTTAATAAAAAAGAACAGTGGTTAAACCCATGAGTGTGTGGGATATGTAACATTGAGGTCTTTTTATTGTTTGTTGACAACATTTTCAGTGATGGATGCATCGAAGCCGTGATCTGTGCAATTTTTTTTTTGGCCTAGGGCTATGCGGTGACCTTTTCACAGTATTGACAAAGGCCAACATATATCTATTCGTTTATATCTATTTCTTTTTTCATCAGTTCCATGCTCACTTTCCGGGCTTATTTGTCAGAGAGGAGAAGTCAGGAGAGCTTTCCATAATATTTTCTTCGCCGTTCTTGTCTTTGCTCCGAAGGTCTTTCCCGGCCGTGTTCTCCGGTTTTCCTCCCTCCCCCAAAAACCAATAAATTTCAGTTCGATCGGGAACAGTGGATGTATGTCACTGCAAATTCCCTTTTTTATTTCATTTTTTATTTACATTTGACAATTATTACATGAGGTCGTAAAAAACGTTATGTTACGTTTACCGTTAATTTCCCTTTTAAATTGATCCTTAATTTTGTTTTAGTCCAATAAACGTTTGAAAAGCAATGAAGGGCGCATTCGTTTGGGAATATTCCGGAATAAGACTATGAGCAGAATAGCCTAAATGGAAATCCAAGTATTCCGGAATGAGAAGAGCAGCCAAACGAACGCTAACTCGCATTAATCCAGTTATTCTTATTCCTGATTGATCCAAAAAGAACGCGTCCTAATTGTCAATAAACTTCGATCTTCCTGACTTTCTTTGGCAAACGTGAAGTATTTCTAGAATAAAAACAGTGATTAAAACACAGAAACATATTGATTGTGTGGGGTGTGCAAAATTGAAGTCTTTCTATTGTTTGTTGACAAAGTTTCCAGTGATGGATGCATCGAAAGAGTCTCGAAACCGTGACTTATGCCATTTTCAGCCTTTCGCCCAGGGCTATGCGGTAACTCTTTCACAGTCTTGACAACGGCCAACATATATCTATTCGTTTATATCTATTTCTTATATCAGTTCCATGCTTTTCGCTTTTTTGAGTCAAATATTCTGTTTGTCACGAACAAATTGAAACTCTTTGCAATACCTGACAGAGAGCGCGCTGATTTTTTTTATTCTTAAGTTGTGTTTAAAATACAAGAATACCAAACAATTGTTTGATTTTATCAGCCAGACATCATGCGCTCTAAGCTGAATATTTTTCCTTTTTTTTAGTAAAAATTCAATTTCACAGCAGAAGGCAAAACCTGTACGTATTACCTTGTATTTTCAAAGAAATGCTCAGCAAATCAGCGCAATATTTTATCAACGCAGAATGGTGTCATATCCTACCTGCAACTGATCACAGGTGATAAATAGTATAAGCCAAGATATCATCCATGCTACAATCGAAGCTCTCGTAAGTGGACACCCAAGGGACGCGAAAAAAGTGTCCGTAACTGTAGCTGGCCGCTTACGAGAATGGTTCTCGCACGCGGCCAGTAGAGGTGTAGGGGATAGATGGCCGCTTACGTATAATTACGGGAGCTTGTCCAGCTAACAATAACCGGACGGACGTGGATGACGACAAAACAAACACAGAAATATGGTACGTAAAATCATTGTGACGAACGGCGATGTGAAGTTGATTGATAAAAACAAGAAAGAGAGGTGTTTTATTGGATTTTCTTCGGGTTGTCCACTTACGGGAGCTTAAAAACAAAGAAAAAGTCTAAGTCGTAATCTGTGAAAGTGTCCGCGGCCGCTTACGGGAATATCCGCTAACGAGAATGTAAAAATACAGAGTTTGTATGGGAGTTAAAACGGGGTTTCTAACAAGGCGGCCGTAAGTAGGGCTGTCCGCTTACGAGAGTGTCCGTTAAAAGAGCTTCGACTGTAGAACTAAAATAGAAATTATTTAAAAGAAATCGAAAGCCAGTTGTTAGATTTTCTACTTTTTGCACTTCTAACTCAATGGATTTGGAGTCACTTTCGAGTGCTAATTTCGGGATGTGTTATTGCGGAACAAACGTTTTAGAGCACTGTTCTTGGAATTTTGCGACGCTATAATGGCCTCAGACACATCCCGCTGTGTTTAATGGTCATACGGCGCTCGTTGAGGAAGATCAAGGGCTGCGAAAAGATAGAAAATTACGGGGATAAAGCTTGAGGGTTCCTTCCATCTTGAGAAGAGAAAATAGAATTATTAGTTAACAGAAGTCAAATAGCAATTATGCTATCCCCCGCGAGGGAAAAAGAGAGCGACCTTCTCTCCTTTCCCCTCGCGTGGCCGTCTCGCGCCTTTCGCGTTTCCCAAATGCGCGCCCAAAAACTACACAGGCGCCTGCTTGGCAGGCCATCCCTTTGCACCACTACCTTTTTTTCAAAACTAATAAATAGAAACTGAATTTCCATGAGTATATCTTTGATAAAAATGTGTATGAAACGGTCTTAAAAATTTCAGTTAAAGTTCTTAAACGGTCGAAAGGTGAATACCGTATGTGTAGGCGTAGATTGACTGCATCAATGAGAATTTAGCCTGCGAGCTGGCTCACCTTGGGGCAAGTGTCGCGGCTTCGCCGCTCCCGTGTAACTCTCGTGCGTGCCCCAAGGTGAGCCTGCTCGCAGGCTAATGAGGATTGTGCTCCCATGCAAGGAAGCAGTGTTGTAGACCACAAAAAAATTACAGGGAAGGTTTAATTTTAGCAGATGTTTTCGATATCAAAATTGACTGAAATATTACCCAAATGATGGTCAGTTGTAGCAACTAGTAAGGCAGTCTGAAAAAGCGTAGGCAGTCAGAAAGTGTTTTTGTATAGAGTTGTTTGTGGGCAAGTAAAGCGTGGGCAGAGAAGAGCTGCGCTTTAACTGAAACGTCGATCCGATCAACTGCTAAATTCCTTGAAATTTGCACGAGGTAAAAAATTAGCTAAAACTGTCAAACTTAGGCAACCACAAAGTTACTACAGTACGTCGAACCTCCTTGTGCGGCTACCTCTAGTAGGCGACCATTTATCCGAAATACCAAATTTGGCAAATCACTGTCGTAATTGACCACCTCTCGTAGGCGACAGCGACCACTTTTAGGTATTGTGGTTTAAAACAAATTTTGTATTGCTTTTAACCTGCGGTAGTTAACATGATCTGACCTCATTCGAGCGCCAATTGGATAAAGAGACGCCTTGCAACCCTTATATGACGATAAGTTTGTTATTGCATTACAATAACGCTTTTTTCTCATGTCCGATGTTCGCGAGTGACTACTGCCGTTTCATCTTGACATTGCTAGAATTACAATTTGGAAATTGCACTGGACGCGCTAAAATGTATTTAAATTACTGAATGTGTTCCTGAACATTGAAAACGTTTTAGGGTTTATGACTTAAAAAGCCTCTGAAATGACTACAGGCTGGTAGCTGCGTGGTTCGAGGAAGGCTCGATTGTATTATCGCAAGAATTCGAACACCCATATACCAAACTTTGCGACTGTTGTAGTGCGACGATATTTCTGCCTATAAAAACTGTAAAACAACAAAAAGCAAACACTGGGACTTGATATACGACTACGCTTAACTATGTCTTTAATATTAAACTAGTCTACAACATACTAAGCTACTATTAACTACAGCGCGTGTTGGGCGATTTTTGGCGGGAAGCATTCACTTTCGAACGAAGTGCGGAAAGCCCGGGGGGGGGGGGGAGGGTACTCCCTATAATGGCCTATACGGGGAGGCTCCGCCCGAAAGGGGTACCTTTTTCAGGCTTCAGGTATATTAAAGGGTAGGGATTTCACGCGTTTAAGTATATGAAAGGCTATGAAAATATGTCATTTGGCTATTTAAAAGGGCCTTTAATTAAAATATTTCGAACAGACGCAATTTATGGCTGTATTATTTTAATTTGTTAAGCGCTACATAAAAATGACAAGAAAACGTCCTATTTTAAGTCCATGCCATGTCTCTTAGGTAAATGAAAGGGGTACATTTTTTCAGTTATAGGTATACGAAAGGGGTAGAATTTCTGTCAAAAATGGTATATAAAAGGGTAAGGGATTAGAACTTGGGGCGGAGCCTCCCCGTATAAAACCTTTTGGAGTACCCCCCCCCCCCCCGGAGGCGGAAAGCTTGTTGAGAAAATAAAACTAGAAAGAATTTACAAGGTATAAAACTTTCGCAGGATTTTCAAATACGCATGATAAATGTAGAATCGAAATGGCAGGAAATCTATAATATATGTTTGTCTGTTCAACAAGGCGATATTGGAAAACCACTGACAAATATTCCAAACGATTATGTTCAGTATGTGTTTATCTGATTACTGTATTAGATACGGCTTGACGTGATATTACTTGGAAGATTCTATTTTTTATATATATGTTTAGCTATCTTATGCTCTGTCTGTAAATTATCATCACTTTTATACCAAGCTCAGCTTGTAAACGTTCTCTAACTAAATCAGACAGATTGGTCAAATGCAGAGTGCATGCGGGGTCCAACGAGTCCAATCTGGCCAGACATATCAAGTTAGCGAGAGAAATATGTTTTTCAGTGATCGATATAAACTCATTAAAAGTATGGCACGCCAGGAGAAATGACAATTATTCTGAAGATATTTGTCGTAACATCATTCTGAGGGCCGAATTGTGTTTAAAGCTTTTTAGCTTTGTAAGCCGTGGAGGCGCGGTCACCTAATTATGGTTGGTAAAGAGAACTATAAGAGCTTCATTCACGGAGGGCCTCTTCGTATGAGCCCGGTTGACAGGCCCAGTTTACGAGATCTCACCTCACTCCTATTTCCTTTGTAAAAATTTCGATGCGTTCATATGAGAAGGTGGGCCAGTCCGGTTAACGAGATCGCGGTTTCTACAACCAAATATCTCGGCAACCGGGATGGAAGTTTCCCATATGAACACTTCAGCCCGGGTAACCGGGATGAAACTTCTTTGACAAAATAGCTTGGCTTTTGGGAGGCACTGGATTTGCCGCACAAATGGCTTTGGATTGTGATAAATGCGTGTATGTGTTTTGCCTTAAAGATAAACAATGGTTCGTGTTTTCAACTTATACCATGACAGAAGAGGGGAACCCTTATAAAAAGGACATGCGGTTTGTCGCAGCTAAAAAGACCCCCACTCTGGCTTAGGGCCTCTTCATATGATCCCGGTTGACCGGGCTGGCCCAGTTACCGAGATATCGGCTCACTCCTATTTTCTTTGTAAAATTGTTGATGTGTTCATATGAGAAGGCGGGCTAGCCCGGTTGCCGATATCTCGGTTTCTGCAAACGAGATATCGGCAACCGGGAAGAAAATTTTTCCATATGAACACTTCAGCCCGGCCGCCGGGACGCAACTTTTTTTGAAAAAATAGCTTCCCTTTCGTAACTGGGCGGTCAAAATGGCATAATTTTGCCTTGTATCTATTTCCACTTTAGAAATATGCGAATTAGCTTTATAAGTAAAGTTACAAGGGTCGATAATAAAAGCTACGATAGTCGCAAAAGATGCAACTTTATGTGTCGCAATTTTGGTTTCGTTTCTTGAATGTTATCCCCATCAACCGGGCTAAAATTTTCCATATGAACAGACGTCAAGATCTGTCCTGGTAACCGAGACAGCCCGTTTACCGGGCTCATGTGAAGAGGCCCTTAAACAGCGCGGTCAAATTTTTTTAATTTTGGTACCGGGCTCATATGACATGAAGAGGCCCGAAGAGACTACTTGACTTCGCTGTAGTAGAAGAAAGTCCGTCAATGCCAAGCTATGCCAGATTGCTGCTCGCTGCTCACTTCAACTCCCGCGGCTACTATATATACACGGAACCGCGTTTGATTTGCATGCCAAACCTTCAGTAGTCGGGGAGATGAAAATTGATGCAACCTGCCGTGAAAGGCAGGTTAACAGTTAATAGGAGACGATCAGTGGAACGATTAGGTGGGCGATGGGGGGAGGGGGATCTTCGTTAATAGATCAATCTAATTGCCTCTCTGCCTACAGCATTGCTGGCCATTGCATATAAATAAAATTAGAGTATGAAGAAACCTGTCAGCTTTGATGTCCACTGAAGAGTGCAAAGAGTGCATGCGTTTCCTGGTGACTTGTTCCCGGGGCAACATCATCAACATGATCCGATCAATGGACCAATGAACAGTGAAACTGCATAAATTTGTCGTCCAAGCAATCATTCTGATCATTGATAAGGGTTATCAGGGTTGTTAGGTGAGTCACTTTCCATGTACCTAATTTCTGATTTGATTTGACATTAATTGTACAGCAAAAAAATTCTGCTGATAATATATGCTTCGAAACGATTAATAAAAAATTTCAGATATGCGTGATATGGAAAATAAGATTGTAATTAGAAAACAAAACGCGGGCCTTTTGTTTTTGGCAAATTGAATTAATTATAAGCTTACCTCTAGCTTTTGAACTAACCATTTAACAATACTATATAACAACGCCTTTTTCTTTTGGCGATCAACAGTCTTCTTAGTTTAAGAAACGTTTTCCATTCTAGTTAAGGAACGTTTCCATACAAGTTCAAATCATGCTACACAATATTTCTAACTAATGGATATTATACGTCTGTTTGTAAACTCGACGAATTCAATTTTACCATCAACTACGTCGCACAAAACAGGCATTTTTGCGGACTATCGATAAGCGATTTTCGAGCTCAGTTTGAACAAAATCAAGCTTAACTTGATATTTTTCGACAAATGCAATAGAAAAAAAATTGTCGAAAAGAGAACAAATTTAAGTATGGAAAGCGTGACGAAATGGCAGGTAAAATGACAGCCGTTTCAAGTCCCTGACTGACGCTACAATACATTTTAAATGCTAGCAGCATCACTCACAAAATGATCAGTATTCATATCATATGAATGCTGTCAAAATCTGTCAAAAGTTTTCTCTGTTACTGTTTAAGCGAGCATAATTTACCTCAACCTAACAGAAATGTCTAAAGCCATGTCTAACGTAGAAGAGCAGCGGGCAGGATACAGTTGTGTATTTTTATGTCGCTAGAAAACAAACAATTAATTTACGCTCTGCGTAGGTGTTGCAGAAGAGGGCTAAACGAAAAAATATAAATTTGTTTATTCTGGGTTTTTAAAAAGCACGTTCGTGCAACAACAGACGTCTATTTACTATTAACAGCAAATTTCTGCTTTAATTTATTATTTAACGTGGATCAACCGTCTTCTTAGTCGACAACGTTTTGCATATAGGAAAGGCTTACTGCATGGCTGAGGCGGTTTACGTTTGAGTAAAAGACATATTTTTATATACCGGCCGGAGAACTTGCACAAAGAGTTTTATGCTAAGTTTGCTTATCAGAGGTCACGCGTGAAATACATTCAATTTTTCACGTCCAACATTGACGTTTAACAAAAACTTGAATGAGCAAATTTTACAACTCGTCAAACCAGTTATGCACGGTTTTTCAAGATTTGACTTTATTGATTCTTATTCATGTTTTCAACCCTCTTGTCCGCTAGGCTTTAGACGGGCGCTGTTTTTTAGTCGTTTCACGCAGTTCATAACTCGGCCAAACGATGTCTAGAGAAGATCTAAGCGACAATCACGTTACACTGGCCCTAACCAAGGCGGACAGCGTCGACGAAACGAAAGACAATTCCGAGGGAGACGTAGAGAACGATGTGGATGTTCAAGAGGGCCAGACCTGGGGAAATAAAGCTCAGTACGTACTTGCAACTCTTGGCTTCTCTGTTGGATTCGGTAATGTGTGGAGATTTCCTTACTTGTGCCAGAAAAACGGAGGAGGTAAGCCTGTCATACTAAATCGCGGGAAAAAAAACGATATTTAAATTCGATATATTATAAATCTATCAATAGCACTCGGCAATTGATAGGTACTGGCGATCGATAGAAGTTCGATTTTTCAGCAAAAATGTTGATCGATTCTCAAACGAACAACATAAAAATCGACAAAAAGCGTAGTTGCGTTGGTTTCCGCTGAAAGTTGATATAACAAATGTATTTTGTACTAGACCAAAGATGGCTTGTTTCCTGTTAAATGAACCGCAGAGATAATTTTTGGCGATATTGGTCACGCGCTATTACACCAGGTTATTAGCCAAATGTTTTTAACCATTTCCGATCAAATTAATCCTTCAATCAACCCAGAATCACACAGCTTATACAATGACTATGGAACAAAGGATTTACAACTGAGATTCAGACAAACTGAGAGATAGCAGTTTTCTTGAACACGAGTTAACTGTAAAGGCGACATATTTAGAACTTGAGGAATCTATCTTTTATGTATGTTATTTATTAATAACTGTTTTTACTATAAGCAGACAGAACCGAGACATTGTAATAACTACATTTTTTTGATGCCACCCATCAGGGGTCAGAGCTTCATAACTAAAAAATTTCTGGAATCGATAGTTATCGTTTTCTATTTCGGTTGATCAACTCAAAGCTTTGTGAACTCGATAATTGGTTTTTTGGTTGGTTGTGATGGTAAAATGTGATATGCTTTTGGGTTTGGTTTTCCTCACCAGTTAAGGGATTAGAAGGGGGAGGGCGGAGGAATCTTGGGGGGGTCACTTATTTTTTACAGTGGCAGGGAGGGTTCGATTCAAAGGGGGGGCGAAAACACTGCATTTCCAATAATCTTAGTGATTGTGAGCCCGCCCGCGGTGCTCGTCTTCGGAGGAACGCTCTTTAACAGTATGATCTATGCATTTGCAGCTTGTTGTATCGCTTAGATTTTTGTATCTGACGATCAGTGATACTGTCACTCGTAGTGACCACAGTGTGAGGATCGAGCAAGATTTTTTACCTACCGCCCTTTTTCTTTTGGCAATTATATTTTTTTCCCCGAGCCCACGTCCCGGTTATTTATTTTACCTATTTTATAATTTTCGATATAGCCCATGTTAGCTGAAAATTTTTTGATTTTTCTTCGCTCCCTATGCTTCCGGTAGAAAGCTTTGGAAACAAAGTTCATCTTGAGACATTTGTGCAGAAAATGTAATATTTCGCAAGTTGAATAAGGTAATTTAGAGGCTGCCAGTCGATGTCCAGCCACATATTACTTGATCTGCCTATCGTTTCGTGCGTTTCTCGACCACCAGCTATGAAAAGTTTCCAAGGAGGTCGTTTTGATGGTGTTTTTGAGGAAGTAGTGAGAACCGTACATATTGTATATATTTCAGTTTACTTTACTTTTTCAGTGCGCGGTTATTGAGAGGAGTGTTTGAAGAGGGGAAGAAGATTGTGGACAGGGTGCTTGGAAGCGCTTCATGGGATGCCTTTTTTGTTTTAAATTCTGCAAGATCGTAGAAATTACCTTTTCTCCAATAGATGATCACGTAAACAAGTTTTGAGTGAACCAATTTTTATAAAAAACTGGCTTCAATAAAATGTTACGTTGAACTGCGGACAATGCCGCACGATCCCTGCAAATGACAAGCGACCAAGTTTCGTCCTCAGTGGCCCCAGAGCCCCACCACAATGAAATCAACGATGCCACGAGGACGAAAATTCTCGTTTTTAATTCTCACGTAAATGGACCATTGTGTTAATTAGTTTTGATCCTTGCTTAAGTGTGTTTGTTATTTTTCGCATTTTTGAGCGTTAAAGGTCACTTCTGATGCTCAGTTTTCGCCGGAGGGACGTGGAGACGAGAAGAGAAGCAAGCGGGGAGGAGGGAGTGAGGGAGTGTGTGTGTGTGTGTGGGGGGGGGCGCATGCACTAGGGGAGGGCCTCCACACACTACAGGGGGAGGGCCAAAAGCTGAAACACACAGGGACCCCGGCCCTCCCCCCTCTAAAAAATGAATGGTCCCTAAAGTGCTTTTCGATTTTTTTTTAAGTGTCGAAAGTAATTTGCGTTTGCATTGGTTTTGCAATACTCGCTCAGATCAGTTAACATCTCGAGTTACTGATCAGAAGTACAACCAAAACCAATCGTGTCTCACTCGCGCATGTTTTCCCGCGCTTCGTGACGGCTACGCGATGTATTTGCTTCGAGTTTTGATTGGTTCACTGGATTGTCTGTGTACTTTGTGATTGGCCAGGGAAACTATCAAAGACGTCATCAAACATCGTCTACACTGTGCATCGCACACAACTATCGAGGAATGTGAGCCCACATAACGTTGTGCGTTTACCGCGAAATATGCAACGACGTCATATAGATTCGGTTCTGATTGGTTGCTTTTTCCCGCTTGGGCTTGCTTTGTTTTTGAAGCGGTGGCCAATCGATCAAACATTTGCTCGTGGAGCAAAATGTTGGATGAAAATGCTTGATCTAGATGAAACATGGGAAACCATTTAAATGCAATGTGGTGAGAGAGGCGGCTAAACGGTCAGACTTGCTCTTCCAACATGATGTTGGACAAAAATGTTTGATCGTTTCAGCCTGGGCTTAACGACACTCAACTGTAAACTTCTTTATTGGGAAAACCACTTTACTAATTTGATTGACATACACAGAATGAAATGTGGACCGTCTTCTTGGCGCGGATCTTAAAGGTTGAGGTTTCTAAAACCTCATTAACCTTTCCAAATACGGCAAAAAAAGCGAAAAAAAAAATACTCCTCTAAACAATCTCATGGATATAAATATACAGATCTTTGCATTAATCCTTCTCTAGAGCACTGTCTCATTATTGTTTGAAAGCACCTAGGCCTAGTCAACTATTTAATTCCCTTGCCGAATCATTCTCCCTACTCCTTGTAACGGCAAGCGCTTACTCCCAAAACAAGAGCAATTTTTTTTCGGTTTGTTTAGTTTTTTCATGCGGTTGTTTCTACAGGATGGGAGAATGAGTTGAGTTGTTCTATTGGAAATTAACTATACTGGTTCAAAGTAACGCCTTGATACATATGTCATGAACGTTTCCATTTGTGCACAGAAAATTGAGCAAAGTGTTCTGTGATGAAAGAAAGATGGAAAAAGCTTCTGAAATATAACAGCCGGGTTTATTATAATTACATTTGTTCATTTCACCAGGTGCATTTCTCATCCCGTACTTCATCAGCCTGGTCTTGCTCGGCATTCCACTGTTCTTCCTGGAACTTGCCATTGGTCAAAGCACCCGTCAGGGTCCCATGGGCGTGTGGAGGGCTATTCACCCCTACCTGGGAGGGGTAGGGCTTGCTTCGGCCGTCGTGTGTGTTCTGATCTGCATGTACTACAACATGATCATTGGCTGGTCGTTTTATTATCTGTTTGCATCGTTTCAAGACCCCCTGCCTTACTCCTCTTGTCCCAGTGGTCCAAACTGCACCGTAAACGAGGAATGTAAACTTGCCGGTCGGACGCAGTATTACTGGTACACAAAAACGCTTACTTCCACAACATCCATTGAGGATATGGGTGATTTCCAATGGCATCTGTGCCTTGTGTTACTGCTGGCATGGATTGTCCAGTACTTGTTCGTCAACCGCGGAGTCCAGTCGGCCGGGAAGGTAATATAACTTGCATTGCATAAGAGGGGAATTATATAAACAGCTAAAGTTTTATACGTAAAAAATGCCCAGCGCTATTCGGTCGGTTGTCAGTGCAGGGCTAATTTCTAGCATGCTAACGAGTTTTCACTTCATTTGAAAGTCAAAATATCCTACTTTATACTCAGTATACTGATATTTCTCTTCTCTTTGTCATCAGGCAGTATACGTGACGGCTACAATGCCTTACATTGTGTTGGCAGTTTTCTTTGGAAGAGCGATTTCACTGGAAGGATCCGTGGATGGAATAAAACACATGTTTAAGCCTCAGGTAAACACAGGCGTTTCAGTAAAACACACAAACCAAACAAGCTAGCTTTTTCATCCCAAAAACTGTTTCAAAAGTCGTACAGTTACAGCATTTTCAATATCGAATTGTTTAGGTTAAGTAGTCGTTAGGAAAGCAAATCATTTTTACAATGTAAATGACATAAAAACGACGAAAACTTTAGCGGAATGATTTGCCAGCAGCAAGAAAGAAATAAACGCGATAAAAATCAGATAAAACAAAAAAGGAACAAGAATGGTTTAAATAAGGGGCGATAGAGATGGATTACGCACGACTAACATGGACAATTTCCCCGTGCACGTACTGATTACGCGGATGATTAGAGTACGCCTTGTACTTGAGGTCGCGAGGAGTCCCCATCAGCGTTCACTTTGAGTTCTTGTACATGCTCAAGTACCATGTGATCTCAAGTACAACAATCCAGTTGTATAACCCAACTAAATGCTGGACGCAGAGATTTTAGAGCAACCTCTTTCCCAGGGTCTCTCTCTCCCCGCCATACTGAGCTATATAGCTATTGCCTTCGTTCTAACAAAAACCCATAGCTATGCGCCAGTACTTATGTGAAACAGACTTATCTAACAAAAAATGTGGATAAAATACAGCTTTTTATTTCTAAAGTCAATTCACTTTAAGGAGGCTCGATGTAGTTTTTTTAGCCGAAGGGTGGTTGTTTTGAAAATTAAAATTATCTAGGAAGCCAATGTTCGATTTTTGCCAAAATACACCATAATGATCAAATATGACCAAATTTTAATTTTTTACCCGTCACTTTGTCACAAAGGTTACCATAGCAACCATTGACGTTTTCTGGTAATTTTAATTTAATAATTGGCTTCCTAGGTAATTTTAATTTTCAAAACAACCACCCTTAGGCTAAAAAAACTACATTGAGCCTCCTTAATGAGGGTCTATTATAGAGGGGGTCGTACATTCTGCACGTCGCCATTTTTGGTTCTTCCTAGAACTTTGTTTCCCTAAAGACCGAAACAGCAATAATCTCTTAACCGTAAACCGCCAAATAAATAGGAATGTACCCGCAATCCGACATTTAAAATTGGCTTAAGCCGCCAAACCACAAGAGTAAAATAGGCCCTCTGAAATGCATAGTATCTGGTCAACCCCTTTATACCACTAAGGTCAAGCGGTACGATACAGATAGAAGCTAAGAGGAATCTGGTCAGGTTATAGATTAATGTCCTTGATTTTAACGTTCAGTTTTCCAGACTAGCAAATCCTGTTGTTTGGCTGGAGGCCGCTACACAAGTGTTCTTTTCTGTTGGTGTTGGTTTTGGAACACTCGTTGCAATGGGAAGTTACAACCCGAAAAACAACAATTGCCGGCGAGACGCCATCTTTATCTCTTTGGCCGACAGTTTCACGTCAGTCTTTGCGGCTGTTGTAGTGTTTTCGGTCCTTGGTTTTAAGGTAAGGTGTACTTGGAGAGTCTCGTTAATTTGAAACCTGAACATTCCTGTACATATCTCACACATTTCATTTTGGCATCCGTCTTGTGTTCACAGGCACACGAGTCATATGCAAACTGCTTGGCGTTATATGGTGGAGTGAACAATACTCATCTTCCTTCCGGAATGACTTTTGATGAAAAATGCCACAATCTAGAACACTGGTTATCAGAGGTAACAACAACTGGCCATTTTACACATATCGTACACCAAAGGAAAGGAGTTTTGCATTTACCTGCTCAAAATGAAATATATTTGTTAGAAAGACAGACAGACAGAACGACGGACGGACAGACAGGCAGACAGACAGTCAGACCTGAGACAGACATATTAGAACAGAATACACAACAACACGAGTTGCTGTACGTTCCTACATACTAGCTTATTTGAGTTATGTTTGTTCAACAGACAGTCAAATGGACAGACAGACAGACAGACAGACAGACAGACAGACAGATAGACAGGCAGAAAGGCAGACAGACAGATTAGAACAGAATAGACAAAAACACAAGTTGTACGTTCGTTTCCCTGTCGTGGGCCAATTCTAAACATTCAAAACTATGCATACTTGATATTTTCGATCTCTTTAGACTTTTCAAGGTCCTGGACTGACATTCATTGCCTTTACTGAAGCCATACTTTTGATGCCCGCGTCTCCACTGTGGTCAGTACTGTTCTTTTGCATGTTGTTGTCTCTTGGTCTTGGCAGTATGTTTGGCATGTTGGAGGGTGTACTCAACCCGCTGCACAATCAGAAGTTGATTCCTCTGCGGAAGGAAATACTCACAGGTAAGCTTTTACTAAGAGCTAGTCTAAGAGCAGTCCATCAGCAGGCAAGTGGCCGCGATTTCCTACGACAATTTTTACACCAGCTCAGTATTTTTTGCTTCACACTCGATGGACTAAAAAAACTGAGGCTACTCGTATTCAACGTTATTCCACTAGGCCTGGCACTAGGCAATGTTTCGTGCAGCGTGTGTTGTTATTTTTGCGGTGCACTGGCAAGAAAAGTTTTTCTTGTTTGCGAGGAAAATTGCAAACAACGTCGCTTAGCAAAGCATCAAAAACTTCTTTGAAGCGTACTGTATTTTCCCATTTAAACGCCTGGTTTTGAATAAACGCCGGCTTTTCCAAGTTGAAGTTGTTAATACGCCCCTCAAGCATTTATTCGAGGTATAATAAGCTGTAGGAACAACGACAAGGTATATCTCAGCAATGAATAAAAAAACCTGTCCTTAATCATCATCAGCCTCAAAAAAAAAAAACTGCAGGAGTCAAATAATGCCGGTTCTACTGGGCCAAGTTTACAATTAACGTCTGGGTCTTTTGATTTCGCGATTCTATAGAATCTTTGTTGTTATTGTATATGTTGTTTAAGTTAAATTTTCTTTCTGGTCCCTCTGTCTTACCAAGCGCGGCGCATGTATTAAACATCTGATGTCGGATGTCTCTTCTAGGAGTTTTGTGTCTCGTTTCTATGGTGGTTGGTTTGCTGTTCTGTCAGAGGTCTGGGGAGTTCTGGCTGCAGATGTTCGACAGCTATACAGCAACACTACCGCTTCTGTTCATCTGCTTCTTTGAACTTGTTGGAGTTTCATGGATCTACGGCGCTAACAGGTGGGGACTGACACGAGAGCATTATATAGGCTTAAAACGCTCAACATTACATACCGTAAAATGCTGGTCATAAGCGTACATGGGAGTGACTATTAAGCGCTCAGTTGATGTCGTGAGACTTCTAATTTTTTCATACACGAGTTAAGAGGATTCGAACCTGGGTCGCCGGCATGCCGAGCGGGAATGATATTCACTAAGCCACCGACGACCAACAGCAAGAATCTTAATTTTTTTAGATAGAAATCCTAACCCTAATATAAAAGCTAAGCGCAAGCAACCCAAGCTAAAGTAGACTACCAGGAGTGCTATTTAGGCTAACCGGAGTGCTAGTTAGGCTAACCGAACACTATTTACACATTTAGGCTAACCGGAGTGCTAGTTAGGCTAACCGAACGCTATTTAGGCTAACCGGAGCGCTAGTTAACTAGCTAACCAAGGTGTCTCGCTATTGTCTCGCGACATCAACTGAGTGCTAAATAGTTAGTCCCAAGCGTGCAATAAATCTTTTTCGCGGCTCTTCCAGGTTCAGTGACGATATAGAGTACATGATCAACGCACGGCCTGGCTGGTACTGGCAAATAACCTGGCGGTTTGTGTCTCCAGTGATAGTCCTGGTGATATTTGTCTGCAGTGTGATTTTCATGGGAATGAAACCAGCTACATACTCAGTTTGGAGACCAAATAAGGTAAATTGTTTCATTTCCTTGTATTTGTTTATGCTGGACTGTTTCAATAAGTGCAGAACGTCTTTTTATTACGGTCGAACCTACGCTAACAGATAACTCCGGTAGGAGGACACCTCCCACTATGAATTGAACCATTTAGTTAAATGGTCCTAGCCACCCACAAACACTACATTTTTAACCTGCGATAAGCGGACACCTCTCCTGTACACTAATTATATCTAGTCCCAAAGGTGTCTATTTATAAGGGTGGTTCGACTGTGTGCCATAAAAAGACTAAAACTTCCATGTTCAATCTAGTTGTCAAGAAACGAAATTGGCATTGATGATCCTTTTGTAGCGATTTTTAACAATACATTAGTGGCTGGGTATGGGACGATTATTTCAAGAGCAATTCCGTCTATTAAAACTAGTTTTTAATCCTTTTTTTTTTCTTTATTTGTTTTCTCCAGGCTGAAGTAGAGAGCGTGGAGTACCCTTCCTGGTGCTACGTCATAATTACTTTTCTCATCTGTGCATCTTGTTTGTGTATACCGGTGGTGTTCCTTGTACGATTATTTCAACGATTTAGAGCGAGGAAAAAAGGAAACACCGAGATTGTTAAACCACTAAATGACGACGAAGGGTCCAAAAACAAGCATCTGTACTATTAAGTTGAGACGAACTTAACCCAATGTGGACATAACTGAACAAAGTCTTTGGATCGTAATTCAATATAGATCTATTAAACAGGTCCAAGGCAGTATAACTGCTAAAAGGCAGCAAAAAGGTATATATTTGAATAAGCTACACTAAGATGTATAAACGTGGGGCTTATAAGCACTGTATAAGAAAAAAGCCGAAAAAAAGAGGTAACTTTGAATTACCGCTGCTGGTAGACAACTGTCGAAGTGTGTCCCTTAACTAGAAGAGGCGACTCGGCCGCGGGTCAGGCTGAGTGGGGCAATAAAATTTCTGCACGCTGGACACACATTCATTTATTAGAAGATCATTATTTAAATAAAAAGACATAAAACTCTGTTAGTTCCCCGGGGGTCTTATTTCTTTCATCAAAATGTAACACCAAAAACAAAAAAGTAGATGTGGTAACCAGGGAGGCATAGTCCAGATTTTCCTCTAGGCTTACCCGATTTTTGGAGAGATATGAAGTTTATAGAGAGAAATATAGTAAATATGGAGCGGCTTGTTTTGAAAGTTAAGATCTTGAGGGGAAAAGAGAGGGGGCTGTGAGCTTAAAAAAGCTTTTTTTTTTGTAAAGCCACATCTTAAACCATTTTGTACAATATGCATTCATATGATTAGGGGAGATATTTTTAGAGCAGTCACACATTTGAGCTCGGCTGTCCAAAAGATGGTTTACCTATCCATGGCAAATTAAGACAATCCAGGATTAAGGCCAAATTCGAATTTAGTTTGTGAGTTTTCTGTTATCATTTCTCTCCTTTATCTATTCAACTGTTTTACTTTGGACGATATCAAGCTGCGTTTAAAAAACGTTTAGGGACTGGTTGCCTTTATCATAGCCTCCCACGCAGTCGTTGTTAGGGGTGATCGTGTTTCACTTCGTGGGGAGGAGTGAAACACGATCGCCCCTAAGGGAGGCTACCTTCATCAAGGACAAGTGTTAAACCAGGCCCTGATAACAACACATACGGGATAGCGATTTATCCGGTGGATAGTGTTTTCCATCCTTTGAACAACCGGACAAAATCATTTTGTTTAATTTATCAAGTATATATTTAGCAAAAATATATTTTTAAATACAATCATGTGATTTATTTGTAATCAGGTTATTTTATCTGCATGTATGGGGCGCGTGCACGTGGGCCGAATCAGGTATCCAGAGTCTTTCCAAGATTCCAAGATTCCAAGATTACCGTTTACTCTATCAAAACGTCGAAATATCAATAAGCGGTGCTTTTCCGAGTAAATAATTGCTGTTGTAAAAACATTAAATATTGCTTTCATTATTTTATTGTTTCCGTGGTACAGCTCATTGTTATCTACTTATAGGATAAGCATTGTGGAATAAAATAATTATTGGAGTAGTTAAACTGGTCTTGTTCATGCACTATAATCAAATGGCTGGTCTTGTCCATGTCTTGTTCATCAAATTGTCCCAACTGGTGCTTCAAGATAGTCAGGTAGTTCAGAATAGAGAATAACATTGACATCATACTAAGCAGACCATGCACTTCGTTTCGCATAATTTATGAAAAACTGCCGAAAACAAAAACGACACGAAAGAAAAATGGAAGAACGTACTAAAAAAAGAACTTTTTACAGACTCATCACTCCCCCGTGAAGTTATGTCTTTATGCAGAATTTGCGGCTAATATATGCAAACTGACTTTCATGGATTTGCATAATCCGACACTTTAGCGACTTTTTTGAAAGGGGTTTAACATGCCATCAAAACAAATATTAACGCTTTCCACCAGAAATTCGCTTCCTTCGTCACAAGTTTATTGTTTTATGCAGTACGAATCGAAAGTCCTACAACTTGTCAGTAACTTGGTCTCGTTTGGTCATCCGCATTTTCCAGTTCAAGTGACGCCAAACTCAGTTGTTATCAAATAAATCTATCAAGTACTCTTCATGTTAGCATAAAAAAATCTTCTCTGTTGACAAAATTTCCATCTAAACGCGCCTTTTGGTAAAACAAAGATGGATACAATGTTGGCTGATGTAATATTTGCACACATGGCGCTGTCGTGAACTCGACTCCGCACGTTTGTAAAATGGTTTGAAATTATTGCGTACGTATTTTAAAGGCTGTAAATCAAAGAAAGAGTTTTTAATTCACTTCGATAGTTCATTTTTCAAAGGCAACATAGAACTGTGTTTCTCTGCTAAATAAGCAGATTTTACAACCCGTCAAACTCGTTTATTGTGTTTTGAAAAACTGGTTTTTAATTAATATTCTCATTCATGGTTCGGTAGCTTTTGTCCGCTAGCTTGCAGTCAACCAGTGTTTTTCAGCCTTCGCGCGCATTTTATATAACTTTCCGGAAACGATGCCCAGAGAAGATCGAAAAGACGGCCAAGTAACTCTGGCCTTAACTACGGCTGACAACGATGAAGAAGCGATGGAAGGCAAATGTGATGATTCCGAGAGAGACACTGCGAGCGAGTTGGAAGTTATAGAGCGACAGACGTGGGGAAACAAAGCTGAATATATTCTCGCCACGATCGGTTTTGCTGTTGGATTCGGAAATTTGTGGAGATTTCCTTATCTGTGCCAGAAAAATGGCGGAGGTAAGAAACATTTATTTGTAATTTAACGTGTTAAAATTGGACCCATAATATCACAAACATTAAAGCCGCGTAATTCACTGTGGCAACTGCGGTTAGAAAATAATTTAAGCATCACAGCTCTCTAACGTCGGGTCGAGTTATTCAAATTAAAAAACCCAGTATTATAACGGTTTGTAAACTATTCCTTTATAATCCTATTCTTTTAATTTGTGGGCTTAAAGGCTTAAAGTTCGACATTTAAGTGCCGGATCAAAAACTTTTCATTCGCGATAGCACATGTATTTAAGAACAATAAAGTTTTTAAAATGCGAAAGCAAAAGACACCCTGTCGTGGAGATTAAAAAATCACATGTATTTAAAGCCACATTAAATTGAAATTAGCGGATTTCAAAGCGACTAACCTCAGATATTCGAAAAGAGTGTCTTCTGGTGTTTATTCATATATGTGTATAGCTAATAATAAAGTAATATAAAATGTAGAACGAGAGTAATTTGTTGTTAGACGTTTTATCGTTGCCGGATTAATGTTTTTTTTAATTGTTCAATAGAAATTCTGAGCCTCTAGAAACGTCTTCTCAGTAGAATATAAATAAAACAAAACTTATTCCTTCAGATGAAAAAAAAAATCATAAAAGAATGTTCCCCTAGAATTCTCAAGGTAAAACTGTGAATAATTATTTAACGAATGGCAAACAAGAAAACAGTAATTTTTAACATGTTTAATAGTAGAATCAGGAGAGTTGACAAATCTTTCAAATTTTAATTGTATGCAAAAATCACCGATTCCCGCATTGTTCATTTGCTTACAGTTTATACCGTTCAAAACCGGTGGAAATCAATTCTATCGTCAACATTTTCGGATCGTGATGACCGAAAAAAAGATTATTAAATAAATGCATAATCCGTGATACCGATCAATTAGCCAAAACCTATCGCTCGTGTGCAATGAACCTGATAATACCAAACATGTCAGCGAATCCGAATTTTACGCCTGCAAAACGGTCACTCCTGGTAACAATAGATCGACAGGACTTAACAGGTCAAAACCGTGCAAACAAACGGGATAAAAGGGAACCAGTTAGCCTCTGTTATCGTCACAAACCTTTATTTCGCAGAAGTCTATTTTGGTTCAAAATGAATTCGTGTCGAAAATTGTTGAAGAACCTATCTCCATAAAATGGCTGTGTGAAAAAGCGTATTTGAACCGCGTAGAAAAAGTTGCGATACTCACAGTGTCTGCGTCGCAGATAGTCTAAACCGCCCGTTTGTGACAAATCCGGCTGCAACGGGTAATTCTTTCTTTTCATCAGCAACCAGACTTCCGTATCCCACACTAGTCCGTATTTTGCCCTTGTTCGCGACAAGACACGAACATGTTCAAAAAATTTACTAAAGAAAAACCTGTAGAGTACTTTCGAAGTACTTAGACACTACGCACTACGCGTGTATTTCGTTGTACAAAAAGGACTGAGCCCGTAGTTGTATTTGTATGGTCAGCGGGGTAGTTCTAAAATGTTACGTTACGATTACGTCACTAGTGACGTCAGGTTGACCTAACACTTTGTCTTTTCCCTTTGTCAAACGTATTGAAGAAACGTGAAGTATTGAAGTAAAAACCGTGTTTTCTTTGATTTCTCCAGGTGCGTTTCTCATCCCGTATTTCATCAGCCTGTTCTTACTCGGCATTCCACTGTTCTTCCTGGAACTCGCCATTGGCCAAAGCGTCCGTCAGGGTCCTATCGGGGTATGGAAGGCAATTCACCCCTACCTGGGAGGGATAGGGCTTGCTTCGGTGGTCGTATGCGTTCTGATTTCCATGTACTACAACATGATCATTGGCTGGTGTTTTTACTACCTGTTTGTGTCGTTTCAAGACCCCCTGCCTTACTCCTCTTGTCCTAGTGGAGTAAATTGCACCGTGAACGAGGAATGTAAACTGGCCGGTCGGACGCAGTATTTCTGGTACACTAAAGCTCTTGGTGCGACAGGCTCTATCGAGGATATGGGTGATTTCCAATGGCATCTGTGCCTTGTGTTACTGCTGGCATGGATTGTACTGTTCTTGTTCGTCAGCCGTGGAGTTCAGTCAGCTGGGAAGGTAAATTTAGCAATAACGAACACACGTTATTATGCGCAAGGCATTATGCGCTCACCAAGTTCACTAGGAGTGCATCACTTTAGGGTGTAAGTCCTTGTCCATCTTGAACTATTGTCAGAATCGTGAGAAGTATACCAGTTTTCCATGGCCACCATAGAACGTCACTGCGTTATGTGGTACTACATTATGCGCGCTAACCAAGTCCAGTAGGAGAGCATCACTTCGGGGAGTGAGTCTTTGTCCATCTTGACCCATTGTTAGAATCGTGAGAAGTTCACCAGTTCATCGCGGCCATCATGCCCTCGCGCGTTTGTGATCGAGTTTTCGTGCAAGATGGTCGAGAAATATATTAACGGGTTTTCCGTTTTCCTCCATGTCATCAGGCAGTATACGTGACAGCTACACTGCCATACATTGTGTTGGCCATTTTCTTTGGAAGAGCGGTGACTCTGAAAGGATCAGTTGATGGAATTATACACATGTTTAAACCCCAGGTAATATTTTACTTTTAGTTCACAAAACTCTTTAGAAAATCGACCTATCTGACCTGACCTAAGGAAGAAGAAATGATCCGAAGTAATGTCATTTATGCTTATGTCCAGTTTTCTAGGCTAGCTTCTCCTATAGTATGGCTGGAGGCCGCTACACAAGTGTTCTTCTCTGTTGGTGTTGGCTTTGGAACACTCATCGCAATGTCAAGTTACAACCCCATACATAACAACTGCCGGCGAGACGCCATCTTTATTTCTCTGACTGACAGTTTGACATCAGTATTTGCAGCTATTGTAGTGTTCTCTGTCCTTGGTTTCAAGGTAAGATCGGTTTTTCGACTGTTTAAAAGACAATCACTGTGGGTGAAACAGCACAATAAACTTAACCAATCAAAAGTAACCAATGTCATGCGCGGGAATCATGTAACTGGTGCCAAGGGCGGGAAAATATGTAACTGGTGTTATGCGTGGGAAACGTGTTACTAAATGTCAAGGGCGGGAAATATGCAACCAGTGTCACGTGCAAGAAACTTGTAACTGGTGTCAAAGACGGGAAAATTTTCACCTGAGCCGGTTTTTTTTTAAAAAAAAACAACAAAACATTAAAGATGATTTCCAGTCTGTACTGCGCAATTTCCGCCTGTTACTAGCAAAATTAAGAAATTCCGGGACAAACTCACCTTTTTCTTCATTATTAGCACCAGATATCCTTGCAAAACAATAACAACGAGTAGAAGAACCTCGACGCTATTTTGAATCGACGTTTCAGCACATCAAGCATTCCAGAACGAAACGACCCGTAATGTCGGACTAAGAAGATAAGAAACTTCATGTACGCTATTACCGAAGTGTAACATATCAACGAATTCAAAACAAAAATGAAAACAAACCCCCTGACTGCGCAGTACGGAGTGGAAATCAAGTTTAAAAGTAAAATAAAATAAAACATAAAAACACTACAAAATAGAATGTTACTGAGAAAGTTATTGTCTCGAAAGCAATTGGAATAATTTAATTTTTTCTAACTCCAAGTTCACACAAATCATCTGACACACTTGTTTCACTTAAATTATATTAAATGTTCCAGGCACATGATTCGTATGACGAGTGCTTAAGGCTATATGGTGGAGTGAACAGCACAAATCTTCCTCCCGGAATGACGCTTGAGAAGAAATGTCATGATCTGGAATACTGGCTATCTGAGGTAAGAACGCTGTTCGCAAAAAAGACGTTCTTTTGAGCAGTTATCTTTAGATAATTGATGTAATGTCACTTTAACGTTTAGATCGGGGATAATGATCTTGAGTTCAGGAGAAGAACGGGATTTTCTTGCTTTCTCCACGTTTCTTTGTCACGCAAGTCACATTTCAGTCAGGCCTTTTACGTATTCAATCTTCTATTAGTAATCAAAGAATTCATGAGTTTTCAGCGTGTTTCATTCGGAAGATTACACGAACATTCGCGAGCATACCAAAGGAAATCACGTGAACTTCTCTGAAGAAAATGCTGGCCAAGGGGTTCGATTCCCGCACCCGACGTCATATGTGCATGAGTTGAGTTTGTTGCCGGTTCTCGTCCTTGCTCCGAGGGTTTTTCTCTGGGTTCTCCGGTTTTTATCCCTCCACAAAAACCAACACTTCCAAATTCCAATTCGATCGGGAATCCGAGGGCCACAGGTTTGTCAGTTGAAAGGCTGTTGTGTACAACCCTCTTAAAACAAAGTTTACGTATTTTACTTGAAGTTTATTTTTATTTAAGGAATTGCTTGCTCCCCAATTGATTTACGATTTAAAGCAACACCAACATTGGTACTGGTTTTTTTTCCATTTAGTCCTTTCAAGGTCCTGGTCTAACATTCATTGCCTTTACTGAAGCCATTCTCAAGCTGCCTCTGTCTCCACTGTGGTCGGTACTGTTCTTCTCCATGCTGTTGTCTCTCGGTCTTGGCAGTATGTTTGGAATACTGGAGGGTGTGCTGAACTCATTGCATGATCAGAAGTTGATTCCGCTGCGGAAGGAAATACTTACTGGTCAGTTTTTACATAGGCACTCAAAAGCTTCAATAGCATCAGTAAATCGTTTTTTTTTTTTTCGACTTTTAGGTGGACAAAAAATATTTGTTCTGGACTATTTGTCTCATTGAGCACGGCGCATATAGCTACAACAACTGTAATGTATCGTTCTCTTTCCCAGGTCTAACGTGTTTTCTATGCATGGTGGTTGGTTTGCTGTTCTGTCAGAGGTCTGGGGAGTACTGGCTGCAGATGTTCGACAGCTATACAGCAACACTTCCGCTTCTGTTCATCTGCTTCTTTGAACTTGTTGGAGTTTCATGGATCTACGGCGCTAACAGGTGGGGACTGACACATGGTTGGGTCAATAACTAGGAGTTTCACTCATTCTGTTCTTACAAACTGATTTAAACGACATCATATCAGTTATGAAAAAAATGGGGAATTTATTTTTCTTCGTTTTTGTCTGTCATGAAGTTTTAAGAAGACACTGACAATTCCAAATAAAAAACCCGAGGAACTAAAGCGGAGAGGGTCCTTTTACGGGCATGTGATCATTCGAGTGAGAAAAGTGAGCTTTGCACGATGAAAACACAGAAGTACATTGGACACGCCCCCCCCCCCCACAGCCAGCGAAGGGGGGGGGGGGGGGGGGGACAAGATCCGTTACATTTAATCAATGACATCTTTTGTAAAATGTAACTAAAACAAAATATGCTGTTTTACACTATTTCGGACTTCATGATACAGTCAACATCTCGTTATTGCAGACACGCTCGGGGCGTCTTTTAGTGTCCGTTATAGCGGGACACCGTATTAGCGGGAGTCATTTCCAGTCAAACCTCTTTCGCCGGGGATCTGGATTTTGTCCGTAACAGCGAGTGTCCGATATAGCGGGGTGTCCGCAAGGCGAGAGTTGACTGTACTTAATTATTTCTTGTCGTACAAAAATTTTCTGATTTTCTTATTCGTGAGAGATATGCTTTAGTTAATGTCAGATACTAAAGTACACAAATAATTTGCTGCTTCAAATATTGCTTTTTCTTACATCCAGGTTTTACGACGATATAGAATACATGCTTCGCATGCGGCCGGGCTGGTACTGGAAGATAACCTGGAGATATGTATCTCCAGCCATAGTCCTGGTGATATTTGTCTGCAGTGTGGTTAACATGGGAATGCAACCAGCTTCATACTCAGTGTTTCAACCAAATACGGTACATCATTTGATTTCCATGTATTTGTATATACTGGACAGCTTCAATGAAGTGTAGAAAGTGTTTTTATTACTGTCGAGCCTACGCCAACTAACAGATAACCCCGTTGGGGTATACTTAGCAATAATGGTCCCAGACACATAAAAACACTACATTTTAAGCCTCCCATAAGCATACAGCTCTCCTTAGCGGATAATTGTTCTGATCCCAAGTGTTAACTAAAGGGCGGTTCGACTGTAAGGTATCCAGAAATAGACTGAAACTAGTTGTGTCAAGAAAAGATTAACATGTAATAATCAACGAGGGGACAAAATAAGGCAAATAACCGCATGTATAGAAAGGTTTTTCCACATTCCTTAAAATATCACTGAAAACAATTTCGTAGCTACAATGTAGTTTTTCAGCGGCATTTCCCAGTTTGTACCCGTACGCCGGATTCCCGACGAATGTTTCTTAGTTCGTTCGCGCACAGTGATGTAAAATCCTTCAAAAACTACAGTTTACAGACCCGTGCGAGAGCAAAAAGAAGCCAAAAAATCGCGCGTGTACGTGGCTCGCGAACCGTGAGGGAAATCGCGAGGTAGCGAGGATCGTGAGCGGACGGTTGCTTCGCTCACGATTAGCTGCCCATCTACTTTCAAGAGTACTCAAATGAATTTGGTTAATGACTGTATAATTATAACCACTCAATATCGTCATTCTCGATATTATTATATTATTAACTGAGGTGATCAATCTGGTCACATGTTGGTCATCAAAGCGAAGCTGATCACTGATATGGCTTATGTGTTTCAGGGTGACGTCAAGAGCGTGGAGTACCCCACATGGTGTTATTTCATTATTGCTTTTCTCATCTGCGCATCGTGTATATGCATACCAGTGGTGTTCCTATTACGGTTATATCAACGATTGACAGCGAGGAGAAGAAGAGATACAGAGATAGTGCGGGATTTGATTGAATCGTCGACGACCAAGAAACCAGCTCAGGAGAACGCTGATTAATTTGAACCCATGAACCTGAGCCGTAGAGACGTTATCTTTTTTGCTGTAAAGGTGGCATGGAAAGAGAGTTAGATCAGCTTGGCTCAGCTTTGCTAGAGAGCCATGGAGCAATTTGCTCGGTTACTGCAGCAGTTAGCCTTTGCATGTACATTCAACTCTCTCTAAAACGGACACTGTCTGGACCGGCACCAACTGTCCGTTTTCAACAGAGAGGTGTCCGTCTTATAAGGAGTTACAATAAAATGACTGAAAAACGGTAAGGACGGGACAAACACCAGGTGTCCGTCTTAAAAGTGTCCGCCTTATAGAGGTGTCCGTTAAGAGATAGTTGACTGTAGATGAATTTATATTATACACAGGTATCTGGAAACCACCACAGGTGGAGATAAAACTGTGTTATTACAACGTGCCTGGATGAAACATACTTTACGTAGACTGTTCACAGCCCTCTGTTGAAATGAATCGCAAAAGAGCTGGACACCAGCAAGACGGAAGGCGCGTGAAGATTTTTTTTTTTTTTTGGGGGGGGGGGGGGTTGGTGAGCGGGAGCCACCCCTCGTACTTCGTGCTCGTGCTAACTTCGCTCCACTCCCACCCTGCTTTGCTTGCTGATCCTTTCGCGTTCTTTTTGCGTTTAGAGAGGTTGTGAACAGTCTACACGTTAAGACCCCATTTCACTGTCTTTCTATACCGTATAAACTACCCAATCTAGTGCTTCCATAAAATTTTTTCAAAAAACTGACCTAGGGAAAGTTTGACCTTAGAAATATCAGCTTGTACACTTACGCTATCTGATAAGAGATTTTATTAATCACATCTGAGGCACATGGACGTGCTAGGAAGCATGTGCTTCCGATGTCAGAGGTTTTGCCAGAGTTTCAACACTGAATTTCACAGTATTCCACGCCTTGCTTATTAGTTGGAAATGCCACTGCAGTCGACTCCAATGCCCTTCCGTTTTAAAATTTCTAAATTGTTTAAAATGACTGGGGACGAGTCAGTGGCTGACTGGCTGCAGACTAAATTTCGTGATTATGGTATTTCAGTCCTTAAACTAATGCTCCTTTCATTACCTCGATCCCAGGCCTGGGATCGGGTTTGCCCCTTGCACACAGAAGCTTAAATTTAAGCTTAAACGGCTTAAGAGTTGTTTCTTGTAGAAAGTTTAAGTCTTTCAGTTTCCTGTTATAGTGGTTAAATTCTGTGAACCTCAGTTCAACGAAGTATCATGTTTAGTTGGTGTGAACATGAGTAGTTTAAGGCTCGTATTGTAAATAATCATCGGACAATATTAATTCAGTCTGAAGGCTTGTACGCAATCACGCTAGAGATAATTCGATAATTCCGTTAGAGTTTGGTCTGTTTAAAACGTGGCTTGAAACGAAAGAAAAACAACAAAGGAAAACGATTTAAGAAGTCGAGAGTACGGATGGCCTCAATTAGGAGAGTGAGAGAAATTAAGCTTGCGTGATCGGCCGCGTGATCATTCCAATATTCTCTCTGTTGAACTTTATAGATATATCATTACCATACGTTAGTTTCTTGCAAGTATAGCGTGACTAATTTAGCCGGCCCGCAGACCATATCACACATTTCTTTGTTATATCGTTTTGAGAACCATTCAACTTGTAATTTGATATAGTTTAAAGTTTAGGCTGCTTTACCTAAGGTACAACCTAAACGATAGTCAGAAAAGCGTGATCCGCAACAGAGAAACATACAATAATCAAACAAAACTGAAATATATTGCTATATGAAACGAAAATACGAATGGTATTTGACCGTTTTCGCGCTGTTTACTACTAAAAGCCTTTTGTTACGCTATAAACAATAACAGACCAGCAGGTGTGAGGCTTTCGTGTTTTGGCGGGAAAAGAAGGCGGGAAACGTGGCAACCACGATGCACACAAAGAATGTCATTTGCATAAAAACATCCGTCGCCTTTTAGTGAAACTCAGCTGTGCCTATAAAAGGTTTTAAGTTATATGTTGCTTTGTTGATAGCCAACGCATAAAAGCGCCATGCCTGCGTGGGAAACACCTTTATTGAGACTCATTTTGTCGTCCAAAACGGAGTTTGCAAATTTATACGCCGCTTTATTCGCGTAAACCACCATCGTCGATAAGGATCAATGTGAATATTGTAATGAGGTGTTGCGATGAAAACATGAACAGTGTTGGTTTTGTATAAAGCGGAAGATTGCAAATGAATAAAATGCGTTGAGAATATGACCGTCTTTATTTTTGTTTCGCTTGGTGTGAAAACAGAACGAAACTTTTGACGCCTCGATGCGATTGTCGAGTGTATCTTGAAATCAAAACATTACTGAGCCATTAATGCTTCTTACTACAAATGATTAGTAATGCATGAATGAAAAAGCGATAGAAACCCAAGGAGGCGAACCAAGAAAGTATGAGCACACCTATCTGTAGTTTTAAGTATGATGGTAGAAAAGGAATATTTATTGCATATTTGCTTCAAGATTATCCAAGGCGTACGAAACTGTTGTTAAATTTCTTCTCAGTTGTGAGCGGAACTTGCTAACAATTATGTTTACGCTGGGTTTCCGATCATTTGGCAAAAGGACACCGATGTCATTCATTTTCCCGCGCAAATAACTTCCTAGTTCCTTTTAGAATTTCCACGCAAAGCCCAACATTTGCACCGAAAGCAAGTGCACCGGTCAAAAAAGGAAAACAGCAAGGCGAATAAATATACAGGTAAAACCTGACGGACAAGTCACAAGACCCAATTAAGTTGCGCAATGGAAAAGAGAAAGAAGAATGAATTATGTGGCTCATAAGTACAATGAAGCTGATTGGCTGCTCAGTTCGCGGTTGATTTGACCTATTGTTTGGCACGTTGAATTGTAAATGAGGAAAATTAGGCTGGAACGATTTTAATATCGATTTGTACGTATTCCACGTGGTGCGAACGGCGAATTGTTGGGTCTTCTTCGGATCTCTGTTATTGGTATGTTTGTGGTTATTTTGTACTGTATAGATCGTAGTCGTGTACTCTGAAAGTGATTTTTTGTGCCGGATTAGCAGGACACAAAGGGTAGTGAAGACAATTGTAGAGTTTTCAAACTCATTCAAACACACGGCGACGCGAGGTAAAAAGCGCCGTAAAATCGAAAATTCGGAAATTTGCCGAAACTCCGAGTTTGTTCAAATTCAAACGGATCGTTCATTGCCTTTTTGAAGTATCTATTCAGTGATAAAACTATAATTCTCGGATCGATTCGATAACCCAGCCGTTTCGCGCGTTTGGCTAGCTTGAACACATGTAAACACGGTGGCGCTCGCTAGAAGTTAAACATTAATTACTACGAAGAGAGAAAGGACCAGTCAACATTTGATTTCTTTCTCACCGGGAAACTGTTTGATACCATAACATTCTTTAACAAAAAAAAGAAATTAACGTAAATGTCAGTGATTCAATAAGTCCTGCGGAGTTTACTGTTCATTCGAAGAGTCGTTCGCTTGAAGACAGATTAAGCTTATAAAAAGTTATAATAATTTATTAGGCCTTCACGTGACTTTACGTGGCGGAAAAACCATTTTCTAAATAATTCGTTTTCTTACGTTGAAGAATAACTAGTTTCAAAACCCTTTTCCAAAACGGGCAATATTTAAAACATCCAGTTGTTATTGCACAATTTTCGTACAATTAGAGCCTCTCTCGAGGTATTATTGTTATTCCGATGCATTTGAAATTTACACTTCACAGTTGAAGTAAGCATAATTTTGACGGGTTTATTCATTCGTAGTAGTTATTACTTCCCCTCTTTCTGTCTTGGATGGTAAATAAACCGATATCCCTAACGCTACGGGAGATTTCAGCAGCGCGTTCGACGAATTGATAGAGCTCTTTAAAATATTCGTCAAATACGTTTTTGTTCTGAAACAATACGTGGATCACATTTGTGTCCAATATAAAGCACCGTCTTATTCGTTGCACAAGACAAGAGGGTTTGACACATAAACAGACAAACTTAGAGTACAAAATCAACAGATATTCCATAATCTTGATCACATGTTCTTTGGGCATTCACTCATGTTAGAAAACGAAAATATAATCGTAAGCTAATATTATTTGCCTACATTTACTTTCGAATGACGATATAATTTGCATTACAGTAAAATACTATATCAAAGAGATTATAAGTGCATTTTGTGACCAATCCTCGCAGATGTCCAAAGAGAATATTTCATTTTACAACCCAATGGAACACTTAAACTGTTTTAAAACTAAGCGGCCATATTTTGCCGCCACGAGCTCAGATCGAGTTACTTAGCAACCACGCCAACGATGACCGCGGGCGAAAAATTCCACTTTGCTGCAGCTGGAGACCACGTGACCTATCTTTCCCTTCTTGAAAAGCGTGGCACGATAACTTCAAGAAGCCTCATTATTTCGAGGCAGAGAGGGGCTGTGATCTACTTAACGAAATCTCCCTTTAATGTGTGTTTTAGTTTTTCAATAACTGGTGAAGTTCCTCATTCTAGAATAAATGTCTTGATACAAATTTAAAAATTGTCGTGCCTCGTGTAATATATACCTTTGAATTAACACTAATATATTCTTGGAGACTTTTCAGACATACTGTCTATCCATTTTTAAACACAAATTTTAGAGATCCTGCTGTAAAACGTATTGTTCAATAACTGATTAAAAAAAGCGTAATTTAAGTTTAATGTCGATTGTTTTTTAAAAAAATTGTCAATATAGTAATTTTAAATTTATCCGTTTTGTTTTAGTGCATCATTAAGGCTGGTTCTCATATGATCGCCCCGATCGTCTCTGTCGCTTCTGTCGTTTGCAAAGTCTGAGGTGATTGGAGCAAGCAAACTTTTTGAAGCGACAGAAGCGACAGAGACGATCGGGACGATCATATGAGAACCAGGCTTAAGGCGACACGAAACTACAGCTAATATTTATACGCTAATTAATGTTCACACTTGCACACGTTATACTTTCTGATTGGCAGTGTTGCTTTTCAGCAGGCATTTATACATTTATAATGAACAACATCAAAGAATTTCGGCGCCGTACCATTCGAGTCACCCCGCTGAAATATCGACAAAATACATCAGTCAATTTTCCAATATGCATGCATAATAAAAAGAAAGGAAATTGAAAAAGTGCTTTTTCGACGAGTTGATTATCTGAGTGAGGTCACATTATTAAAGCTGTAAACAGATTTTTACTCGCTAGCGGAAATCAATAGAGTATAATTGGACAGGTTTCCGCGAAAGTATTGGTTTGAGACTTGAAATTCAGTGTCTGTTGAATTCAGACAGCTAAATATGCTTCCTGGGGTTAAAAAATGCGATCACCCCTCGTAAAAAAATTCTAACCATGCGCAGGCCATGCGAGACTTATCTAATTTTATTACAGCGTATTTATGTTACTTTTTATCCAGACAGTCGGACATCTAAACGTTAAGACAGAATCGCATTTCGCAGGGTTGAATAGTCCTCTGCTCTAGAATCTCTTTCTATTGATAAAGCAATTTTTTCTCGTATTTAACGGTGGCGTGACTCGTCCTGTGAATGCGCCACGAGTCATAAAATTCCTTGGCCATCGTTTTGGAGGCTCGCCAATGAGATAAAAATCCACTTGAAATTGAATTTAAGATCACAGTTTCGCGTGTTGTTTTAAACAACAATAGAGGAGGCTCGAGGCAGCAGAGCTCGCACCAGTGCTACAAGTAAAACCCGTGGGAAGCCACGATGTCTTTTTGTTTGCTTTTCAAAGTGTTCGTCAACTCATTATTACCAAGCACACCTGAACTTAAATATTATTTTAACCAAGAGCCAAAATATTGAAATTGTTTTAAGGTTTATACTTGTAATTTAAAAGGGGTGAACAGGAATAATGCAAGCGTGACGTCACGGATGGAATGTTTCGTTTCCGCGATAAGCCAATCACTGCACGAGTTTAGTGTGTTTTACTTGTCGCTATAATTGTGTTTTGCCTTTCGCCAAAAGATGATTTTGAACGTGTTTCAGATCGCAGCTAACGAAGTCCGTAGCATTCATAACAACGCTCAACTTGCCAGTTCAGAGGACAGTATTCCTTTGTGGCCAAAAGACATAAATTCGAACGGAGAACTTTACTATTTGTAAAATTAAAAGAGGCTTTTGAGTGTCAACAAAGATCAACAAAGGCAGTTGAAATTTTAACTTTAATTTGTTTTGGTTTAGTTTGAGATTCTTTATGTGCCTTTTTATGTGCACCGGCTGTGGGTTACAAAGAAATTAGCGTGAAAATAGAAATCGCCACTTTGGAAAATTACGCCAGGAGGCGAATGGAAAGAAAACGAAGCATTAGTAAATTACAGTGGAACCCCGATATAACGATATGCCAAGGGGGCAGTAAAATTATATCGTTATATCGAGGAATCGTTATATTGGGGTTCCTTCCCATACATTTTACTATTGCCGGGACATAACATATTCATCGTTATATCGGGAATATCGTTATATCGAAGATCGTTATATCGGGGTACCACTGTAATGGATTTCAGTACCGATCTTGGCATAAACTTGTTAAAAAATATCGTGGCCACTTTTTGGAAGGTATTCAGATAATCTGGGTCAAGTGGCATATAAACAATAAAAATTGCTGTTATCGAATCACGTAAGTAAATATGCCATCGCCGATCAACGGCGGGAACAGACCGGCTCGAAGATGACGGTGAACGAAATAAAACGATTTTACCAAACTTTGCCAATTCATTCTTCGCATTACGTCTCTGAACTGAGTGTCTTTTACTTTCGCGGCTGTCGAAGAAAGTTTTCAGCAAACAAGGTAAGCATTCGACTCCCTGCTATCGTAACTCATTTCAATGAATTATTCATTGACTTTTTGAGAAATCGAAGCTTTTACAAATAAGGGCCCTAAATTGTTTGCTGTAGATGTAATTTTTGATACTTTTTGGGGTCGCGCAATTTCTTCATAACTTTAGTTTGGCTAAATTTTCACAGCCGGTGCATTGTTTAATTGTCCATATTAATCGAAACAATCAACATTTTAATATTAAAACTGTTTGTACAACTCGATGGGTGAAAGGAATGAAAGATGAATCTATTATTATAACGCCCCGGTTTAATTTCATAGTATTTGGTGCTGCATGCCAAAATATTTGTTTTCAGTCGTAAAATCCATTTTTAAAGAACAAAACTGAAGCGATCAAGTTATCCTACAAACAGTTTCGAACCAGTTGAACTGAAATCGAAATGCTTCTTTTAACCTTTTGTCGCTTATTACTTCTAACCGTCTTAGACTAAAGTAGAATACTTGAGTGTCAGATTTCCGGCCGTAACAGGTTCGAGATCTGGTTGAACATAACCGAAACATAAACAAGTTTTAATCTTTTGCCATCCATTAGGGATATTTGCCAAGTTTCTTGCCAAGTTCCCAGTCTGCACGAATCGAACATGTTGTTTCCAAAAATGTCATCTTTTGCAATGAAGAACCGACTCAACTGCTTTTTTTTGTGTTTGTGTGCGTGCGTGAAACTCTGAAGACGTTACAAAAGTAAACAGAAAAAAACCCTGATTTTTTTCGTCTTAACAACAACCTGAAAGTGAAATGACCGCACAATGGGTTTCGATTTTAAGCCCGCCAAAATGTGTTATTGATCATTCATATCATTTTTATCCAGAAGAAAGAAAAACGAAATATTCCGATCTATTTGAAAAATTTTCTTCACTTTTTTTAACACGACAGCGAGAGAAATCGCCAACCAGCCGTAACCGGTCAGTCTCGCTTTTTAAAAGAGCATTTCTTTTCCTGGAAAAGAGCCCTGTGACTCATCGTATGACGCGTTTGTCACATGATGAATATTTTTCACAAATTCGAACAAATATGCCACATGGTTTTTATGAATCGAAGATGGAAGAAAAAAGCATCATTTCAGTGCCTCCGTTTTCTCCGAGGCGTTGCGATTCAAAAGTCTTTACGTGTATCTCTCAAGAGAGTCATTATCTTACTTGTTTCTACAGCTTGACGAATGTGGGAGTCCTATTTGAACGACTGGTTTATCGGCTGTGACGTCACAAAAAGTGGCAACTTTGCGAAGCCCTAATATCAATTCAGTACCCCTCAGAGAAAAAAAAAACCGAAACAAAATAAGTTTTGTTCATTAAAAGACCGATAGAAATGCAACATTCTTATAGATTTTTAACGAGTAGGTAGTTTTAAACAAAGTTTTCTTTTGTGGTTTTTGAAACACTAAATCTTTACATGTTGTCAGTTTGAAATTTTTGTCTGATACAGATACAGTTCAGCGAGTGATTAATATAACAAGGTCCTTTAAGCTGCAGTCGCTTACAAATTTTATTAAATATAACATATGATAAAAAAATGTTGAATGAAAAGATAGTATAAACAATTACTTTGAACGAGTTTTACAGAAAATTCAATTTGTTGTAACATTTGGTTACCACGTGTAAAGACAACGTTTTGGTATCTTCAATGTTTGAAAGTACAACTAAAAGTAAAAGTACGAATTAAATATCTTTTAAACTTTTCTACAGAAGTACATGCTACTGCAAGAGATGAAACCATGGCTAAATATTCAGACGTCAACTATTTTAAAAGCGTAAAGCGTAAATGCCTTGCGTAGGCGACAGAGACAAAAAACTTGCCAATATCATCCATATTTATAACTGAACTCGTGACTTCAATGAATTCCATGTTTTGTTTTGCAGGGTAAACAGTGTGTTAAACGTACAGAGGTTTAGAAATGGCTAAAGAAGAAGATCTCGAGTATTCGGATACCAAGAAAATCCATTTTAATGTTGAGAACGAAGAATTAGAAGAGATAAACAATCCACATCCGACCACCGACATCGAGAGCAATGGAGTAACAGTGCGCATTTACGAAGCCGATACCGACCGTGGTAAATGGGGAAATCAAATAGAATTCATCCTCGCTGCGATAGGATTCGCTGTTGGTTTGGGAAACGTTTGGCGTTTTCCGTATCTTTGCCAGAAAAACGGTGGAGGTAATATTATAATATTTTCTTAACATCTTCATTTGTTTGGCTTTAGAGTAAAACGCTTATCGATCTCTTTGGAGTTCCGTGTCTCAATCCACATGGCGCGTGTATCAACGTAAAAAAAACTTGAGGGAAACTGTTTGTTCGTACATTAAAACGGAAGAATTATCGTCATGGATTAAACGCGAGAATCTTTCATCTGCGGAAATAGCACTTTTTACACGTGCTCCTACGGTTTCAAAACATGTTATATTTTCATTTTCGCCAATCGACTTCCTTTCATAGAAAATTGAATGATTCGCGATTAAATGAAGAGCAAATTTTTGGTTTATTTTCCTAAAAATACCACTTGGAATTTTGAAAGGCTTAGGGCAATATTTCAATCGAAGAATAAGTAAATTTGACGAGAATTGCTTTCATAATTCATTCATCTTTTCCGAATCGTAATCTTCGTCAGAGGATAAACAAAACATGCCGCCATTTGTTCACACATCTCTGTATACATTAACGACATGAAAGCCTGTTTCAAACGATTTAATATTACTTGGCAAAAATGATAAAATTGTACCAAATAGTTCTTATATTTTTGTAAGTTTCACACACGAATTGAGACAGTTTCTCAGAAATTGTGAATTTTTACTACGCCACAGATAAAATATACACAAACTGCTTCGCTTGACTACGCACGCCGTCGTTCTCAACCGAACTGAAACAATCCTCTACGATAAAGAAAACCCTGAATTTACGATAAAAGTAATTTTTACTCTGTGTTGAAAAGCTTTAATTCAAGTTCTCTTTTATTCAGACAAAATTCGAAAGCAATATTGACGAATTCTTGCCGCCGCCGTCGAGTTTGTAATTAGCATATTTAGGTTTTGCCAAGTCATTCGCCACAGACGCATTTTAATACCAAATGTTTCTCATCAGAACGATCCCCTTGACAATAAAACACAGATCCTATAAAAATTGTATTTTAATCAATCGAGCTTAAAGTGAAAGGTGAGTATTTATAAAAGCGGTATTCATTTTAACCCACATTATCCTCCAAGTGTGTACAAAAAGATCGCTCGCAAGTTGGTGTCACGTGTGTTTGTTTACAATTTTCACTTCCCGCCATTATTTTCGCGCGCCATACTCTTATTGTCATGTGACCGGAAGCTATTCACCAGGTCGGGGTTTCCGAAAATAGAAACGGCAGTTTCCGCGCGCATTACGATAACTCCACGATCGTGTTCTCGTTTCCCAGGAAATTTAAATGCGGGGAAAGAATACAGAGTGATTTATTTTTATTCTTATTATTTTTCAAGGATTTTCTTTTGTCATTTGTTCATATATATCCCGCCTCCGCTTTTGGGGGCTATGAGAAGTGAGCGAGGAGGCACGCGCGTGGCGGGCTGGAGGCGGTTTTGTTTGGAGGGGGGGGGGGGGGGAAGTGAGATTTTTCGACGATGTGTAAACGACATGAAGATAATTTGTTGTGAAAGCTCGATAAGCCTTTAGAAGCGTAGTAGCATCGCTCTTGCGATCTAAAGCAGCAGGCATTTCTAATCAGAACGGAACGAAGAGACTTTGGTACAGTTTTTATCCTGGCGGAGCGAAACCATTTCAAAACTATTTTGTTCTTGTTTCCGTATAAATAACCCTTACACCCCTTCTTTATCTCCAAAACAATAAACACTTAGAAATTGGAAAGATTAATTTACTTTGAAAGGATTATTTTGAATATCACGGGATTGCGTGATTCTCTAAGGCTATTGTTTGTAGTGTTCCGTAAGAAGATCAAAGTCTCAGGTCGCTTTATTTACTCGACAGTAATTGAATTTCACATACCTTCTATCCACCTTTGTTTGCACTGTCTGCGGCTTTATGATCACTAGTCAAAAACAGTCCATTTTCAGTCTGCAAGACAAAGAAAAATTAGCAAAAACTGGCCAAGGCGAACGGAAATTGCTGTCATTTTTTGCGACCGGCAGCTAGTAAACAGTCAACGGAAAAATAATATTAACTAATTTGTTGATCTCTCTTATCAGACGAAATGCGCCAACTCTTTTGTGTGACCCTGTATCTTTGGGTGTAAAAAAAAATTTTCCCTAAGACCCCAGGGGATGGAAATCACTGTATCCCAGGGTGAAACAAACTTTATATATACCTAGAAAGCCAAACAGAGAATTAAAGATAGTAAGCTACGGTATTTTAAAACTTACCTACGCGCACGTCAAATGGCAATTATCTGCAAGGTATTAAAAGTCGCATTTATAGAGCGAATATGAATAACTTCACGGCGGTACAGTAGCGATCGATTTCGTGTTGGGGGCGTTACTGAAATTGTAGAAAACTACGCAAGATACCTCTGCACCTCCGAAGAAAGTTGCATCCACTTTTCTTCAAGTTCTCAGCTTGGCGAACAACCAATGCCTGAATAGAGCGTTCGTTAAGTTATTCCGGACTTGAACTATGCCCAGATATGTTTAAACATCTGACCGCGAAAAAGCAAGAAAGCAAATAGAATTTGTCGGGGAGGGCTCACAAACTGATAAATTTCGATCAGAAAGGCGACGAAAAGATTGACACCTGCCAATAATGAGCCTCTCTGGTTTGTTTGGTTCGCTTCTTTCCATTCATTCAAACTTTGACCTGCACCGCACTGAGTAGTATTTTGAGCAAGGGAATTGCTGAGACTGGTTTATTTTTGTTGGCCAGCTGTTGCTTTTGAGTTTAATGAACTGCAAAAGGACTTGTTTTATCGGGCGTGGAACGAAGTGTGACGGAAAGCGATTATAATTGAAATTTGAGCCTTTCACGTGCTTTGCGTAGGACGGTGTTTGTTTTCATATTCTCCTCGAGGAGAAAGAAGCAAGTGTACAACCGATAGCCCCGCCGCGGAGTTCTTGGTAACCTTCCGACCATGGCCACGGCAAATATGAAGGATGGTGTCGTAAATCTAACGGTTCCTCAATCTAAGGAAGTAAATTCCACCGCCGCCGCGGAGCAAAAAGCTGCCGAAGCGAAGGTTGAGGTACCTGAGGTAGTTGTGGACGAACGCGCCCGAGGAGGATGGGGAAACAAGATCGAGTTTATTTTGGCCGCGGTTGGTTTCGCAGTTGGCCTCGGAAATGTGTGGAGATTTCCGTATCTTTGTCAGAAAAACGGAGGAGGTATTTACATTCAATTTCTGCTTGCTTGACGCAATTTTCGAGGCTTACCACAAAATGAGGTCGGTTTTGTAAGGTTAAGAATAAAAACCCTCAAATGGATGGCCTCTGCCCCGATCTCACGCTGGCGGCAGATTTGGCGGGCTGGGAAGCTATTTTGTTGTGTTCATTTGACGCCTGTTTTAGTAATCGTTTAGATTAAGACTTGTTTTGCCTACTTGTCTTTGAGTAAATTTATAGTAATTGCCGTGAAATGAAAATCGAAAACAAGTTAGAGATGTTCTTTTGAAGAAGCCTAAATCGTGTGTATTTTGAACAAAGGGTGTCGCATTTCGCCTTTTCAAATCGTCTCACTGCTGTGTTACAACACTATCGCTATCGTCCGTAGAAGGTGAAAGGATAAAAATTAGGTTTGTTTTCTTTTGAAATCATACCTTTTCTCGACACGTAAGCACCCGTTTAGATTGCAAATGATTTTTGGTGTTTACTCAAGCTTAAGTGACTTAAGTGAGTTGAGCTAAATTTGTAAATTTCTCGCTCAAGAAAAAGCTTTCTTTTAAGATGATCCATAGAAAAGCTACGTTTTCTCTTTGAAACTAGCGTGCTTCGCAATTTTTAAAGCTTATTAACCTTTGTCGTTAGTGTTTTTATGCCTTTGTTTAAATTTCATGCTCGAATTCCCGCGGTAGTGTATAGTGCAGTGGTCGTTGACTTCTGTTTGGGTGATGTTTACATTTTAGTCTGCAAGGGTCTTACGAAATGCATTGACAAATGATAGTGTAAATGACTTTTGTAAGAACTTACGGCCGTATCTTTTGTTAGATCGCAAGGGGGTTATTCATCTCGTATAAATTTTGTCACGCACTGGGACTTGTGTGACTTCGATCTGCAGGGGCCGTTATATTTCAAGCCGAGGCCAAAAATTATTGCACAATCTGTTTCACAATTATTTCACAATAGGTTTTGCAAAGTCTTTTGTGGAGTGATTCTTCCTGTGGAAGGACTTTGTAATCAGTAACACTTGTTTGTGGTGTTTATTTTATCCTCAAATCTATTGTGATAATAATTATATTAACAAATGAGTCTTGTCTTGAAAGAAGGAAATTTATTCTCATAATACAGAACTCCAATTATTTTAGGCTTTTACCTTATTTCAAAGTTGTATAGTTGACATTGTTTATTTTTAGTCAGACTATATGCCCAGCCAAACAACGGAAGTTTTTATCCAAGCTTGATTCTGCAAAAAGCTTGTCCATTAAAATAATATATAACAGTCATGTTATAAATTGAGATGGATAGCTGTGTGTCTTTATCCAGCTGTTTCCAGGGAAATGTACACTTATAAGTTACACCCCCTCTAAATCTATCTCAAGTTTATTTGGCTGCGCAAAATTCACAACAATTTTTATTAGTATCAACACAGTCGCTGTTGAAGTTTGTGGTTAACTTTAGTTTGACAAGAATTGTTTGGAATCAAACATTATCTGCACTTGTGAAATGGAAATGATGGCAGAAAGTGACGTGAAATAAATAAAAGTTTGCTAATATAAGTTTATTTGGCCCCAGACTGACAAACTGTCTGTTTCTCTCTGTGTGCCTATGTTACATTTCTTCATGGGGTGCCGTCCGGCCAAAAGGTTAATGAATCCCTTTGACTATGTACATACATGTACATACAGCCTTGTTTATCTAAGTGAAACAATAATTAACTTAGGAAATGCTTATTTATAGATATTTATGCCTGCCAATGATTTTTTCGACTTATGATTGAAAGATTGTCATCTAACTTTTGCATTTTGATACACAGGTCAAAATTATTGGTAAATGTGCTGTTGTTGAATAAAATCATACTTTGCTGATAAGTTAGGTCTCATAACCATATAAACATTTGCAACGCAGCCTGACCTTTATTGACTATAAAAGTAACAAAACATAATGTCACACAACTTGGCGAAACTAATCTGGGAAAAAACATGAAAAATGCAACAACCGACTGATTACAAAAAGTCTAATCACAAAAAGCAAGAAATTGACAACCCAGCAAGAAGGGTCAGTGACTTTCAGAATAAGAAAGCTCACTCGCAGAAATCAGTCTGAAAGAGTGGGTGGTGGGAGGTCGGGCAATGGTGAATGGCAACAAGAAGACTGGGCACTTTGACAAACCATGTGACCAACCCGCTCCACACACTAGCACCCAGACTCCCAGATAGTAGTAATAGCGATAGTAACCTTTATTTTGACACGATAAAAATTTAAAGCTGAGTAGCTTGTGGGGTCGTGTATAAAATATGCTAGAAATGAATTAAAATACTAAACTACAGATGCATGCAAGAAAAAAGGTTTTATGCTTAATTTTCCATGATATTACAGTAGAATGCTGATTTCTCAAACCTCCAGGGAAAACGAAAATTGGGGGTAAAATAACAGACAAGCAGTACCCAAGGGAAATGTAAATGGTTTGAGAAGTTGGTATTCTACTGTATGCTTAAAGTGCAATTATTTTTAAGGTCTTTTGTCTTTTTATAAAACCACACTGCAGATTATAAAAAGTTCTTTCCATTTTCAGGTGCCTTTCTGATTCCATACTTCCTTAGTCTGATTCTTTTGGGCATCCCGCTGTTTTTCCTTGAGCTTGCAATCGGCCAGAGTCTGCGGCAAGGTTCCGTTGGAGTATGGAATGCCATTCACCCTTACCTTGGTGGTGTTGGATATGCTTGCGTTGTCGTGTGCCTGCTTGTGGGGATGTACTACAACATGGTGATTGCTTGGTGTTTTTACTACTTGTTTGCATCATTCCAAGACCCTCTGCCATACGCAAACTGCCCACGAATGGATAACGGTACCTTCCTTCATGAGTGCGTGGAGGCTGGTCGGACGCAGTATTACTGGTACAGGAAAGCTCTTGACGTAACTCCAACAATTGATGAGAGTGGCGGACTTGTCTGGCATCTTGTCCTGGTACTTTTGGTTGCTTGGGCTGTCGTGTTTCTGTGCATGATGAGAGGAGTTCAGTCAGCTGGAAAGGTACATATACCTGTAGCAGTATAAATTATTACGAATTATTTTCTTTACTTTACAGCATACTGAAAGGAAATAGTTGTTAGTCATTGTTAGTTAGTGGAATGTTACAAATTTCTAAATGTGTTGAAAATAACAAATCAACAATAGACTGGATGGGATCAGTTTTTTTCCATATAACGTAGTATAATTTGTATCTGCTCTTGTTAGATATATATGTAGAGATGTTGTTCATTGTCTTTGTCTTTAGATGTTATATTTATGCGTGCTATTAAGGCTGGTTTTTCACTGGGCACAAAAGCTAGTTATGCCATGTAAGAACAGCATAACAAGAATGCAGGGTTTTCATTAAGAATTGTAATAGCAGGAGAATAGTGTAAAGTAACCGGAGAATGATTTTTAAAGGTTCTACATCTTAATAATAAAATAGGTAGAGGCCTTTGAAATTTAGCCGGAGAATTCTACGTACAGTCAACTCTCGCCTTGCAGACACCCCGCTATTGCGGGCACTCGCTATTACGGACAAAATCCAGTTCCCCGTCGAATAAGGTTTGACTGGAAATGACTCCCGCTATTACGGACTCTCGCTAAAACGGACACTAAACGACGCCCAGAGCGTGTCCACTATAACGAGAGTTGACTGTAGTAGAAGGAGAATTCTCCGATCTCCAATGCCTAATGAACACCCTGAGAGAGAGTGCGTTCATTTGCTGTATGCACTTACGTTTATGTCCAGTGAAAACAAGCCTTTACTGAGCACAGTTACATGTACTTTTTTTAGTCTTGAGACTTGTAACTTTGTGCTACAAACAAAGTTGATTTCTGAACTCAGTTCTCGAATAACCCAAGTTTAACACAAATGACGTTCCAATCTGAACCTTCAGTATCTTCCATCCTTACACTGTTGGTGTCATTGCACTGAATTGTATTCGATCATGATGATCTTGCCATGTGCATTCCATTGAATTTTGGGTAGCTTTGTTAAATGTTGCACAAAATCATTGCACTTACCGGTAAATGTGGCCATATTGTAACTCTGGTTCATTTTTTTCAATTTTCAGGCAGTGTACTTTACTGCTACATTTCCATATATTGTCCTGACCATCTTTTTTGGCCGTGGTGTTAGCCTTGAGGGGGCTGGAGCTGGCATTGCACACATGTTAAAACCTCAGGTGGGCAGTTTACCTTAAATTTATTTGGCTATACCATATCTGTGATAATACACAGGGCTGCAAATAACAGTTGGTCATCGGACATTGGCCAACCAAAATTTGCTCATGTCTGACGAATTCCCAAGTGTAATCGGACATGATGTCTGGAAAATGTTTTGATCGTAAATCATTTTACGGCAATGATGAACAAAAATCCGTCCGATCACAATTTTGTTTTGCCGACCAAGATGGTGTCTTAGTAGGACATTTATCCTATCAAGTGAAAAAATATATATATATATTTGCAGCCCTGATACATGAAGTATTTACCACTGGGCATTTATGACAAAGTTTTATATATCCTTTGGCTTTAAGGGATCAGGGAATTTGCAGCCGGTAATTTGACTTGGGATGTGAAATAATTAAATTTGAGGAAAGTATCAGAAATACATGATTGTGCACACCACATCAAATTGTTTTCTAGCATTTGACAAAGGATTGCACATAGTATAATCAGTGGCTTGAGCTCAAATAGATAAACACATTCTATTCAGGTCAGCTATTGAAATGTCTTTATTGTACTTAGCTGATCCCTAGCTTAGTGAAATTGAAAATTAGGGCAAATTGACAACTAAAATGCCTTCTGTATGAGATATGTTCATTGTTTAATTTAGTCTTGCCATGCACCCTAGTTGTATTTTAACCAGAAACATTTTTACCATCTAATCAAAGGCTCTTCAAGCAACCTCATGGTAATTTGATGAAGTGCTGTCGACCTTAACAATTTTTCCCAAATAAACATTCAATAAAGTAATGATTTCGCTTCATTCACCCTGAATGTTTTTTTTTTCCATTGGAGTTGCATCGATGTCGAGTCAATGCACAGGGCTTAGAGGAGTAAAATTTGTCTGCACTTCAAAATTTCTACCATACAAAATGATCTTCTAAAGTCTTCTTTAATAGGAATCTTGTAAGTGTACTTGATCTAGCGCCGTCATGGGATATCTGTTGCTTACAAGATCGCTAAGAAGATCGCTTTGCACGGTAGAAATTTTGAAACAGGGACAAATTTTACTCCTCTGAGCCCTGTGGCAACAACAAGCGTTAGTTTTGAGCGGCAGAAAAAAAATTTGAGAGAAAGATGTGCCCGAGCACTTTGTGTTCATACTCAAATAAAGATGAAAAACGGATATACATGGGATTTCGTGATGCGAAACAATGCAGTAGGGGTGGTAGGGAAAAATGTGTTTAATTTACATTTAATGCATAAATTAATTAGAATGGAGAGAGTGAGTGCAATTGACTTCCATTCGTATACCTCATAGCATACCATGAGGTAAAAAGGACTCGCATGCATGCATACCTCCATCTGTAATGCTGTCTTTGTTGTTATTTTTTTTTTTTTACAGTTTTCGAAGCTCATTAATCCTCAGGTGTGGCTGGAAGCTGCCACACAGATTTTCTTTTCTTTGAGTGTGGCTTTCGGAGGCCTTATTGCCATGTCCAGTTACAACCCTGTGCATAACAACTGCCACAGGGATGCCATCATGGTTTCGCTGATCAATTGTGGAACATCTGTGTTTGCCAGTATTGTTATCTTCAGCATCCTTGGGTTCAAGGTTTGTTAAGAACTCATTCGTATCTCCGTTTTCTCTCCTTCATTCAATACTGGTGGCCTATTAATTAATAATTATAATGATGATGATGGTGATGAAGAAATCTTTATTTATACTAGAGATAAAAAAAATCTGTCAGCATTGTAAAATGCTGGTGTCAATGGATGTCCAGTGAGATAAATCTTAGATTAAATTACAATGATTAAAAATGTGAATTGTACACAAGATCAAATAGTCTGGGTTAAAGTGCTAGCTAGAGTGTCCTTCGGCGAAACTCTAAGTACCTTCTGGTTGGGGGGAGGGGGAGGGGTTGTGTTGGGGAGAGGCAGGTTACCTGTAAAAGCATCCTGTTAAATGGAGGGGGGATGGGCTAGCAGTACTCAAGGTCGTGAAATCCTGCTGCAGTTGAACAGTTGAATTTGAACAGACTTTGATGTCTGATTAATGATTGACAGATCTTAAATTTCCAACATCTAAAGCAATGTCTTTTTTTTCCTCTTTGTTCCATGGTGTTTACAATGACACGTATTTGCTGCAGTTAACCCCCCCCCCCCTGCAAAAAAAAGTGCATGTCAACTTTTGTATTCTTTCTAATGTGGTCAAAGATGCTGAATGCTGACATTCTCTGCGATTTTTTAGGCCACCCAGCAATTACATGATTGTCAGAAAGATTGGGCACCCTACAACACAACTATTAATGGTACTGTAACTACTGTAGACTTGGTTGCTGAAAAATGCAAAGACTTGGAATATTGGCTATCAGAGGTATAGTTTTCTTTCTTGACTGTAGTTTAAACTTTGCCATTTATTGTGAGTTTTAATTCTATTGATAACCATACTTTGTGCAATAAACATTTATTGTTTGTTTGTTTGTGCATTTGTCCTTCATTTTATTGATCATTCATTCTCTTATATTTCCCTTTTTTCAATCATTCGTTCGTTCGTTCGTTCACTCACTCAGAATTAAATCAAATTTAAGAAAAACACTAGAGTTAGTTTTAGCTGAATGCGAGCTCCCCGGGGAATCCATTTACCAATGATGTAAACCTTACAAGTCAGGGCCTGTTTGTCTCGGTGGTTTTCCTTCAGATTATTTTCTGAAATCCTCTAGATGACACAGCTTCAAAAATACATAACACTAAAAAAATTGAATATTTCACACTTAACATGCTAGGTTAAGATCAAAGAATTTGTTTAGTTTCCATTTGTAGCACATTTAAAGCTTTCAAAACATTGTGTGATTCTGGGTTGTGAAAGTGAAACTTGCAACACCAGCACATTCCACGACACAAACGTAATGGTGTTTAAAGGAGAAGTTCACTCCAGAATGGCCATTTATTTTTTTTTACGCCAATAAAAAGTTTATACAAAGATATGTTATTTACCAAAATTTCAACCTCCAATATGCGCTATAACCCTACGAAATCTTTTCCAAAACTCGACAACTGAACGCCGCCATCTTGGAGCTGGAAATGTATGCGTGACATCAAAGAGCTCAGCCTGAAGTTTGGCGGGAATACTTAAATACTCGAAACTCCTTGTTGCTTCGTATTGGCTTTTGTTTGTCAAAATTCCTGTTTGTGCAGCTCCATTTTGCTCAAACAGAGCTCCAAGAAATACAAAAAACAAGACGTTTCGATTATTAAAATTTCCCCGCCAAACTTCAGGCTGAGCTCTTTGACGTCACGCATACATTACCAGCTCCAAGATGGCGGCGTTTAGTTGTCGAGTTTTGGGGAAGATTTCATAGGGTTATAGCGAACGCTGGAAGCTGAAATTTTGGTGAATAACATATCTTTGTGTAAACTTTTTATTGGCGTAAAGAAAATAAATGACCATTCTGGAGTGAACTTCTCCTTTAAATAAATGTTACTTCTGGCCTACTAAAGCGTATTTTTCTTTCATAGCATGAAATTTTAGTATTTTCTTTGATTCAAATGCTTCCAAATCGAATATTTTCACACTAAACATTCTTTGTGAAGGCCAAAGTATAGAAAATTTCCCATTTGTAACTGATTTGTAGCTTCTTAACATTGCGTGACCTGAAGCCTGACCAAGTGGAGGTCTGCGTCTGGTCACCGACAAAACAAAAAAACTAAAAATAATAATAAACAACGTGCAGAGCAAGAACTGCACAGCGCAGTTAATAACAAAACGTGAAGATGCATCGAAGCAGAATTTTAACTGTTTATTGACAGTTTCTGTAAAATACTAAGTCTCTTAGTAATACTTAGTCAGTTTTAATCATATTGTCACTAAGGTCAATATGCGAACTTTCAAGTGCTGCCTCCTTGATGTCTGGGGAGGAGGTGGGCACTTATTCAATGCTGGGCGCTTATTAGGTTTTTCTACAGGTACCTTCAGGGTGGGTGCTTATTCAGTGTTGGGCACTTAATCGATAAATATAGTATGTCAGTCAGTTAGTCAATCATGCAGTCTGCTGTTGGTACATTTCGATCTGTACTTCATGTACGATTCACCTTGTTCAAAACAAACGAGAGTTAAATTAGGAAATTTCTTTGAAATACACAAAAACTCCATCCCTCACCCTTTGACTTGATTAGACACTTAAACATTGTTGTGTTTTCTTCAGTCTGCTCAAGGTCCTGGCCTGACATTCATTGCCTTCACTGAAGCCATAGTGAAGATGCCCGCTTCGCCTCTCTGGTCTGTGCTGTTCTTCCTCATGTTGCTGACTCTTGGTCTTGGCAGTATGTTTGGAACTCTGGAGGGTGTCATCACTCCCTTTTATGACTTGAAGATCTTTCCATGGAGAAAAGAAGTCATGACGGGTAAGTGTACCATTAGTGTCTTAAGTTGTGGTATTGTTTTTAGGTAAAAAAAAAAAAAAGCATTGCACAATCAAACAGAGTCCCCTATACCTCTCTGCGAAATGGAATCGCGTTAAAATATTTGGTTCTTCATGTGTCACAAATAATTCAAAAAATGTTTTCACATTCACCCAAAAATCATGGCGATCCCTGTTTAGACTGTTACGCTTGAAAGGTGTAAGACCAGATATTGTGCTTGTCAAGATCACACACGTGGCAAAATAGCTGGCAAAAGTCCCAATCCCAACCACAGAGCTAAAACAAAGATGTACGTTTACTAGAACTACCTAAAAAATCAGAAATAAAGTTACGAAAAAGAAGATGATTCACGATTCACGTCTAATTCAACTCTTTGTTCACAGGTCACGTTCAAGCTAAAAAAATGCTTTCACACACGTAAAAAGGTCTTAAAATTTGGAATCATGAAAAAGTAAAAGCCCAGATCAAGTTTCACGGCAAATAAATAGCCTCAATCACGCTTCATGTGAAAAGTATAAGGGACCCTGATCAAACTACAGTTCAGTGCAAAAGTAATGAAACTAAAACATGGATTTTTTTTAGCCTGCATCTGTGGTTTCTGCTACATTATTGGTCTCACCTTCACTCAGCATTCTGGACAATACTGGCTGCAGATGTTTGACAACTACTGTGCCACTCTGCCACTGCTTTTCATTGGCTTCTTTGAACTTGTTGGTGTGAGTTACATCTATACGCTTGAGAGGTGAGCATCTTAGTTCACTTAGTCTTCAGAATATATATTTTGAATTTTTATTTTAAATTAAAGGGGCTATGTCACACCATTTTAGGCAAATATCAAAATAACGGTTTAAAACTGTAGAATAACTCAAAAGAAACACGGAAAGGCCAGAAAGGGGCATAGATGGTTAAAAAATTAGAGAAGTTTAAAACGGATTTTGTTTGGGTAAACTTGAAAAATGTCAGCCCGACTATGAATTCAAAGTGTCATTTACAATGCTCGAAAATCATCCTTGTTTGGTATGTGGCTGTGATTTTGCCAATAAAATTAATGACTTTTGCTCTGCCAATTTGAAGTTTGCAGCTCTTAATTAACAAAAATAAATAGAATTACCTAAAATACTGTGACATAGCGGCATGTTGTTTGTGAATTAAAGGAGCTATGACATAGCCCCTTTAATTCACAAACAACATTAAATTTTACAGAGTATGGCTCCAGGCACTTTCTTGCTATGTTACATATGTACACTAAGCTTAGGGATGAACCATTATTTTTAGGCAAGATATTTTTTTCACCTTCAGGTTGTGCAAGAATATTTTTAAGATTTTTTTTATATTTTTTCCTTATGGCTCCCTTTGCACAATTTTTTTTCTGATGTCTTTAGGTATCATGTTCCATATTTTCGGCCCAGTATATCTTAAAGAGTGTTTTCCATATGTCAGTGTGTTAACAAGGGATTACAAATTCTTTAGTATGTAAGGTGTATCTAGTTTCAGAATTCTGAAACAGGTCGGCAATATATATTCAGCCACATATCATTTTCACTTTATATGTAAGAGTAGCTATAATATTATGACGGATGACTAGACATGGCTATTTCAAGCTTTGGACATGTGAAAACAAGTGTAACTGATTTGTCCTCATGCGCAAACATATATAATATGTGTGTGTGTTTTTTTTTAAGGTTTGAAGATGACATTCAGTATATGATTGGTTTTCGGCCTCACATGTACTGGAGGATCTGTTGGAAGTATGTTTCTCCAGGGCTCATTGCTATTATTACCGTTGCCAGTATCATCAATCTGGCAATCAACCCTATGACCTACTCTGCTTGGGACATGGAGAATGTAAGTTAATTCCCTTCCTTGGTCAGGTTTATCATGTGTATAAATATTATAAATAGTTGCTAAGTGTAAACATATTCCCATTTCCTCGGGTAAATGAGTTTTTTTACTTTTTAAATGCTCCGGCGCATTCGAACCAAAGTGCTTTGACAAATGGCGCCAGGAAGTCCGCATATCACTATTTTCAAACACAAAGAATTTTTTTTAGTAAAGCTCCAAAAAACTTAGTAAATCCTCAGGATGCCGGTAATGTATCAAACTTTGAACTGTGATAAATTTAAACCTTATCTTTAAAGTCCTTTTCTTGTTTTTTGCATAATTATTTCTGTCATTTGACTGCGGTTGAGTCTGTTAGTGGCCATAACAGTGGAGCCTGTTAATTAAACCATCGGCTAAAAATGTTTTTGAAATGTTTTTTGTGACGCTACCAATCAGAAGTGGGGTCATACTTCAAGTACAGCTGGATAATTAATTAAGACACCAAAGCGACAAGGCTGCGTGTCCATATTATGGAGGTGTTGCTCAGCAAAGGTTTGACTATAATAAATATTGTACAAGGTTGCAAACTCTCTGTAAAATCGGCTTTGGATTTGTTCACAGCTAATGAAAATTGTCTGTTGCCTGTAGAAATAGGAACCCTGAGTGTTAGTGGGTTCTAAACTTACATGTATATGTAGGCTGTTTTAATCTTTTAAAGAGAAAAAGTTAACCACATGTGTTATATTTTCCTTTTCAGTCCAAGCCAGTGAGCCTGAGCTATCCAGGGTGGGGATATGCTGTCATTGCTTTGCTCATCTCTCTGTCAGTGCTCTTCATTCCTATTTTTGCTTTACTGCGTTATACCGGCATTCTTAAGTACAAGAAACCCATGGCTAAACCTGGAAGTGGTGAAGCTGTTGCCCCTGGATCAGTTACGCCATCACTGTCACGTGTTCCTTTGCCACCCATGGAAGAACCGCTAGCTGGTACTCGTGATGACGAGGACTAGTGATAAGTTGAAAGTTTAAACTGTATATACATGTAAACTAACTCTGGAGTCCAGGGGGAATTTGCTTCTTTTTTATCTGTATAAAGCAAACTAGAATATAGGCCACATAGTCTGACACCGATAGGTCATTGAATAGAAAAAGAAATTAATTTTGGGTTCCTACTGTATAATAAAAGTAGTCTTTTAAAAAAATCATTTGAATCCAGTTAACAAAAAAAATTAAAATACCTGTAGTATTTTTTCAACTGGTGTCCAATTGTTTGTTGTTGTAAAATGAGGTAAAAGTCATATTTTGGAACTTTAAGAAAACTGTGAAATAATTTTTCTTGCCAATGATGCAAATTGCTTCCTCTTGCCAATTGGTTATCATGTCTTTTACCTTGTACACTATTGTAGCCCTTCAATTACCCCAGGCTTATGTTTGACAATCAAACGATGAGCAAGTTTGAATGGTAAAATTGTAGCTTTCTTGTGATACACCCTTAGGTACAAAGAACTAAATAATCTCTGGATTCCAGGGTATATTAACACTTATAAACCAACTGTACTCAGACGGGAGCTCCCACTATAATTGTCATCCCCTACCCCTTTCCCAAACTGGCAGAAAACCTTTAAATTTTATGTATATTAAATCCTTGCGATACCTTTTGATGGCTGACAATTACTTTCACCACATCTTGTAAAATTCTGAACATAAAGTTCCTTCAATGGGTTGTTTCCTGCATTACTCACGCCCTTTCCTTGGGTCATCTCAGTGCAGTTGGTTTAACTACTTCGCTTACATCAAAATTCTATTGTAGTTACCTAGTAGTGTGTGTAGTGTGTGGATTACCAGTTGTAGTCAATTTGGTAAAATTAATGTTTCTTGCAAGCCAGAGTCATGTCTCTACGTGTATAGTTTACACATACCGGTACTCATAACCAGTAACTGCATAAATGCAAGCAGGTGATGGATCCAAGAACCTGATAAATTATCTAGAAAAGTGTGGCTTCTCATGTTTTATTATACAACTTTGTGCGTGTTTAGGTTACGTGTTGTTCTTTAGAAGTAATTTGATTGGTTGCTGGGTGGGCTAATGATGAAATCCAGGGAAAGGGGAAAACCCTAAAAAAAATTTGTCATAGAAGTGGTCTAAAAACCACTGTTATAAAAAGGTATTGTTGTTTACTGGTAGATTATTTCATTGGTAGAAGTGTGTTTATTTCTTGATTTCCCGGAGATTCCTCTTTTGTTATGCTAAACTTCACTATTTCGCACATCAAGATCAGTCAGTTTTAATTAGAAAAAAATTGTTGTCTGACAGAAAAAGTTAATGTCATAGCCTGATGTCTACTTTACTGCGGCACTAGTGTGAAGCAGTAGTCATGGTCAAGTCTCTCAGGTGCAGCATCCTTCAACTGCAGGACAGTTGTGAAATTTACAAGTGATTTGATGTATTTAACAAAGTGTTGTCTTAATGCAAGTTTTTTATCGTAAGTATAGTAGAATTCCTGGTGACTTTCCAGATAAAAGTGAAGACGTATTTCTGCACCTGATACACTTTACCAGGATTAAAAGTTGCAGTATGTAGGTGACATTTAATTAAATAGTTGGGATAAGTTACGGTAAATCATGTTTTCAGGACTCAATCTTTGTTTCAAACTTTCAAACCCATGATCAGATCTGAAAAACACCAGGCAGGAAGGGTAGGCAGTAAAAAAAAAAAAAAATCACTTACTTGATTACATTGATATAACACCAACTTCTCACAACCAACAAATGAACTGTAGGAGAGACGATAATGTGATCTTAGATTTTGAACTTGCAACAGTATTGCTGTAAGCTATCAGATGCAGGTATTTCAGACACTTGTAGCCTTGAAAAAGAAAATTGGCATTTCATACTTGTCGATCCTGGAAGAATAAAGAGAACATTCTTATTTTTTAGCTGAAAAACACCAGACGCTAAAATACGAGGTAAATAATGTTTTGTAGCATCAACATTGAACATTGCTCTGTGATTGGTCGGCAGAAAACTCTGTTATCTTGGAATAATCAAGCACTAAAGGCTTAATGCAGAGGTTTTATTTAAGTAAATATTTTAATATATCCCTTAGTGAAATAAGAACATCCAGGATAATTTAATTATTGTGGATACTTTTACAAACATTTCAGTGTTGGTTTGTTTGTGCTTGATATTTTATACTTGGCCAAAACTCTATTCTTGTAACAAAACCTTAAAACCATTGCCTACTCATTGTTATGATAATCAGTGGCTTAAAAATTCATATTGTATCTTTATGAATTATTTTTAAAATTGCAAAGAAAATATGTTTTAAATTAGGAACTATTAAAAACTTAGTCAGGCCTTCCAAGTCAATATCAAAAGTTAAGTTCTCCTTAGTGTCTTGATAAATTTGCTTGAACTTGCTTTGGGAGAATTTGGTCCAAGTTGTTCCTGTTCTAGTTGATCAGATTGTTGGTTCTCATCACTTGCCTGTTTGAGTTTGCCATAAAAGGTGTAGAGAAGTAAGCATTTCATCACTGTTGGGGAGTGAAAGATTAATCTTGTTTCTGTAAATGACAAAAACATCTATCACAAAATATTTTCTAAATGATGTTTGCAGTTTAAAATGTTCAACTTTGCAAGAAAAAAATTAATGTTTAACAGTGCAGTATCTTTAATTCGTTTTACCTTCTGTTTTATCATGTTTGATGCATATTCCAAGTAATCAGTTGATGTCAGTGCTAGTTCTATATTACAGTGACAGTAATATTGTACAATCTTAAAATATTATATCCTTTATGTGTGTGTGATAAATGTTATAGCTACTGGCTTTCATTTATTGTACTACATTTTTACGAAGATGGTAGTAATTTATCTCTATTAGTCTCCACATGTCTGCCAGTCCCATTGTATACTGAATGTAGTACCTAAAATAACCCTATCACTACCAAGAAAGACAAAGGTTAAATATATAATAAATAAAGAAATCCCAAATTTCATTTGCAAGATAAAAAACAGCATTATGTAAGGGTTTCATCAGTGGAGGGAGAAAGTTCAAATAATAAGGATTTTGGGAGTAAGTTTTCATCCCGGGGTTATTAGCAAGGAATTGGATGGGTAGTTGATACTAAGGATGAGTCTATATATGAAATTTTCTTTGAGATGTACATACAGAAGAGTAGCTATAAAATAATAACTACTTGTGTTATACAGTGGCAGATCCAGCCCAAATTGTCTTGTTCTTCTTGATAGGGTGAACACCCTTTCTTGCTCCAATGGAGGGGGGAGGGGGAGGTATTTACAGCCCTTGGGCCCTTATAATTTTCAGCAAAGAGGGTGTTCTAGCACCCCTTGCCCCCTCCCCTTTGTCTGCCACTGTAAAGCGATGATGGTGATAATGATGATGTATTTAATTGTTAGGGTAGACAGTAGTTGTGCTACTGCTTAGCTAAGTGACAGCTTTAAAACAGTAAATATCTGCATCTGCCATTCAAGTTTTATAATATTATGTGATGGGCAAATATTCCCTACCCATCATTTGATTGATTTTAGTTTACTGCTTAAGACTTAAGTAGCAAATATAGTGGCTGAAAACCAACTTAAAACTTTCTTCTATCACATTGTAATATACACTGCCTGGGTGCTTTTAATTTCGGGGGTGTGGGGCTTTGGGTGAGATCTTAAATTCCAGGAAGCTCTTGTTCAGGGGAGGATGAATACATGTATGTTAAAATTACCAGCAAGTATTTTAATAGATAAGTATTTTGGACCAAGATATGTCCCCATATGCCACCTCACAGATAAACGACATCGAGCAGCCAGTAGAACTTCTATACTTCCAGTAGAGGGGCAATATAAGTGTTAGATTAAAAGTTTTATGTTGGTTATATTATTTTAGTGTTTATTTTGCCTTGCTACGATTATAATATCAAATGCGAAGCTTGTATCTTAATTTAGTCTAGCTTATATCTTGCTTATGCATTGTAACCAGTCCAGTCTGATAAAATTACTGATTTAGGATCAAGTTCTGTTTTTGGAATGAAACTTGTGTGAATCTGAGGTTGCTTTGGCAAATAGACCATTCTTTACTTGTGTGGAATGTACCATGCCTCGATGATCTGTGTTGACCTCGAGATGATAGAAATTAAAAAAAATAGTTATTATCATAAGAAAAAAAATTGCCATAGGAAAAGCAGCAAGGTCTATCAAAACAAAGTCAACTCTAGCCTCGCTTCACGTGCTCAAAGGTCTGATCACTGGAAATATTGACCTTTTCCAGTGCTCAAGTTTTTTTTTTAATTGGACATACTGAATCAAAAGGCCTTTGGGCCGATTGCCTAAAACAGGACTTGTTTCTTTAACTATATTACAAACATGTAAACATTTTGGAGTAATTAAAAAATATTTTATCTCTATTTTAATGCTTGACTCTTCATAACCAGTCCTTAAAGAGTCATTGTAAAATTAATGTTATCTTGTAACTTACTCATTTGCTGTTAGCTCGCCAAGGGCTGATTAGTGTGTGATGTAAAATAAAGTTTCTTGTTATCATCAACTCTTGTTTCTGCTTCTGTTTTGCTGTGGAATAATAACCGCCATGCCAGTCGTGTCGCGCGACGTATACCTAAGTGAACGGTTTTTGCGGCCACTTTATTTTTTTAGACATGTTTGGAGTCCAACCCCGGTAGTCATATAGGCGTTAAACTATTAAACAAATGAGGAAAAAAATCGGACAAAACGTACCCTATTACGGCGATTTGTTATTTTTGACAAAATTCGCTGAGTAAAAGGTCATTTCTTCAGTAAAGGCCTTAGTGACATAAATAAATAGCACGCAACGCATGCAGAAGCGATGACGTTTCACAAGGGGTCTTGCATAATTTTCAGGAAATTTGTCAAACAACTCTAGTTTCTGCTTCTGTTTTGTTGAAATAATAACCGCTTTGCCGGTCGTGTTGCGCGACAAATACCACCGGGACTTATTTTTAGACCTAGTCATACAGGCGTTAAACTATTAAAAATAAGGAAAAACGTACCCTATTGCAGAGATTTGTAAAACTATGACAAAATTCGCTGAGTAAAATGTCATTTCTTAAACTTGGTAACATCAATAAATGGCAAGCAATGCATGCAAAAGACGATGACGTTTCACAATACATAAATTTCAGGAAATTTGTCAAAACATTTTCTGAACAATTTTTTGATCAACAGTAGTATTTTATTTTTATTTATATATATATTAAGGATGGGCCGATACTCGATACCAAATATTCGATACACCGATATTTTGACAATTTTGAAAAGTATCGATACTTTCAAAAAATATCGCACTTTCGATACGTTTTCGATACTGCACACGTGACCTGAGCCTGCGGTCTCCTGGCCAGCACCTGAAGTTAAAAAATGCAATTTTGCTTTAGCAAATATTGTTGTTCTTGTCAATATTTGAATTTTTCTTGCCTTGACTTGATGTCCAGACATTGCTGATGCAACAGTTAAACAAAAAGACCAAAAATCAACATTCTTGGCTTACATTTATAACACCAGGTCTGTCCTTTGTAGGTCACGTGATTAACCAATGACGTCAGGACAGAAATGACGTCATAATATCGATATCGATATCGAGAAAAAAGGCAAATATCGTATCGATATCGTATCGTTTTTGAAAAACCTGTATCGGCCCATCCTTATATATATATTATAAAAATATAACTAACTGCAGACAGTACTGTATAGCTACCCCAAATGATCCCACACTTGTGGTATCATCTAAGCCATGCCAGATTTCCATTTGTTTTCTCAACAAAAGTTGTTATATTGTAGCGGACATCCGATAAACAACATACGGTATCTCGTTTATACATTGTAGTGATCCTTTTGAGTGATTTCTTGTTAAGTTAAACTCGATTTCTGTTCTATCAAGAGCAACAGACAACAGAAACTGAGTTCCCGTCCATCGGCTCATGGATCCGGATTTTGTGATTGGACACTTTGGAGAACTAGGGGTGGGGGAATCTCATATGAAAGGGACGGGATCGGGAATGCTCTCAGAGAGCTGCTCACAGGGCGCGTGAAGAACCAATCAGATTAGAGAATTCTGTCATATTGGGATTAGACAGAGTACTAAGGGACGGACCATTATTTTTCTTGGAGGGGGGGGGGGAGATGAAAAATTTTCCTCTGCAAACTTTTTTTTATGCACCTCTGCAAACATTTTTTTTCGAAATTCTTACTATTTTTTGTTATACATTTCGTGTTTGCAAACAATTTATTTTGTCTTTCCAGGCCCTGCAAACAATTTTTTTCAATATTTTTCATCCCCCCCCCCTCCAAAAAAATAATGGTCCGTCCCTAAGTACGCTGCTTTGAGCAATTTCTGCTTTAGCATGAGTGAGCGAAAAGTTAATTCACTATCAAAATGTAAAGCATTTTTACGTCTTTGCAGTTCTACGTCGAGCTAACTGACCAACCAAAATAACAAGTCAATTGTATTTGTTATGGTATGGTTTAGTTTTGTCTAGACATCTTAAGTTTCCTGTATGGTTTACGTTTGCCTTTGTTATTTGTAGTACAGTATCATATTATGATAGTGTTATGGTGTTAAGGTATTTGTGAGCAGACAGCTATTATGACCTGCAGGCGTTTTTGTCAATATCTATGAAAAAAAGAAACATGTTTTGGCTAAATCAAACCCTGTTTTGGTTAAATAAAAAAAAAGCAAACCTTTGTCGGTATATGTAGCCTGCGAGCTGCGAGCCGAGAAGGGACTAGGGGAGGAAGACCGGAGAGTCTGTTTACCAGATAGCCTGTGTACAGCCGTCCCGCTCACCAGAAAGACTATCTATTAAAAATATCAAAAAAATCGCTGTTGATAAATAGATGGATAGATAGATAGATCTAAAAATCAATAAAATAGCAGCGAACAGGCTGAATTGCTTAATTAATCCCCCTGTTTACCTGTTACGAATCGAGTGTAGGCGCCGGTGTTAAGTGTCGAGATCCGGCATTCACCTTCACGTGTCCACCCTCAATAGATAATATGTGTTGATTGCGAGGTGAGACATGCACCCATTCCATTCTGCAAATTTTTGAAATTTATTGATACTGTTTTTACCCATCCTCATTCAGGGTCATGGAATATTAATGGTATTCTTAGCTCTCGGGTTTTAGCTACTGGAATGAAGATCATGGTGACAGAGCAGACTGCATGTTTGGCAATAAAAGAAGTACGATTATTTTGTCTCGATTTGACTACCTAATTTTGAGACCGGAAGTTGCAGTCCCACACAGAAATGACTGTGTGACATAAACCGGAAGTGAATTGCGGACACGATAAACGGAAAATTGCCTTTATACTTGCGTTTTTCGCCTGATATTTCTTGCTTATGCTATATTTTTAGTAGCATATGTTCTAGAAATTGCAAAAAACAGTTTATATTGTTTTAAAAACGAACAAAAAGAAACAAAAAAGAATTGCCGGAATTCAGTTTGTAAACCGAGAACAATGCTGTCACATGCGCCGGACTTGATGAAAGCATGCGTACTATGGACAGCGAAGGAAACTTGCTTCGGCAGCTATAATTAGAGATCGATTTGTAATGGCGATCAAAACATCGACTTTTGTTACAAGGGCTGCGAGATAGCATTCATTTGAAGACGGGAGTCTTCAGTTGAAAGTTTTATCGGGCTTGGAATTGAAAACAATAGCTTTACAGAAGTGGGGCAAAGGCATGAAGGATCGCTGGCCTTTTGTCAACTTTTGTGGCACGTTCGCAGTCCGTAGTTGTTTTGGTAAGTGCGGTTTACTTATCTTACGTTTAGTCTTGTTGGAGAACGATAAATAGATATGCTGTTAGCTTAGTACGAGCATTTAAGCGAGTTAAGATGAAGTAGCGTGATTTCTGCTTGATGTACGCTTTGTTTTCAGCCAGAAATGCTCTGAACTATGTGCTTACCGCTGTTAGTGAAAAGTTAAACCGTTTATCTAAACATGCCTAAGACCACATGAAATTTGTACCCACTGACATCAAACGGCTCTATGTTTGCTGTTTTATAACTTGGTGGTGTTGTTGTTTAGAATATTTCAGTGTTTTGACTTTTACAATTTGCCCGAGTGTTGCATAAGGCTACAGAGTTGCTCGAATAGAATTTTGCAATATTGTTTGCTCGAACTGAGGTCGGTCACGTTTTTAAGCTGCGGGCTGTCAACGGTTGTACGTTTTCATTGATTTATGCAATAATAAAACGTTTTTTCGCAATTGAAAGTGATATTCTTGGAAAGAAACTATCCCACCAACAGCTAGGAACAAAATGCTGACTACATTATTAAAAATGCTGGATTAATATAGAGTAAACAAACCTGAACGCAAATTTGCCAACTTGCATATAAAGTATAACACAGATGTGAAATCGCTCTTTCAAGTCCAACGAACGTTTATAATTTTTTCATTAGCACTTTCAATGATATCATGACCTCATTTCCTTTGAAAACAGATTATCCCTTTTATCGACGCTGTTGAAATCATGAATTTCTACGCGAATGATAGGAGATATATATGTTATGTCTTTTATTTGTGCTACGACCATCGCAAGGCCATTTTCTACCCACACAATTGTTTCAACAAATTTGCCCTTTCAGTGCCATTCTTCTGACTTGGCAAGAAAACGTGCTTGTCAAGTTTTGTTAAAAATCATTTGGATAAGCTATACGTGAAGTTTCTTCCTGCAATTTGTCGATTCGAATCGCTTTGCACTTAATGGGTCACGCCATTTTGGAATTTGGCCAGCGAATTTATGGAGTTAAAATTTCAGCGATGTAACTATTGCTCAGTGGAAGACAGAGCCATTTTATTTTCAGTTGTAATTCAAAGTCTCAGGGGTAAAGTCAGGAATTCCGCAATTTGTGCAGCAATGTTTATATCCTGTCCTACAATTGGGTGATAAAAATTGGCCCATATTTTAATTGGACGAGGCTGTACGTAATAATTATATTGCACATGAGACCATATACTGTCTAACTTTGGGCATAAGTGGATAGTTATGTAGTTGCTTGAATTGAATGGGATTTTACACTATTAATAACTAAACAAAGGAAATTGAAGAGGATTCATGATCAGAAGTTATGACGAGGATGCAGGATTATCTAAGATTTTGGCTAGGATACAAGATTGTCTGAATCCAGAATTTACAGGTTTCAATATCCAGACTAAATGGGATTAAGGTCTTACTTGTGACAAAAGGGTCAAAATGTTGTATACCTCTTTTCACTGTAGCCTGTGAATATTAGGGTAGTGAGTTGTCCTTCAAAAAATGCATGTCTTGCAGAATTTTAGCCATATTTCAGGGGTCTTGTCATCTCAAATTGAATCTATCATACTTTATGGAAGCATATTCAGTATCCCTCACCTTGCTATAAGTACATGATTAAATGTAGCCCACCCTTGAATCCTACAAAAAATCTATACTCCACTCATCTCATAATTAAAAAGCTACTATTAATTTATTATAATTTTACCCATTCCTCATAGTTAGCAGTCGTTTTGCTTTTGTTCAGTTTCTCTTGCTCTCGCAAGACATCTCTTGTAAGTGATATCAATCCGAGTCGCCATAATAATGATTAGTTAATATGTGGTAAAAGGTCTTCCTGTTCTGGGGTTAAGTGAATGTCCTGATGGAAAGGACTGATGTTGACTATTAGGCAGTGTTTGTATTGCTAGTGCTGTGAAAACTGATGATTCATATGATAATGTGTCAGAACAACTATTTTTTGGAAGGATATGCTGCATTTCTATAGTTATAAAGATGATTTTTAGTCCATACTGCGCAATCTCTGCCTGCAATGTTTGCGTGAGTCTTACACAAAGGCCCGGGGGGAGGGGGGGGGTACTCGGGATTTCAAGTGACAGGGATGATCAAAGGATTTTTTTGGGTTTGATATTTTTGATTCAGGGATTTTGTTTGGGTAGGAAAATTTGGCAAGTATTTTTTGAGTGAGGACTGGGTCGAGGCATGCGGAGGCTGTAGACGTGTTTCAAACTGCTCCGCGTAACTTCGTCAATTAATGATGTTTTTAGGCCTTAAACTCTTATGAATCCCAAGCGAACTAGAGAAAGCAGTAATTCGAGCGCGTCTGGTGCATCGCCCGTGGAAAAACGAGCAAGAGAGTTTAACTCGGGTACCTCGCCCGAGCGATCTACTGAGGTCTTCGAAATGTCGGCGGACGCCTTGGAGACGAAATTAGATCTTATCTTAAAAAGATTAGAGATCATGGACAATAAACTTGAGGAGATAAACACTAAGGTGTCCAACCTGGAGACCAAATTCAACTCATTAGAAGGCAGAGTGGAAAAATTAGAAGATGCTCATTCGACCACGAGGACGGCCGTACAAGAGTTACAAAATGGCCTCCAGGAATTCAATACGCAAGTCAACGAAGCGACAGCGGCCCGAGAAAAGGCGAGCGAGTTCTGTGAGAACAGGTACAAAGAATTGGAAAACAAACTGTTGTATGCTGAAGTGTATCAAAGGCGAGAAAATTTGCGTTTCTACGGCATTAGCGAGGAAGAAGAAGGCGGAGACTGTCGCATGGTGCTTAATTCTTTCCTGGAACAGCAATGTGGTGTCCAAACAATGGGTATCGAATTTCAAAGGGTCCACAGGATCGGAAAGCCTCATGATGATGGAAGCCCTAGAGCAATAATCGCTCGGTTTCTTAGATATAGCGACAGAGAAGCAGTTTTCTCAAAAGGAAAGTCGTTGAAAGATTCCGGGTATAGGATCGCTGCAGACCTGCCAAAAGAAATAGTTAACCGAAGGAAGCTCCAGTCGAAGAAGCTGGTCGATGCAAGAAAAGCGGGTAAGATCGCGTATTTCAGCCGCGCTGAACCTGATAAATTGTATATCGATGGACACTTAAACCCACTTTAATTATTGACGTTTACTTTTTTGTTTGGATTGTTTGATGCCTATATTTAGGCACAGCTTGAACTTATATTGAACGCGAATTTGTAACTAGATAAGCTTGCCTCAGTCGTAAATGGCCTTGCTTTCTCCTTATTATGATTTAATAGACGAAGTTATGGGGAACAAATAACCGTTGTAATCATCATTTCCCCTCTCCGCTTAGTTTTCGTATTTAGTTTGTGTTTATTTTTATGTTGTTTTTTGTTTCAATCAATTTCCTCGAGTCATTCTACGGTGGCACAACAGTGTTTCTGGTCACCTTTTATGTTCTGTCGTTTTCGTTATTCGTTAGTGTCTTGTAGGGTGTTAATTGCAAATGCAATAAGGGAGAGTGTTAATTTTTTTTTTCCGCAAACAAACGCCTGCTTTACGCAATATTTTTCTTCACAACTTTTGTATGGAAATGAATTCAGGTAACGCTTTTTGTTATTCCATTGACAGCTGCATTGGTGGCCTTTTACAAATTCTAAAAGTTGTGGTAAAATCATGACAGCAAGCAACTTTGCATTTAAACTATTATCCTTAAATGCTCGTGGGATTCGTTCTTTTGAAAAACGGAAAGCAGTATTTGGATGGGTAATGAGACAACAAGTCGACATTTGCTTTATTCAGGAAACCTATAGTACTAAGGAAGTTGAAAATGTTTGGAAAAAGCAGTGGAAGGGTGAGATGTATTTCTCGCATGGTTCTGTACATAGCAGAGGCGTGCTTGTTTTAATTAAAAATAATTTGGAATTCCAAATCAAGTCCATGCGGCAGGACAAAGAGGGTCGTTTTATTTTTCTCGAGGCGCTGGTGCAAGATCAAAAGTTTTTATTAGTAAACATCTATGCTCCAAACAAAACGAGTGAGCAAACTCACTTTTTCGACAAAATCAAGGAGGAATTGGATAACATTGATATAGATGACGACTGTAGAATAATCATTGGGGGAGATTTTAATGTTATTTTAGACCCCAACCTTGATGGTTGTGGGGGCAAACCAAAATTAAAGGAATCAGCTAAGCAGATTGAGAATATTTGCTTACTGTACGATCTAGTAGACATTTGGCGACTTAGGAACCCAGGAATAAGACGTTTTACTTGGACACAGAAAACTCCTGTGATCCAAAGGAGGCTTGATTTTTGGTTAACCGATAATGCCTTGCAGGAGGAGATCGATCAGGTGAGCATTATTCCTTCCATAAAGTCTGATCACTCAGCCATTCTGTTGTCAGTTAATGGAATAGAAGAAAAATCACACGGTCCTTCCTTCTGGAAGTTCAATGCAAGTTTATTAGATGACAATGACTATGTAGCTCTAATAAACGATAGATACCAGGTTTGGGTTGACGAATTTAGGGATATACAAGATCCCAGATTGCTTTGGGATCTCATTAAATTCAAAATTAGACAGGAGACAATTTCATACAGTAAACGCAAAGCGAGGGAAAGGAAGGCGAAATTGACATCTCTAGAGGAAAAATTGACAATCCTTCAAGAGCTTTGTGACCAGGATCCATCTACGGATAATCTGAATAGGCTAGAGATTTTGAAAACCGAGTATGACCTTCAATATGAATACATTGCACAAGGCGCTATAATCCGTTCAAGGGCAAGATGGTACGAGCAAGGAGAGAAAAGCAACAAGTATTTTTTGAACTTGGAGAGCTCTAGGGGTAAAAAGAGCACAATCCGAAAGATTCTTAAGGAGGATCAATCTCTGACAACGAATCCCAAAGAAATAATGGCCGAACTTAGAAGTTTCTACTCAAATCTTTACCAAGTGAACTCTACTGGAGAAAGTGAAGCCTCATTAGACGCATTTCTTAACAGCGTATCCTTACCCACACTGTCTGAAATACAGAAAGAGAAGTGTGAGGTAGAATTGACTATCGGTGAATGTTTCAACATCTTGAATGGTTTTCAAAAGAACAAAACACCTGGTAACGACGGCCTTACAACGGAATTTTACTTAGCCTTTTGGCCTATTCTTGGAAAACTTTTGGTAGCTTGTCTCAATTATGCACATAATCACGGAGAGTTATCTAACTCTCAGAAACAAGCGGTGATCACTTTATTAGAAAAGAAAGGAAAAGATAAAAGGCTGATCAAAAATTGGAGACCGATTTCCTTAATTAATGTGGACACCAAAATAGCCTCCAAAGCGCTAGCTAAACGATTAGAGAATATACTTCCTGACTTGATTCATTACAACCAAAACGCTTATGTGAAAGGAAGATCAATATTTGACGCCGTCAGGACCATTGATGATGTATTAGAATATACAAAATGTAGTGATCAGTCGGGTATCCTTGTAACAATTGATTTTGAGAAAGCGTTCGATTCTTTGGACCATAGATTCTTATTGAAGGTCTTTCGCACATTCAATTTCGGACCATCTTTTATTCAGTGGATTCGCACCTTTTACTCAAACGTGTCTAGTTGCGTAATAAATAATGGATTTGCGACAAGTTACTTTAATGTTGACCGTGGTGTGAGACAAGGGGATCCGTTATCCCCTCTCTTGTTCATTCTTAGTTTAGAAGTTCTAGCTTGCAGTATTCGACAAAATGACAAGATTCAAGGGATCAAAATTGAGGATGAAGTTGTGAAAATCTCTCTTTTCGCGGATGACATGACATGTTTTTTGAGGAATAAGTCTTCGTATGAGAACCTGATTGTTAATTTAGATCTGTTTTCGAGATTCTCAGGTTTAAAATTAAATGAGGAAAAAACAGAATTTTTTTGCTTAGGGGTCCAAAATTTGTCTAAATCACCTTCCTATGAATTTAAACGCTCAATTAAGATTTTAGGCGTACACTTTGATTATGATCAACTTTCTAGGAAAAAGGATAATTTCGAGGCAATTATAAAGTCTATTAAAAAAAACATTAGGCATGTGGAAATGGAGGGGACTCACACTTATAGGAAAGATACAAATCGTTAAATCTTTTGCTATTCCGAAATTTATGTCGAAAGCGTCGCTTATTCATGTGTCTAAAGATCTCATACAGGCAGTCAATAAAGAACTTTACAGCTTTATTTGGAAAGGAAAGGATAAGGTTAAACGGTTAGCTTTGATTAATTGCATTGAAAATGGAGGGCTTAAGATGCTGGATATAGAATCTATGGTTCTAGCGCAAAGAATAATGTGCGTGAAGAAGTATATTGAGGACTATGTTAGTCCCTGGAAGATCTTCTTAAACCACTATTTGAAAAAACTAGGCGGAAAGTTCATTTTGCAGTGTCATTTTGATTGCCCAAAATTGCCCATATTTTTACCCGAGTTTTACAAAGATTGTCTTGCTGCGTGGTCAACTCTTTCAAGTAAAGAAGTGGTTTCGTACGGGGATGTTATGAACCAATACTTGTGGAATAATAAAAACATTCTATGTGAAGGTAAATCTTTATATCATGCCTTTTTCCGCATAAACTGTGGGATAAGCAAAATCGGAGATTTAGTCTCTAAAGACAATACGTTTCTGGAAAGTGATAAAGTTCTCAGGTCAAAACTATCACCTAGTCAATTTTTCCTTTTAATGGGAGTAGTCAGTGCCATTCCAAAGGAATGGCGCTCCATTATCAAGGGTGAGAGTATATACCGTGAACCATACTCCTGCCCTGCAAATTCTTTTGAAGTGCCAATAAAGGGGGAAATGTTGGATATTTCTAACATTCCCTCCAAAATAGTTTATGAAGAGTTTCTTTCTCGTAAAGTAATTCCTCCTACTGCCCAAAAGAAATTTAAAAATGACTATCCAAATCTCTCCGTCGATTGGAAGAAAATCTATTCTCTAGCGTTTAGTGTTACTTTGGATACAAAGTTAAGAGCTTTTCAGTACAAATTACTAAACCATATTGTGTATACAAATGACAGACTTTATAAATTTAAGATTGTAGACTCGCCATTATGTGCTTTCTGTTACTCTGAAGATGAATCCCTCGAGCATTTATTGTTTCTTTGTAAAGCAAGCGAGGTATTCTGGAAAGAGGTATTGTCGTGGTTGGCCATCCATAAGAATGAAGTTTTAAATTTTTCTCTCACCGATGTTTTGTTTGGTAAGTTTGATATCGATACAGACTCTATGGTAGTTAACCATATTCTTCTTCTTGGAAAATATTTTATTTATAGGTGTAAGCTTGATAAGATTAAACCCTCTTTACCAGTTTTTAAGGCTAAATTAAGAGCTACTCTTAAATTAGAATTTTACATTGCCAGGAAAAAAGGTACACTTGCTCAACATTACAGAAAATGGAATATCTTTATTCCTGTATTAAGTTAGACTATTTCCTTTTTCCACTCTACCTTTTAAAAAAACTCCACCGAAAATATTTTAGGTCACTCTATTTTTTCGAAACCTGCTTTTTGACCTTTTGTTTAGAAAGCTGGTGTTTGCTTTGCATGTCTCTTTTTTCTTCTGCTCTCCATAGCATAATATACCTTGTTTATTTTTTAACGTGCTTTGTTTGTAGTAAGTAATGTTAAGCTTGTAATAATTTATTGTTGTAGTGTAAGTAAGTATTGTATTAGTGTAAGTAAGTAGCGTTAGGACTGTAAGTAATGTTTAAATTGTAAGTAGTGTTTCTTTTTTCTTTGTAATTTTGTACTGTATGTTTGTATGGCAAGAAATTAAAAATATTAAAAAAAAAAAAAAAAAAAAAAAAAAGTATTTTTTGAGTGGCTTGATTTAAGTAGGGATTCTTTGGGTATTAAAAACAATCTAAAGATTCGTTGTAGTAATAATAAAAATAATAATAATAATAATAATGTAAATAAGTTTTATGTTTTGTAAATAATTCACTGAAAATTATGATATTATAAAAATTAAATAAAAAAATAAATAATAATAATTATAATAGTGCCTTGGCCACATAGTTCTGCAAATAAAGTTCAAACACTAAACATGTTTCTAATGTTTTTCTTTGTGTTATATCTTCAGATTGATCATTTTCCCTTTTTGAAAAATGTAATGGGTCAGAAATTCCGCATGGGTTTTTTGAGGAGTTGGTTTTTGGTCCAGGGATTTGGGTTTCATTGGAAGCCCTAGGGATTTTTTTGGGTCTTGATTTTTGCTCCCATTCAATCATCCCCGTCACTTGAAATCCCGAGTACCCCCTCTGGACACAAAGGTATGTTTACTAGAAAAAAAAATTCTGGGACAAACCTACCTTATAATATTAGCACCAGATATCCTTGCAAAACAGTAATAACGAGTAGAAGAACCTTGACACTATAGCAAACCGACGGATCAGCTCATCGAGCATCCGTGAACAGAATGACCCATAATGACAGACTAAAAATCTTCATGTACACTAAAGTGTTACGTATCAACAAATTCAAAACGCTTGGGCTACCACTTGATTTCATTAACTTGTTCTAAATAACTGAATGGTTGCATTCCTGTTTGTTTCCCCAGTTTGCACTTTATTCACCTGTGCTCTCTTAGTTGGTGGCGAATCTGGTAAGTAATACACTGTACATTATAAGCCCAGCTTAGTCAATTGAGTAAACAAAACGAATAAGATGACTTGTTCTCGGATTCTGTTGACTCTTGATAGTTGACTCGGGGCATCATTCCTTGCCAACTATCAGTCCTTATAGTTCACCACTAAATTTTCTCCAATTCTGATTGGTTTAAATTGATCACGTGACAAGATAGTGTTCATCAGCCCATAGTGCCCGTCCGAGAAAAATGCCCAGATGAATAGTGCCTGCCCGTGAAATTTCTTGTAAACAAGCGGGCCTACAGACAGAAACATCCCACTAAATTCACTGCATTAAGTGGGTTTCCTGTCTGGTTTTGTATTGTTTCTAAAATTTTTGCTTTCAATTGAGTTTTTTTATCCGGGAAAGTAAAAAAAAAATCACGATGCTCATTTTTGATTGGGCGTGCGGAAGAAAATTTAGTGGTGAACAATAAAAATAATAGGGTGTTTCTGTCTCGGAACTATCGGTCTGAAAGTTGCCCCTTGGAAATTTGATGTTCTTAGAGCTAGCATATTAGCCCTCAAAGCTTCTCTTCTCGGGCTAATATTTGTTTTAAGAACATCAAATTTCTGCAGGGTAACTATCAGCCGATAGTTCCTCGGCAGAAACACTCTATTGTTTAAATAGAAACCTTGAGTTTGCCCTCTTGTTATTAAAATAGAAAGTGGTTAGAAATTCAATCAGATTTACAGATTTGCAACATACTAGGCATGATGATGATTTACAATATACAGCTGCTGTATATTTATAGAGGATAATACATGGTTGAGCGGAGATATGAAATTTATCTTCGAGTGTTCAAATCGATAGTGTATTATTCCGCCTTGGTTATTGTCATTAATGAGATATGGAAGCACAACTCCGACCGGAACTAATCCGGTACGAAGTGGCATGAATATGGGAAAAGGGTTCCGGGAACTAAGGAGCTCAGGGGAGACAGGTTACTTGTATTTCACTTAATCAACCGCAAGTTCCCGGAACCCTTCCCATACCGGAGATGGCATCAACCCCGGCTCGAACTGGGTGGGTGGGTGGGCGCCAACTAAAGTTCCCTCTTCGTCGGTTTGAATTAACTAACCACGAGTTATGAGCGTCCTTTTCCCTTTATATTACCCAGCGACCAATGAGCAGCAAGTCCTATTGCAACACATTGCTCTGCACGTGCTGAAGGTGATTAATGACCTAATCTCGGCGGAATATACATATTTACATGACTGTGCATAGTGTATTATTCCGCCTTGGTTATTGTCATTAATGAGATATGGAAGCACAACTCCTCCCTTCACCGCACCGCTCCAACAAGGAGACAGACCACTGTCACATCAATACTATATTTATTCCTTATTACCTCTCCAAACCTTATCCAAAATATCTCTAAACATATATAACACTCTAAACTAACTTGAAAGTGTTAAAGGCATTGCACTTTGAACTGACAATTTATTCCGGAAACGCAGTGACAAAACCTGTCAATTCATTGGTTACCTTATAGTGTTTACCCGTGTCCTTATCTAAATCCGCTAACTTTGCCGCTGGACCTGCTGGATTCAGAACCTGTTTCAACTTAATATAATGAAGGGCCGTCTTGCTAGACTTCCAGCCTACATGATCCATTATATCATTAAGAGAGACATCTGCAAGTGCCAGTGAAATAGCGGCACCGCTTCTAAAACCATGTAGAGTGAAACGCGTGCTCGAAAGACTCCCCTGCAACTGTTTCACATAAGTGTCCAACCTAGCCTGAGCCGCAGAAGGGTCTAACGCGCAAGACGTTACCGTACCTTTTTTAGACACGAAGCGAAATAAATAACCTGAAGACAGCCGAATGTTTAACAGTCTACAAATCTTGAAATATAACTCAATACCCCAGACTGGGCAAACGATCTTATTTGAACCCCTCTTGAATGCAAAAACGTTGGCGTCTCCGGACCGTAACGTTTTTGTCCATACATGATTAAACAAAAATCCAGAATTATCTGGAAAGCGCAAAATTGTCGGAGTAGAAATACCTAACAGGTCGGCTGCCCGATCCGCCGAGAAAAACAGGGCCTTAAAGAAAGCTTGATCTCTGGCTAACACAAAAACCTGAATAGGATCTAAAGTAGGATGTCTTAATTTTGACTGAATATGCCGTGAAAGGATCTCAACATCTGAAAGCAGAACCGGATCTGCTTGGCGCGGGGTAATTCGTGCCCTCAACTGCTCCTCACGAACATTAGCCAAGTAATCCTTCACTGACCTAGAGGAAGCAGGGTTACCTACACCTAATACAGAGTGCCATTCTGCTCCCCTACCGAGCTGGATAAAAATTGCTCTAAGTTTTCCTATTAAGGAGTCTACCGTACCAAACGCAAGCCGTTTGGGACAAGCACATTGACTTCGCTTACGCTGTAAAACAAACTCACAATTTGGCTTATGAACCAAAGTTCTTCCATCCTGATCCTTCCACACTAGAAACGCCACGACATCACACGGTAAAGCTGAACTTAAAGTTTTCCGACACGATAAAGATAACAGGAACCGAGAAAACTCTATCTCCAAGGCTGTCTTCTGCTTCGCATATCGAGTAGTGTTACGTGTTTGTATCAACTCTTTAACTCGCGCTGCAATCTGTTCTTCATCCACCTTATGTTTAAGTTTCAAAGCATCATCCTTGTCCAATACAACTGTCTTCCTGTTGTAACCACAACTCTGGCAAAAACGAAACCCTTCATCATTTGGGTACTGGCAACGAGGGCAAGCTACCGATGGCTGGAACAACTTGGGAATTCTTGGTAGAGACTGAAGTCAAAAAGAAAACGAACAATGTTCAAGACTATATGGACAACTTCGTTGATTTGAACCATACTTTAGTTGGTTAGAATTTCGAAACTTCTGAAAGCCCAAAGCTTGAAAGGACAAACCCGTGGCTCGTACCCGGACCTGGACGGGTATCTAAGGACATCCCAATCACCCTCTGAACCTAGACAAATTGCTTTCCGAGAAAGACCTGTCAAAATTGGCCACCAGAATGGTCGTGGGTAAAGTTCAGGAACCACAATTGTGAATGGAATTCGAAATTGAGTAAGGAACCTTAGCACGGCAGGAACCAACCCAAATGGAGGGAAAATGTACGGGTTGGCCATAGCAGGTCCGATAAGATTAACGTCCTGAGCGAAGAAGTTCACACCCTTAGACTGAGGGCTAGGACACGGGGTGAAATGCGGCAAAGGGGTTCCTCCTTTGGAGAACTGTGCGTTAGAATCCAACGCCATCAAATCGAATGTATGACCACAGAGACCACCAAAAGTCTGTTCAATTAACTCCCACACTCTTGGAGAAAGTGTTGAATCCAACGCAGAAAAGGCATCTCGACGGGCCATCGGCCTCATTTCGATCTGACGCGATATGAGACAGTTCTAACTGCAGATTTCGGTTAACAACAGTAAAATAGAGTTCCTTTGTGGCTGCCGTCAGTTGAGGAGAGTTTTTACTTCCTTGGCCATTATACGTGTCAATCGCTACTTGACTGTCAACCTGTACATCTACCCGACAGTCCCGCACATGCTCCGGAGTGGCTTTTATTGCGTTTGAGATAGCAAGCATTTCCTTGGTAGAGATGTTTAATCCAATCTGCTGTGGATTCCAATAATGCTTAAAGGATTGATCACCTGACGTTGAATGCATGACGCATCCCCAACCGTATCCCGAAGCATCCGTGGATAACGATAAACGAACATGCCTCTCTTCACGCCAAGGAACGTGGCCTTTCCAGGAGTCGAGAAAACGCCAATGGCAAATTTCTTCCCGAAGAGAATCAGTCATCTTAACTTGTCCATTTCCAGGAGATGAAGCAATAGCTGAACTTATATTTCTTATAAACAACTTAGCCCCAGGCACTGCCAAGGAAAATGAAATACATTTCCCCTGGAATCGTTGAAGAGTGCGGACATTCACCGTTTTTTTGCAAGCCAGAATTTCTTCTCTTAAGGTAGCGAACGCAACGACTTTTCTCCCGGGAAGTTCGAAAGCTTGCTTTGAAGAGTCCACCACATGACCGAGATACTCTATACGCTTAGCCGGATACAAAACGGACTTCTGAATGCCAATTGTGTACCCTAATTGAATTAACAATGATGCAACAATGAATATGGCTACTTTCGCTGCCTCCAGCCTAAACTTTTCCGTGCGAGCTGAAGGAGATAAAGACCAAGGGCCAGTTGGAGCAAAGACCTCACCGTTAAGTCGATCATCAATGTACAAGGAACACGGAACTCCACATGACCTTAAATAGCTGGATGCAGCCAATCCGATAGTATGGTAAATATATGGAGACTCTTTCCATCCAAATGGCAAAGTTGTGGAGACAAACCACCATCCACCCCATTCAAAACCGAACAACTCCTGTGAGGACTCCTGCAGGTGGACGTGATCGTATCCTGACTTATCATCACATTTCGTAAAATACGAATCTTTGTAGATATAGCGCTTCACATCCACTAATTTATCAAGTGAAAAAGGACAATCCTTCATCCACAGATTGAGGAACCTGGCGTCCAAACATAATCTCGGCTTGGATGGCTCTACCGTGAGCGGAAGAACTAGGTACGGTGGTTCGTCCAGATCAACTTTTCCCCAAACCCTAACGGAACCCATCGCCACACGTTTGAGAATCGCATCCGAAATGAAGGTAGAAAACTTCTTACACGATGCATGATTCCGGAAATATTTAGGCGGAGGAAAGTCAGAGTCGTATGGTTCACCCTTAAAAGTACCCGAATAGTGATTCACAAAATCATGCACGTCTACTTTGCTCGAGATCCAATTAAGTATTTGGTCACCCTTCGGATGGTTAATCAAAATCTTCTGCCAGGCGGACGGGTCTTTGTGAACGCCGCCAGCCACAAAATGATCGGGGTCACGAAATCGCAACAGAGATAAATCAGGCACCTCTTCGGAAACTAGAACGTCCTTTATAGTGGGAATCTCTGTAACTCCCTCCTGAACGAGGACCCCATCTATAGTAGTCGAAAATAAGTTCTCATTGGGAGGCTGACAACAGGATAATTTATGATCAAATTCCTCATCTATCTTTTCCCAAGCAGGAATTTCAAAGCCCTCGCAGGTCCTTCTCCGCTTCACCTGGCGGAACTGCAAAATAATTGGGAAAAATACTTATGGGAAACTGAAAACCCAAACGAAATTATCCCTCCCAAGAAAATCTAACCACTAAAGATGAGGTCCCCGATCAGGAGAGAGTAACTTCCCACGCCCCGAAAGGAACGTCCACAGACTGCCCAGCAATAAGGCTAGCCCATGGGAGTTACTCACCCTCATCGAAGATAAAACTAAAATTTTGTTGTGGAACCCATATGCCATGAAATAAAAGACTAAGAAATGCCCTAAAAATACCGAAAGAAAACAGTAACAAAGGAAATCAACTTTGTACACACGAATCAATCTTATACTGTTTGTAATTCATTTATTCTTATTCTTATTACACGCAAATGGTTCAACTGAACTCAAAACCACAGATTTAATCCGTCCGATCACACTGGCGACCCCCTGAACCATCTCCCTCTCTTTGCTGGTGGTGGCTTTCCATCATCTCTCCAGCGCATTTGACAATTTCTCTGGTAATGACCATAACCCTTACAATAGAAGCACTGAACACCGCCTAGAGATCTACCACGATCACGACCTCGGAACGTGGGAGCCGAAAAGGATGGGACCCTCAGGGCTTTGTCGACCTTTGTCATAACATCAAGCACCTTCTCTTGGTCTTTGTCACCAAGAAGAGCCAAGACATATCTTTTAAATTGCTCATCTGAACCACCCATCTTCTCACGTAAAGCTTGGAACACTGTAGAGAAGTAACTGGCTTTAGGGTGTTTGGTTTCCAAAGCCACAACCTTCAGGTTTAAAATCTGCTCGAACACCTGGTCCTTATTAAATGGTGCAGCCTTTGACTTCACCAACTGCATAATCTTTTCGATGATACCATCAACAGTCGCTTGCTGCGATTGTTCTAGCTTCTGAATTCTCCTCGCGAAATCGTCCATATTGGGGATCTAAAGCCAACACAGAAAGTTAGCTTATAACTGACTCAATAAACCCATAATATATTGATTCACTTTCTCAAGCAGCCTCGATCACGGGCCTACGTTATCATTCTCTCATGCTGCCTCGATCACGGGCCCATTATATGATTTTCTCAAGCAGCCACGATCACGGGCCTGCGTTATCATTTTTTCAAACTGCCACGATCACGGGCCAGTTTTATCATTTTCTCAAGCAGCCACGAACACGGGCCTGCGTTATCATATTTTTTTTTTTTTTTTTTTTTTTTTTTATACTGCCACGATCACGGGCCAGTTCCCATTTTTCACGCTGCCTCGATCACGGGCCAGCGTATCATTTTCAAGCAGCCACGATCACGGGCCTGCGTTACAATGAGATGTATATATACTGCCTCGATCACGGCAAGTTTCGTAACAGACAATAACAATTCAGTGCTTTACAGACGCGACTACAGCAAATAATAAACCCGATGTTCTATCCAGCGAAACCAAACGGTATGAACTACCCGTTAACGTTGTAACATAAACACAGTAATAAAAAATTTAGAAACCAGCAAAGCAAAACAAAATGAAGCGATACGACCTGATAGAAAGACCAACGAGGCAATAATATAAAACAAACTTGGGAACCCGTAACTAGAATAAAATTCACCGCAAAACCAAGGAACGCAAAACAAGGGAAAACGACATTACTACAGAAAGCCCGACCACGCGACCAAACCCCTAGTATAAGCTTCGCGAACTTGCGACAAAAGTTTAAAGTAAACAAGAAATAAATACCTCAGCGACTTGTCCATCTGCCGCTGGAGCGTTCGGTGCCGGTGCATTCGGTGCCGGTGGATTCGGTGCCGGTGGATTTGGTGCTAGTTCATCGTCTACATCTTGTAGCACTGCAAGAACCGCTGCAGGAGCTGCAATAGGAGCTTGTTCTTCCATAAATCTACAGTTCGAGCCGGGGTTGATGGAAACAAGACGACGCCAACTAAAGTTCCCTCTGTCGGTTTGAATTAACTAACCACGAGTTATGAGCGTCCTTTTCCCTTTATATTACCCAGCGACCAATGAGCAGCAAGTCCTATTGCAACACATTGCTCTGCACGTGCTGAAGGTGATTAATGACCTAATCTCGGCGGAATATACATATTTACATGACTGTGCATAGCTCACGAGTGAGATATCGGATTTGAACAGGAGAAGATAAATTTCATATCTCCAAGCAACCATGTATTATTCTGTTTATTATATAAACCTACTAATTACGATATTTTTGACGATTTTCCGAAGGTTTCCGACCATTTTCCGAAGATTTCCGAAAATTTTCAAAATGTTGTCCCAAGGTTGTACGAATGATTCCGAACATTTCCGAAGTTTTCCGAAGATTGCCGAAGATTGCCGAGGAAGATCCGAAGATGTTTCGACTTAATATCGATTTACTTAATTGGCTCATTGAGCATTGCAACATGGCAAACTCGGCGAGATGATTGGTCAAAAATGATATCACACATGTGCGGATATCATTTTTATCCACACATGTGTGATACCATTTTTCTCGATTTGCTACCACTCGCTAAAACACTGCAGTTTATATAATAAAATTACCTAGTAAGTGGCAGTAGCCCTTTGCAGGCATATGGTAAAAATAAAAGCCTGTTGTCGAGCCAAGTGGCTCATCAGGCCAGAGCTTATCCTGGTTTCTGTAGCAAGAAGTGGCAAGAAGGATTTCTTCTCCCCCCTGGATGCGATGCTAGTCCATCGCAGAGTTCCCCAACCCCAAGCATTAAAATTGCTGGTACCCATTTATACACCTGGGTGCAGAGAGGCACTGTGAAAGTAAAGTGTCTTGTCCAGGAACACAACGCCATGACCCTGGCCAGGCTTGAACCTGGACCAACCCTCCAAGTTTATTTTTTCCTTAGTGGCCATTTGGCCACCGACTGCTCAGATTTGGTCGCCAGTGAAAATTTTAGTCGCTAAATTAAGCTCATGTTTTCAATCCTTCTTCTCAATTTTAGTCGCCAGGCTGGCGACTTTGGTTCCAATTCAGTCACCAGCTCCAAAATTTTAGTCGCCATGGCGACTTAAATGGTCTTAACTTGGAGGGTTGTGGACCACTCGATCCAAAGTCTGGTGTACTAACCACTTGGCCACCTTGCATCCCATAGCTGTATCCTTTTGCATGTGTTGTGTTCCTATGGTACTATACAGGCAACATTGTAAAGAGAAGGCAATACAGTCAACTTGCACTGTAAGGGACACCTTTGGGACCAGAATTTGGTGTCTGTAATAGAGACAGTCCATACTAACAGGAGTTGTTTCATTAATTTTTATTCACCGGTGCTTCAACTCCTTTCCATAATAACAGGGTAATGTAATGGCTAGGTGTCCGCAAGGCGGGAGTTGACTGTATCTAATTTTGGTCAAAGGCTAAAAAAGGACAAACAACTTCACCTTAGCTAGTAATTTAATTTGCTAACCTTGTGAAAATATACCTTGGTTTCTTTCAGATTGTGGTGGCGACATTTACCTTAACAAGACAATATCTATTTTATCACCTCAATATCCAAAGTTTGCACCCAGTGATGTGACATGCTCATGGAGAATAAGGAGTCCGGTGGGAAAGTCAGTCATTGTTCAAGGCATTAATCTTGGTTTTGGCTCAGAAATCAAAGATGACTGTAGCAAAGGAATGCTTGAAATTTTTAATGGTTGTGACTCTGATCGCTTTCTGGTGGAGAAGATTTGTCTTAGGCAAAATGATGACCGAAAAGGAATTTTGTGGGTTTCGTCAGGATCCTGTGTTACTGTAAATTTCTCATCAGGCGAACGAAAGGACAATAAATTTCATCTTAGTGTGGCAGAGAGTGAAGGTAAGATCAATCAATCAACTTGTAAGAAAAAAAAACAAAACTAGTTAAAATAATAAAAATTAACTGATTATGAGATCAAACATTAACTGCAACATATTTATTACCATATATCACCACATACCAGAACAAAGGAAAATACCAATTTGTACAATGGTAAAATTGAACCACGACATATGTGTTGCAGTTAATTTTTGATCTCAGGTAATTTTTTTTAACTAGCTAGTTTTTTTCTAACTAGTTTTTTCATATACTTGGTTAATAAGTAGAAAAAGTAATACACCTCCCCTCCCTTGATGTACCATTACCCCCCCCATCTTTAGTAACAACTAACACCCCCCCCCTTCTATCTGCTTTTAATATTATCCCCCTCCCCTAAGTACTATCATCTATTTTTTCTTCTTTTTACTAATCTGCACTGGATTTGAACTCTTGACCTCTGGATTTGCTGTCCAATCCCTTACCACTTTGTCACGTAGGAAATGTTGGAGGAACCACTATGTTTTAAGAATATATGACTCCAACCCATACCCCAACCCTATTATTTACCCAGTATAAAAAAATTAACTAGTTAGAAAAAAACTAACTAGGTAAAATTTAAAATTAACTGAGATCAAAAATTAACTGATACATATGCATAACAGTTCATGGATCAATTCTTCCAAAAAGGAAAATTTGAAGATAATGTTTTATATAGGTAAGTACTGATGTTTTCTTTTTCTTAATTTAATATTTTAACTCAGCCTCATGTGGAGATATATTGCGCACTGATACTGGCAACAAGAACCAAACATTTGTGGGCTCACTTCCGGCCAACCCTGGAAATAACAACAAGTGTGTCTGGATTATTGTTGTGGGCAAAGGAAAAATTGAGCTGGTTTTTAAAGACAGATTTCAGGTGACAAGCCGTGCGCAGGACTGTAAAGAGAATTATGTACAAGTGCAAGATGGCAGATACAGGTAAAGAACAAATCTTCATAGGTGAGGGTGGAGGTGCTAGCACATGTATGTACAGTCACTTGTACTGGTACATCTAAGGTTGATCTTAGATAATCTAATGGGGGTTTATAGGCAGTTTTCAGCATTGTGAATGGTGCGATTTTATCGAATTGTGTGATGACAAGAAAATCAACAATAGCCAAACCTCGGCACAATAGCCTAGTTTGTGTAAAGGACAGAAGTTTTGTTGAGGTTAAAATTAGCCATAATGATGAGGTAGCCATTCAGTAGATGACAGGCAGTCCTTTTTTCTCCTCTCAGACTGTGAAAGGAGAAATAAAAATACAGTGTGTAAGTTATTAAGAGGAAAAAATCTGGCTGCCCTTGTAATTTTCTTTTCTTTTTTCTCTCTCCCTCTTTTTCTTATTTTGCTCTTTATTCAGAGGTGGCCTACTTATTTTTATATATTTTAAGTGACATGGCTGTAGGTTGGTTCCACCATATACTATGTGAATAACTTTGATGAACCTAACATTTTTTTTTTGTTATTGAATAGTACTTCGCCTTTGCTTGGAACGTTCTGTGGGACATCAAGACCGTACCCAGTGTATTCTACAGGTCGTTATCTAAGAGTAACATTGCATGGCAGTAAAACCGGTTTAGACTCGAGGCATTCTTTTACAGCACAGTACACTGTTGTAGATAGCACTCCATCACCACGAGAAGGTATGCAATTTTTTTTTTATCACAATGCTATATTGTTATTTTAATTTATATTTTAATGACGCATTTGTCCATATCAATTATATTATACTTCAGATACTAAGTCAGCACTTCAAGCTGCGACCATTTTGGTCGCCATGGCGAGTGAAAACAAAATTTGGCGACTAAATTTTCCAAACAGGTCGCCAATTTGGCGACCAGTGCAGTGTAAAGGGCTGGCTAGGCATCATTTCTTTTTGCAGTATAATTACTAAGCAATTTCACCACAAAACTTTCCGTTATAACTATTTCAATCGTGCATCTTGCTTATCCGTTTGGCTTGGACTGTGCTGTTTGATGTCTTTGATCGTGGAGCAGCCATTAGTTTGAACACCACATTTATGTTTCTATTATTTTACTGTACTGCACGAGAATTAACTTGTTTTGCATGTTTATCTTCCTTACCTGTTTCTCTTATCATTTATTTACTATTCTGCATGATAATTAGAACAGATCAACCAAAAAACTTTGGAATGCAAGCGAAAATTACCACGTCGCCCGCGTCGAAACGTTCGCCAAACGATTTCAATTCGGCTCATCATGGTCAGCAGTATTACTCTATGTAAAGCGACATGAAGTGTCTTCTTCTAAAACGTTTTCCTTTTGGCGACCAAAATTTTTCTAGTGGCGACCATTTTACAAAAGAAAGTCGCCAAAGGGCGACTTCTGAAAAACTTGAGCTTGAAGCACTGTAAGTGTGCTGTGCTTTGGATCAAATGGCCCAGGTTCGAGCCCTGGCCGGGGCACTGCATTGTGTTCTTGGGCAAGACACTTTACTGTCATAGTGCCTCATTCCACCCAGGTGTGTAAATTGGTACGGGAAAATTAATGCTGGGGGGTAACCCTGCGATGGACTAGTTAGTATCTCAACCAGGGGTGAGTACAAATACTCCTAGTCGCTTCTCACAGAAACCAGGATAAGCCCCCACCTGTACATTGTATGGGCCACTAGGCTCAACGCAGACTTAATCCTACCTACAATGTACCTATTACTTGTCAGAAGGGTGTGGCCTCCAAAAAGCATCCTTGTGAGAATTATTTGTTTTTTTATTGGGCTTTCCAAAGCTGATTTCTCCCATCCCTGGGGGTGATTTCCAAAGTAAAACTCCTTTGTTATTACCCCCCCCTCTCCCACTTGACCACCCAGAGATCCTCATGGTAACCGTATATTATTTAACAGTTATTATTTCATGAGCATGCGTCGGATATGAGATTTTTTTTTTTTTTTTTTTTGGCGTCGGATATGAGATGGTAGTTAGCCAACAAGGTGCGTAGCGCTGAGTTGCTACAACTGTCTCATATCCAACAAGCGTGAGTGAAATAATAATATTCAGGGCTCGAGACTAACTTTTTTGCTAACTAGCCCAGTGGCTAGTGACACCTTTGATTTCACTAGCCAAAACCAATATTCTACTAGCCAGAACTTTCAAGCATGGTTTTCTTTTTTTTTTCTCCCAAGCCAACGGAGACAAAAGACAGTGACAAATCGGACAAAATAGGTTTATCTTCCCAAATCCATGGAAAAGTCTGTGTTCCACGAAGACAAAAACTTGCGTTTTCATGGAGGCACTTTGCTGTCTTCATTGGGTCTTTTCCTCGCTTTTTTGCTCCTACCCACTGCAGAACAATCTCGGGTATCCAACGTAACCGAATCTTAAATGTGTACATGAAAGCTTTTTTGAAAGCGTTCACGTACGCGACCTCTCACCCTCGTTGTTCATGCAATCTTACCCGATCACTGAGTAACGTTACAACCTACACAAATTAACTAATTTCCCAGGCCGACTAATAATTAGCAGAAGCAGTTTTCTTTCACTTGTTGCTTTCTTCACCGGAGGGCAACTGTGAAATTTTAAGGACAATCTTTCAGCCAAGGGCATTATCCTTCAATATACCAGTAAGCCAAAAAGTGGTTTATTTATTTTTATAACCCTCCAATAAAATTCTACAACAGCTTTTTGGCTGGTAAATAGGAAAAAGCCTACAGTGATAGTCACAGTGTAACTGCAGTTGAAAGAAATGCAAGTTGATTGGTTTAGATAATTTTTCCAACACTGAGATTTGATTAAAAAGTTAGGCCTGAAAAGGTGACTTTTTTGCTTGTTTGGACTGCTTTATAAAATCAGGTGATGTTATCAAAGTAGATAGGGTATATTTAACAATTATTCGCCGAAGGCGAAGTGAATCACGGGGAATATTCCCCGAGACGAAGTTGAGGGGAATATTCGCCAAGATTCACAGAGCCTGAGGCGAACAGTTGTTTTAGTCTAATTTTCAGCGGTGAATATCAAGAACTATAAAATAAAGAACGAAAACACGGAACCAACAAACACAAGTGCTCACTTGAATACTTGTAAACAAGTTTAATTCACCGATTGGGCATCAGAATTTACACTTTAGTTTAAGCAATAAAACAAAACAAAACAAACACTACGAAAAAGACAGATATCTTGTACCTTTGTTTAATCGTTGGCGACTTCTGAGCAATTGTGCAAATCCCCTTGAAATAAGTCGAGTAGCTCTGATATGAAGAGAACTGAGTAATTTTTGGTCAATTGATCTTAATATTGAGTTTCTTGTGGCGTATGGGATCTCTAAAACCGCCGTCCTTAGCACCAATTCTAATGCCTTGAGAATCATCTCTTGAAAATATTTTTGGTTCAAAAGCCTTAGTAGTCAAAATTCCAACTGTTTTGAATACCCCGGACTTGACGTGATACCTCTTGGATGAACGAAAATTTCATTCATCAAATGCCGCCATGTTTACTTGCCTGAATGGCAAAGCTGGCCTGGCTTAGTAACCAAGCCCTGAAATGTTATATTCACCTCCAAGTGAGGTGAATATAACGTCATAAACCAGAGCTTCCTGACCAATCAGAATGTCGCATTCTTATATTCACCTCTTGAAATTAGACTAATGTCTGATATGCGTTGTCGATTTTTAATATGTGATGCATTTTGTCCAATGAGCATGCGCAAAAATTAATCGGTGAGTTATAAGAGCTCATATATCAAGGCCTGTAAACCAATTAAAACTAGAGAATTGCAATATACCATGGCTAGTTTTTAATAATCCCAGGTACCCCCCTTGGTTTTTCCACAAATGTGCCTTTCCTTCCAAAGGACTCTGTTTGACTCTGTTTGTGCCAGAGTTGTGTGTGTTGGCACTAATCTTTCTCTGTTTCTTCCATTGTTTTAGAGTACTGCGATGGCGAGATTTACCTGGACTCAAATGGCGGCGCATTTCACACCCCACATTACCCAGAACAGTATCCTGCCAATTTACAATGTATCTGGAAAATAAAAGCTGCAGAAAATAACAAGATTATTCTCAGATTTCGGTAAGATCGAGAGTTGTGGGGGGGGGGGGGGGGTCTTTTCTCCCCCCCCCCCCCCTTTTTTTTTCCCCCCCCCCCCCCCTTCCTCCCCCCCCCCCCCCCTTTTTTTTTTTTTTTTTTTTTTTTTTTTTTTCTCTCCCCCCTCTCTCCCCCCCCCCCCCCCCCCCCCCCCCCCCCCCCCCCCCCCCCCCCCCCTTAGTGCATTCTTGAAACCCAGCAAAACCCAGTCTTGGATATCTCTTTACCTTCATGCAATAGGTTTATCTAGTAAATGGTTTGAACCCAGGAGTATCACAGTAGGTCGTATAGTGTGATCGTCTGGGTGAGAGTAGTTCTGAGGAGAACTGTTGTTGGTGACTGAGGTTTCGACAACCTGAGCGTAAGTCAGAGTCAAGTGAAGATGACTTCCGCTCAGGTTGTTGAAACGCCAGTCACCAACAACAGTTCTTCTCAGAACTACTCATCCGGACAATCACACTATACGACCTACAAAAGGCTTATTGTTGTCCAAGTCAACATCCAAAGCAACCACTAAGGGAAAGCTGATTTTACTTTTGGATAGGTGTAAAAATCTAGGCTCAAGTTGTCCAAAGGCGATTAACGTCTCCTGCCACAACACAATTAAAGACATAACTTGCCTTTTGGCCAAGAGAGAAGTTTATTCATCGTATATAAACCCAGCAAAAGAACGAATATAGTCTACTATAAACCTCTCTGCCACCCACCAGCCCGGGGGGGGGGGGGGGTTTTTTTTACACCCCCCCCCCCCCCCCCCCCCCACCAGATACAACAATAGTAATGAATAGGGAAAGTGGATGGGGAATGATCAACGTCTTGCTAGTAAAGCTTCAATCGAACAATAAACACATACACCCGATCTACTGACATATTCTAGGCTTTGAATGTGTCTGCAGTTACACATACCAACTAAAGAGAGCAAATTACTATACCTAACTATGGTTGTGGTTCTTTATTTTTGTAAGATAGAACTATCAATACGAGTTAGGAGTACACTAAAAATGGAATTCCAATAAAGGAAGGAAGGTTTTTTTCCTGAGAGGGAGGGCTGGGGCCTCAGAAAGGGGGGGGGGGGGAGTCATCAGTGAAAAGTGATATGGAAAAAGGGGAGGGCAATACCACCTTTTATTAAAATGCAAATGCAGGGAAGGGCCAACCCTACGGTCGGAGTCGCACTTGCTTGGCTCAGTCATTACTAGCTGTTATTGTAGTTACTAAGGAGGCGTTCATTAACTCTCTTATCTTTATATATTGATGTGTTTGTTTTCCAGTGAGTTTGATGTAGAGGGTGATTCCCAGGACTGCCCTGATAACTCTGACTATGCTCTGGTGTATAATGGCCTGGCTAGCTGGTCGCCGATTATTGGTGAGCGTCACTGTGGTAGTGTTGTCCCGGCGGCGATTGAATCAAAAACAAACAAACTACGAATTGAGTTCCGCTCCAACAGCCAATATGCTGGCCGAGGATTTGATGCTGTATTTACTGTTAAAAGTGACGAGCAAGGTATTTTATAAACTTGTTTTACCTTTAGGCCGCTTCTGTAATAAAGACAGTTTGTTCGTAAGCCAATGAACCTTCCTTGACTCGTGGATTTGAACTCCCCCTCCCCCTCCTTGTTAAATTTCAAGTTGTAAATAGCCAACTGGTTCGCCTCCTGTCTGCCTGTTGGAAATTTTAACCTGTTTATGTTAAATTTGTTACAGTCGGAATGCCCAACCCCATTAGCACTTTTTCTAAGTCAGTTACCGAGGGCAAACAAATGTCTTTTTTCCCTTTCCTCAACCTTGTAAAACCGTCAAGTTCTGTAAATAATCCCCATTCGAGTTAAGCAAGATATTTTTCATTTTTTTTTTTAAATTTATTTTCTACTTTATGAGTTTCCCGCCAATGATCAAATAAAAAATGAAACTTATTTTACGCCTAAAATTCTGTTAAATTTAATTATTGCTCCTGTCCTTAGCATTGTTTAAATAAAATCAATTGGTACTCTGTACTGGTATGCTTTAATTATCATATTTTAGGACCATTTTAGAGAATATATCATTAAACTGGCCAAACAAAATGACGAAACCACAATAATTTGTTAGAAAATACAAGACGATTACTCCTATTAGGTTTTACATTGTGATTGTTTGATATTTCTTTTATCATTTTCTCTCATTTTTCAGTTGTAAAAATCGCATTAAAACAAAGTTTTTTCTTTTGTTAGTTGTTGTCAGCTGTGACTAGCCGTAGCCATGTCTTTGTAACCATTAGTTCGTGTCAACCCTAGGTTTTGCTTTATTTTGTGAAAATATTTCGTATCTTTGGTATACTCAGTGTCAGTTTCTTAAAATAAAAGCGTCCGATAAAAAGTGAAGAAAGGAAAAAAAAAATTCTTGCAAGGGGGCACCCGGATTTGAACCAGGGACCTCTCGATCTGCAGTCGAATGCTCTACCACTGAGCTATACCCCCCTTGCGTGAGAAGAATTGGTTAATTAATGTAAAAAATATCGCTAGTACGTGGCGCGAATACTTGGCAACCCGTTCTTTCACCATGGTTACGTCATTTACTCTCGATATCCTAAGAAAAACATATATTTTTCTTGTCTTTTGTTTGTCGAATGGCTGATGCAATATTGAAAATGAATTACCAGTTCATGGCGTTCGCTAGTTGAAGCAAAAATTAACCCGCCGGCAGGTTGTAGGTTATTCATTAATGAAGGAAAAGGCTTTTGATTTAAGGTTTTAAATTCATTTTACCGCCCACGATCTGATATTCTAGTCTGCTCAATCGCCACATTCTCGAAATTATGCGTGTTATTATTATTTTTTTTAATGAACATTGTTTACAATACGATCCCTTGCGAATCTTTCGATTTCCGCTTTCAGTTGTCATCCCTGAAACCGAAAACTATTGACAGAATTATTTTTAATACCGGCGGAAAAAATAAATGAAGCTCTACTGTTCATACGACGCACTTCAGAAAGAAAGGAAAAAGAATTGACGATGTAAACCGCTCAGACTAAGATCGATTGCAGTTTAACATAATTTTATTAACCATTGTGACGAAACCAGTGATTGCGTTCTAAATATGACGCAAAACGAGCGCGTAATCGTTCAGGCAGAAAACACTTGTTTATTGTCTCTTTCCAGACAATCACAAATGATTACTTCCGGCTTAAAATTTAAAATGACTTGTTCCGGTTTAAAAGGTCATGAACTTCCTCGGTCGGTCGACGCAACTTAAATACCGTACTTCTGCGTTTTAGTTTAGGTTTACAGCGCTAGATTTTTTGTATATGATCGTTTTTTAAGGAAAATAAAATAAATAATAACAATTTTCAGTTATTCGGCGATTGATGTAATTAGCGACTTTCGGATCGTTTAATCTGTTGCCAATGCTTCCTAAAGCTCTGACTTTCTTTGTTTATAGCAGCGAAAAAAATCCATACATAGAGATAGGCTTCACAACAAAGCGCCGCAACCTTTCTGGTCAGTGGCGTGAGAGTATGTAAGTTACAAAGAAATCTCTAAAGCGAAAGAAATTTTAAGCGACTGTGTAGTGCATATAAATGGTGAACAATGCGCCAGATAGAAGAAAATAATTAATACGCTGTGGCTATATGCCCGGCAGCCGGGCACGGTCTTAAATAGAGGCTTTCTGCGGGAATTTGGTGAGTATTTCTGAATGCCTGGCTGAGCCAAAATATTTTTTAAGTGTCGGCAACACGGCGATGTAACGGTATGCTCAAGTTCAGATATTTCGTCAAATAGAAAATCAACATGGTTTTTGGAATCGCTCAACATTTATAAAAACACATCTAATACTCTCACGAAGTCTAAAAGAATCTTTCAGTGGAAATTTTGTACATATTTTTAGTCTATTTAAAACCGTGCCCGGCTGCCGGGCATATAGCCACAGCGTAATTAATATGTTCAATGCGTTTCGGGGTTACTCCCCTTTCTTTAGTAAGTGGAAAAAATTGAGATGACAGCTCCGTGAGAGTATATCATGATCGTAAAACAGACCAAATTCTTGAAGTAATTTTTTGCACAACTAACAAGGTATACTTGTATTTCTTTTAGCTGGACAAACAAAGAATCACTTTACTGGAATCATGATCGGCACTACTTGTGGCATCATCTTCATAGTGCTTAGTGTCCTGGCCATTTTTCACACTCAGAAGTTACGACGTCAGCGCGCGCAGAGCCGGAGATCAGAAATAGCTAGCACAGCTTCATTTGACGTACATCACGCCAATGCCCCTCCATCTTATGAAACAGGTACAGCTGGTATTACTGGTTTAATTGTAGCCTGTTCCAGACTCTCAGTAGGGGAAAGCGAAAAACGCGGGCGAAAAACACGCGGGCGAGCGAGGAAAAAAGCAAGCGGTCGAAGGGGGGGGGGGGGGGGGGGTGGACGAACAGCAGCGCCCGTTTTTCTACTCGCTCGCCCGCGTTTTTCTCTTTCCCCTAACTACCGAGAGCCTGGAACAGGCTACTTTAGTTCTAGTTTTGTGAGGAATCACAGTGTTCGATTATGAAATTGTTTTTCTTTTGATATCGGTCCATGAATCCCAGCTAAGATGCTTGTATGGGTCTCTTGTGGTGACGATCCTGAATTGGTCAACCAGAGGCAGTTAAATTTGATTGTAAATGTATTAGAATGATTCCAATGTTCTAAGAGTTTAATTTTTCTTGCAGTCATGGCTTCGCCAGACCTCTTCCCTTCAAAAGAACGACAACAGTCATCACGTGGTTACTCTGGTGCGCCACACCTTCACCAAGAAATAAGCCACTTACTGGGCGACCCTGATTCGGATGACGAAGACCTTCCGCCTTATCCGGGACTTCCCGGCCGGGATGGGGTGGTGGAATTTTGCTTTGGTCCACCCCCGGGGGAGAGGAGAACGTCGCACTCGAAAGAGCGCCATGTGTCCGAATCGGAGCAGCCTTCGTGCCAGATCTCGGCGGTTTGGTATCGGCGCTGGCCGGGGGCCGCGTCGTCGTCGCCAAATGTTCGGGACCTCGAGTCGGCTTCGGAAAATCAGGCGACCACTCTTGAGCGACAGAACTCCAAGGAAGCAACAAGGCCCCGACTCGAGAGAATGGACACTAGTAGCAGTTTTGTGACGGATGTGTAAAAGCTAGTGTGAAATCTGGGTTTTGTGGACCGAATATCTGAATGAAACAGAGAAGTCTTCCAGTTTTGAAAAAAAAAACGATCATTCACACAAACCTACCGATCGAAGCTGTGAACTCTCGCGTGGAATGTGGGAGGAAATTTCAACCGACGCAGGCTGTCAAAGGTGTTATGAATTGTAGCACGAAGCCAAGTACTTTTCAATGATCGAATTTGGTTGCGTTGGATTATTACAGACTAAATTGAAAGACATTTATTTTTGTTACCTTAAAACGGGACACAACTCAGAATTCTCAAACATAGAATCGCTTGTAATTTGGTCTGGCACCCTTCAAATGTCAACACTGTTATAGAGCTGCTTTGCGCACATTTGCTACAATTTTTTGCTGCCTTTTTTCGGCCGAAGTAACAAAATAAAGATAATTTTTCTGTCACTTGCTTTTAGTGGTAAGAGGCAGAAAGGAAGAGACTTTATTCCAGTAAAGTAGGTATTAGGTTTTGAAAGCCCTCGCAACTTAACCAAAGTTAGACCTCGCCACTGATCTTTGCGTGAAAAGTGGAGGTCTCGAATAATAACACGTTAAAACTTAAAGGAAACTGCTCTTTGGGGGTCGAACGTGAACGTGATCATTTGCGCAGCTATTTTGGAGCTTCTCTTTGCATTGCCATTACTTAAACATTATTTCTAGTGATAAATTATGTTTTCTATGTATTTTTTTGAATTCGCGTGCCTATGCTGCACCTTACGGTCACTTTTCTCGGTTAAGCAGAGTAAATCGTATATTGTAATATGTCAAAATAATATAATTATATTGCAATGAATATAGCACAAGATGAAATAATTATTATGCTTTATATACAAGAATTTCCCCAACTTTGCCGGGGATTCTGGCGTTGTAAGCCAGTCACAAAAATATATTTTCCTGTGATAACAGTTTATCAAGAAAGAGCTTTTCAAGCTCGATAGTGTATAAATTCAAGAACTAAGATTTCTTGTAATAAAACAAAACGAAACTTTTCTTACTAAAAAGTAATGAACAGATATTGAAATTCAGATACTATGGTATATGGAAATGTGCTTGTATACTTTATACCAAAAGAAGTTAAATAAATTAAAACAACATACATTTAGCTACTTGAGTTTTAGTTTTTTCGGAAGTTTCAACAACGTATAATCCGATGCGACCTCGTGCGGGTGAAGTGGCATGATGGTTGTCGAAATTCTTACCGTAACCCCACTAGCATTTGAGAACTATACCAATCACCGGAATCTCAGATTTTTAACATTTTCATAGTTATACGTTTTTTTTTTTTTCAAATAGAGCGCGAGCTGATTGGTCATTTTTTTCGGGTCGTATTCAACAGCAAGACCACTAGCCATGAACACTTTCCCTTCTCCTCCAGGTACATAGAGACATTTAGGAAATTATCCCTTCGAATAGGAGGGGCCCTGAGTGCGTTGAAACCTGTTAGATATGAGTGGACAGGTAAAACGCATCTGGTCCCCATACGAAGCTACTGCTCGGCTTAAAGCCAACTTTTTTGCCCGCCAGTAAACTTCAGAGAACAACTAACGACCATACATTACTACTATTTTATTTATGTATACAGAAGAACCCTATTACACGACCCTCTGGTGGGACATAAACAGTGGTTCCATGAATACATGCTAGCGCGCGTATCAGACATCCCCCTTCCACCCTTCCCCTCTCCCCCCCCCCCCCCCCCAAAAAAAAGCCGACTGTTATTTATTTAGTTTTCTTCTCATTATTTATCCCACGAATTCTGTTCTGGTGTCGTTGTCATTAGGCAGAGTTGTATTGTACTGCCGCGGTAGTGAGGCTCGGCAGAGAGTCCAGAGACTGTGAAGGGTGTACGCGGGGTTGACGTGAGTTGGAAATGGATCCGTTCTGGAAGTAATGCATGATGGGAAATTTAAATATGGCGGCGAGCGCGGATCAGCAAAGATGTTCACCGCGTAAAGCAAAAATGTCCAAAAAAATGAGTCCGTAGAAACTGCGGATAAGGTAAATTGCTTCAATTATTTGACCATTGGTCTTTGTCTTTGATTGTAACTGTTTTAACCTGATCGCGGCGGTGCGCCTGCTGTGAGTTTTATAAACACTTGAAGTCGATTGACCTTCTCGATTGTCTGGAACATACAATTGTTGATTAATTGTTTTAATGATGTTTATGCTGTTGATGTTGAGTTCATTTTTATCATACAACTGTACGGTGACTGGTTCGTTTGTTAATGTTTGTTTTTAAGACCTGTAATCTTTATACGTACCACTGCTGCAACTACTGTATACTGCAGTCATAGCAACGCTTTCAACAGCTGTCTCGAGCTTTATGAAAATCGTTTTTCTGTAATAAACTCGTACACTGTATATTTCGATTGGACGACCACTGCTTTTTATTAAGAAATGTTCATAATCGAATTTCTAAGTTAAGCTCATAACTCCCCATAAGCTTATCTGAAAAGCTTTCTGAAGTTGCCATGCCAGTGCATGCCAATGATGATATTATTTGTAGTCACAGGCTCCATAGCATGGGATGTGGATCAAGTACTTATCCAGCAGATCTTACAAATGATGACGGCCTTGGAAATAATGTCGAAGATGCAAACAGGAACACAAAACCAGGTCAGACTTGATTTGCAATTTACCTATATAACTTTCTGCCTCCTGTACCATTTACTTTCGCTTCCCACCCTTTACTTTTGTGAATCCCTCTTTGTCCCATATTCATTGCAAAATATATTGAAATGTTGCAAAATTTTACTCGTTTTCACCGGTTCACGCCACCTTAGGAATCCTGCTTCTGGCACTCTCTTCTCCCGCTTCCCGCCCCTTTTCTCCTAGTCTCCCGCCCCCTGTCCCCCTTCAAATTTAAGGCCTAGACTCTGGAGACATGGTGCAAGATTGCATGCACATAATTGCTCCATGAGTCCATTGCTGATCCTGCTTCTTCATTCTACTTAACTTTGGAAATGCTGTAGCAATATATTTGCATGTAATAATTTTAGGAGTGGACAGATGATGCAAGTTAGCCATTGCTTGAAACCCTGCAGGGGGAGGGGGAGGGGGTACTCCCATCTGAATGGGATGGCGATGCATGCATATCATCTCACTTAAGGATATAATAAGGGGGTTTGGGCTAACTTGGGTTTTTCAGGGCAGAGCACCAACATTTTTAGCGGTCAAGCTTACATGTAAGGTCTCATTTAAATGGGTTTTGCTAAAAGCAGGCCCGCGGCCCACGGCCCGCGGTCCACTTTGCGGCCCACGGCCCGCGGCCCGGCGGCCCACCTCACGGCCCGCGGCCCGCGGCCCACCTACAAGCTTAAATCAAATGAAGAAAATTCAAAGTCGAATCTTCAGGAGTCTTCTTCATCGTAGCCTGCGTAGCTGGCGGTATTATTGGGTTTTTAAGTGCCTAACAGTAAGCGGCGAAGCCGCGACAACGAGCGGCGCAGCCGCGAGTGGCTTGGGGAGGAGAAGCTGAAATACCGCCTGCCCGGATGGGCTGCCTTTTTGGCTTCCGCCCCCTTATTTGCATTTTGACAAACTGTTGACAGGTTCTGGGGCTTGGAATAACCCAGACGATCTATTTTGACAGTCACGTCCACGATAAACTCCGTTTCATAACGACAGTCGACGAAACACTACAAGTCGGACTCTTCATTCGGCAAAAATCTACTGAGGAAAAAGTACATCTTTCGAAACTAACCGGGCTTCGACAGGAGCGCTCAATATATCTGTGAGAAAAAAGCTTTACAAAGTAATAAGGTCACCTGGCAATGTCACGCAACAAGTCCGACAGAAATGAACCGCTTCCAACTGGTCACATTAACGAAAAAATAAGCAGATTATCTTGTTGAATACTGCTTTCTAGATATCTAATCGAGCGAAGGGGTGTCATAGATTTTCTTAACAATACAATACGACCAAAGCGTTATGTCGTTATGTTTATACTTTAGTCTGAGTCGCACCAGGAGTGGCACCAAGTTAAATAAACTGCAATGCGGTAATTAGCAAAATGGCCATCGCATCTTTTTCACAAAACAGATTCTGGCAATTGTTTGCAGCCGCTTCATGCTCTTGCTTCAAACAATTTCTCCATCTTCGCGTAAAATATTCAAAGTCGATAAGGCCAACGATAACGCTTAATGTGCTATGTTGATTCGCTTGATTTGCTTTAATTGTACGCGGCAAAGATCTGCCGGCCTTTGGAGCGCTCCCTTGGGAGATTACGGAGACATTTGATTGACGTGCTTAGCATTCCCATCCAATCAGAATGCTCCGTACGCCAGCGTACGGGCTTCTCAGAAAAGCAGCCCATCCGGGCAGGCGGTACGTATTTCAGCTTCTCCTCCCCAAGCTACTCGCGGCTGCGCCGCTCGTTGTCGCGGCTTCGCCGCTTGCTGTTGGGCACTTAAAAACCCAAAAATACCGCCAGCTACGCAGGCTACTTCATCGAAAATCGAACGTGAACTCACTTAACATTGAAAAGGAAAATACTTCAGTCTTACCAACAATTTCAGCTCATTTATATAATGAACACCAACTTTGACGTATGGCTGGTCTTATTTTGGTATTTGTTGACAGATATTTCTTCATAAAACACGGTTTTACCATGCATTTTTGTGTGACAACAAGGACGTGCGTTTGCAGAACGTTCGTAGCTTAGTAACCATGCATTCGATCCGACGTCAATATGAGACTGGGGCGAGAACGAAGAAGCAAAACAAGATGGAGGCGATGGAGGCGTTAATTCGGGTTTCGTTGCTATCCTATCGATAAAAAGAGATTTGGGAGTCATCCGTTTAAGGGTTTCATACTCAGTTTGGCGAATTTGCCATCAAAGTGCAAAAAGAGGAAGAAACAGTAAGTCATGATCCTCGTCTACTACGCGCACACGCGACTACTTGTGGTATTTTCTCGGCACTTCAAACAGCTTTTAGGGGTAGTTCACGTTCGATTTTCGATGAAGAAGACTCCTGAAGATTCGACTTTGGATATTCTTTGATTTAAGCTTATAGGTGGGCCGCGGGCCGCGGGCCGTGAGGTGGGCCGCCGGGCCGCGGGCCGTGGGGTGGGCCGCCGGGCCGCGGGCCGCAAAGTGGACCGCGGGCCGTGGGCCGCGGGCCTGCTTTTAGCAAAACCCCATTTAAATGTATAAGGGTTACACAAGAATGAATTCAGGGTTACCGGTAAGTTCAAATTGCAGAATGTGATTCCTTATCATACATGCAAGTCTACCTTTAAACCCTAATGCTGTTCCCTCACTCTAACCCTATAAGCCCTTTTTGGTTCTTATTGTTTCTTACCCTTATCTCTAACTGTAACCCAAAACGGTTAAAAATAAGTCTTAGGCTTAAGTTTGATTTTGTTAGGGATAGGGTTAGAGATCATGTTCAGCATGTCATGGTCCTTATTTAACATGTTAAACAGAATAGTGAATATCCTTGAGGGGGGGGGGGGGGTGTCTTCCTATGTAAGTTATAGGTCTATGTAGAGCCAAATGGTCTGGTTTTGTGGCCACTCGGTTCTGAAAAAGAAAACAGATTTTGACCATTTGGTCTGCAGAAGTAAGTCAGAAGCAATGTATACAGTTTCTGCACTCTGGCCACTTCGCAGTAAGGGTTAATAATTTTTTGTACAGAATAAACTACTGGTTATGATTCCTTGAGAAATGTAATTTATAAGTGAACTGAAGCAGTTCCTGCGTACACCAATCTGATGGTGAATCAATTTTGAGGTTACCGGTAGGTCTGAAATGAGATAGAGGAAATTGTATGTTTTGAAGAAAAGGCGGGTAAGGGTTTCAAATAAGAAACGTATGAACCACACCACCCAAAATTTTAGAAAGTACCCCCCAAACCAGTCAGTGAATACCAAAGAAAGAATTAATGAATGAATGGTTGTTAAAAAATGTTTAAAACATAACAACAACATAATATGTTACATTATAATTTCTTGTAGTGAGAAGAGATAATAACAAGCAACAGCAAGAGATTATACATGCAGCGTCAAAGGTAGAGGAAGTAGGAGTGCAAGAAAAACATGCGTCAAGTCAGACACCAAAAAAACTGGATGTTGCTAAAACATTGGACCAGAATGAGCTAACAAAATCAGAAGACGAGTCAGCTAGTAACAAAGTACAGAACAGTAAAAGTGTTACTGCAGCTGCAACAGAACAGTCCAATGAAAATAACAAAGATACAAATGCTGAGAAAGTGCTGCAGGCTGCATATCAAGGGGAGTCGTGTACAGTATTGAGCAGGATTCAGGGAGATAAAAATGTAACAAGTGCTAAAGATAAAGTTACAGCAACTGATCAGAATAAAAGTGGAGACTCTATACCTGGCAAAGATGGCAGTTGCAGTAGTACTGATCAGGTGAAAAAGGCTACACATGATGAAAAGGATTTGACCATAGACAGGACAACTGCAACATCTTTTGACCCAGACATTTGTGAAGACAAAAACCTTAGTAGTAATAATGAAAAAACTGAAGAGAAAAAAGAAAAAGAGCCAACAAACAGTGCTATAATTACATGTAATGCTGCAGAAACAACAGCTGAAAAATCTTCTTCTCTGGACACAGAGCTTCAAGTATCAGAAAATCAATCAGATTCTGTTGATAAAGCAAGTGACCACCATCCTGGCCCCTGTGTTAACTCCAACCAAGGAGATATTAATGAAATGGCATTGGATCAAGGGCAAGTTTCTAAAACAAACTTTGCGACAGTCTTACAAACTACTGATAATCTTGAGGATCCTGACCAAAGTAAAAACAATTTGGTTCAGGAAGAAGATGAGCCCAAACAAAAGTCAACAGATGAAACTGCTGTGGAAATGAAAAGTGAAAAATCCAGTGATGAATATGAAAGCAAGTTGAAACCTGAATCAACCTTGCCGCAATCTGATGACACCACAAGCAGTGAAGCTTTAATGGCAGAGACCTTGGAGATTAGTGCAGAAAAGAATTCTGAACTGAGCTGTATGTTACCTCAACAAGAAATAAACACAAATGCGAATAATGATTCAAGCACTGCTGCAATTCCTTGTGGAGAAAGACATCAACCCCAGATGGAAGATTCAGGCAGTCTTTCGGTCACTGATGAAGTAAAGAGCAATGAAACTGAAGCTTCACACTCCATGCCATCCAGAGACATAAATTCTGAAAACAAGCTGATAACAGCATTGCGGCTTTCCTGCAAACTATCACCCGGGCATCTTGTTAAAGACCTTGATGTTAAAGGTGTGATGTCAATTCACTTGATGCGTTCACTCTCACCAGGGGTAGTGACAGTAGCAGAGTTAGTGCGGAAGCTTGTTTGTTTGACTGAACTTGATCTATCTGGAAATCTACTTGGGCCACAAGGATTTCGTGTTATTTGTCTGGCTCTCAGGAGGAATACAACTTTAAAGTGCTTGAACTTAGCAAACAACTTAGCAGACACTGATAGCTCTGTAAGTACTTAGTGCAGTGTTTAGTCCCCTGTCATAAAGGAATCCTTGCTGACATCATTGTTTACATTTTGCCTTGCTAGCATATGACTTTCCTCAGAGAAAGCATCAGTCAATATTGTAAAAAATATTATTATGAGTTTCAAACCCGCATCACTAAAAAAGTATTTACTTCATTGGGCTCAAATTTATGCAAAAATTAATCGTGCCATGTTCTTTTAATATTCAGAATTAACATTTTGTAGCTTGGTCAAGAACTGAAGTGCTTATGCTAATAAGGCAAATATTGTAAGCAAGGATTTTACCCATTAATATAATGCCATTCCCATCTCATTTAAACATGTCTTAAAGACTATATATGCTATCGGAAGTTGCAGTGGCCCAATGGCTAGCGTGCTGGACACCTGGTCATTGTATTAGTCAAAGTGGCTCTCTCCACCTTGGTAACAATACAATACAATACAATACAATTTTATTGTCCATACGTGGGATGAGGTCTCCCTCAATGTCCGAGCCAGAGGCTCATGTATAAAACGTAGTATTAAAATTAAAATACACTTAAGTATATGCTATTAAAAATATAAAAAATTTATCCCACCCATTAAAAATAGAATGAAAAACAAGAACAAAACTAATACCACCCCCCTCTCCTTACCCCATACTGTATAATTAGTTTAAATCAATGGATCAAGTGATAAAATATATATATATATATATATATATATATATATAAAAACGCACAAGGATAAAAAGATAAAAATACATCAAAGGGTTAAAATATAAGTAGATCTAAGATAAACAAAAGCTACATTTACAGCTTGTATAAATGGGTACTGCCAAACTAATGCTGGGGGGCAACCCTGCAATGGACTAGCATCCCATACAGGGTGGAGTAGAAATACTTCTACATGTAGTCACTTCATGCTACAGAAACTGGTATAAGCTACAGCCTGCAGTACATGTATGGGCCACTAGGCTCGATTTGAGGTTACTCTACCTAATGTACCTTATATGCTATTCAAACTGCAAAATATCAATTTACTAATATTACAATCATTTCTTCTGTTAGGAGTGCATAGGCATAATGTTATCTACTAACAGCACTTTGGAGAGACTGGATGTCTCAGGAAATAACCTGGGCAGTGACTATTTTTCACGGTGTGTTGGCCCAGCACTGAGGATAAACAAATCGTTGAAAGCTTTAACGTTTTCTAGTTGTGGCTCCAGTGATGTGTCTGCTATTTGTGAAGCCATTGCTGAAGACAATGTGACTATTGAGGAACTTAATGCGAGCAATAACCATGTTGGAGCTGTGTTTGGTGAGGGCTTGTCAAACATTTTGCAGGTACATAAACTGAAGTTTGAATTGATAGTTACTGTAATAGAACCTGCCTTATGACCTGACCAAGTTATTACAGCTACAGCTTTCTTTCTCTCTTTAAAGAACTCCGCTCTCACATGGCCAGCAGGCACCATTAAAAAGATCAGATTTTGGTGGTCTGTTAGTGCTCTGGTTAGCAAGATATTTACTAAATTGTAACTTGACTAATTATTGTTCTTTGACGTTTTTAATTGCGGGCCCAAGAGAGGCCCGCAACCCTAATCTTGACAGTGACCAGCGGATTGCGTTTTACACGTGCGCGCCACGTTAATAAAAAGCAAACAGAAAACGGAAGTTGAAAATTTTGTTCTTCCACTAAGAACGATCGGAATGCGAAAAATTGTCAATCACGACAGTTTGTCGTAACACCGGAAGAGAAAATCTGTTCTCCAAGAACGATTGTCACATAAGATCTAGGCTCGTCACATGGAAGATTGCAAACATTACAATTTGCAGACTTGTTTTACGGGTGTTGCTTTTGCGAAAATTTGCTCTGATTGTATCACGCATAAACCACGGCAAAGCGAATGATTACAACAACGGTTATTCTCGAGAAATTTGTTAAAACACTGACAACATAGCGAGTTTAGCGACCGAGGAAAATCACATCTAAATTCACACCGCGTGCTCGACTACAGTTCACTAAACTGTCAATCCGACAAAAAACAACTCTGACTGGTTCGCGGCCGGTTAGCGGCAATTAAGCGTGATTTATTATTAATCGCGCCACGTTAATAAAAGGCGAGCACAACATAGCGAGTTTACCGACTGAGAAAAATCACATCTTAATTCACACCGCGTGCTCGATTACACTTCCCAAAACGATAAAAACATGCATTCCTTGCGTGACGCGTTACTCGGTCTTTTGTCCATTTAATCATTTATTTATCCACACTGCCATCTAAAATTACACACTCTCGTACCAGTACCTTTTCTAAGTGCGTCAAGGCCCGCATTTTCTAACCTGTGGTTACCACTAGTTCTTACCACTTTTCAGTTTCATAATTAGTTCACGTGTAAAGCATTAGCTCAATCACGGGCATTGTTCAGACGTGAAAGCTATACGTATGCGAGCCCAATAAATCTACTTTCGACTACTTGCTTTTGCTAAAATTTATATCAATAAATGCTCGCACTCACAACTTTGGTAAAGCAAGGGAAAACACATGAAAACACAAGCGCAAAAGAAATCTGTAGAAAACGCTCCATTCATGGTGCTTGCAGTTGCGCTTAAGTTTGCGCGTGCTTTACAAATATGAGCCACGCATTGATACCCAACATGCCGTGATTCTTACAGAAACCAGGTTGCTGCTTGCGGCATCTTGACGTCCATGGAACTAATCTTGGAAGAGAAGGAATGACAACACTACTGGCGGGAATACAACAAAACAGTTCACTCATCACTCTCAATGCTGCTGGACACCAGGTAGGTTTCGATGCGAGTAAAGAACAGATGTCAATAATTTTAATCTTTCTAACCATCAAAACCGTTTGATATATATTTTTTTAAAGCAAAAACTGCCTAACGTATACTAGATACGCTGTAGTTGTTTTGGTCTTTCAAGAGATAAAATATTTCTTTACTTTCTCGATTTTTAGGTGTCCTGTCTGTCGTTTCTAATGGAGTTTTTGTACAGCTGTATTTGTCATCCCACTTTAGAGGAGCTGATAATTGAGAATACCAAAGTTCTTGAACATGACGAATGGCAACGTCAAGGTCTTTCTTTTTGTTTACATCTTGTTTTTTATAAATGCCGTCCTCATAGCTTCGTTAAGGAGCCTTTTACGTGGTTTTTTACCTTAGTTTCTTATTCGAACATGACTCTTTTTTTTTTCCTGGAGCTCAAAGAGGCAGTGGTAACTACTAGAAAGTTAAGCTAAGTTAACTCATTGACACATTTTATATTGGGTGCGCCAGGTACATCGTTGTAAAACATTGATTTAAGGCAACTAGATAGAGGAACTTAGTGCCATTGTTAGCGAATCCTCCTTGATGTTACAGGAAAATTAAAAGAAACAGCCAAATCCTTACATCTACCCTTTGTTAAATATAACAATCTTAGAAAACATCGCGTGGATTCACTTTGAGTCTTTCGGTTAACAGAGCCTGTTGTTTGTCTTTATTTTGCTTGATATAGGTGTGTCTGTAGCCGAGACAAGTTCCAATCTCACCAAACTACTCTTGTCAGGATGTTCTTTGACAAACCAAGCATTAAGAACCCTGTCTGAAAAAAACCAAGGAAAATTATCTTGTCTTGCTTTCTTGGATCTCTCCAGCAACGAACAGCTGACTACAGAGTGTTTATCAAGTGTTTGTGCCATGATGACCTCTTCTCCAGGTGAGTGTCTCAAGTAATCTTCAAACGTAACATAGCATTGACTGGCAGCCGGGTTTTCTCTATAAGTTAAAGCTTGCAAGATTTTCTTCGTTCTACGGACTTGCTAGTGATGCGGGAAATACCAGTTGGTGAACCGTATTTGAGATTCGGCGGGGAGGCTCCGCCCGAGGTCCAACCCCTTACCCGTTTATACATGTATACCATTTTGACAGAAAAGGTACCCCTTTCGTATACCTTTTATTGAAAAAAGGTACCCCTTTCATATACCTACACGTTATGACATATACTTAAAACAGCACGTTTTCTTGACATTTTTATGTAGCGCTTAAAAATTAAGACGATACAGCCATATGCTACGTCTGTTCGAAATATTTAATTTAAAGGGCTTTTTAAATATCTAAATGACAGAATTCCCTACCCTTCCATATATCTAAACTTGTGAAATCCTTACCCTTTTATATACCTGAAGCCTAAAAAAGGTACCCCTTTTGGGCGGAGCCTCCCCGTATAGGCCATTATAGGGAGTACCCCCCCCCCCGGTTCGGCGGTCCCTCTGTCCCCGGTTACTTGACTCCACACTGACAAGAATCTCGATTTTTTGTTTTTCTTCTTGAGGCAATAAATCGATGACCAGTCACTATCTAGCCTGCAGAGGGGAGACGGTTTAAGAGGGGTTGACTGGTGAAGGGTAAACAATGGGAAAAGTACAGGCGTTTCCAGTCCGTCTCCCTTCCTCCCCCCCACCCCCCCCCCCCTCCGATGAAATAATTAGCCGTACTAATAATTTATCATGCGTTTTTGCAGGCCAAAGTTGTCCTTTATCATTTTTGGACTTCTCATTAAACCCTGCCGATGACATTGCTGTTGATGTCGAGAAACTGCCGCAACTGAAAAACCTGAAGTCATTGCTTTTAAAGAAATGCAGAATTACACCGACAAGCGTGGCTGATCTTTCCAAGCTCATCACCACGACAACGCCCGATTTCTTGCCACTTTCCTCCTTGACGTTAGACGGCATCAAACTCTCAGGCACAGATGCCTTGAAAGGCATGCTGGGACTGTCAGACATGTTTATACCCACAAGTCCCTGCAGTCTGGAGTTGCTGTCTCTCGTGGGGTGTGGCTTAAACGATAGAGACGTTAAACCTCTGATGAGCGCCATCCGTAATGGACTGATTATCAAAGAACTGAGGCTATCGGCAAACCGGCTCACTGATACAGCAGTGAGCTACTTGGTAGATGCTTCTGAAACTTTGCTTTCTCTTCAAGTGCTGGATCTTTCTATAAACAAGGTTGGTATTTGCCAGTGCCCAGCCGAGCCAATAAACGGTTGCATTTTGTTAAATATCTGATTAAAGAATTATTGACGCATTAAAAAGCATAAGCCATGAACGATGCGACCCAAAAGTTTACTGGGAAATCGGAAAGAATAATCGTCGTCTATGACAGAATAAACACGATACTAAGACGGAATGCATAAAACACGCTCTTAAGGCTCTCAAAGAAAGAAAATGTCTTGATTATCAATAAAAGGAAAATAACTAAGCTTACCAAGGTTCTACCCAGAACACCATTGGGTTATATCATTTATGGTCTACCCCCAGGGTCAACGTTTCTTCAATTGGGTGTATCAGTGTGACTGTTACATAAGGTGTTTAAGCTTCCAGCGAAACAAAGGAATTTAAAATTCTGAAAGTAAATAATAATTATATGAATTGTCATATAATTATTTTGAACTGCAGGTGAAAGATTTTGCACATGAAAGGTGATCAGAGTTATTATACGCAACTCAAGCAGTTGGTAAAAGAAAGCTTTCAGGCTTCAGCGGGAATATTCAGGGCCGGAAACAAACAAACCTAAATTTTTTCTGGCTTTTTAAAATTATTGATTTACTGTTGACTAAAAGCTCATCGACTGCTGTTTCTATAGTTTCACTGAGCAGGCTTTTATATTATTTAGCAGTAATGTGGGCAAGAAACGTTACTCCCACAGTGCCTTTCCAACTAAGGAGTATAAATTGATACAGGCGAACTGTTGCAACAACTCAACAAAATGCTGTGAGTAACAGTGGACTAGCTTCCCTTCCAGCGAAAGTTGTATCACTCCCAGAGAATTCATTCTAAGAAAACGGGAGTCAAGTGCCGATCTTTTGATCCAGTAGACTCCAAAAAGGCTTTATTCATACGAATGAGAGACAGCTAATTCTTATCATGTTACTTTTTACACTCGTGCTAGCTATTTCTCGCCAAACATCGTTCCTTCTTTTTCTTTTCCCAACTAGTTGATACTTGCGGATATTTTTATGTCATTTGCCTATCTATAGGAATAACCTTTGTTCTTCATTAGATTCGAAATGGTGGAGCTGAGAAATTAGCAGAAGCTTTATCAGACAAACTGTCAAACCTCAAGAACTTGTTACTGGCTGATAACTGTATCGGTAAGGCAGGGATACTGGCTTTGGTCGGTAAGATAGGTTCTGCCTCTCAACTGGGAGTATTGAACCTCAAGAGCCAACAACAAGCGTTGGGAGAGGAGGATATGGATGAAATAATGGAACAACTGGCAAAATCACTAGGTATATTTTTATTGTTTACTACAGTGTGAAGGAAGTAAGATGAAGTCTTGATGCTGACAATTGTCCTTTACGTAACTACCAGGCTCCTATAACTTCGTCATTCTGTTTTAGACTAACTTTGTTTTACCTTTCCGTCTCCGGTTTCCTCACTAACGGCTGGCAAGATTTGTGAATGTAATAGAAATTAAAGCTAAAAGGGTGTTGGATACCTAAAAAAACTAAAGAGTTAACAAGTCTAGGAAGCCAAATTTCATAGAATAAATTCCAAAATTATGGTCGGAAAAACAAAACAAAAAAAAAAAAACAAAAAGAAACAAAAACACAATTCAAACATGCAGTCATATCTAACCGAAAAAGGAAAGAAATCATGTTATAAAAATGCTTGAAACCAGTTTGCTACGGTTCGAAATGATTTAACTAGCTTTAAAGGAAAGCAAAATTTTAAACTAGAGTACAAATCGTTTTCAAGAATGAAAACGCCAACATTTCTACAAAACTTAGCTTACACCACGGCTGTAAGTTTTTATTTCATTTCAAATATCTCCCGTCTTAACTTTTCGTGTACCTTTGTAAGAAATTTTCTTATTCACCAAAAGATAATAATTACTGTACTCTACATTGCAAAACAATCCGAACATAATCATGCTATGGGACAAAATCTTGCGTTTCTCGCACTGCACATGCAAACTGAAGCCAAGACATAAATTTCTTGTCTTGCGAGTGGCAAAATTTATTTAACATTTTGCAGGTTTTGAGCCAGAAAACAGCGAAGATTGTGTACCAGCCTTCAATCTTCCATCAAACTTCACAATCAATCTTACCGGATTAGGAGGGGAACCCGGTGAACTGGGACCAAAACTCGACAGTCAAGCCATACTTACAGATTACAGTGCCAAACACCGCAGGACATTGACTCTTGAAGATGCGCTCCAGCTGTCAGCGGTCCTATCCCACTCGGAAGGTACGAGGGCTAAGTTGAGTCAGAGTGACTGGGACCGAGTTATCAGTGCCGACAAAGATGCGCCCGCGTGGCTGCAGCTTTCGTCACAGCGTGAGTGTGCGGTGTACATCAGTAACTTGCCGCTGAGTGTGACTGCAGAGAAACTGGAAGGACAGCTGGATAGCGAAGCTGAGTGCAACGTTATGGAAGTTTATCTGCTCAAGGTTTGAATTACCGTATTTATTCAATTATTTTGTGCCCCCGCTTATTCGAGGCTGGGCGCTTATTAACTTTTCCTACCTACACTACAGGGTGGGCGCTTATTCGAGGTGGGTGCTTATTCGAGGTTGGGCGCTTAATCTTAATATGTTTCTTCAGTTTACTTATGTTCAAGTTCGTGTGCATGAAAACTTGTAGTTGCTATTGAAATAAGTCAGTGAATTGATAAACTGTGGCAATGTGTCGCTCGGTTAGCTGGGTTGTCACTCGGTAAGTCGGTTACGTTGGACAGACATTCAAACAATTTATTGATTGATTACCCTCCTACATTGAGCGACAAAAATTCTTGAGACAGTTGGTTGAAATGAAAACAAATTTTAACATTCCCATTTTTCCACTTTAAATCCGTGGCAGCTTGTAAACCACTCCCCCTCCCCCTTTTCAGTGTTGTACATAAACGAGGCGAGTCTTGCAGATAGCAAATCCAAAATTGTTTCTGGAGGAGGGGGTTATATCAAAGGGGTCAGGGGTAAAAATTTGTCCAAGGCACTTAAAAGCTGCCGAGAGTCTCAACACTTTTGGAGCTTATTGTACGCTGTTTTCCTTTTGGCTCGTTACGCAGTCTTTTCTCCCATTACATGACGTACCAGGAGAGCTTCCATAAACTGTCGTTTCTTTCGAGTGATCGCTTATGGCGTTATAATTATTGTCGTATAGCTCAATTGTAAAGCGTCCGACCGGTGTAGTCGAGGTCATAGATTCGACTGCTGTTGGGTGAACTTGGATGTTTTAAGTTATTTTTTTTTTTTCAAGATTTTTCATCTTGCCCCTGCGCAATATCTTGTCCCACAAACTGATTTACATCTTTTACATTTTCTCGACCAAGTTTAACATACAGTATGCCATCATTTTTTCAATGTATATAAATGTTACTAATAAACGTTTTTGTCGTTATTGTTAATTCAGGATCAGATTCTGAGGAAACCAAATGGTTTAGCTTGGGTGCTATTTACGGACACTGAATCTGTGCAAAGAGCAGTGGAATATTACAACTCTGGGCAGGCCTTCATGTATGGTACACCATTTGTCATCTCATCTGTGACTGTTGATGTTACGGCCGACACAGGCTCTGAAGATAACGCAGAAGCTAAAGCAAGGTAATTGTTTTAGATTGATAACAGCCTAGCTGCATTCTTGTCCTAAGTCCAAATCCTTATTCATTCATTCTTAAAACCTGTTAACCCAAATGGCAACGTACAAATTGTACATATTGAAAGTAACAGAAGGGGAGGCAGCGTGGCCTGGTGGTTAGGGCGCTGGACTTGTGTCCCGGATGTCCCGGATGCCACTAGATGAATTTGTGTTCGGTGGTCCCGTCATTTTGTGTTGTATAAATGCTTTCAGTGTTGGTACTAAAAGCCGACAAGTTGTTCAAAATTTGTTCACTAGTTTGAAGTAATTCAGTCGAGAAAGAAATTTTGCGATTACACAACAGGCTTTTGCATCTGTGACTAATCATCTTTTGTTTTGTTTTTTAATTGATTGGTAGATTGGTTGCTTCATGGTTGGTTGCTTGATTGATTGACGTGACTTATTTTATTTATTTTTTTTATTCAGGCAAGAGATGATCCAACGTGCCGAAGATCGCAAAGCGGATCAAACTGTTCATGCGCAGCTGGTTCTGTCAAACTATAACGAGAGCCTTGCGCGTCACGAGTATGCCGCCCAGCATCCCGCGTACGCAGATGGCCGAGTATGGTGAGGGCCTGGTAAAGACAAGAAGCCTCGTATAACTCTTGGACAACCAGGTCGAAATATTTTTTTAATCTGCTCTTTCGAATCAAGAGCATGAAATACAGGCTACGGATGCGCTTTTAACGATTATAGAGGCAGATTATCGAGGAATCTTCTGGTTCGTTTGACTAAACAATAGGTCGTTTCAAAAGGTTTGCTGAATTTTTAATAAGATTGGTCTAGCTGTGCACAACCTTAGGGGTGACGAGCATGTAAGATAAGGTAAAATTGTTTTTTGAAGTTTTTCTACCGCAGGCATAGAATGAATGTCACTGCATCCATGGAATTATTTACGTGTGAAAATTTTGGGTGTGCCCGGTTAGCCGGCTGAACCTGGGGCACGAGGATCAAGTGGCTTTAGGCTCGCGTGATTTGATTGGCTAGATCTCTAACAAAGAAAATTTAAATTTGGCAAATCAAACAACTGTTTTAAAATCCCTTTGTTGTATAAGGGATTTTACTGCGGTTGATTTGATTGGCTAAATTTAAATTATCTTTGTTAAAAATCTAACCAATCAAATCATGTGTCCCCAGAGCCATTTGTTCCTCGTGCCCCAGGTTCAGCCGGCTAAGATGGACAAGCGGCTTAGCGCTAAGGGGAAGAGAATGGTGTGATTGTATGCAGGTTCACTCGCTCAGTCATTTCCGTTGGCATTTGTGACCCAAAGTGAGTCGCCTCCTCGCAGGCTAGTGTTATTGCAAAATTGCCTTGTTGTTTGAGTATACTTCAAAAGTGTGTTTGTACATATGTACATACTATGTTTTGAAGAGTTGCACTACTAAATTATTTATTTACGTGCTATTTTAAACAGAAGATGTGTAATTTTTTTGCTCAAGAATTTTGTACATTTTTTTGTGAAACTTTCGTGGACCACAGAATATTTTATATGCGAATTTTATCAGTTTGCAAATAAAACTTGAAAACATTGTCTCTAGGGATGTTCCCAATGCTAAATAAACTTGTGGGAAATGCACATGCTCATTCACACAGTTAATGTCCTGGATAGAATGTAGCGCTTCTAGGAATAGGCGTTGTTGCCTATTGTTGACATTTCTTTCTAAAATTTCTACATAATCCGGATGAATGTCATGGTCTGTTGTTTCCGCGTGAAATCTTATTGCGCAATTAGCCCATGCTTTTTTGTAAACAAGCGGGCCTACAGAAAAATACCCCACTAAATTCACTGCATATAGACTAGGGGTTTTTACGTCTGGTTTTGTTTCGTTTAAATTGTTAAATTTCCGCTTTCAATGAAGTCTTTTATCCTAAAAGGTAAAAATAATTCGAGATGCTCTTTTTTGAATGGGAGCACGGAAGAAAATTTAGTGGTGAACATTAAAAACGATAGAGTGTTTTTGTCTCGGAACTATCGGTCTGATAGTTGCCCCTTGGAAATTTGATGTTCTTAACACTGACATATTAGCCCTAGGGCAAACAATTGTTTTAAGAACATCAAATTTCCGCGGGGCATCTATCAGCCCATAGTTCCTCGACAGAAACACTCTATCGTTTAATTAGTTATTTTTTTAGCGGTTAGTGACGCTCTGTTAGGGTAGGTATGAATGTCTCCCGTCTCAGCATTTGAAAGCTTGTCACTGTCGCAATTTGGAATGGAGTTTGCGTGTCATTGTCGGAATTTCTTTCATTTAATTTCGTCTAAAGAGCAGGAGTTTATCAGGTATTTTAATAAGGCGGTTAATGTATTTCTCTCCAATTGAGAACGACGTGACCAACTTTCGTACAGAGCAGGAGTCTTTTAAGCACTTTGAGTTTGTCGACCAATTAAAACGACGTGACCCGGAACTCAGTACACAGAGCAGGAGTTTATCGTGTTTTTCAAGAGCTTTAAAATTAATCTAATTTTTTGAGAGATTGAAAATTCATTGCGTTTTAAGGTCCTGAATTTGTATCTTCTTACATATTTTCATCTTAAAAGCACCCTTCGTTTCTAAAATACAGCAGTTTGAATCTCCGAGTTTTTACACCACGATCCTAACTGCTGTGTCAGATGATCCAACGTTCAACGGTCATAAAAAAGCGCAAAAATAAATGCCAAATGGTAACATTGATTACTTATTAATTATAACTGGAAATGTGATCTTTTTTGACCCGTTGTTGTTAAAGTAAGCATGAAAATATTCCAGTACGTGTCTCGTGGAATATTAAAATAAAATGTTGATGCTCTCCGTCTCAAGTTTTTTAACGCTATAAATAAATAAATAAATGACTATTTGATCTTCATCAAGTTTTAAAAATTAATACACAAAGGATAATGGAGTTTCCTTTGGGATAAACAGCTTATTTATGGCATAACCACAATTTCAGACTTCTGCTTTGATAAACGCCGGCCTAGTTGAATTTGTGGTTATATCGTAATTAAGGAGTTTCCGCTTCCATTAAGCTTCTGTATTTTCTGTCACGTATTTGTTAATTACCATTATGTATATAAGTAAGTTGTGTCCTCCGATAAACCAACTTAGCAAAGCCAAGCATCGCAACACGATCGACCTACCAGTGCAAGGAAGATGGTTGAAAGCTTTCGTTTTGTTGTTTTCCTCTCAATATTTAGCAGTTTAGTGTTCTCATGTACACACCACAATGAAAGCCAAAAGGTGGGAGCGGTCGCAGAAACCATCAACTATAGAGCTGTAATCGAAGCAAACAACAAATTTACCGTTGATCTCCACAAAACTCTCAGAAATGACCCAACCTTCGCCGGTCAAAACCTGTTTTATTCGCCAACCAGTTTGAGTATTGCACTTGCCATGACTTTCATGGGCGCAAAAGGAAACACAGCTGCACAGATGGCCAAGGCTCTTCACTGGGACGCGATGCCTAAAGTACAACTCCACACTGAAGAACGACACTTTCTTGAAGCTCTTCAAGCGTCGAACACCGCGAATAACGAACTCCTAGCTGCAAATCGACTTTTCGTGCAGAAGAACTTTAGCCTGGTGCAAGAATTCGTAAAACGAACAAAAAAGTTATACGATGCTGAGATAGCCTTCGTCGATTATCAGAAAGATGTAGAGGGCGCTAGAAAAGAAGTGAATGAGTGGGTCGAGGAGAAAACGAAACAGAAGATCAAGAATTTGATTCCTGAGGGAGCATTCAGCACACTCACTCGGCTGACCCTGGTGAATGCAATTTACTTCAAGGGATTTTGGCAAATCCCGTTCGATAAAAGGCGGACTTTCCCACGGCGATTCGTCGTCTCCAAAAGGAAAAGGGTACGAGTAAAGATGATGTTCGGTACACAAAACGTCAAGCATACTAAAGATGGTGGGGAGCTGGCTTGTCAAATTCTTGAGTTGCCTTACCAAGGAGAAGATCTGTCCATGGTCATTCTGCTACCTCACGACACCCATGGGCTGGCCAAGTTAGAGGAAGACCTCACACATGACAAGCTTCAAAAAGCTCTCGCACTAGTATCAAAGTCTCTCCCTCGCAAGGTAGTGGTGTCAGTGCCGAAATTTAAGCTGACTCAGCAATTCGCACTCAACGAAATTCTTGCAAACATGGGAGCAACAGATATGTTTAATGAGTTCAAGGCTAATTTTTCAGGCATGTCAGCAGGTCCGGACAACCTCTATGTAACCCATGTCATTCACAAAGCATTTGTAGAAGTGAATGAGAAGGGCACAGAAGCTGCGGCAGCTACAGGTGTAGTAATCGGTTTCAAATCTGCCAAACCAAGATTACCTATCTTTCGTGCTGACCATCCATTTTTGTTCATGATTTGTCACAGGAAGTCCAGTGCGATTTTGTTAATGGGTCGTGTAGTGAATCCAAAATCTAACTAAGAGTGCTGTAAGCCAATATCTTTATCTGTAGGTTGCTAGGTACTCAGTAAGAACAGTTCAAGACTGCTATATTTACCTGTGCATCGAACAATTAATGTTTTTTTATGGTCCAAAAGTAATAATTATATTGTATTAAGGGTGAATGAGTAAGGTTAATTTTTGGGACTCTGATTGGCCATATTTTTGGCTAGTGAAAATCTGACTGTTCTGTATATTCTGTCAAACATTTGTTTCTTGGTACCTGTAGGCCATTCCTAACAAATGGTGTTGCAAACTATAATGGTTTGCTTATTGTTAAATGGTGTCCTTCGCTGTTTTTCGTATATTTTAGCACAAGTATTAAGTGCAGCCTGACAGAGCTACATGTCCAGGCTAACAATACATGGAAATTAACCTTATGTAGCCTTGTTACCCAGCCTTTCAATAGCTCTGCACGCATTGCTTGCCTACAATATTATCTCGAAGTCAACAATTTTACAAGTAATTATTTGCTTTTTTGTTCTGCTTTTGTAGCTGATTGAATTTCTTTAAATGCCAAATAGAGATAATTTCTAGTCCAGATTGTTTAAATGAGACCGCTTTGTATGTTAGTTCAATTAATTAAAAGTAAAATGAGTTGAACACTCTATTGATCTACGCGTAATCATTTTCACAAGACTTGTGTTGTTAACCTCGTTTAATACACCGGAATAACGCCTCAAAATATATTTTACTTATCTCCTATCTGCATCTCGAAGCTCAAATTTCCAAGAATGAGACGCACATTTTAAGTTCGTTTGGAATAGGTTCTCAACCTTTTTCGCTGAAATGTAGCAAGAATGTTATCTGATAATCCGGCAACAAAACAAGGCCGGAAAAAGTTTTTTTTTATTATTTTTTTAATCCCTTTTGAGGGTTATGTCTATTTAAGTAAAGGAAATGGTTATTTTTTCGTCTAAAGAGATGGATTTTTTCAGTGATTTTATTTTTGCAGTAACTAGTTAATGTGTTTCTCGCCAATTAAAAACCACGTGACCAACCTAGGTACAGGGCAGGAGTTTCTCAGGCACTTAAATATCGCAGTTAAAACGGTTTTAATTTTTCGACCAATCAATCACAACGACGTGACCCTGAACTTGGTAGACAGAGCAGGAGTTTCTCGTGCATTTTGAAAGAGCCTTTAAAACTAATTTAAGTTTTTGCAGATTGAAAAACGACGTGACTTTTAGCTTAATTAGAATACAAGATTATACTGTTTTAGTTCTTGACCGATGGAAATTTCTCTGCTGAAAAAATAAGTTCTCAACTGATTCTCAATCGTTAAAAATATTTCTCCACCGACTAGAAATCTTAACCGATCAATTTTTTTTTCGTTATGCAGTCCAAAATTATGGCCCGTCGAGGTCAATTTTTAGTATCTCGAAAAATATTTGTCAGTCAAGATTTCCAGTCGGCGGAAAAATAAGTTTAGCGATCGAGAATTGAGACTTTATTTTGTCATGAGATAAATTTTCATCGGTCAAGAATTAAAAGAGTTTAATTTAATCCTGCTCTCCTGCTCTTGTGTACAGTCACTTTGTCTATCGATTTGTCAAAAAAATTAAATTTATTTTCAAGGCTCTTTCAAAATTCTGAGAAACTCCTGCTCTGTGTACTAAGTTCACCGTCACGTCGTTTTAATCGGTCGAAAAATTAAAACTGAGAAACTTCTACTCTGTACCTTAGTTAGTCACGTGGGTTTTAATTGTCGAGAAACACATAAGCCACCTTTTTGCAGCAAGTTTACCTTACTGGCCTTTGAATTAAAGGGACTATGTCTTGGATTTTACCAGATTTTTGAACAGCCAAAATTTATATTTTTTCGCAGGAAACCTAAAAATAATAGTCTATTTTTTATTAAAAACTGCTATATTAGAGCACTGAAACTGTTAACAAGCATCTTTGGCTGCGGATGGCTCGGATGGAAACGGATTGCAATTTCTGCTTTAGCCGTAGCTTGATTTCTATCCGCAAATTAAGGTTATATATTCCTTTAAATGTTCAAAGATAACGATTATTTTGCGTTTAGTTGCCTACCACTCATTTCAGAACAGTTTAGACCCTTTAAAGTAATGAAAGACCTCGAATGTTTGTTTTGAAAATTAGAAAATTTTAACCATCTGTTGTCGGCTTCACTATTTCGCCTTTTTGAACCGATATATTTTACAAACCTTTTTTAAACAAAACAATCGGTAACCTATTAAATTCTCAATCTGTCACCTGTTCAAACGTGCGTCGAGAATGGTGGACTTGGAAAATTAAACCAGGCCAACGTATTTACTGGATTGCCTACCACCGGACTGCAGTAGCCGCTAATCATTTTCTTGTTTATGAATTAATATAGACTGGAAATATCGGTTTCGCACCCAATTTGATCTTTTCTTTTCCGCTTCAAGTCCCTCTCATGAACATTTTCACTGCTTCAGAAAGTTAGGTCCTAGATTTTCTTGACCTATTCATTTAGCCGCCGTGTTGGTTAAAAAGAAATCTATTGTTCAACTTTCTCGCAAGGGCAAGGCTCCGGGAAGGACTAGCTAGGTTTCGAGCCCTTCCCGGGTTGCTGTCAGGTGTTGCGTTCTTGGTCTTCTTGTGCTGGACACAACTCTCACAATGTCTTTATCCTCCATCGATGAGTTAAAAATGGGTATGGGAAAATATTAACGGGCGGACTGACCAAATAATTCTTTTAAGGACCAGCCTGTTGGGCCAGTAAGCTCGGGAAAGGTTTATTTTTTAAGTCAGCGTTGACAGTTGTTTTTTTTTTCTCGGTGCCAAAAATTACAGAAAGCAGCAAAACTCTGTCTTCTCCTATCGGATTTCAGTATTTAACTTTCTTACGATTGAGTTCACTCAGGAGATATCAATTACTGTCGAAAAGCCGATATTTGGGCATATTTCAGCTGAGACGATTCGCTGTTTACACTCTTTTTTTTTTATAAGAAGCTGAGATTTGCCCCAAAATTTAAAGAGATGTATGCGCTAAAATAAGGACATCCTCAGTCTCGGCCAAATTGTACGCGTTGATCTTCAAAAAAAGCGTATGTCATAAGTATCCAATTAAAATTTCTTCCCAATATTTAATTCATCAGCCACGTTGTTGTAACTTGAAGTTATAAACACAATTTTTATCTGCAAACACAGAGGCGTTAGTAATATACACCGACAGCCTCAATAACTTAAACACAAAAGAAGTAATACCGCACTGCACAAAAGACAAATAAAATGGAAAGTGTTTGTTATTTATCGATGTTATGAACTTGTAATAACTCTCCAACAGATGTTAAGCTGTATAAACAAAGAGTAACAGAAACTCTTATTCTTGAACAAAGCGGATTGAGCGAAGGGCGGTAAAGATAGAGTCTTTGACAGTGAATAAAGAAAAAAAATGGGAAGCCATTCCCGTGCTTTGTGATTCCAATCTTCCAATGAGATTAGTCCACGATCTCACGCCTGCTTCAGTGAAGATATAAAATAGAGATTGTATTTTCGAAGCCCTTGCTTTGTAATAACACCCGACCCCGTAAAGAAGACGTTCCTTGACTATAGCGTACTGGAAGCTGCAATGCTGTGGTTTGCTATTTTTTCCTTATCGGTGGTTGGGATTCTTTCTTCAAGTCCAGAAGGTTTGTCATTTACACGTTCAAATGTTTAGCAAAAACGTTTGTTACTCTTTCTTTGTCTGGGAGCAATATGTAGCACTCGTACTTGGCGTAACTATTCCTCTAAAATACCCCTGTTATTTCCTTTAAACTACAAAGATTAGTGGTGATTTTTCTCACCTTTTATTCATGCATTCGCAGTTGCATTCATGTATTCGTGGTTTTGAAATGTGTTTAATCGCATGAAAAAATGATAAATGAGCATCGGTTAGTCCTCTTAAAGGGACTATATCACGGATTTTAACAGATTTTTAAACAGCCAAAATTTATATTTCTGTCGTAGGAAACTTAAAAATAATGGTCCTTTTTTTTATTAACAATTGTTTTTTAGAGCATTAAAACTGTTAAAAAGCGCGTTTGGCTGCGGATTGCTCGGATGGAAATGGATTGCAATTTGAAAACGTTAACCAACGTTTTCAAGTTATTTCCGCGCGCCTTCAAAAAAAATCGTTATTTATAGCCGTAGTTTGATTTTTATCGCAAATAAAGGTTATATCTTCAGTTAAATGTTCAAAGATAATGTTTTTCTTGGGTAAAGTTGCCCACCACTTATTTCAGAACAGTTTTGAAATCTGCGAAATCCCGGTGACATAGTCTCTCTAACCTTAGTAATTAAATGGCACAACGTGATCTCGGCCCCGATTTGACCCTAAAAATTAAAACTCAGAAATTTACGTACCTTTCATTCATAAATTATTATTATATGAGCTCACTCAAAAGTTAACCCTCAAAATCTTAGTCGCAAAAAACCTTCCAAAAATAAGCCCTCCCGAATAAACCCACATGCTTCTATTTAGTTTGAGCTCTTAAAGAACAATAAAGCCTCTTTCGTTCATAAGCCCCCTTCATTTTTTTTTAATTTTCTGTCATAAATTTTGTTGAGCTAGTTTTTAAAATTTGTGTCAAGAGAGATTTTCCCTAAAGTATTTCATGTAGATGTAGAAATTTCTATGTAGACGTAATATCCATTCCGTATTTAAGCCCAACTTATGAAACTCATAATTCTCAGTGCAATACCCACCGGGAATAACCAATAATGCTTTTGAACAAAAATCTGGCAACCAGGGGCCCTTTTTGGATGTATACGATCGAACCCCAGAAAGAAAACTCGCAAATCAGATTAACATCCCTTTTCCTTTTCAGAAAATCAAGAATCCTCAAACGCGGATTTGCTTGAGGGTGACATGATTGTGCCAACCGAACAAAAAATTCAACTTCTTCTTGGACAATCACGTGGTGCCGGTCACAGATTTCGCCGCTGGCCAAATGGAGTGGTGCCATATACCATTGATTGGGTTTTAGGTACGTCAGATTGATGCAAAAGATTTCCCACTAACATGTTTAGATTTTATGAAAAAATGCAAACTTTGCAATTAAACTTACTGAAGAAGAAGAATCGTTTATTAAAAACTATAACACTTAGCAGTCCTTGGACTGAATTACGTGTATTGTTACAATTTTATAAAAATGTATTAAAACTATATATATTACAAGATTTAAAAAATATTAAAAGTTATTTACATTATAATATATTAAAAACTATTAAAAGCGATCTATACGATCCATACTGGACTGTTTTAAAAGGGAATCCGCCAGGACTTCGAGTATTAATTAGACAAAATTATGTACCAAAATTATTTACATCTTAATTATCGCAAACTTCTGTGTTACTGTTTCAAATATCTTATCAAAAGAAATCATTTCTAACAACACCAAACATCGAAAAAAATTCGAAGTTCCACTGAATTCCACTGTATTGCTTAAAAGTTGATTTTAAAAAATAGCTACACGTGATATTTTTCCAACAGTTTACATGGTTCTTGCGAACTTTGAAATTCATTTTCTCAAGCCCTGATAAGAAATTGTTGTTGGTGTTATCACGGATAATTACTTACATCTTTAGCTTTTACAGGGTAGGAGATAACGCAATAGGATTTAAATTATTCTGGTACTCGATTTTTGTCCAACTTAAAAAAATATTACTCGATTTCCTGGTGGATTCCGTCTTAATTTTTTTCTAATTCTTGCAGGTAGGGAAGACCAAGCCAAAGATGCCATCGCGGCAGCTATGGAGGAGTGGTCAAGCAAAACCTGTATTCAGTTCAAGGAAAGGACCAATGAACCCTATTACGTCACGTTTCGTTATGGTAGCGGGTTTGTATTATAGCAAATTTCGTACTGTTTTCGTTAGTTCAACTTTTAAAGTGACTCTCGATAACTTCAACCATCCTCTCCTCGAGACACTACCACCTTCTGGGGGAACTCGAGCTCGAACTCGAAGGGAAAACTAATCAAAACACTTCAGGTTACAGGCGAGTTCAGCTTTTGGCGCGATCTTTGTTCATGGGCTAAATTTCCGCACATACCGTAAAATTCCGGTTATAAGCCCTGGGCTTATACAATTTCGTAACGGGGTTTGGGTGGGCTTGTAAACGGAGGGGCTTATATCTGGTGGGAGGGAGGGGGCTATAAGCGGAATAAGAAAAAACGTTTCGAAACGAGCCACGAAATACGTTTTTAAGTTAAAAAGTCACAATAAAGCCACTTTTAGCCGGATGGGTTTGTTTGGGTCTATAACCAGGGGGGACTTATAATGGGGGAGGGGGCTTATACCCTGCATTTTACGGTACTCAATCAAATTGTGTGAACTGCTGCTTTAAAGGTGGCGATGTTTCATCGTTTTTCATCAGGCTGCTTGTTTTCCGTTTTCAGCTTCAAGAATGCAAATGCATTGCCGCACACATCCACTGATTTTGTGATTTTAAGTTTTTACTCTCCTTGATTCATTAATATGAGTTCTTAAAGAACGAAGTGTTATGCTGAGTGTTAATGATATTTTTAGCTTCTCTCTAGCTATAAAGCGACATTTTCGACTCAAGACTGAATCGAAAAAAAAGTACTGCTATGGGTTTTCATGACTGCCAATTTATTTCCCTCTGTTTTTCTGTTTCACGAACAGCTGCTCTGCCACTGTGGGTTATCAAGGATCTCAACAGTTCGTTAATCTAGCTCCAGGATGTTGGCATATGGGGACCGTGGCTCATGAAATAGGTAGGGAAATCACAAGGGGTGTGTGGAACAGAAAAGAGTGAGGGAGGCAGCATTTCGTTTCGTAAAAATAAATCATCATAACAATAAATGCGAGCACATACCCCTCCCCCTTTTTTTCAAGTGTCATTCTCATCCCCAGAGCCGCTTGTCCCTCTTAGCCGGCTGAGCCTGGGGCACGAGGAACAAGTGGCTCTATGGACACATGATTTGATTGGCTAGATCTTTAACAAAAATAGTTTAAATCTAGCCAATCAAATTAACCAAAATAAAATCCCTTACAACAAAGAGATTTTAAATTGTTGATTTGATTTGCTAAATTTGAATTTTCTTTGTTGAAGATCTAGCCAATCAAATCATGTGTCCCCAGAGCCGCTTGATCCTCGTGCCCCAGGCTCAGCCGGCTAAGAGGGAAAAGCGGCTCTGGGAACGCTGAGAGTTTTCAATGTACAAAATCTCGCCTTTTCCGTCCATGTTGCCGACGTTTTTGTAAGCGAAACCTTAGAGTGAATCCTTTTATCAGAAACACTCCGAAAACCGAATGTTTACTATCTATCTACAAGCCAACACTTCCAATTTTCAAATTCTCTCACTCTTAGTTAGAACTAGCTTTATTTTAGTCTGTTTGCTATAATATTAAAAGTTTTTATGGATGTATGTTATTCTGGTCTATCGGCTCGCTAACGTTGCAATTTGTGCTTGCCTCGGGAATTTAACTCATGGTTTTATTACAGCTATGCGCCAATCTAGTATCAAAAGCATGTATACATTATGTTTAACGCTTGTTTTTTTTTTAGGTCACGCTCTCGGCTTATACCACGAACAATCTCGACAAGATCGGGACCGATATGTGAGAGTTATGTGGCCCAATATCCAGGAAGGTGATAAATTTGAAACTTTAATAAATAATAAAATGATAAACAATAAAAAAAGTAAATGGGAATTGGTTGTGGCATTCCCACAGAGTATCTCTTTATCCACTGTTTCCGATCGAATTGGAATTTAGAAGTGTTTTGGAGGGAGAAAAATCGGCGAACTCGGAGAAAACCCTCGGAGCACGAACTAGAACCAACAACAAACTTAGCCTACATATGTCGCCGGTTCTGGGAATTACACCCGGGCCACATGGCAGGCGAGCGCTCTCATCACTCTTTCCCTGCTCCCTCGAAATCTACTAGTCAGATAGCTGACTACATGTACTGGGATAATCTCTGTTGCACCTCTTCGTGAAACAGAAGACACTTGATAGCTAGCTGTGACGAGTGTGTGAGAAGGTTTAGCTTCGGTCAAATACAGAAGTATGCCATTTTTATTGCTCGTTGCATTAAAATCTTTGGCTGTTTGTTAGTTGGCCGCAAGGATGTTAAGGTGAGACACGATTTGGCGGGAAATTTGCCAATATGTTGCATCCATTTCTGAGTCAATTTCCAGCCACACCTCACCCCCATTAAAGCATCTAGATCGGAAGGATTTTGGCGGGCTTTATATGTTTTATGTTTTCGCCAAAATGTACCAACACCAGCTTCTCCTTGTTCAGGTCAAGGCTTCAACTTCATGAAGATAAACAACATCGCCTCGCTGGATGAACCGTACGACTACGATTCGCTCATGCATTACGGACCTAAGTTCTTCAGCAAGAACGGCCGTCCAACTCTGCTTCCGCGAAAGAAAGGGGTGAGACAATTTGCATTTTCTTATATCAAGTACACTATAACGCAACGCTGTCGTTACGTGCAGGCTCACAAAAAAATAAAATAAAATAATGACGAGAAAAAAGGACAAGAGTTGTAACAAGACATGTCCCAATATTTTTAATGAACGCCTGTACTTGCTGGGCTGGTAGGGTACAGGTTGAGTTTGTTTTTTATGTGACAGGGGAGTTGTTAGGATTTTTCAAAAAGAAGGGACACACTGTGTCACACTAAGGGTATTTTCCAGATTGTCATGTCTACATTCACACTGTGTTTTACTAAAAGAGACATTTTTTTGGATGAGCAGTGAGCATGGGGAAGGGGAGGGGGGAACCTACAAAATAGCTACATAAATAGAGTATCTAGCACATATTGATTATTCGCATTCACGCGTTTTCGCCACCTGGATTATAAGGTTTGTATGTTGTTGACTTTAAAATAATTATCTCACAGAGGGATGGGGTGCACGGGCACGGGCACGGGCACCCCAGGACCCCCCTACTTACTTTCTTACGTCCTTGCGACAGGACGTATACTTACCCGCCAAGTATGCACTAACTGATCCGCTCAACGCAGGCCACGTCGGGCCAGCAGAGGGCTTGAAGCTGCACCCTCTGAAAACCTTTTTGCTGTTTTATCCGATTGAGCTCAAATTTAGTAAATGATAGAACGTTTTATCCCAAACAATCCTATCGAAGCGTTTTTTTGAATTTAACGGTTTTTGGCGGGAAAATGACGTCACAATGCTGAAGGCAAAGTTTGATTTTCTTGTTATGGCACAAAAAGTACACGATTCTGAAAGAAGTCGTTGAGATAAAGTGAAATGCGAAAAAATTATTGAAAAAGCTCAATTCGCTTTGAAGATATAGAGATTACTCCATGGAAAATGCGCGCGTACGATTTTTATTCACGAGTTGAGTACAGTATGTGGCCGTTGGTGCGCGAGTAAAAGTTATAAACTTAAATATCTTACCTGAATCAAAGCCCGATGGGCTGAAATTTTTCCTGAAGATAGATTTTATGTCTCTCTTTATAATTACAAAGTGGCAACGTCCAAACTAAAATATTTTTTGTGTAATTTAAAAAACGGTGACCGTGCTCGCAGGTCCTTGGTCCGCAAATGTGGTCCTTTATCCGCGAGTCACGTAAACAGCCTAAAAATCACAGTGAATCGCGATAATTTTTAAAAATGATACAACATTTTAGCAATATTTAATCTATTCTTTACTATTTTTGACAATTTAAGCTTCAGTCTTGTTGGAAGTTGTTGTGAGGTGCGAGTATAAAACAACCCGTATATTCTTCAGATTTCTTTCAGACGGAAGTCTCCGACACAAAACCGCGTCTTTATTTCTTCTCTTTATAACTTTCCAAATTAATATTGAAACATTTGACGCGAGGATAAATGCCGTAACACCAATGTGTGCACCCGGTGCTTATTATTTTGCTGAATTATCGTTGTTTTAAAACAATTTTTTTATTCACAGTCAAAGGTCACGGACCAAGGACTCGAATGCGAAAATTGTTTATAACTTTCATTAGTCGCTAAATCGAAAATTTGCAACTCTGCAGCAAATATCTTCGCAGCTTCTGAAATCAGTTGATCTATTTACTTGTTCTCCAAAAAGACACGTTTTCCCGTTGCGTTTTATCTATGCACTAGCTTAGTAAACGCGATCATGTAATTCACGGACCCGCGAAAAGTTGAAATTTCAAGGAAGGCAAATTTACCTGTCTGTTGACAAGCGTGAATTTCGCACCGTAACCGACAGTACAAAAGCTAAAAATTTGACATACCAAAGAAGAATAGTCAAAAAATCATTGGAAACATTCATTTTTTGCCGAAGTTTAGTTATCGAGGAAATATTGAATCATATTCGAAAAAGTCACGGACCAAGGACCTCACGGACCAAGGACCACATACTGTAGTATCAGAAAACGAACGAGTGAGCGTAGCGAACGAGTGAGTTTTCTGATACAACTCTACGAGTGAATAAAAATCGTACAAAGCATTTTCCATGGTGTAATTTGTTTATTTTATAGATACTGAGGTTTTTGAAAAGCAAATTAAATCGCTCGACTTTTTATCAGTTACGCGCGTGTTTAGGAAACCCATTCATCTGCCATAAACTAAAATAGCTAAAACATGTTTGTCTTTCAAAATCACATCTTTAATGAAGTAGCACAAGAAATGAGACGTCAGTTTTATACTCTCACAACTTTTACAGAAACAACTTTTGATAGAAAACCTGACTGAGACTTGTACAAAACTTGCAAGTTCCAGTTCAATGTTTTAACAGAACAAAACAGCGCTAAACGCTGAATAACTCAACGCGAAGTCGAGCGAACTTTTACCAAATTAAATCAAGATAACAGTCTGCCAAAACCAAGGACAAACCTGCAGCGTCTTAGTCATCATCTGAATCAAAACTCGCTACAATCCCTCGGAGTGAAGACGGCCCGTATTCTTGTCCTTCCTTTGTGCGAATTTACTCAAAGGTTTATTCAACTCGGCAGGAGGAATTTCGGTTATCTCGCTTCGTGTTTCTCTTTTTGTTTGAAGAAACGTTGTGACAACAAGGCCGTCTTGTTTCGTTTTCTTTTTAGTGTTTTGGTTTTCCTGTTCTGCAATATAAACGACTCAGTGGAGCCGTTAAAGACACAAACAAACCTTGAACGTGTCTCCGCCATATCGCCGGTGTTTACGACGAGAATCAAAATGGCGATACGGTGTTGTTCACAAGTTGTTTTTCGTCGTTCGCGATTGTGATTGGACGAACGACGTTTTTTCACTAGTGAGTTTTCATCGTTCGCCTTTCCTATTGGCTAATGCATTTTACGTATCATTTGTACGCAATCGTTTTTTCGTGAGAAAATCTCAGTATCTATGATATAAATAAAGATCTGAATTTTGTAGATGTTCTAAAAATAGTAACAAAATGGCGGAAAATTCAAATTTTCAAACATTATATCTTCAAGACGGATTGAGCTTTTTCAATATTTTTTTGGCATTTCACTTTATCTCAGCAAGATCTTTCAGAATAATGTACTTTTTGTGCCATAACAATAAAATAAAAATTTGCCTTCAGCATTATGACGTCATTTTCCCGCCAAAAACCGTTAAATTAAAAAAAACGCTCCGATAGGATTGTTTGGGATAAAAAGTTCTATCATTGTGCTAAATTTGAGCTCAATCGGATAAAACAGCAAAAAGGTTTTCAGAGGGTGCAGCTTTAAGCCCTCTGCTGGCCCGGCGTGGGCTAGTTTGCAATCGAGTCCCAGAAGCTGTACATTTTCTGATTTATTGTAAAAGCTTTTTTATGTTATTCTTGTAAATATGTTGTTATTCGTCTTATAAACACGATGACATTTTTTATTGAAAAAATTATTTTTTTTGTTATAAATTTATTACTATTATAAAGAAGTGGTTTGAGATAATCCTCTGCCCGCATTACAAAATTTTTTACATTCATTTTTTTTTTTCCAAAGAGGAATATACCTATTTTATGTACTATTTTCACGTTTATACATATATCAAATAAGCCAAAATTCGGTTATTCTGTATTATAAGATTTGCTGCTTATCGTTTACAAATTTTGTTTCAGATCCAGTTTGGTCAAAGAGAGAGAGTTAGCGAAGGAGACGCTCGCTACATGAACAAGATGTACAATTGTTCTTAATCCTGTACTGTGTTTAAAACTGATTAAAATAACTTAATAAATTGAAATGCTTTAATAAGTATTAAATACATATGTACAGATGAAAAAAATATTGGCTAGCAGAGCGAGGTTTTGATCCTCGGACCTCTGGGTTATGGGCCCAGCACGCTTCCAATGCGCCACTCTGCTGCTCTTGCTGCAAACATGAAAACAATAAGCGCTATGTAAGGTAGCTGGAATTTTTTCCTCGACAGCGCGCGCTCTCATTGTTAACTTCGTGGTCACATGACTAAGCCCTTTCCGATTATGTAGTAAAACTGACATTTAATTTTATGCTCCTAGCAATGCTGTTTTTTTTTTTGTCCAAAAATGCTTAAATTATGCTCATTTTTCAAAATTAAGTTCCTTTGGTAAGAAAAAAAGCTTTGTTTTAGTTTGAAAAATACAGTAGAACCCCGGTAACTCGAACTCTGAACGGAAACGAAAAACAGTTCGAGTTAGCGGGGTTTCGAGTTATCGGGGTCGATTGAATATTGAATTTGCCATGTAAATAATTGATAGTTTACTGATTTTTAAGCCCTTTAGTACACAGTACAGTGCAAATTAAGGTATCACGCAAGGAAAATTGGCCTTTTCGTTCCAAGTCAAACTGTGTGCAAACCATCAATGGTAACTTTTTCTGAAAGCTTATTGAATAAAGATTCTAATTGCGGATTTTGTTTGCATCATATAGACCATAATACGCAACGTCAGCATTTTGTTTGCAATTATGATGTTGCGCAACTTTAGGTTTATTTGAGAACACATTTACGCGAGAGTCAAGACTTTTATGTGGAATTTGATCTACATATATTAGTCTAAAAAACGATGTCTCAGATTTTTCTTTTCTTGCTCCATTAATTTTTTATGGATTTTTAATCTTAAAGAAGCCCTAAAAACGCCATTTTAAAGTTTAAAAATTCATAAAAATTTAATGGAGCAAGAAAAGAAAAATCTGAGACACCGTTTTTTAGACCAATATATGTAGATCAAATTTCACATAAAAGTATTGGCTCTCATGTAAATGTGTTCTCAAATAAACCTTAAGTTGCACAACATCAAGAATCGATTTAGTGGTCGCGTTTAAAATAGGTAGAGAAAATGGCATATTTTGGTCTGAAATAAGATATCGGTTTTAATAAAAAGCGGGCCGAACACCTCCACCCGAATGCCCCCCCCCCCCTTCCGCTCCGCCCCTCTCTCCGCCCTGGGCTAATGAAGCTTAGCATGCTAATAGTCTAAAACTGATCAACCATGAAAATAATTATACTGGTTTATAAATCGCGCGCAAACATTTTTCTCATATAGGATGCGATAATAATGTGTACATTGAAGACAAATAGTGTGTGTGTACAACTACTTTTTTTCTATTAGTTTATAACAAAGGGAAGTTTTTATTTGGCGACAGGGAGTCAACAGATCCGTTAGGAAAAGACCAAAACGCGCGGACTATGCAAATTACATTGATTCCGTCGCAGTCAGTTGGTTTAGAACAGAGCACAAATTTATATTACTAAAACAGTTATTGAGATATTAAGGCGCAAAATTTTTGTGTGCGATTCAATTGCTTACAACAGACCCCACGAGACGGTTGAAACTCCAGGTTTTTTGAGTCAGAGGAAAGAGCTATTTCAGAGTGATAAAAAATCTCACGTCCTCGTCAAAATGAGAGCAATATCTACAGTTGTTTTTATGATTGTGTTGATTCTATCGGTTGCTGTTTGCAAAGCAGCAAAGTTTCCTTTTCAACTCAGTAGCCAAGGTAAGAATTAAACTGTATTCTCGTATTTTGAATCAAGTTATAAATTAAGGTGGTTCACATTAGAACTTAGTAAACTTCAAGTAGGTTCAGTTGTCTAAGGAGTTTAGTTGAATGTCTGAAGACAAACAGCCCGAAGGCACTTGCTGTATTTGCCAAACGCTGTTTTCCTTTTGCGCGCCATTTTTCCAACCAATGTTTTTTTCCACTGTTCTTCTCATGCAGTCGATCCAAAACTAATCCAATTTCTCCTTATTTCAATTCTCAATTTTTCGTGCTGTTTTTGAAGTCGCTCAGTGATTTGTGATAAAATGCTGAAAGTTTGTTTTATAGGAGCAATTGTTTAAACAGCAATAACAAATAAATTAGCTTTTGTCGCTTGCTCATCCATACGATGGCGCGAGCCGTTAGATAGGCCAATTTCCCTCCCGTGGAGGGGTGGGAGTTCTACCCTAAGTAAGCCACACTAGTGTTATGTGGCGCTTCAAAGGTTGATTAACTGCTTCGGTTAGAAAAAGGGTATAGATTTTTCCTTTATGATATAAAATCATATTTTGGTGTGATAAAAGTAGATAGGATTTTGCCGGAACCGGGCGGAACACCCGGCAAAATTTCATTGGGAACTGCAAGGTAATTTGCCACATACACATTGTACTGATAATGCTCTGTAATAACTATAATCCTATGCTTTTGCTGTAATACATTAAACCCAGTACAAGTGCTATCACTCTCTAAATTAAGGTAACCATTCTCGCAATCAGAAGCATATCACCTTATGCTTCTGTCTCAATTCAATAAATGGGTGGGAAGGGGGGTTGGGGGGTTGGGGGCATGGGTGAAGGGGGTCAATCTGAACGTTTTATGCCTTGTTTACATCGGTCGCGGCTTCCCCCTTTTGGGGGCTTTTTTCAGAGCTATCACCCTTCCTACATCTGTCCTGCTTCAGTACATTTTCTGTGATAATGTATCGAAAATATAAGGAGAAATCAGTTATTGTTAGCGTTTGGTCAGTGATGTTAGACGCTCGAATTTATTGGCCATTAGAGTAAACTTTGCCAGCCAGTAATGTCCTTGATTTAACACTAAGCTTTTCACATCAACAGATTGCGACTTTTGCACCGATTTTATGCTAGAAGACTGCATTTGTGAGGACGTTGCATTTTGCAAACGTCGATCTTGCTATGTCCCTGACAAATGTGCCGACGTACAATGTAAGACTTAATTATCTCTCCATTCAGTTAACCGAATTGCAGTGAAACGCAGACTCAGTACTGTTATTTGGAAAATTAACTTTCGTCGTTATTTTATTTTTAATACCTCAGTATTGTAGGTTTATTTTAAGAACTGGTCAAAAATAAATGTAGCAGTATCTAACTCTCTCATGTTAATTTGAATTAAGTCAGTATTGTTAGGTGAAAGTTTGGCCCTATAAAATAGTACTTGCCGTCAAAAATGAGGCGATATAAATCTCCACGGAGGAGATTGTTAATTCAACCTCTACTTAGGTCAAACAGTTATGCTTTGCTTCATGTGTTTTCCTCCTTACTAAGGTTTTTAACTTCCAGTGACAATTCAAAGGCTAACTCACTTTTTTAGGAATCAATCTAGTGACTACTATGATTTAAATTTGGTGACGCGGTTAGCGCGCAGGACTCCGGATCGAGCGGTCCGGGTTCGAGCACTGGCCGGGGACATTGTGTTGTGTTCTTGGGCAAGACACTTTACTCTCATAGTGCCTCTTTCCACCCAGGAACCGGCCATTTTATGCTAGGAGGTAACCCTGTGATGGCCTAGCACCCTATGCATCCAGGGGTAGTAGAAATATTCCAAGTCCGGCTTAATGCTACTGAGACCGGGATGAGCTCCGGCGGTATGGGCCACTTGGCTCAACGCAGATTTTTATGATTTAAATTAGTAACAACGTGTTGTACTCTCAGGTGATGACCAATCAGAAACCCAGACTGAAGAAGAGATGCCTTCCATGATACAAGAGCCTGAAATAGTCCCAGCCACTGCTACCACTCTTGGCAACGAGTCAGAGGAAGGTTAGAGAATGGACTCCTCATAAATCTCAAAACAAAAAAAATCCAATGATTTTGAAAACTAACCATGCTAGATAGTTTTGGAGTGGGGTGTGCCCGGGAAAAATACCAATATCTTTTAGCTGTTAAAATCTCGTTTATGGTTGCACACGAAGAAATATACAAATTATTTTTTCAGTATTTAAGTATCTTTTAGGGGTCCTTAAAGGCTTGAGCGGCGCCCAAATTGGTCTCTTTTCAGAATTTCAGACGAGCATCCCCGTCCCTTTTATATAGGAGTCCCCCCCGGGACAGTCTCCCAGTCAACGCTACTCTCGCTCGATCATAAACGTCTGCACTGGAGAAAAGTATGATCAACTATTGTTTTGATAAGCAGATTTCTATTTCCAAACTTATATTTTAAGCTCACGATCAGTTTTAGAGTTTTTGATGAAAGTGAATGCAACTTGGTCTTGCGAAACCATTGTTGGCTGGCAATTCAGTTGTGTTTTGGAGTAGTTTATGAATGTATACTCTGTTTCACGTTATTGGTAAACGTTGCACCACGAAAAACGAATAGAAATGTTTTTTTTTCTTTTCCTCTCTTGCGGTTTCGTTTTTGAAAATGGGGGTTCGTCAAATATATTACCGTAGTTTAACCTGCTAAATGCCGATGACCTTCCTTCAGATAAATATTGACTGATTTTAGACAACTATTCACTCAAACCCTTGAACTAAACATCACTGAAAAAATTAAGAGGGATTTGCTTTGAGATGTATGGGTGATGTATTTCACTCAAATCCAAACAAAATTCTGTGTTTTGTTTCACAGAATGCCAGTACTGTGTATCTATGCCATTCGGCTGTTATTGTGAAGATGTGGACTGGTGCCGAGGGAAACATTGCAAACTTCCGGCGCAATGCGATGAAGAGTGTAAGAATTTTAAATTTCATTCAAAAATACAATAACTCAGTAAATTAATATTAAATATATACATTTATTGGTTGTTAACAAACGGGGGGAGTGGATGCCCAGAACCCAGAGCCCAGGGCTCCTGCGAAAATGGTCAGTTGACAGCACAACTTCTGCTATTTAAAAAGACGAATGAAGTCAGCCTCGGCTTCTAACTCAGATGTTACTGAATAGAAATGAGTCAGTAATGCTGGTACATTGCTGCAATAATTAGCATGTTTAATGATTGGTGGGTTAACCGAGAGTTGACTTTAGATTACAAAATAGTCACCAAGGACCTTTTTGTAATAAAAGTCACTTTTCGAATTCCGTTTCGAAGGATGTACGACCCCAGTTTAACAGTAATTTGACAGAGAATGTCACATTTGACCGCCTGACATTGCTAAGTTTAAGTAAAGTGGAACAAATTTCGCTTTACATTTTTCCTTGTGCCCTTTATAACTGTACAAAACACGATTAAGACTGTGTCAGTTATTTGTTAAATATTAATGGCCAATTTTCTGTATTTTCTTTCAGGTCCCCTGGAGTAAGATCTTCAGAGCAGCTAGAATCATAGTAACCAGAATAGCACTCTGGCCAGAATAGGCTATCGTTTAGAGCATTCTATAGGAAAAGTGCTTATTATTTTCACAAGAACGGATTTTTGAAGCAGTTAGACTCATCCGCCTGTTGTAATTTTTTCTTGAAATAAGATGCGCAACTCTATGGTCTCAACAGATCTCCTCGTAATTTTTCTGATGTTTTAAAATTGATTTCTAGGTAGCAAGCACCTTAAAATGACAACAACAACAACAACAGCAACAACAAAATAACAAAACTTTATTTACACTCGGTAAAATCAGTTAATTACATGAAAAAAAAATCGTTAAGCTGGTCTACATATTTGCTGTTTTGATGTCTGGAAACCATTCATTAATGTCTTTTTTAAAGAGACTCAAAGAATTATATTTTTAGCTGACTTTAGTTTCGCGGGTAGATTGTTCGAAAGCAATGCGCTACCATAGCTGAAGCTACACTGAAGGAAATCAGTTCTTGAGAAAACAGCTATTTCACATTTCATGCCAGAAGACTTTGCATTTCTCACGTCTCTTTGTTTGCTGTTCCATGCAAAGGCAATAAAAGTTGTAGTACAAGTTTTAGTTCTACGTTACGGATACTAAAATCGCAATCAATAGTTGAATGAATGAATGAATGAATGAATGAGGGACTTTATTAAAAAGTCAATGGTACAATACAAACTCCGCCCCACCCCTCAAGAGAAAACAAACCTAATCATTCCATGCGCGCCCTGTTTAGGCACATCACGATAGTGTCCGGTGGATGAAATGTATTTTTTAATGGTAAATGCTTCAATGCGAAAACTCCTCGGGAATTTTGCCTTGGGACAAAGACAATGACTTACTGACTTAAACCCTTAAGTTCCTGTGGAACATAGTTCGTCCACCAGAGATCTCCATCTTCCCCTGTCCTTGGCCACTTTTTCCAGTTGGTTCCAACTTATCCCAGTCTGATGTACTTCAGCTGGTACAATTATTTCCCTTTTATTTCATACGATTTATGAACCTTTTGGTACTTATGAAAAAAATTTCCTGCACAAGCAATGGGCGTAAAAAAAGAAATTCGTGCAAGCCGAAACTCCCTCATCTTCCTACCCATCACTTTTCTAATGGTCCGTCCATTATCCCAATGTGGATACTAAGAAAGCATTGGTAGCCCTCGATCTCCTTCTTAGAGAGGCGCAAGGCCCCGATACTCCATCGTTGATTCAGCTCGCTTGGGTGGTTTTAGTGAATAATTATTTGTTTAGAGTTTAGTTTAGACGTCCTTCATCAGCAGTATAATTAATATCGCCATAGATACTCCATTCGAATTCGCTGTCACGGTAACCAACGCATTTGTGTATCATCAAGAGAAAGATATCGCAGTTCGATATTCGGGTTATCATACTCATCAGCGTCGCCTTTTTTGGCGATATCTTCGCTTTCTTGATTGACCCTTCTAGAATTTCTAGACACCTAGTATAGTAAATTTCCCGTTGTGGAACTTTGTGTAATGGCCTGCAGTTTTTAACCTTTCAAAAGCCTCTTAAGAAATATTTGTATATACATATACCTTTTCGAGTAGTTTAACAAGAAAGCCTTTGGGAAGGGGGAATTAACGAGTTATGCTGGAAACAGCGCTTGCAGTTGAAGCATTTTCCGAGATCCGGGAGAAATTTTGAAAACGGCCGTGGGCTGGGGGGGGGGGGGGGGGGGGGGGTTGGGGTGGGGCTGAGTACTACCTCAACGAGGTAACTTTTCAGGCCTATAAAAGAGCAGGTATTTATTTTTCAAGTTCAAAAGGTATGGAAAACTGTCGTGAATGTATTTAAAAGGGCCTTTCAACACAGACCCGCAGGAACCCGTTTTCCATCGATGGTTGATGGAAGGAGTACCTTTCTGTTAAAAATATTATATGAAAATGTAAGGGTCTGGACCTCTGGGCGGAGTAAAAATGAGCAAGAGATTTGATTTTATGTTTCCCTTTAATGATAAAAGGTCTACAATGCTTACATGTCACATTAGCATACGTGTATGGTATTAAGTGCCGAAGCTGACATCTTCATGACTCTAACATGACGATTCAATGATTTTCACTGAGCCTTTCACGTGATCTTTAAAGTCGCTCCACTTGAACACGTTCCCCACCCCTGTCTGGCACGACTGAGACATGCGCATGATTTCTTGGTCAGTTATCACATGATCCCAGATGTTGACACCTGTCATTTCACCGATGAAATTTTGAGTGTCACCAAATTTTCCTCCCAGAGAGTCTTGCTCCTGTGCTAGTACCAGCGCGCCACCGCCAGGGATCACGTGGCCTGTGGAAAAAAGCCGATAAATTGGACCGCTCTTTATCTACTTTTCGGGATAACTCTGCAACTTTAGGTATGTTGCATACATTCTCGTCCCCAGCGCCCGCATTCTTTATGGTCTGCGCCGTGGATCACGACTTCCAAGCCGCACTCATTCTCTTCCACAGAGCTATGTGGTGTTACGGCCACGTGAAATAAATACCTTTACGTTACTATTGTTTGCGGCTACTAATTTTAGCGATTTTAGCGAGTTGGGCCAAAATCGCTAAATTTAGTACTCGCTAAAATTTGTCTCGGTCAAATTTAATACGCGTTAATTTAATACCCCCGCCCGCCAGAGGAACACAAAATTAAATACAGTGGCCCTTTTCAACTATATGACAACGTCAGAAGGTAGGGCAACAATTATGAAGGGTTGGGAGAGAGCTGGGATCGCCAGCATCGTGGAAAATATGTCTGATTTCTCTGACGAGGACGACTTTCTAACATTTGCAATTCACTTTGTTCTTTCTGACAATGGTAATGTCTGTTGAATTTTAAGTGACCTCGTTCTATTACTGAACATTTATTTCAATCTTAGCTATATATTAATTTTTTTTCGGAAAATCGCTAAATTTAATAGTCGCTAAATCTTGCTCATAAAAAATCGCTAAAATTAGTAGTCGCTAATAATAGTAACCTTAAAGTAAACGATGCCTTTGGGGCAAGAACGGGCCGCACCCGATTTGTGAGCATGCGTTTAGAACTCGTTCTGCATTTTTAGCAATCAGATTTGTCAGATTTGACAATGAATCGGTGAATCGCGGACTTCCGTTGTTGGAGCCGGCTACAGCTTTTGTTCCCTGGCGCAAATAAGAAGGATCATGGACTCTGGGGACTAGAATGTGTCTCACAGTCATTGTGTTATATGAGGTTTCGGAGCCATATTTGGTGATGGACAAGTTGACTCTACCTGTTTTAAAATCTGTACCAGAATCCCCTAGCTTGCCATCTTTGAACAACTTCCATGATCCAGCGGTATTATCCCACGTTGCGCAGATGTGGTGCCACTTTCCATCGTTTGCAGATACAGAAGTTTGTCTAAAGAGAGGAGTAGAAAGTTAGTGTCAGCATCATATAGATTTGTTCCTGTTTTCAGCTGTTAGATAGTTGTACCTTTCACCGTTATGAATTGCATATCATCAAAAAGCTGTCATGGGAAAATGCGTAACACTTTGATAGTGTAACATGGTTTGGTTAGAATCTTTGTTTCAGCACTGAGCAGCGAGGTGAATTGTGTTTAGATGTTATAAAAATGAGCAACTTGTTTAACTGTTTGGGTCATTTGATTAGCCAAATTAGCCCAGATTTCTCACAGATCAGTTATAGAGGCAATTACGGATTCGCTTGGAAAGTAATTTTCAATTTTAATTATCTGTGAAACGAGTTAAATAAAACATGTAAAACGCTGTGTAAAATTGACTTTGAAAACTTTTTCTAGTGTGACTAGGGTGTATGACTAATTTATATTAAAGGCAAATGGAATGTAAGCTTGCAAATGTTAATACCTGGAAGAGCCTGCCACCTCAAAAGAAAAAGCATTGTAGTTAAACAAGATCAGTTCGTTGTATGACCCAGGCACAGCATAGCTTAGTGGTGTTCCTTTATTTCCCGTATCAGTGACTTTCATCCACAGACAAATCGTCAAGGCTGTTAGGCTTGGCATGGCATTATTTATGATGACGTAATCACTGGTACCTTTTTTCGGGAACAACAGATCGTAGCCTAGGAAAGAAATTTTACACAAAAAATCATTTCTTTCTGTTTATCTTGGAGAATTTCAGCGACAAATGGGAGTATTTTCCTGCCAAATAATGCCACAGATCTTGTTAAACATTAATCTTTAACTCCCAGAAATTAAGTTTCGCACTTGAAAATCGTGCATTGTACCTTATAGTCTTAAAATTTGCTGGATGCTTTTAAACAATGGAACGAACATTGACCACTTTAGTGTTTTTGCAGAAGCCCCAATGAACGCTCTAAGAGAAAAAGAAGGAAAGTACTACCCCCGGGAGTTAACGCGCTAAATTTTATGGAAGGGATCTCACCCATTCAGTCCTTATTTTCTCAACAAAACTTCAAATAATCAAAAATACTCCTGAACCAAACATTTGGTGTGCCTTGTAAAAGTAGCTGACACTTTGGCTTTGTCTCGCAGTTGCTATGCCAAATTTACCGCTAGTTATTAAGTACACTCTGCCAGAAAACCCCTCTCCCCCATCCAAATGTTGTATGAAAGGGCGTCCAAAAAAAATTTGCAACATTGATAGGGTTATTGGGGGGGGGGGGGGGGGTATTGTTAAAAAAGAGGGACGAAAGAATGAAATTGCAGCAAATAACAATGAGTTAAGGCCTAAAACGAAAGCGTGTCGACACTTTTGTAACTTGTTGTAGGTTAATGAGTAGTTTAATGCCGTGGGGTTTTGGCCCAACCGTAAGGCCAAAACTTGAGGAGGCATCACCGTAGTCCGAACGTTTCTATAGAAATACTTACAGTATGAATATGCCGTCTGACCGGACGAAACCCCTTGATGGCAACAGTAATTGCAGATTTACAGTTTTAAATGAGCAGAGTCAGAGATAGGCAGAGTTTATCTCCAGACTTCGGCGTAAAAAAAAAGTTGACGTTTAAGTTGTGTTGTCGCCAGACTTCAAAAATTACAAATTGACCCAAGATGTTGTTTACCTGTATGCAACGGTATAATAACAATAAAAAGCGTCAGATACGTCCGATCTAAAATACCCATAAAGCCAACTGTAGCTTACCAGTTGACTTGAATGGATAAAAGACTCAAACAGTCCACCACCGGCTGAGATTTGGTAGACGGCTTGCGGCATTTGAGATACATAAAATTAAATTTGTAACTGAAACTTGTCAAGACGAAAACACAAGGGGTCCATACAAGCGGTGTGACTGTTTGTATGTTTAAAATATAAAGATATGTAAAAGAATATCGAAAGGCATTTATTGTCTTTAAAAAAGTGCGAGTAATGTCTGCAATGAAGCTCAAAAATAACCGTAAATCTACCTCATGTGCTTATTTTGTCGTCTCTGCGGCTCAAAATAGCGAATTTGAGTGGTTTGAAGGGTTTTGCTATTATTTTGAGCATAGTTGTAGACAAAAATCGAAGTATTTTTTACCACAATAAGTGCATTTCGATATTCTCATAAATTTCTCTACATTTTAAACAAACAGTCACATCGCTTGTATGGGCTCCCTGTGCATTTCCTTAGATAACACAGACCTACTTTTGCTTACTTTCAGATAGTCTATCGATAGAAGAACTAGGAACTTTCGCTTACCTCCATCCGCCTCCACTCTATGACAGTTATTTTCAATGATTTTTACTGAGCCTTTCACGTGATCTTTAAAGTCGCTCCAGTTGAACACGTTCCCCACCCCTGTCTGGCACGACTGAGACATGCGCATGATGTCTTGGTCAGTTATCACATGATCCCAGATGTTGACACCTGTCATTTCACCGATGAAATTTTGAGTGTCACCAAATTTTCCTCCCAGAGAGTCTTGCTCCTGTGCTAGTACCAGCGCGCCACCGCCAGGGATCACGTGACCTGTGGAAAAAGACGATAAATTGGACCACTCGTTATCTACTTTTCGGGATAACACTGCAACTTTAGGTATGTTGCTTACATCCTCGTCCCCAGCGCCCGCATTCCGTATGGTCTGCGCTGTGGATCACGACTTTCAAGCCGCACTCATTCTCTTCCACAGAGCTATGTTTCGTTACGACCACGTGAAATAAATAAACAATGCCTTTGGGGCAACAATGGGCCGCACCCAATTTGTAAGCATGCATTTAGAACTCGTTCTGCATTTATAGCAATACTTTTTGTCAAATTTGAAAATGAGTTGGTGAATCGGGGACTTCATCCTCATCATCATCATCATTTTATTTATTTGCCACTTTAGAATTACAAATACAAATAAATTAAAAAAATAGGGCGAGGAGACCTCCAAGAAACCACAAGGCTTATGGGGGAGGCCACCTCGGGTTAGTAATAAGTTTGTAATTTCGCTGTGAATGTGCAGCTAGGCCAATTTCAGACTCATTTTATTAGAAATTTAATCATTTTTTTCTTAAAAGAAGAGAAGCTACTCGAACCAGTGATCGATTCTGGTAGAGAATTCCAAATTTTAGGACCCTGGAAAAGTATTGTAAACTGCTTTAGATTTGTACGACAGTGATGTGGTCGATAACACTTGGCTATTCTTGTATCATAACTGTGTACTTGACTACTAGTAGAAAACAAATTGTGAAACATCGGGGGCAATAATTGGTTATGATAATAAAACATAAATTTTGCTATTTGCAATGCATTGACTTGGAAGATATCTAAGATGCCCAGTTTAGCAAATAAGGGGGCAGAATGTTCTCGATAGTCTGAGTTGGTAATAGCTCGCACAGCACGTTTTGACCACCAAATTTTGTTTCCGGTGTCGGCTACAGCTTTTGTTTCCTGGCACAAACACGAAGCATCGTGGACTCTGGGAACTAGAATATGTGGTATAGGCATTGCGTTATACGAGTTTCGGAGCCATATTTGGTAATGGACAAGTTGATTCTACCTGTTTTAAAACCTGTACCAGAAGCCCCTAGCTTGCCATCTTTGAACAACTTCCATGATCCAGCTGTATTTTCCCACGTTGCGCAGATGTGGTGCCACTTTCCATCGTTTGCAGATACAGACGTTTGTCTAAAGAGAGCAGTTAAAAATTATTATCAGCGTCATATAGATTTGTTCCTGTTTTCAGCTGTTACATAGTTGTACCTTTCACTGTTATGAATTGCATATCGTCAAAAAAGGTGTCATGGGAAAATGCGTAACACTTTGTTAGTTTAACATGGTTTGGTTAGAATCTTTATTGCATCACTGAGCAGCGAGGTGAATTGTGTTTTGATGCTATAAAAAATAACAACTTGTTTAACTGTTTGGGTCATTTAATCAGCCAAATTAGCCCAGATTTCCCACAGATCAGTTATAGAGGCAGCCACGGATTCGCTTAAAAGAAATTTTCAATTTTATTTATCTGTGAAACGAGTTAAATAAAACGCTGTGTAAAATTGACTTTGAAAACTTTTTTTAGTGTGACTAGGGTGACTAAGTTATATTAAAGGCAAATGGAATGTTAGCTTGTAAATGTTAATACCTGGAAGTGCTTGCCACTTCAAAAGAAAAACCATTGTAGTTAAACAAGACCAGTTCGTTGTCTGACCCAGGCACAGCATAGCTTAGTGGTGTTCCTTTATTTCCCGTATCAGTGACTTTCATCCACAGACAAATTGTCAAGGCTGTTAGGCTTGGCATTGCATTATTTATGATGACGTAATCACTGGTACCTTTTCTCGGGAACAACAGATCGTAGCCTAGGACAAGAAATTTTACACGAAAAATCATTTCTTTCTGTTTATCTTGGAGAATTTCAGCGACAAATAGGAGTATTTTCATGCCAAATGATGCCGCAGATCTTGTTAAACATTAATCTTTAACTCCCAGAAATTAAGTTTCGCACTTGAAAATCGTGCATTGCACCTTATAAACTTAAAATTTGCTGGGTGCTTTTAAACAATGGAACGAACATTGACTACTGTAGTATCTTTGCAGAAGCCCCAATGAACGCTCTAAGAGAAAAAAAAAGAAAGTACTACCTCCAGGAGTCAACGCGCTAAATTTTATGGAAGGGATCTTACCCATTCAGTCCTTACTTTTTAAACAAAACTTCAAATAATCAAAAATACTCCTGAACCAAACATTTGGTGTGCTTTGTAAAAATAATCCCGTTGGAGATAAAATAAGCTAAAGTAAGTAACGGATATCCGTTTTATCACCGCAAACAGACCTCAGACAGTCTTAGTCAAAAGTAGTTGACACATTGACTTCGCCTCGCAGTTTCTATGCCAAATTTACCGCTACTTTTTAATTTTCATGATCATCAAACTCCGCCAAAAGAACCCTATCCCCCATCCAAATGTTGTATGATTGTAGCAAAGGGCCTCCAAAAACAATTTACAACATTGATAAGGTTATGGGTGGGGGGTTTAAAAGAGGGGCGAAAGAATGAAATTGCACCAATTAACAATGAGGTGAGGCCTAAAACGAAAATGTGTGAACACTTTTGTAACTTATTGTAGGTTAATGAGTAGTTTAGTGTCGTAGAGTTTTGGCCCAACCGTAAGGTCAAAACTTGAGGAGGCATCACTGTAGTCTGAACGTTTATATAGAAATACTTACAGTATGAATATGCCGTCTGACCGGACGAAACCCCTTCATGGCAACAGTTATTACAGATTTACAGTTTTACATGAGCAGAGCCAGAGAAAGGCAGAGTTTATCTCCAGACTTTGACGTATAAAAAAATCGACGTTTAATTTGTGCTGTCGCCAGACTTCAAAAATTACAAATTGACCCAAGATGTTGTTTACCTGGATGCAACGGTATAATAACAATAAAAAGCGTCAAAAACCTGAGATCTAAAAGACCCATAACGCCAACTGTAGCTCACCAGTTTCGCATCTTTCTCCAAACCAACCACTCTGGCATTGGCAACTGTATTTTCCTTCTGCTTCGTTGGTGCAGTGCCCTCCATTCAAGCACGGGTCCGAATCACATGCCTCCATTGCTAGAGAAGAATGTTTAGAATCTGAACTTCCATAGGCTAAGTTATTAGTTTCTAAAGAAAATGTTAGATAGATAGAAGGACAGATAGACAGAAAGACAGATAGGCAGGCAGACAGACAGACAGACAAACAGACAGAGATACGGACGGACGGACGGATGGAACGATAGATATAGAAACTTTGTTAAAGTATCAAAACCTTATAGCCTGGGAGAATCCATACTAATTTAGGGACGCAAAGTAAATACATAGTTGTGCTGCCTCGACGGGCAACGCATTAGTTAATTATCAACTGGAAGCGCCCCAGTGACTGGAAGTTGATACATGTACAGTAAAGCCTTGCCCAAACTTATTTTCCCAGAAGTAATTTTAGAAAAAAACTAAAACTGGAAAGTGCCGGACTTTCAACGCTAATAATTTTTTCAAGATTCAACCAAACGCTGCCAAACTTTGCTAGTTTATCAAAACTTTATCTGGGAAAAATTTGATAGGATAGGTCGTTGTGTCGAAAACTTGACGTTACCATGGCAACGTTATTTTGACAGACCATTTTTCCCAAATTTGTAATTTTTGTGTTCCTATTGACGAAAAAATAACTTTAATGCAGTTATTTTCACCTTTTCAGGATTTTTTGCACCGTTTTATTGATTTTGAGAACTTTTCAGTAATTTTGGGTGGTTTTCTGACGTCTTGGGAAGGAATTGAAGTCCAAGAAGTTACGTGGGGGGGGGGGGGGGGTTGGGGAAATCCGCCCCCTCCGGTCTGAAAAGATCCAAAAAAGCCCGGTCTGAACAGGGTTAAGTATTAGTTTAATTACCAAAGGTTTATACAAGAATGGGAAATTCTCATGGTTGAGAAGTTTGGCGTGTGACTATGCATTCACCGCGCTAGGCCATTAATACAGAATTTTAAGGCTCGGTTACTAAGCCACGCCACCTTTGTCATCCAGGCAAATAGACATGGCGATGAGATGGTGAATGAAATTTCGCTCATTCGAAAGAAATCGCTTCAAGTTCGGATATTCAAAACACTGGGAAGGTTGGAAAATGATAATCAAGGCCTTTGCACCAAAAAGATCTCCAAGAAATGCGTCAAGGAATTAAGAGATCGTCAACACAGTTTTTTCGTAGATCACGCGGGCATGACAAACCGGTGTAAGTTTGAGTGACCGAAATTTTTCTCTTCGGGCCGGAGCTACTCATTTCAAAACGGAAATCACAATAGGTCATTGGTTACCAGATCACAATAGGTCATTGGTTACCAGATGAATGTCTTGTTCATATTGTTTCTATTGTTTCATTTTATTGCTTAACTTATTTGCAAATTGATTCGCATTCGATGTATTAAACTTGTGTTTGTTGTTTCCATGTTTCAGATCTATATTTCGTCCTTTTTGATATTCAACCTTTAAAAATTATACTAAAACCGTCACAGTTATTCGCCTCAGGCCCAGTGAACATATTCCCCAGTATGTCCCGAGCAAGCTAGGTTAATAAGTAGTTTAATGTCCCGAAGGTGTTTTGGCCCGAGGAGACATCATAAATAGAAATTACTTACAGAGTAAATATACAGTCTATATTCCGGACGAAACCTCGAGTTGGCAACGATAATTGCAGTCAACAATTATTGCAGATTTACAGTTTTACATAAGCAGAGCGAGACTTAGGCAGAGTTTATCTTCAGACTTTGACGAAAAGAAAATTTAACGTTTAATTGTGCTCTCTACAATTCACAAGGTGTCAATTAAGACGAAAGAAACAGAGTTTCTTTGTTCAAGAACGATGGCGAACATATCTACAAATTTGTTCGCGATGAACGGTTAGCAAGACTTATTCCAAAACCACCATTTGCCCGACATAAACTACTTGACTGGATAAAAGACTCAATCAGTCCACCACCGGCTGAGATTTGGAAGACGACTTGCGGCATTTGAGATACATAAAATTAAATTTGTAACTGAGACTTGTCAAGAAGAAAACACAAGGGGTCCATACAAGCAGTGTGACTTTTTGTATGTTTAAAATATAAAGAAATGTAAAAGAATATCGAAAGGCACTTATTGTCGTAAAAAAAAGTGCGAGTAATGTCTGCATTGAAGCTCAAATACAAACGTAAATCTACCTCATGTGCTTATTTCGTCGTCTCTGCGGCTCAAAATAGCGAATTTGAATGGTTTGAAGGGTTTTGCTATTAGTTTGAGCATAGTTGTAGACATCAATTGCAGTATTTTTTACCACAATAAGTGCATTTCGATATTCTCATAAATTTCTCTACATTTTAAACAAACAGTCACATCGCTTGAATGGGCTCCCTGTGCATTTCCTTGGATAACACAGACCTACTTTTGCTTACTTTCAGATAGTCTATCGATAGAAGAACTAGGAACTTTCGCTTACCGCCATACGCCTCCACTCTAAGACAGTTATTTTCAATGATTTTCACTGAGCCTTTCACGTGATCTTTAAAGTCGCTCCACTTGAACACGTTCCCCACCCCTGTCTGGCACGACTGAGACATGCGCATGATTTCTTGGTCAGTTATCACATGATCCCAGATGTTGACACCTGTCATTTCACCGATGAAATTTTGAGTGTCACCAAATTTTCCTCCCAGAGAGTCTTGCTCCTGTGCTAGTACCAGGGCGCCACCACCAGAAATCACGTGACCTGTGGAAAAAAGACGATAAATTGGACCGCTCGTTATCTACTTTTCGGGATAACACTGCAACTTTAGGTATGTTGCATATATTCTCGTCCCCAGCGCCCGCATTCCTTATGGTCTGCGCCGTGGATCACGACTTTCAAGCCGCACTCATTCTCTTCCACAGAGCTATGTGGCGTTACGACCACGTGAAATAAATAAACGATGCCTTTGGGGTAGACTTGCTCCAAGTCGCTAGTTTGATTCTTAGGAGACCACTGAATACAGAAACGGAGGGCGCGCGTGGGTATGAAAAACAAAATGGCGGAGGATCGTGTCGGAACGAGCGACTTGTCTCACCTGCAGCGCGCCAATTCTGAAATGTGGCGTCGCCGGTGGATTTTTTCACCGGTGGCGCCATCGAGATTATGTCAATCATATTATTGCGTGCGAACTTACTGAGCGCGCGCTGCTCGCCGATTTAGCGCGCTCTGCTCGCGAGACACGGTTGCATTTTTATCTCTTTAGCAGACTTGTTTCCTTCCGACATCGGCAGTTAGACCAGTTTTTGAACAAACAACACAAATGTGTTCTTCTGTGCCTATCCCTTTTCAATCTTATAGAAATGAGAGAGCTTTAAAAGCCATGAGTATCTTTTCCCACAAAAAAGAGAGGAAAATCTCAATTTTAACACACGCATTGGCGCGCGTCAACTGCACACGGCGCACGAAACTGACGTCAACACGGTAAAAGAAACCAACTCAATGCGCACCAAATGATGCATTTCTCGCGACAAAAACATCAGCCAGAATCGATTTCCTGCAAGTGACACATTCCTCGACGCACGAACAAATAAATTCCGCGCGGTCACTCGCGCGCGATTTCAAAGCGAGCTTACTCAAGTAACTCTATCGAAACGAAACGAGCGACTTGGGACAAGTCTACCTTTGGGGCAACAATGGGCCTCACCCGATTTGTGAGCAGGCGTTTAGAATTCGTTCTGCATTTTTAGCAATCCGATTTGTCAGATTTGACAATGAGTTGGTGAATCGGGGACTTCCGGTGTCGGCTACAGCTTTTGTTCCCTGGCGCAAACAGGAAGGATCGTGGACTCTGGGAACTAGAATATGTCTTATAGTCATTGCGTTATACGAGTTTCGGAGCCATACTGGGTGATTGACAAGTTGATTCTACCTGTTTTAAAATCTGTACCAGAAGCCCCTAGCTTGCCATCTTTGAACAACTTCCATGATCCAGCTGTATTTTCCCACGTTGCGCAGATGTGGTGCCACTTTCCATCGTTTGCAGATACAGACGTTTGTCTAAAGAGAGCAGTTAAACATTATTGTCAGCATCATATAGATTTGTTCCTGTTTTCAGCTGTTAGATAGTTGTACCTTTCACTGTTATGAATTGCATATCATCAAAAAAGGTGTCATGGAAAAATGCGCAACACTTTGTTAGTCTAACATGGTTTGGTTGGAATCTTTGTTTCAGCACTGAGCAGCGAGGTGAATTGTGTTTTGATGTTATAAAAATTAGCAACTTGTTTAACTGTTTGGGTCATTTAATCAGCCAAATTAGCCCAGATTTCACACAGATCAGTTATAGAGGCAACCACGGATTCGCTTTAAAGTAATTTTCAATTTTAATTATCTGTGAAACGAGTTAAATAAAACGCTGTGTAAAATTGACTTTGAAAACTTTTTCTAGTGTGACTAGGGTGTATGACTAAGTTATATTAAAGGCAAATAGAATGTTAGCTTGTAAATGTTAATACCTGGAAGTGCTTGCCACCTCAAAAGAAAAACCATTGTAGTTATACAAGACCAGTTCGTTGTCTGACCCAGGCACAGCATAGCTTAGTGGTGTTCCTTTATTTCCCGTATCAGTGACTTTCATCCACAGACAAATTGTCACGGCTGTTAGACTTGGCATTAAATTATTTATGATGACGTAATCACTGGTACCTTTTTTCGGGAACAACAGATCGTAGCCTAGGACTAGAAATTATACACAAAAACTCATTTCTTTCTGTTTATCTTGGAGAACTTCAGAGACAAATGGGAGTATTTTCCTGCCAAATGATGCCGCAGATCTTGTTAAACATTAATCTTTAACTCCCAGAAATTAGGTTTCGCACTTGAAAATCGTGCATTGCACCTTATAATCTTAAAATTTGCTGGGTGCCTTTAAACAATGGAACGAACATTGACCACTGTAGTATCTTTGCAGAAGCCCCAATGAACGCCCTAAGAGAAAAAAACGGAAAGTACTACCCCCGGGAGTCAACACGCTAAATTTTATGGATGGGATCTTACCCATTCAATCCTTATTTTCTCAACAAAACTTCAAATAATCAAAAATACTCCTGAACCAAACATTCAGTGTGCTTTGTAAAAGTAGTTGACACATTGGCTTCGCCTCGCAGTTTCTATGCCAAATTTACCGCTAGTTATTAATTTTCATCACAATCCGCCAAAAAAAGCCCCTCTCCCCCATGCAAATGTTGTATGATTGTAGCAAAGGGCCTCCAAAAACAATTTACAACATTGAAAGGGTTATGGGTGGGGGGGGGGGGGGGGTGGGGTTAAAAAGAGGGGCGAAAGAATGAAATTGCAAATCGAAAATGTGTCAACACTTTTGTCACTTATTGTAGGTTAATAAGTAGTTTAATTTCGTGGGGTTTTGGCCCAACAGCAAGGCCAAAACTTGAGGAGGCATCACTGTAGTCCGAACGTTTATATAGAAATACTTACAGTATGAATATGCCGTCTGACCGGACAAAACCCCTTGATGGCAACAGTAATTACAGATTTACAGTTTTACATGAGCAGAGCCAGAGATAGGCAGAGTTTATCTCCAGATTTTGACGTAAAAAAATCGACGTTTAATTTGTGCTGTCGCCAGACTTCAAAAATTACAAATTGACCCAAGATGTTGTTTACCTGGATGCAACGGTATAATAACAATAAAAAGCGTCAAAAACCTGAGATCTAAAAGACCCATAACGCCAACTGTAGCTTACCAGTTTCGCATCTTTCTCCAAACCAACCACTCTGGCATTGGCAACTGTATTTTCCTTCTGCTTCGTTTGTGCAGTACCCTCCATTAAAGCACGGGTCCGAATCACATGCCTCCATTTCTAGAGAAGAATTCAGAATCTGAATTTCTACTGAAATTTTAATAGGCTAAGTTATGAGTTTCTAAAAAATGTTAGATAGATAGACAGACAGACAGAAAGAAAAACAGACAGATAAACAGACAGACAGAAAGTCGGGACGGACGAACGGACGAACGGACGAACGGACGAACGGACGAACGGACGAACGGACAAACGGACAAACGGACAAACGGATGGACGGCCAGCCAGATGGATGGATCGATAACTTTGTTAAAGTATCAAAACCTTATTAATTTAGAGACACAAAGTAAATACATAGTTGTGCTGCCTGACGGGCAACACATTAGTTAATTATCAACTGGAAGCGCCCCAGTGACGGGAAGTTGATATGAAATAGAACAAATGCGTCTGGGAATTTACTATCTCGGTTTCTTTAAACTACTCAGCTTGTGAAAAAAAAACATACGCGCGTATTTCCTAAACTTCAAACTTTTTTGAGAGTAAAACGTATCCGGCAAGGGTTATATGTTCAGAAACTGTCTTGTTTTGGTTTCCTTTGTATTTTGCGTTGAAGTTGCTGTTGCTGATTTCATTTTCTGCTTATTACACTGACTTAATTACCTTGTTCGCTTTTAACACAAATGTCTTCATTTTTCTCCCAGCCTTCTGGGCATTTCTCAAGACATTCCCCCGTGTCAGCTTTCTTTACATAGCGGCATGCATTACAGTCGGTAGCCAGAGGTTTGCCCTTTGAGGTTCTTCGACATCCTTAAAAAAATAATAAAATAAAATCAAAGAAACCCAAAACGTTATTTGGACATTGGGACCTATGTTTAGCAATACTAGACTATAAGTTGTTTCATTTCACAGAAATCCAATTTATTTTTTCATGTAACAGGATGCTATGATCAATTGGAAATCGCAATGAATTACAGGGATAACAATGCTGTGTTTCATTAGAGATATTTCCTTACCTTGGTTTGGATCGCACAGCTCGTGACAATTTTGCACGCACATGTTCATTTCTTTATCAAGCACAGTGTCTCCTCTACAGTTGGCTTTGGTCAGGTGACGTGATATGATGTGCGCGTCAATTACCTCCAATGGCTTCTCCCCATTTCCAAATGAGTAGAAACGGACAGACGATGGATTGTCTCTGTCAATCATTGCCAAGTAGACGTCACCGAACTCAGTCGTCCCTTGACTTTTTCCGTACTCAATCACGGTGCTTGCTCTGGTTTCTTTTACACATACAAAGTAGGACTGGTAGAGAATATCAGAACCCAAGCCGACTGCGTTGACATCAACGGTGGAAACCATGAGTTTCTGAGACTGTTAAAAATGACAAGACATGAGTAATCAGCTATAAAATGAAGTTGCTTTCCGATTAAATTTACATACTTGGCATTCAAAAATCAATTGGCGGTTTATATAAACTTAAAATTGCTTCCTATATTTTATTTTACTTACTCACTTTTTTATTTGTTATTACTGGAGAATTTTTGCCCCGTGTGCGATTTGGACCCACCCCCTCCCAACCACCTGCACCACATAATTCTGATTAAAACCCAAGTAAAGGCCAAGTTAATGATTTGCGACCGCAATAACGACAAGGGAGAATGCGCGAGGGATACAGGCCATGTTTTATATGTATATACTCAAGAAATTAAAAGGAGTTTAAAAATTGAAATAAATTATTACGATACCAGATATGGTCTTTGTTATCTGACATTTGTGCATGTCCTCTGATCTATTTAGTTTGCGATATTTGGATTTCCCAAAGTTATAAAGTTATAAAGCGCTGCCTTGCTGTAAACCATAAAAAAGAGACCCTGTTCAATCTTGCAAATAAGGTGATCACCAGTTTTTAGTAATTTTAGCCAACTATATTAAGTATCAGTCTTACCTTAAATATTCCAACACCTGCAGACGATATTTGCACATAATACCACGTATTTTTCATTTCCGGAACTGCGGCGAATATGACAAACACAGTTCCCTTTGATGATGCCGTGAAGTGAAGACATTTTCCTTCTTTGTTGCTAGGGTCAAACCGTAAGGCGTTGGACCATTTCACGTTACATGGAAGGTAGCCAACTACCGTATCCATCTGAAAGATGTTTTTAGCTGGCCATTCAGCATGTGCCATAATCGTGCCAACTTTGGCCGGTGCCAAATCCTGAAAAGCTTCTTTTGAAGCATCGAGGTCTTCATTTGTCAAACTGAGATATCCGTTTCGTGGATTGTATGTCAAGACCAGTCCGAGGATGCAAATCTTATTATTTTCACCACCGTAACTGCACGAAGAAGTCATATCAATGTCGTCATGATTTGTACTAGCGAACCATTCACCGTTGAAATATCGCACGTACCTTTCCATGCGGGGCGTTATAGCAACTGGTCCTTTAAATGATCCGACTAGGTGTACGTTTGAGCTAAAGACAACCAGAAAAATCGTTTCATCTTTTATTATCGCATCCCAACTTGGTTTGCCGGCTTTTGCTTGAAACTTAAAATTCTCCGTCTGACAACCAGGTCTTCCAGCAGGTAGGGTTATGTCCGATACCGATATGGGACCCTAAAAGAAGAAAAAATTCAAAACTTTTACCAGAGTTCAGTAATAGAGGAAAATGGTTAGGAAACCTATGTTTAAGAGTAAGAACCTATTGTTTTTTATGTTGGACGGGTCACGACCCTGCACCTCTTTTGTTTTGCTTTTATACACTATGCATGAGTAACGTAATCGCAATGTTTCTATTGGTTGCATAAACACACGTCACCACCTATTGTATTTTGTCAGGTTTTTTGCAGGGTCAACCCACAAAATAGCGAACAAAAACATACAACAAAGAACTTTGCCAGGCTTTCTAACCATTTCCCTCTATCAACCATGCTTTTACAATGAGGAATGATTATAACGATTCCAAAATATCTTGCTGACAACTCTCTTTTAGGCGCTCTTTTAAGTACATTTACACGCAGTGCCACCCTTCTCATAGGATCCTACCTATTGGAATCCATGGGATTAGGATTTGTCTCTTAGAGATTTTGTGGTAGATACTGTAGTGTCGTGGTATTGCGTTACTGTCATGCGCACTAGAGTATTGAAAGGATTACTGCATTTACTGTGTTGGAGAATAAAGAACAAGTCTCCATAACAAGACTCCATAATTGGCGACGAGGATAACTCAAGCAAACTCCACTACATCATGCACTCCACTTTGTCGTCACCTTGGATCGAATAGACTGGGTAAACAATGTTAAATCATGTTTAGTTCTCTACACCACGTGCGCTGACCGCCATTTGAGCAAGCTGGGAAACCAAAGTTGAACACTAATATACTGTAGTCACAAGATTAAATCGGAAAATTACCTCAAAATATTACACGAGTCGATTACAAAATTGCCGAATCGAAAGGACGAATGTCTTACCTCCATTTCCTTCATTTTCCGTCCATGAAGACAATGCTTCAGTAGGCCCGCGTTCGAAAAAAAGGCTGAGACGTTTCGAAGTGTACTTCGTCGCTCATGACGTGAAAGAGGCAACTTGCAAAAGAGCGCTGCTTCTTTACTTCGCTGGTGAAGAAGACAGCGACATATTTGAAACTCTTCCAGATCGAGAGAAGAGAAGGACTTTGCGAAAGCAGCAACTGCTTTGAATGCTTATTTTCAACCAAAAGTAAACAAGACCTTCGAAATATACATGTTCAGAAATGCTACTCAGAATTCCGGTGAATCGCTAGATTCCTACTATACTGCACGTGAGGCGTCTGGCTCAAACATGCAAGTTTAGCAACGAAGATGAAGAAATCAAGTCGCACATATATAGTCCTGTCGTTTTCTTCACGATTACGGCGAAGAGCTCTACGAGAAGACATGGATCTCAAAGCCATACTCGACTATGGTCATGGTCTAGGAATGTCTGAAAAACAAGTTAAAAGCATCGAGGAACAGGAAATGTTAGCCAAAGTAGCGGAAGTCCAAACAGTAAAAGAGGAAAAGCTTAAGTTTGAAAACACGATGTGTTACAGGTGTGGAGAAAATTAACCTCACAAAGGAGGTGTCCAACACTGAATGAAACTGGCAAACAGTGTCACAGGAAAGCTTCTTCACCAAAGTATGCAGAAGCAGATTAACTTCCAAAAAAGGTACCGGTTGTGTAGCGGACAAGAAACATTGCGATGAATCCACCGATGAAGAATACACCTTTTCATGCGTGACAACTTGGGATACAACCGTTAACTGAAATTGACTCAGGAGCGGGAATGAATGTCATTAGACACATGCTTCTTCAATCAGCTGGAAAACCTACATTATACCTACCTCGAAGAAGATCTTTGGTTAGAGATCTATTGAGCACTTACCAATCGTTGACAAGTTTGAGGCCGAAATTAAGACCGGAGTGACCAGCAAATCGCCGGTCACGCAATTCTGCGTTGTTGATTGATTTGATGGAAATTTGTTAGGTTACGAGACAGAAACTGATCTCGAACTGTTTCACATAATAAACAGTGTGTCGACACCCAAAGTCGATAACATCGTTGAGGATTACAAAGATTGCTTTGGTGGGCTTGGAAAGATGAAAGGCAAAACTGCAAAATTACATGTTAATGACTGCGCAAAACCACTGGCCCAGAAGTACCGCAGATCATCATTTGACATCCGTGACCAAGTCGAGGGTGAGCTCAAACATCTAGAGGAACTTGACATATCATAGAAAAAGTTGAAGGTCCACGCCCCTGGGCCTCTCCGATAGTGGTGGCCCCAACGAAGACAGAAATATATGCGTCGATGTGAGAGCGGCTAATCAGGCTACCCATTGTAGATGGAGGAAAAACCATTGTAGTGTGTGCCAGCCGCTCACTCACTGATTGCGAAAGTCTCTACAGTCAAAAATAATGTTGTTTACAAGCCAGGAGCAAACAATCCAGCTGATTACACGAGTCGTCATCCGGACGCAAACAATCGCAGGATGCCCACCCTTTATCAAGTGTTGATGCCTATATTAACATTGTAACCAATAATGCGGGCCACCTTGCAGTTACGCTTCAAGAAGTTAAAGATGCGACAGCAGTTGATGAAACATTGCAGAGCCTAACAAGAGTGATAGCAACTCAAAAGTGTAACGAGGCTAGAAAATATGTCAGTCAGCACCAACAGATCAAACAGGATCGGAGCGGCCAGTATCAAATGGCGTGGTTCTAAGAGGAATCAGCATAAAAGTTCCTGAGAAGCTACGAGGTCGAATAATTATGCTAGCCCACAGTGGTCATCAGGGGATTGTCAACACGAAGCGTCTTTCGAGAGGTTCAGTCTGGATTCCAAGTAGTCAAAGGGTGCCTACTGTGTCAAGCTGCGAACCATGATCCAAAACCAGTATGTGAACCTCTATAAATGTCCCTTTTACCACTAGGCACATGGCAAGAGCTCTCCGTGGACTTCTGTGGGCCCCTTTTCAAGTGGCGACTACTTTGCTAGTCGTGACTGGTGATTTCAGTCGGTATCCAAAAGTTGAAATCTTGAGGTCAGCATCAGCAAAGGCAGTGATTCCTCACGTTGACAGCATCTTTGCCAGGCAAGAAAGCTCCGACGAAGTAGGAACAGATAATGGTCCACCATTCAACAGCGAAAGTTTTTAGTTGTTTGCCACTCAACTGAATGACTCAGAGCAAATGGAGAGCAGAGAGGATAATGAAGACACTAGAGAAGTAATTAGGACAGCCGTCATTCAAGCAAGAACTGGAAGCAAGAGTTTTTCACCTCAATTTCTTCGACAGTACACACAGTACAGAGCTACCCCTCATAGCACCACCGGAAAGTATCCTTCGGAGTTGCTGAATGGACGAAAACTCAAGTCCACATTACTTTTGGTGCAGTATGGTCAGACATCCCCAGAGAACAGACAAGCTTATGCCAAAAAAGGATAAGATGAAAGAGTATGCAGACAAGTGCAGCCATGCCAAAAGCACCAAGCTGAATGTTGGTGACAAAGTACTGATAAAAACAACCAAAACAGAAAAAGATGTCTTCACTATTCAAGCCTGAGCCATTTCAGATCACAGACAAGAAAGGAAGCATGATCCAAGATGGCATATTCTATGAAATCATATCACTTCATATAGACATCGTATTCAACCGGTCGCCATCCCATTTTACTGAGAAAAATAAAGTCACTCGTAAAAAAACGAAAAGCCAAGGAAGATTCTATCCAGCCATTTTCCTTCTATTACCGTCGTGGGGACCTCAGTAGAGAGTTAATTATAAGATTAATTAGTATAATTTCCATAGATGAATTCAAGAATGGGCTATTCCGATTGGTCGAGATGCTCGGTTTATGGTGATATATTCACCGCGCTAGGCGGTGGATATATCTTCTCAAGGTTTGGTTACTAAGCCATGGGACCTTTGCCATTCAGGCAAGTGAACACGGCGGCATTTGCCGAATAAAATTTTCCCTTATTTGAAAGAAATCATTCCAAGTCCTGGACATTTAAAACATTGGGAATTTTGCAAATTAACTACCAAGGCTTTTGGACCGAAAATATTTTCAAGAGATGGTTTTTCAAGGCATTAGAATTGATCGTAAACATGGTGGTTTTGGAGATCTAACGCGGCCTTTCAAAATTAAACTAATTCAGATCGACCGACAAAACATTATTTAGTTCTCTTCTCATTGGAGCTAGTCATTTCGAGAGGATTCACACAATTGCTCAGAAGTCACCAATGATTAAACAAAGGTACAACATATCTATCTTTTTCGTAGTGTTTGTTTGTTCCGTTTTTTTTGCTTAAACTCGAATGTAAATTACGATTTCAATCGATGAATTAAACTGGCTTCGCTTGCAAGCGAGCACTTGTGTTTGTTGTTTTCGTGTTTTCTGTTGTTATTTTGCAGTTCTTGATATTCACCTCTGAATATCAGTACTAAAACAATTATTCGCCTCAGGCTCAGTGATTATTGTTGAATAATCATTTCTCCTTCGGCGAATAATTGTTAATTACGAAATAATTTACCTCTTCCATGTAGATTCCAACGGCTCTTTCGAGGCTGTCCCGTCGTCGCTCGATCACATAAATCAAATCGTCTCGGTCTTTGTATGGACACATCTTTTTTGCTAATGTTCCATTGATTTTGACTTCGTAGTAACTTTCTCCGGTGTCTGGGTCTTTTTTCATGTCAGCTGGATGTGCTTCACAGCCCCAGTCTCTTTCTTCATCAGCAAACAGTGATAAAGGGTTGAACTTTAGAAGATCTGTGATTGGTGCAACCATAAACTTGAAAGGCTTGGGAAAAGTACGAATTGACTCCAACCATTGCTTGATTTCATTTTTTATCGTTGGCGAATTTTCATCTGAGATAATGGCGGCAATTTCTTGGTCTCCCCCTTCAACAGTTATGGAGGTAGAAGAAGTTTTCGATTGTTGTTTTTGGCTGCTTCCTCCTTTATTTTCACTCTTGGCATGGAAACTTGCAAACAGGCTTCTGAACTCCGCCTCCATTACTTGGCTGAACTCTGCTTTGCTTGCGACCTGGTTAGCCTCCATGGATTTAAAAATTTGAAGCCGGCCGCCGAACTTTCCAGATTTTATGTAGTGCGTTCCCCAACGAAGAATGAAATCCTCTGGGATAGGTAAATAGCAATTTAGTCAGTAATATTCACTCACACAGAGGTTCAGTCATGGGCTCGGTAGTGAATCTGTCCGGGGGGGAGGGGGGGGGGGAGTTGGTACGCTATACGAGTAGGTGCTGTTGGATGGGGTCCCCTTATTGATCTTCCTTAGATCAGTGATGACGTTCCAATTTGGCTTTTTAGTCTGAGATGGGGTAGCCGAATGGGTGAAAAATATGTACAATTCATATTTTTCTACTAATCTAAATCAGGTCGTTTTATAAAGTGCGAAAATAAATAGCCGATGTTAGTAGTATTGAGGAGAGAATTTAAGAATAAAACATCGTCTTGTCTTCACTTCCGGTCTGAGATGTAGCAGCAAAATTTTAAATTTCCAAAATGTTTAAATTTTAAAAAGCTCAGAAGCTTTTCATGGTCGGAGACGGATTAGGGTTTCCTAAACCCAGCGAACGACCCCACCCACAAGTAACCTCCGTCCCCGCCAGGAATCTGACATGTTCATTGTGAAAATTGAGATTTACGGAAATTAAAGTTGGCTTTACTCTCACTTAAAGCTATCAACTTTAAAGCTATCGAGCTTTAAGGTATGAATTAAATGTTGTTAAAGGTCTCTAAACAGACCTTTACGCCACCGTCTGTAAATGTGATTTAAACTTGGAGTTAAGACTCAGGAGTCTCTTTATATTCCTTTAAACTTGAATGTAAAGCTGGCATAAAGATCAGCTTTAAAAAATGCAAAGGTTTACGCCAGGTTAACATTAGCTTTACAACACAGTAAAGTTATGTTATATAAAAAAGGATGATTTTGGCAATTCTACGAAACTTAAATATTTTAATATTTAACGATGGTTAAAAATCATTTATAATGGAAGAAATAAAAACTTCAGGTACTTACGAAACTTGATGGCAGCCCCAGGAGCTAAATACGACAACGGCAGTTCCATGAATTCCTGAAGGAAGTTCACACTGAGATCGTCTGGCTTTACTTCGTCTAAATAGATTTCATACCTAAAAAAGTAAAATACCTTGCACTGAATTATAATGAACGGCTCCATTCGAAGTTTCGCGAGGAACAGTCGGCGCTTTATGAAATTATCTTTCTTTGGGGCAAAAGAAATCTTTATTTCTACAGCTTATAGATATTGCATCATGAAAAAGTAGGACAACAACAACAACAACAACAAATTCAAAACTAATTTGTACTGCAACGGTTACAATCGGTTATCATGTACAGCTGCGAGTAACTCGATGTATTTTTATAAAGCACGTTCACTGTATATTAAGTATTCTTCTGGGTATTCTTGCTAAAATATAAGTTCTCAATTAACGAATTTTCAAAAGAAACCAAGGCCTTATATTGGTTACAAACTAAAACCGTCTCTCTCTATTACCGGAATGTTATACATCATCAACTAAAAAGGAACAGTCTTTGATATGTTCTGAAACCTTGTTACGAACGAAGTATCTTTGTAGTAAATGGTAAATGGTTTGAACCCAGGAGTATCAGTAGGTCGTAAAGTATGATCGTCCGGGTGAGAGTAGTTCTGGGAAGAACTGTTGTTGGTGACTGACGTTTCGACAACCTGAGCGGAAGCCATCTTCAGAGTCAAGTGAAAAGTTGTTGTCAGTCGATGATGTTATATGTCTGGTCCGTTGAAGTTGATTGGTCAGTTCAGCCGTGATGTTATTGGCTGTAAGACTCGTGTAGCGGTCGTTGAACCATATTTGCTGGCGTATTCGTCTGACAGTACTCACGTAACTGATGTAGTTGTTCGCAAGTCGTTCGCTCTGTCCTGTAGCTGTGATAGATAACCTACTATCTACAATCTGCTAGCGCTATTTCCCATCAAGTATCCAACGCGCTCAGGCACAAAACGTGCGGCAAAACCACGAGAGAAATTGAGAGGAGGAAGTGAAAACTCTATCGTCCCCATTCCTCTCGCCGCTTCGCCGCTCGTTTTGAGCCCTCTGGCCATCGCAGGCTTACCTGTCAATGTCGATAGAAAAGAGTGCCAGGTATTGCTGTCCTCCACTGAGGGTAGAACTTCCCCAGGCCTTTTTCACACCGGCGTAAAAACCAAAAGCCGAACCTGCCATTCCTGCTTGACGTTGAAGAAATGTTTGGTATTCTGTTCGGCTGTAAAATGACTGCATTGTAGCGCTTGTGTCATAAACACCGTGTACATTCATGGTGTCAGGGACGTCCAAATCATCGTATCTAAAAGAGCAGATATAACTTTATGATGTCAAAAGGCTTTTTTTAATTGGAATAACTGTGAGTCGTTATCCTTTATTTTAAACTGATAGAAAACAACAATTTCACATAACTGTATAACGAAAATGATGTTTTGATTTTTTGAGTGGGCATATTCTGTTCGAAATTAACTGCATTGTAATACACAGGCAACGCAAGTGTCTCGGTTCCAATACGTTAAACTTGAAACTTTTTTTTTTCTGCCACTTTCGGGCATTTTCCAGTTGTACTCGGCAGTTTCTGTTTGCTGCATGAAGCATATTTGTGGTTTTCATATGACGTCAACAAAATACTTAAATCCAAAATCGAGATACCCCTGACTTTTTATCCTTCACTGGCTATTAGATCCGCCGTCTTAAAGATATAACATTTTGAATTTGGAGTTTCGCGCCACACGATATCAAAATGGCCGCTTGAAGGTTGTCACCCATATTTAAAGAAAATGCCTCATCCTGTCATTTTTAACAATCTAAAACATCATAGCCAGAAATTCCGAACCATAGCAGGCGTGACATACGTCATTATATCCAATGCGCTGATTGGCTCACGGCTGTCAAGAAAACAAGTCACGCCAGCGCCGGCGCTGACAAGCCAACTTTCAGCCGAGAAAATAAAAATTATTGTAAATATTTTCTCTTTTCTATAAATATTTCTTGAAATAATCTCTTATATATTCTTTTTTTTTTTTTCTCGTCTTTTGTTTCCCATTTTTCCCAAACCCCTTCAAAAAAAAAGAAGGAGTTTTTAAAAAAAAAAAAAAAAGAAAAAAAAAAATGTGGAAAGTTTACGTGTTCATGAAGGTGAACTGACCGCTTTTTATAGCAGAAGTAAAAGTCAGATGTTTTCATTGATTTCCGGCGGCCATTTTGGAGTCCTTCCCATGGACTCAGTCCAACATGGCGTTTCCATACTGAGCTCTCTAAATTTGTGTAAAACATTTTGACGGATTAACTCAAGTGCGGAATACCATAGAGACCTAAGAATTGGAAACGTTGACTGTCTAGCAATTGTCCACAACCTGTAATATTTTTGATTTTTTTGACTCAACAGTTTTGGAATTTTCTTAGCAGCGCGTGACAGTAGCGTTACTGGCGTGACAGTGAAAAACAGCAATTAACTATAAACTAATTATAAAGTTAATCGATGGTTAAGTAATTTCTGCGATGCCTTTTGGCTTTTATTTCTTTAACAAACTTACGTTGCTCTTCCCTTGCAAGATCGTTGCACAATGCTCATCTTCCGTGATTCGGAACTGAAGTCACCGCGGCCATCAAACCCAACTCCGATAAAGGTAGCGCCGTCAATAAGATTCTATTAACAAGTAATTGAAGTGATTATTTCACATAAAAGTGATTATTTCTCATAAAATCTCATTTGGTAAATGGCAAAAATTCAGCTGTGTCACTTTTTAAAAGTTGATGAGTCTACGAGGAGTCAATAAAGACTATTCCAGCTGCCTCAAGTGGCATCAAAATCGACATTCAGCACTTTATCTTTTAGTGATTATGAAGTCAATATAAGCTTTACCAAGGTGTCACGTGCGTTGTTGGTCGTGCTATGTTGCAAATTAATATCACTTATTAATAATCAATTGTTCTCATCCAGACCGGGAAGGTTTTTATTAAGTTAACACCGGCTAGGGAAGGCTTTCTTTTGGCTGAAAAGTCACGACGCTTTAAATTTTTCCTTTAGTTCAAGGTCTTTATCACATTTGATGTGGTCGTGCCACTCGTAGCTGTGATACTTTAATTGTTCTTAAGCAGTAAACCACGGGCAAAAGCGAATGAACAATACAAAAATAGCTGCTTAAGTGTTCTCGTTCACAGAAAAGTTTGCAAGGTGTGCTTACCAGGCAAATGGTAGTTTTCCACGTAGCTTGATAGCACGGATCGCCTGGTTGATAGTTCTTGCCAAAACATCCATTCATTATCATTCCGCCTACTCCCATAGGAAACATGAATGGTTGCTCTCCTTTTTCTCCCTCTTGTTTCGCATCTTCTCCAGTAATTTCAGCATCAATGTGAAAACCAGAAGGAACAAACAAATCTTCTGTTTTCCAGCCTTTGTCTGGCACGATGTTGATGTCCAACTGAAAATACACCGAAATACCGCTTTTAACTTTCGGATGTAAGGGGAAGGGGGGGGGGGGGGGGGGGGCACCATCAAGAGGTTTCTTCGCAATTTTGAAAAGGGGATTTATCCTACGACGCCGAAACTTTCATAAGCCGTTCCCTCTCAGAAATGGTGATATGTCAACGGTGTGTCCATGAACCATCAACCCACGAGCATTTGTTTTTGTTCCAAATAATCTCATAATAATCTCTCCGAGCTATTTTCTCGCGTGCTCGGCTACTCAAATGAGCTTGAGAAATACGTTGTGAAATATCTTAAAGTAATTGCAATATGTTTTTTACCTTTTTGTCCACAAATTCCGCGGCTTTTTGCTGCTGTTCCCCCATGATCTCTAACTGTTTTTCCACTGCTTGCTTTCCTATTTGCGCTGCCATATTTCGTTTTTTCTTCTTGCCTCGCACTTCCAAAGGTAGCACAGCCCGTCTCTATTTTACATAGAAACATAGAGGTACATAGTAAAGAAAGAAGAACAATACACTTCCGAACAATAACCCCTCTTGCAAAGAATAACACCCTGCCAAGAAAAGACTGTCCTTTTCAGAGAAAAGAATGTCCTTATCAAGAAAAGAATGTCCTTTTCAGAGAAGCTCCCTTTCACAGTTTCAATTTTAAAACGCAAAATGCGTAACCACGACAACACAATTCTTCCCGACAATGATCTCATCCTTAAAAAAGGATTTTGAACTAAAATAAACTCAGAGCTTATTTTCGGCGTTTTTCTTAAACTATCTCTAGTCCAGACTTGAGATTCATACTTAACAAAATAAAATCGGAGCATCTAATAATTACATCAGCATGGAGGGAATTAAAAGTCCTCTTTGACGGGCTAGAGCTCGAATTCAGTAAGCTAAAAATACCTTTCTACTGAAAAATTGTCCTACCTTTTGTTCTTCTATGATCTGTTCATTCATTTCAGAACTCATTGTCCGTTTCTGTCAAAGATACAATTAAATAAGAAATAATGAAAACTTAAATAACTACATTTGCCTAAACGATTACAGTAATGTCTAATTTGAAACATATAATCTTTCTTTATAGACCGAAAGATAGAAGCGTTACATAAATTGGGCATTTACAATGAATGTAACTTAAATAAGTACATTCATTTACACAAACATACGTGAGCTTTAGTTATACTTAGTGTTTGTTATAAGCTTTTCTTTTCATTTTTTGTTTCATTTAATTTTTTTCGGTTTCATTTTTAATGTTTTTAAGTCTAGGGGCATGCCGTCATTGCGCGTATAAGTAAGCAGGAAGTCACACCTCATGCACTGAATTCTTCTCTCGTTCGAAAGGCGTTTGCGATTTGACCCAAGGAAGTCGATACTGATGACGTAGGAACAACACAACACAACAACAGATCCTTTAACGGATTTCAGTAGAGCCAGGTCTTTAGTACCGTAAAAAGCCGCGAGTAAGAACCTATGATTTTTCAGGTTAGCCTGAACAGGTTCTTACATAAACGGTTATTAACACAAATTTAGGCTAATGAGTTCTCAATTTCTGAAGAAAAAATTTCAATATTGTTATAGAGATTTTTAATTGGTGGTATTCGGCGTATTCCTTGTATAAAATTTACAGACCACAAAAGTGCTCATGTAAAAATGAAGCACTAATTCTTGAATTCCCCACACCCAAAAAACTGACAAACAGAATGCGGTGCGGGATAAGCAGACAATTCATAGCCCATTTATTGAACTAAACAACTAACTGTAAAACAAAACCACATATCCTTGCATACAACAAACGGCAGTAAACAAACCGGATAACAATAGTTTACACTTGGACAATAAAAAACCAAACTGTGTACATCTGACCCGGCCAAGGAAAATGAGTAAACAAAAGCAAATAAACAAACTGAACCAAGTCACATGAGCCGATCATCAGGAAAATAAAAGACTGAAATCCTAACGGAAACAAAATTTAACAAAATTAAACTGTCCGCAAGGTTGAAAATCCACAGTGAAATTTGTTTACTGTTCAGCGTATTTATACTAGCTACTTTACATTCTACACTTTCTTCGCATAATCACGTACCGGCACTTACAACATACTTCTGACAAATGCACATGTGCTTGGGAATTCAAGAAACCATTTATCTTTTGTTTCATTACGCTTCGCTTCATTCAGTCAAAGATAAATGAACAATCATTAAAAATATGACATGATATACACGCACAGTAATGCTTTGTCCAAACTAATGTCCCAAAAGTGAACATTTTATATCAATTTTAGAAATAAGAACCTGTTTCAAAATTTGAGGCTAAATAGGTTCTTATAAAAATGGTATCTAATTTGCAAATTTTACCCTAACAGGTTCGTAAAAGTTACGGTTCTTACTTGCGGGTTTTTACTGTATGAAATTTTTCTAGTCGGACCTCACGAGCGGGGAAAGATTCTGAAAGTGCGTGGAGGAAGAGAGGTCTCTTTACGCAGGCTAGTACTCCTGTCCCCTACCTGAGGTGCTGCTTGCAGATTAGTGGCCTGACCATCTCCTTCCTCTCTTTCGATTCGATCCAGGTTATCCCAGTAGTCGTTAACTCTCTTCTCAGAGTGATGATACCCTGTCTGGTCTATATAGAAAGTTGAAAAAATATAACAAAAAGCTCAACGTTTCGTAGCCGTTCATTAACAAAGGCTGCACCACACACCGGAAAGAGAGAGGGAGGGAGGGAGGGAGCGAGCGAGTGGGAACAGAACAAGCTGAAGTAGCGGTATTCCGGGCTATATAACACAAGCACCCTAACCGCGCAGCTACGCTGCTACCTTAATATGAAATTGAATAATTAATAGCACTATTGGGCAATGAGAACGACGTCAAACAAAAGGTATAATGACCCGAACCATGGCTCTGCACGTGCGTTTAAAATCTTGGTACATTTCTCAACCATTTTCCGCAAACAACAGCGTACTAAAGAGACTTAAGTTCGATGAATTTGATTTGACCCTGGAAGATGTACTATGTAGTTAAATAGAATATATTTTCATTTTTTTTATCGCCGTTTACTTCGGCAAGTTTGAAATAACGGCGATTCAAACTTTTGGAACGGCTGGGGAGCCGCAGTGACTAGTTTGACGCTCGATTTATGAGAAAATAATCGTCCCCCAGCGTAAACAAACCATCATAAACTTTCTGCTCGTGAAAAATCCAGCCTGGTCAAAACTCGACGAAGCATGTTATGCAGTTCAGCTGCCGAGTTAAATGAGCAAGCCGAAAATGCAGGCTCAATCAGATAGAAGGGCTAAAAGGTACTGTTTAAAATCAAATATCAATACAACCCCAATAAATGTTTCAAGAACAAGAATTTAAATTTAAGAAATCAGGGGACACAGAAAAAAAAAAAAGAAATAGAAAAAATGAATGATGATAAAGAGTGTGGGAACTATTATCGACTATTACTATTTACATTAAGAGAAACGCCACCATATAAAACAACATATAGGAAAAATACTGGCATTTGCTCACGGGAAAGCACAACGAGATAAAACTACAGCACGTTATAAAAGGTAAAAAGGAAATGGGATGTGTACTGCTAACCTATATCATTGTACATATCTGGAAAATTTCAGGAACGGTCGCTCGACTGACAAGTGGTCAAATATTATTATATAAACTGCAGTGGTATAGCGATTGGTAGCAAATCGATAAAAATGATATCACACAGGCGTGGATAAAAATGATATCCACACGTGTGATATCATTTTTGACCAATTAGCTCGCAGAGTTTGCCATGTTTCAATGCTCAATGGGCCAAAGTTTATCTATATTTAATCGAAACATCTTCGGATTTTCCTCGGTAATCTTCGGTAATATTCGGAAATCTTTGGAAAAGTTCGGAAAACGTTCGGAAACATTCGTACAACCTTCGGACAACATTTTTAAAATTTCGGAAATCTTCGGAAAATGGTCGGAAATCTTCGGAAAATCGTCAAAAACATCGTAATTAGAAGGTTTATATAATAAACAGAATAATACATGGTTGCTTGGAGATATGAAATTTATCTTCTCGTGTTCAAAACTGATATCTCACTCGTTCGCTGCGCTCACTCGTAAGCTATCGATTTGAACACTCGAAGATAAATTTCATATCTTCGCGCAACCATGTATTATCCTCTATTTATTATATAGCTGTGAGTGTTTTACTGGAAAATAGACCACTCGTAAAATTCATACGAAACTGCATCCGGGACTGTAGTGGCGTATTTTCCATATCCTCACTAGTGAGGATATCGATGACGTCATTTCCCGCCTTTGCACGGTTGTTTGTGCAAAGCTGCCAAACGCCGGTTGGAAATGGCGAGCTATCGATTCATGAAGTTCACTGAAGTCAAAATAAAACCTTTTACTGAGGAGCAGGAAAATGCTAACACGAAGAAGAAAACTTAATATGACTTGAAATTATTTAAAAGAGCTTCTTGCTTGTGGAGACGTCAGTCAGACGAAGGGATGGAAAATCAAGAAATTTCAGCTGCCGAACTGCAAGACTTCGCGATCAGAAATCAGAAAAGGGGTGAGTTTGAGCAGAAACAGATTTCAAAACGGTGAATTATATTATCAGTGGCTGGATATTTAGCCGTCGCTCGTGTTTTTAACCTTTTGATGAACGAATAAAAATGTTTTAACTTTTAATTCATGCATGATTTTTGTCTATATAATAAAAAGAAAATTACACGTTGGCTTGAAGATATGAATTTTATTTTCTCGTGGTGAAAGCAATATTTTACTCATTCGCTGCGCTCATTCGTAAAATATTGCTTTACCACTCGAAAATAAAATTCATATCTTCGCGCCGCCGTGTAATATCCTCTATTTTCATAATAAGATACTGTAAATTTATCACATTCTTATTGTCGATTTCAGAGCCACAACCCAAAAGTTGATGATGAGAATTATTCTTTACAAAAATATTAAACTTGTAATTTGATACTGGTCAATACACTGATGAGGAGTATGCCTGTCTATCTCGTGATCGCGACGTAGTTAGCGAGTTAATAAATTGTTTCGAACGTGACAAGCTAAATGATGTCCTTTATATTAAAGTTCAATGATGCCTAAAACTTTAGAGTGAAAATTTAATCCTTTTAACTATCATTTAATGTCTGGAGTTATTTTTTTAAAAGAAAGCGGCTTGCATTATCTCTCTTCCGCAGAAACCGCAAACCGCAGCCAATTGAAAAACAAACCAAGCATCCGAAAAATGGAGGACATCACTGAATGGGCAACTGAGATGAAAATCATAAGTTCGCCCTTTGGGAACATTCTCCTTGTACAATTTTCTTTTATCATGTTAACGTTTTCGGACGTTTTCGATGGTATTCTGAGAATTCGATGTTTTGGTGTCAGAGCAGTGAAATCAACTCCGAGTACTGAACCTTTCGTTGCCTTTTCGTGAATCTAGAATCATATGCATGGGGCGGTTTGGCACTGCTTTCGAAGAGTGTGTGGTGCAGGTGTTACGAGCGGGTTTAGGTCTCGTCTCGTATAAACTTGAAGTGATTCACCCAACCCATTAAGCGTGAAGCCTATCATCTTTGGTCGTGTGCTGTAGAGAAAGGTCGTTTTTCTTAGAAATTTAAACCCATTTCCTAAACTCTTTTTTGTTTTATTTAAACTGAGATCCTCCGGCCCAAAAAAAGTCCGAGACTTGGAGACCACACTGGAGACTTCGAAACAGAAACAAACGAGGTGTTCCGATTGGCAAGTGCGAAGTCTTTGTGCAGCTAGGAGAAATTATCAAATACATGAATATAGCTATTAACAACTCTGCTATTTCAAATGACTGATAATAAATAAGTGAGCAATTAAGTACATTAAATACGAGAAACATCAAAGAAAAATTGTGAGCACATTTGTACGGCATTTGTACGAAAATATAACACTGCGACTTAGAAATGTTGAGCCCACATAAAAGTTAATCATGTAAAAAAATAATAAACCTTGCCATTCTCTCAAATGAAGTCAGTATAGCATATCAATTAACAAACTAAATTTACTTCAAAAACAGGATAGACCAGGATAGCCTGATTACAAGAATTGTCCGATAAAAAGACTAAGTTGAGGCTTCAAAGCAAAATTTCAATAAGCTTAATAAGCTTAAGTTTAATAATTGCGTGCAAATTTGTGTTGTCCACACAATGAAATATCAAAAGACATAAGACAAAAGAGATCGTTCAGGCGAGAACGTTATTCATTAATAAACGATACATCTGATCGAAAAATAAGTGATATTTTCGTTACCAAAGACGCGAAAATTCCACTTGAAACTTGTTCATAGTGCGGTTTAATATTCAGGGCGGGAACGAAGGACTTCGGGATGCACTCAACAAACGAGATCATTGCTTTTTTGTCATCACTGCATCATCTTTTTTGTCAGTCGAATCTAGTTTTGTTTTGCCATTCCTTGCAAATAAGAACTCTTTAAGTGTGTGTTTGATTTATGAACGTAATATTATCGTCTCGCAAATTTAGAAATCGGACCACATCATTTGCCATGTTTGTTGACTGCTTACATGTGACAAAAAACTTGCTATCTACTGCCCCGCCAGACGCCACCAAGAAACCTTTGGGAAACGGGAAGGGACAATTTCGCAGTCTTTAGTTCTCAAAGGGCCAGTTGCCTCAGCTACCCGTGGAGCCGGGTAGGTGCAATTAATTGAGTGAAATACTGAGGAGAGACAGGATACAGAAAGCGAAGAAATAGAAGAAGATTTCGAGGCAGTGTCATGAAACATTTCAGATTTAACTGACTTTCTTCGAAATAGTAAAGAAAAATTGGATCATCAACTCAATTAGACTATTTTGTTTTATCGAAGTTCATTCGCATTTCATTCATGCAGAATGAGAGCACTTGCCTGTCGATTCCTTAATGTCATTTCACGCTATAAAGTATGATTACGGACAAAGGCTATACCAAGACAAGGAAAGTTACATATGTATAAATCTATGATAAAAAAAGAATTTTACAAGATATATCTGCTATGAAAAAAATGCACTACCAAATCTTGGGCATTGAGCACTGTAAAAGTCGACGGGTTCTATACTGTTGACAATGATATCGTAATGAATTATTCGCTAAACCTGAAAAAGCTTGGTATAAGGTACACAAGATTTTGTAGGGCACAATACAGCAAGAAACACCGCGCTTAAGAAAATGCACGAGACCAAAAAACTGGTGAAAGTAGTCAATTTCAAAACTTCAATTCTCAGCCCAAAAACTGAAAAGCTTTTTCTGCCATTGCAGGGATTTACATAATCATAACATGTGCATCAAAAAATGAGCGAAAAACTTCAATTAAGGCTTAGAGGCTCAAAGTTTTGATTTTGTTAGAAATCTTAAATAAGGCACGGAGAAAAAGTCAAAAATTGCAGTTTAGATCATTCTAGACTCCATGCTCTTGAATTGGACGAAATAGAACATTTACACTGTTTTATTGCACTCTAACTCTTGCTAAGGACAACACAAAAAGACGGCGTGCAATTTAATAAAATTTCCATATTCTCAAGTTAGCTGAAATTAATACCGTAATTTCAAGTCAAGATTAAAGTGGGGACCGAAACAGCCCTCGGCAGGATTCTTTAAATCTCCCACCTCTATTTTTCTAAAACAGTGTCTTTAAGATACAATTCCTAAATCTTCTTACCTCGTTTATTTCGCTTGGACGGAAAGGTAACCGCTGCACATGCGACAGAGACGATAGTCAGCAATACGAGAAGAGCGCCTCTCATCTTGTCGGTTTGAATACTGACAAGAATGTTCTTTGGAACAACAGGGAGTGACTAACATAGTTTTTAGAGATCATCGGTCTGTGAAGCAGAAAGAATCTATAGAATTTCCATCACAAATGGCCGGGTTTCATTTGTGATAATAACACAAAGAAATTACCGACTAAAAAATACCGGATCAAGATTTGGTGGATTGCCCAACTTAACTTATAAACTACTTTATTAACAATGATTTTAAAAGCCGCTCAACTTTAATTACTCTTAGTAAAAAAGTGAAAGATTCACTTTTGTTAATTATAACAGCTTAAGTTAATTGGCTTTTGAAAACACTGCTATCGTTTCTGTTCTTTGCTCTCCAGGACGTCCATCCTTCATTTCACCATTGCATGTTCAGCTTTTTTTAGAAAACCAACCCAGCATGAAAAAATAGAGTACGTTACGTAATCGAGAATCTGGATTTTCGCTGGTAAAATTAATGTTAATTATTTTATATTACCTATAATAGATAAAATCAGGATTGTCCCACTTATCCTGAGCTTATGATTTATTTTCGCTTGGACGGAAAGGTGGCCGCTGCACAAGCAACAGAGACGATAGTCAGCAAAACGAGAAGAGCGCCTCTCATCTTGTCGCTTTGAATACTGATAAGAATGTTCTTTGGAACAACAGGGGGTGACGTAGATTTTAGAGATCACCAGCCTGTGAAGCAGGTCGAAACTACAGAATTTCTATCACAAATGGCCAGGTTTTATTTGACCCTTCTTTGTTGGAATAACTCAGAGAAATTGCTGACATGAAAATACCGAACAGGATCTGCCGTGGATTGCTTCACACCAAATCTACATTTAAGTCCAAGCGAAAATAAATCATAAGCTCAAGTCAAGTGGGACAATCTTAATTTAGCCCTTATTTATCTATTATAATTAATTAAATATAATAAGCATTTATTTTACCAGCAGAAATCCAGGGGGCCACTTCACCCGGCATGAGAAAATAGAGAACGTCACGAACTGGAGAATCTGGATTTTCATTGGTAAAATAAATGTTAATTATATATTTTCAATTATAATAGATAAATCAGGATTGTCCCACTTGACTTGGGCTTATGATTTATTTTCACTTGGACGGAAAGGTAGCCGCTGCAAAAGCAGCAGAGACGATAGTCAACAAAACGAGGAGAACGCCTCTCATCTTTACGGCTTGAATACTCACAAGAATGTTCTTTGGAAGGCCGCGGACGTCCCGGAGAGCGAAAAGCAGAGAATATAGCAGTCTTTTCAAAAGAAATTTATTTTTAGTTGTTAAAATTAACAAACGCGGAAATCTTTTCATCTTTTTACTAATAATAGCTTAAGTCCAACGGTTTTTAAAATAGACGCCAACGCCCAGGGACACCACGGCCACGGGCCGCCGCCCCGGACACCACGAACACGGACGCGGGGAAAATTTATTTATTACGGACTCCCCGGTGATCAGGTGATGATAGTTTAATTTGTGTAATACAATTTTCTGTTTTGTAGATACAGAAACAACAACGCTTTTTTTCACCTTTCGAAATTGTGCTTTATGCATTTTTTTTATTACATACAGCATTGCGTTGTAGGACGTTTCGTTTGAAAGCAGTGATTTGTATAAAGGCCATGTAGCTGAGATGTACAATGCAGTACTGTACTGATAGACAGTGCGTCTTCAATGCTACATGATAATCAATTGAGATGACTCGTGGGACGTATTTCAGTTATAGAACACTTCAAGCTGTCAGTGGAGTCATAAAAGTGACGTCATAGTGTAGATCTCAATAATACGGACACCTATCTAATACGGACACGTTGCCTATCAGAGAGGTTCCACTTTAGTCCATAAGTAAAGTGGGGCAATTCACCAGATCCTGATCTGGTATTTTCAAGTCAGTATTTTTTTTTGCGTTATTATCACAAATAAAATCCTGCCTTTTGTGATAGAAATTCTATAGTTTCGTTCTGCTTCAAAGGCTGGTGATCACTAAAAACTACGTTTGTTAATGATTCCCTGTTGTTCTAAAGAATATTCTTATCGGTATTCAAACCGACAAGATGATACGCGCTCTTTTCTTTTTGTTGACTATCGTCTCTGTTACTTGTGCAGCGGCTACCTTTAGTCCAAGGGAAAAAAAATCATAAGCTCAAGTCAATTGGTACATTTTTGATTTATCTATTATATTTAATTATCATATAATTAACATTTATGTTACCAGCTAGCCTGCGTACAGGCTTTCGGGAGATTTTCGGAGAGCGCTCGGACGGCGCGAAGCGCCGGCGACGAGGTGCGAAGCGCCGAGAAAGAAAGCTTTCCCCTCCATTTTAGCCCCGCCGGCCGAGCGTTTTCCAGAAAGCCTGTTCGCAGGCTAGTTACCAGCGAAAACCAAGATTCTCGAGTTCGTGAAGCTCTCTGTTTTTGTCATACTTGGTTGCTTTTCTAATAAAAGCTGATCATGCCAAGGTGAAGTGAAGAGCGGACGTCCCAGAGGGCAAAGAACAGAAACGATAGCAGCCCTTTCAAAATCCACTTAAACCTTTTGCTTTTAAAATAAACAAACGTGTAAATCTTTTCACTTTTTTACTAATGATACTTATAATCGCTGAAGTTCGACGGCTTTTAAAATAAATTTTATTACAATAGCCCATAAGTTAAGTTGTGGGCAATCCACCAGATCTTGATCCGGTATTTTTCAGTCGGTAATTTCTTTGTGTTATTATCACAAATGAAACCCGGCCATTTGTGATGGAAATTCTATAAATTTCGTTCTGCTTCACAGACCGATGATCTCTAAAAACTATGTTAGTCACTCCCTGTTGTTCCAAAGAACATTCTTGTCAGTATTCAAACCGACAAGATGAGAGGCGCTCTTCTCGTTTTGCTGACTATCGTCTCTGTTGCCTGTGCAGCGGTTACCTTTTCGTCCAAGCGAAATAAACGAGGTAAGAAGATTTAGGAATTGTATCTTAAAGATACTGTGTTCTTAAAAGTAAAGATTTTCAGAAATGTAGAAAGCGAAGTGGGAGATTTAAAGAATCTTGCCTAGCCTCTCAGTGTTTCGGTCCTCCCTTCAATCTTGATCTAATGAAGTGGCCCTTGCGTCAAATTGGAGCTGAGAATTAGGAGATGAACTTCAGTTAGCTAAAAGCCTAAGAATTGGGGTTGCAAATATGTCTTTTATGGATTTAGCGCGAAAACAGGTCGATAAGACCGGTATTATCTTGTATGTTTACGCACCTCATTCGTTTGAAAAATTGTTTCCTCCTACTACCCTATAACGAAGCCTCTGATTTATCTGTTGTATCCACCAAGTTTGAACTCTTAAAACTTAATATCCTTTTTAAAAAACAGACGTAATCTTTTGACGAAATGGAAATCACGGACCATTTCGGTAATAATCAGATGTTGATTTGATTTTTTTAGAGATGAAATCTTACAGCATGCAGCAAATTTTCAATTAAATCAGTTGAAAGGTTTGAATGTGCGCGCGCCCTTAATTACAATGTGTTTCCTCTGGTTTGAAAGTAACCGCTGTAAAACAAGGTTTAGTTTTATGGAAAGGATAGTGTTAGCCTAAATTAAATTCACATGACCAAACAAAAAACAGTGAATCTTGCATTTTTGGAAAAATGTTGTCCACTAACATATTAATCAACTTAATTCAAACCAGTGAAAACTGAAACCGCGAATACGCGAGATGGACAAATAATTTTGTACGGAAACTATTTTCAGGGAAAAAATTAATATTTTGTAAACAACTTTAGTCTAACCTTTTTCACTCAGTTGAAAGCGATCGACAGAAATTGAGATCATCTGGCAACAGGAGACCTCCATTTAGCTTGCCTGAATTCATTATCAGTATATTTTGTCATTAAGGGCCTCTTCATATGAACCCGGTAACCCGGACTTGCCCTGTTTAGAGTGGGATAAATTTTATATTCTGATCATATGGAAAATTTCAGCCCGGTCACCGAGATGAAAAGTTATAACAGCATCACCCATGCGTAAAGTTGGGCGAACAAGCATTTGGCCTAATGAAAAGTTACGTTCGTATTTCTCATTGCTGTAAGTCTGAAAACTCATGAACGACTGATAGAAGTCATCCTGGTCTAGAAAATCGTCGAAACATTCTATAATTAATAATCTAATACTGTTCATCTTTTCACGGAAAAAATTGTGCATTTGGAAGTAAATTGTCATCCCGGTAACCGGGATGAAGTGTTCATATCAGGGGAAATTTCCAGCCAGGTTACCGGGATCTCGGTCGTGTAAATCGAGATCTCGGTAACCGGGCTAGCCCTCCTTACCAGATGGACAGATTGAAATGTTTACAATGGAAATAGAGGGAAGGCGAGGTATAGGAAACCGGGCCAACCCGGTTAACCGATCTCACATTTACGAAAAGGAGAGCGGAAGCCAAAATTCACATGACCAAACGAACAGTGAAATTCAAATTTCGGGTAAAATTTAGGTTCAGTGATCATCATGTCTAACTAATATACGTCATATAGACTAATCGTAATCGAAATCGAGGATGTTGAATAGATAATTTTTTGCTAGGGAAAGCTATTCTCAGGAAAGGAATTAACGATTTAATACTCCTATAAAGATAGGCTTAGTGCTAGTTCTGTACTATTTTAATAGTGCAATTTCTCGTTTGGTTTGCAAAAAAAGCGAGATCTGTAAGATTATACGATCTGAACACGCACAGAAAACGGCGGATGATGGCATGCATATTCTTGAGCTCTCTGTTTAACCTCTACAATAGGACTGTGGCACAACTGATTGGATAAACGAATCTTCTTCAGTACTCTTTTTATTAAAATGTTGTTAGTTAAGTATTTTTCTGCAAAGTATCCTCAAAATTTAAAGGGACTTTACCTTGTTGACTACGGTTCAAACGACTGATCATCATCTTGAATAACTGTTTATTACCAACATCTTGGGATACCTAAATTAAATTAAGTATTTAAATACAATGACTTGGTCAATATATTGTGTTGACGAATTTTCAATTCTTCCGAACTTTAAACTTTGAGTGAGTAAAAAGCACCTGGGCTGGGTTGTTCAAAGCATGATTAAGCTAACCCAGAGTTAAGGTGAAATTTTGATTTCAGTTTTTTAACGTCTCAGTGAAGTTTTCTGTTTATATTTTCTGTCCTCGAGGTTTGACGTCGGCTAATCTCAAATTCCACAAAACATAAGCAATAAAAACACTTATATCGACTGTTTTTCGTTTCTTATGTTTAACTCCTATACTTTGCATGTAGGTGAACTCGACTATGGTAGTGTTCAGAAGAGAAACAGTGATGCTTCAGAAAACCAGTATCAATCCAAAAGTCGAGAGAAGCGAGAAGATGGAGATGGATCAACGGATTCGCAACCCATTAAACAGGTACATGACTGAGGTTGAAATACTCTTCAATGTACATGTTAAAGAGGCTCGATGTTTTTTTTTTAGCCCTAGGGTGGTTGATATTGTTTCTAGGTATTTGAGCGCAGTTTTTCAAAATTAAATATTAAGTAATCGCAGGGCTCGAGACTAACAGTAACCAACTAGCCAAAGGCTAGTAGAAATGCAGTTTTGGCTAGTAGGTATTGGACTTTCACTAGCCAAAATGGCTAGTGAAAATTTCAGGTATTAGTGCAAAGAAATTGCATTTATTCAAATCGTATCTGATCATGAGAGAAAAAAAGAAAAAAAGAATGTGTACATGCTGAAGTATTGAAAAGCGAACAAACCATCGCAGTAACTTTTTTCAGAGATCTTAAGAGGCCTTTTTGTGAGGAAAACAGCGAGTGACTGGAAATTGTTTGTGCTAAAATCCTTGAAGCATAACTTCACCGTAACGTCGATCAGCGATCCAGGGCTCGAAATTGCGACTCACTGGCCGCCAATGCGACTAACATTTCATCCTTGGTGACAAAAAATTCTGGTTTAGTCGCGAAAATGGCAATAACATTTATTTCTCTGTGTTGACGATTAATAATGGTAACTTTTCCAGACATTTGGTCCTTTCAGAAAATAAATTGAAAGATCTTTGCTTCTAAAAAATTTAAATAGAGGAAAGAAGATGATCTATTGTTTTCGTTCGATCCACAAACATTACAAAACTTGCCGTGTTAGAAATCGCCCTATAATGTATAGTACGTCATGAATACGTATGGATTGTGTTTGTGTTATGCATCGCTATCCGATCACCATCCGCCAGGTTGATTTCTTCGACGTTCCTTATGGTTCCTTGCGTTTGCCACAAAGTTAGTGGCCACAAAATCCTACATTATGTATTTAGTGGATTAATTTCTACAAATGATTTTAAACACCTTTGAACTAGTCCACATTTGATTTAGTAAGTAAGTAAGTAAGTAAAGTCTTTATTTAACGAGGGTAGCACTAAAATGGCATAAAAACACTAACAAACCAGTGGCCCTCAATAATTATTTACAATAAAATATAAAAATACACAGACAATCTGACGACTGAAAAGTTGCATTTGGTGACTTTTTTTTTTCATTAACACGCCGAATGACGACAGACGTGATTGGAAAGCATTAGAAGATAGTTGACACAAAGCGCAGAGGAACAAGGGAACGAAGGGAAGAGAAAGAAAAGGAAAGCGAATAAAAAAACAAGAAAAATAATCCGGATAAAGATGAATACCTAATGAAGTTGTGTCTAGATGGTTTGAGATTTTTTTGTATAATTTAAACGTTATAATATGTTCCCTTGCCCCCCCCTCCCAACCCCCCCCCCCTCCCCCTCCACACCTCCATGGCAAAAGAAAACAACTTGAAATTCTGGCTTGTAGAAAATCAGTTTTGGCTAGTGGAATCAAAGCTGTCACCAGCCACTTGGCTAGTAAGCCCTGCATTCGCTCAGGGCTTTTTATGTTGTAAAATATTTATCACTATCAAAGAACTTTTATCAAATAAGAAATATTTTTTGCTTTAATTTGTTGAAAGATATCGACTATCAATTGTAGAAAACCACAAAATGTTGCGAAAAACGTAGTTCTTGATTTAGTTAAAAACTATCTTTACAGATTTTTGTAAAATTTCGTTAACACGCCTAGGTAGTCAATCTGCTTTACTTTAACCCTCGGACGTACAAGCAAACTCACACCCCCACCAACGTACAAGGGGGGGGGGGGGGTGGATGGAACCCCTCCCCGGAGTTTTCGTTATATTAAGGCGTAGCGAGATTATTTTACACTGATAAGAAAGCCCTTAGCTTACTCTACAAGATGACATAATTTTAATTGGCTGTGACGTCATATGACGTCACGTGACGTCATTTGAGCCGCCATCTTGGATCCGCCATCTTGGATTTCAACATTTTCTTAAAAAGTTACAAAATAACGGAAATTGATGCAAAATCAAGCCAGAATGCTTATGGAATGTAAAAATAAGCAAATCTTGCACTTCTGTTTCAAAAAACTGGAAAAAATAAATAAAAATGTTAAAAATGACGATTTTTGGCAAGACCTGCCTGTATTTATGACGTTGCCATGGCAACGTCAAATATCATGGACACATGGTTGACATATCAAAATTACCGTAAAGGATGAATGAACAGCTACTGAAAGTTTCAGCATTGTAGATTAAATCCTCTTTTCAAAATTTGGAAAAAACCTTATGGGGGGGGGGGGGTGGCATCCACCCCCCCCCCCCCCCTTGTACGTCCGAGGGTTAACATATCAAAAAATGAATACCAAGAGTCAATCTAGATTTCGGGAAAATCAGGCTTGTTTAAAAACAAAAGAAAACGACAGTCGTTGCTATGGTAAACCCCTGTTACTAAGAAACCAGTAAAAAAATCAAACTTTGGTCATGTGACCATTATGGTGTAGTTTGGTAAAATTGAAGATTGGCTTCCAAGATAATTTTCATTTTCAAAACAACCACCTAAGGGCTTAAAAAACTACATCGAGCCTCCTTAAACCTCACATGGACGTAGCAATTACTCCGATGTTTTTTACTTAACAATTACATTATGAGCTCGAGATTTCTATTTAACAATTAGACGGCAAGCTCGAGGTTTCTACCGGCTGATAGTTGGCGAGGGGCGAAGCCCCGAGCCAACTATCAAAAGCCGGTAGAAACCGAGAGCGAGCCGTCTAATTGTGTTAGCATAACCCACTGACCGACCTATTAAACACAAAATATAGCTAGAGTTGATTTATTGAATGTTTTGATTGATAAAATTCAGCGAAGACTAAGCGCGCGCTCCGAGAGCCTTCTACGGATCAATAGTAGGCACCTGTGTAGCCAATCAGATTGCGCGATTACCAATAGTAGGTCAGTGTGGTTATGCTAACGCGAGATAGTTGATGAGAGCGAAGCCCGAATCAACTATGACAACTAACAAGCATGGAAATGGAGAGCGAATAATCTAATTGTTTTAGTTTAAATCTACTAGACGTTCAAGACTTATCAACAAGACAGGCTTATGTTTTTGTTGAATAATGATAAAAAATTGGTCACGCCACACGCGGATAATTGACAACTGCACCACATTGCATTGGCTTCTGTGTGCGCCTTGGTATTTCATTCACGATTTATTATATAACCCGTTATTTGCTCGAAACTGAAGGAAAGGCCAAGTTTTTTTATTGTAAAATGACGATTGAAAGATGTACTGAAGTACAAGGGCCACTGGAAGTCAAGTTTTTTTAAAATTCAAAACGTAAAAGATTAGAAATTTCTTAAAAGTTGAACGAGTTGTTCGCAAGGAAGAAACCACATTGTAATGTAGCTTCTGTGTGCGCCTTTGCATTTCATTCACGATTTATTTAAACCATCATTTGCTCGAAACTGAACGAAAAGCCAATAGTTTCATTGTAAAATGACAATTGAACGATATACTGACTAACAAAGGCCTTTTGAAAGTTGAAAGTCAAGTTGCTTTAACTCTAGGAAACGTGAACTATTAGAAACTAATGAAAAGTTGAACGAGTCGCCCGCAAGGAAAAAAACAAGAATTCGATTTCTATTTTGTTGCTGAATTTATTGATGTATAAAAAAACTTGCAAATGAATCTGGTTAGCTCTTCTTTTACTGCTCCTCGGTGGGGACGATGAAACGGTGTTGGATTGCAAACCATTCTAAAATTCATTTTCATAAGATGTCTCGGTAAATTGCATTTCTGAATGTTATAATATTATAAAATCGCCCGCTTTTAAAGGTCAAATGAACAGAAATTTCGATTTTTTTATTTCTTGCCCATGTGTTTATTAAGAGCCAAATAAACATATCCCAAAGTTTCAAAGTAATCGGACATTGCATCGCAGAGAAATTGCAAGTTGAAAAATGCTTTTTTTCGGCCTTCATAATCGTAGAGTGCTCGGAAAAATTGTCGGAAAATTCTCGGAAGTAAAAACTTGTGCCGTCATAATTGGTGTTTTTGAAGACGACCGCAGACCGATTCCGCAGACCGCACCTTAAAATTTAAATTAACGTGTTTAGTGACTTTTCAAGCAGTTATTTCGTTCTGTTCGGCCGTTTACCAGTTGATTGATTGTTGGTAGTTGTTCAGAGAGGCGTCTTTTTCCTCGCGAAGCGAGAGCCGAAGGCCGAGCGTAGCGGGGTGTATAATTTTGTCCCTCAAAGGGCTCAGGCGGGATGAAATCTCGTGTGGAGTTTACGGTCATATATATTTGTGAGCTTGGTGTATGGCGGAAATGACGTCACACGGCCGCGCGCTGGTGGCCTAATGGTGTGAGCGTCGAACTTCAAATCAGATCTTCGGGACTGAGGGCGGGGGTTCGAATCCGGCTAGGGTTTTTTTTATTTTTTTTATTTTTTTTATTATTATTTTTTTTGTGGGTTCGAATCCTGAGCCTTTCATTTTTATCGTTTTTCTTTTCGGATTAAAATAACACTGATTTCCACATAATACTCCCTCAACGCCTATTCAGGCTATAAAACTTTCATCGCCATCAGGGGCGCGCGGGCGGAGGGTTCGAATCCTCCTGCGGTTCGTTCTTCTTTTTTTTTTTTTAATGCCCTCAAATAAATGTCCAAAATGCGACTATCCAATAATTTGTCGATGATTTTGAAAATAGCCTGCGCTTCTCAACGCTTTATACCTCTTTACGAACCAGAAAGAGCCGCCATCTTCAAAGCGGAGTAGACCCTGGGAACGAGGGTGTCGCGGCCATGCCCGTTCGGGCTAGGCAACAATAACAAATCACCGGTTAAAACCGGTTATCACCGGTAACTTGGCCTGAGGCTATAATTTATGCCCCCGGCCACTTGCGGGCGCACTCTTTATTGTGCTTTCTGTGGAGGAGCCCGTGACAAAACAAGCTGTGAGAAAATATGTTGAATCTGGCCGCAATTCCTTCAGATTCTACTGGAAATTGAACAGAACAGGATGTACAAGAACAGGTCGGTCGCCAGGGGACAACAAATCATGTTCGAGGGAGATATACCAACGAAACTCCAGATCAACGTGAACGGCGACTTCAAGCTAATCGCGAACGAAACAGAAGGCGAAGACAACAACGCACTTCAGAGCAAAGAGAACAGCTATTAGCTCAAATAATCCACTGCTTATTTATAACACCCCCCCCCCTCCCCCTCCACAACCCAGAGCTTCGCGAGGCCCTGCGAGTCACGTATTACTAGTTTAAATAAAATAGCTGCTCGTGTCACCATGCTCGTGTCATTGTTGAAAAATGCATCTTCATTATTTATCACCGAGCTTAAAATTTACCATCTATATTATTTACAACACACTTGATGATTTCGACATTGCTGATCCTAGCAGTATGCAGGACGCGTGTCACATATCAACCTAGTAAATGGCCCAGCTCACCACGAGTCTCTCGTAGCTCAGTTGGTTAGAGTGCCCAACCGGTAGCGATTCCCGTCGGGGACTCAGAATTTTTCTTTGTCCCATGCTTGTGTCATTGTTGAAAAATGCATCTTCAAAATAGCTGAAGTTAAAAAATAGCTTTAAGTTTTGTTCGCTGTCGTTTTGCATATCATGTGAGACATAGGTAGAATGCACGCTGGTATGAAAACAAATCAGGAATCTCTATTGTTCTTTCTCAGTAGCATTAAACGTTAATGAACAGAATTATCTGCACGTGCGTTAACTATGCACGCGCGTTTTGAATCTTGGTACACTTCAAAGCCGTTCTCTGCCGAACAACAACGTGAAATGACGAAATTCGGCGTATTTTGGACAACGACAGCCACGACGGCTAATTTTTGGTTTCTAGACGGTATCGTTGACGTTGCCGTCGGTGCGGTCTGTGCAATCGGTCTGCGGCTGTCTTCAAAAACACCAATTATGACGTCAAAAACTCGTTCCATTCCTTCCATTTCAGTGCCGCAGTCATTCAAAAACTTTTTCGTAAAGCCTTCGAAAATCTTCGTATTTTTTGCTGTAATTCACGCTTTAAGGCTCGGAAAGCAAGTCTTTTTCTTTATTTTACTCAATAATGGATAGTTTTAGCGTTTAGTTGGTTAAAATGGCATTTTGAAATTTTCCGTTCATTTGACCTTTAAAAGCGTAAATGAATAACAAAAATCATTGAACTTTTATTTCAAATCCTTTTCTTACCGTATGAAATCTTCATTACATGTTTCGTTGCAGTCTTTTTCTTCTCGGAATCGCCTCAAATAGTAAGTTATCCAAGTCCTTCTTCGCAGACAATTTGAAAAGCGAAGAAGCGGCCGCCATGCCGTTGACAACCGCACGCTGTTTCCTTGCTCACTTTCTACAACAGAATAGATAGTGAGTAGCGTAGCCAATCAGAGAACAGTATTTGTGATAGAACGCTGGTTGATTTATACTTAAGGCATAATAGAATTTAAAAGTAGATGTAGCCTGAGTGACCTTGCGCTTGAGTGTTGAGTGTTCTGAAATATAAAACAATGCAACAGGGGCTTTTGCGGGGATTTAGCTCTATGGCTGAGCGAGAGGTGCCCTGCTACCTTACGGGACCTTTTATATCAAGTGGACCAAAACATCATCAAGAAACATGGTGTTTAATGGCAATCTTGCTTCATTGGCTTACAGGCAGAACTCAAAGTTAACGTTTTAGAGAATTTTAAATATACTTTTTTATTTCTATTTATATAAAATGTTTATTTTTACACACGTACACATTCTAACGAGAACTTATTGTACTCCTAAGTGTCACGTGTATAAATAAAATTTGATTTGATTTTGATTTGATTTGATTTGTCAGAACAAACAGAGATGATAGTCAACAAAAACGAGAAGAGCGCCTCTCGTCTTGTCGGTTTGAATACTGACAAGAATGTGCTTTAGAACAACAGCGAGTGACTAACGTAGTTTTTCGAGATCACCAGCCTGTGAAGCAGAACGAAACTACACAGTTTCTTTCACAAATGACCAGGTTTCATTTGTGATAATAACACAAAGAAATTACAGAATTTCACGTTTGTTAATTATAATAATTGAAGTAGTGGGTTTGAAAAAACTGCTATCTTTTCTGTTCTTCGCTCTCCTAGACGACTGCCCCTCACTTCACCATTGCATGGCCCTTGCATTGTTTGTGTGACATCTTTTCATGACCAAATGCTTTTGCATTGCTATAACGTTTTATAGCCATGCTGTAGTTGTTTTTGCCGCCGATGAAAACCAAACGCGCCCGCCCAAAGAAAAACAGAGAATGTCACGAACTCGAGAAATTGATCTTTGCCGATGATTTATTTTCAGTATTTCAAACCGACAAGATGAATCGCGCTCTTCTCGTTTTGTTGACTATCGTCTCTGTTGCTTGTGCAGCGGCTACCTGCGGCTACGACAGTAAATCATAAGCTCAAGTCAAGTTGGACTATCCTGATTTATATATTATTCTTAATAAAATATACTTAACATTTATTTTATCAGCGAAAATCCAGATTCTCGAGTTCATGACGTTCTCTGTTTTTCTCATGCTTGGTTGCTTTTCTAATAAAATCTGGTCATGCAATGGTGAAGTGAAGGGCGGACGTCCCGCAGAGCGAAGAACAGAAAAGGTAGCAGTCTTTTCAAAAGCCACATAACTTTGGCTATTAAAATTAACAACTGCAGCTAATGTTCTTTGTTACTGGCACGAGCTGTTCGTGATGCACCAACTTATATCAACACTTTAATTTACATAATTAGTCCATGTAGAAAAAACGAATTACGTTGTAGTTTCTACTTTTGGTTCAAAAGCCAAAAGAAATCAGTGTTACGGAACATTTTTCGGTAAAAAGATAGATTTTAAAACGACACAATCTCCTGTTATTGTAAGCTAGTTGTATAAGTGTTTTGCACCTGCTCTTAGAGCAAAGCCCTTGAAAAAGAAATGAGCTCTAAGTTTTAAGGACATGATAAGAAATATCCCTAGAATTTTCCCTATTTGCTTAGCTCAAGTAAGTCGAACTGTTGTCGAAATACCATTGGCTACAACTCGTTTGTTGTTCCGGTGCAGCGGCTACGTTTCTGTCCAAGCGAAAATTAATCATAAGCTCATCATGGGTCAAGTGGGACAATCCTGATTTATCTATTTTTGTTAATAAAAATTTAATTAACATTTATTTTATCAGCGACAATCAAGATTTTTGAGTTCATGACGTTCTCAGTTTTTATTTTCATGCTGGGTTGGTTTTCTAATTAAGCTGATCATGCAATGGTTAAGTGAAGGGCGGACGTCCCGGAGGGCGAAGAACAGGAAAGCTAGCAGTCTTTTCAAAAGCCACTTAACTTTAGCCATTATTATTAATAACCGCAGCTAGAGTTCTTTGTTCTTGGCACGAGCTGCACGCGATGCATATGAACAACTTATCAACGCTGGGGCTAAAAAAAACACATCGAGTCTTTTGGCGACTTAAGCAAAATTGTCAGAAGACAACTAAAGGCGACCGTTAGGCGACTAAAGGTGAACTTGGGCAACTAAAAAAAATGACTGATTTTATCAGCCATATTGCAGGCTGAACTCTCGCAGAGAACAAAACGAGGTATGCATTTTCACACTACAAAGAGCCTTTAATTAAAACTTTTTCATGTACATGTGCCTGTCAATTTTATTGTAGTAACAGTGTCTTAACAGATACTCGTAGCATATGCATCGTCACGGTAAAATTTACCTTTTTGCGTCCATATCATTTGGTACTTGTGTTCAGCCTAAAACACATGTAATCGCCAAAGAAGAATTATAATTCGCTCTGCTTGCACTTTGGTAATACGTCTGAATAGCTGATCAATGTAATCACTAGCTCAATTAAGGTTTCTTCAAATCCCAACCCAGTTATAACAGTTCGTCAAAACATTGATTCAGCGAATGGATTTGACTAAAATTTTGTTTTAAATGTCATGCACTAGGAAAATGATGCTTCAGATACGACAGGCATGGCTATGAGTATAGGACAGAAGGCATTGGAGAAACAGTTGGAGATCATGGGGGAGCAGCAGCAAAAAGCCGGGGAATTTGTCGACAAAAAGGTACAAGACTGGTAGTATTTATGCTACCATGCATCCTGTTCAAGTGTTTATGTACTTTTGTTTCCATTTCCAGTGGTACTTCCTTTTATAACCTATCAGTTGTTAATACGTTTTGTGCGATGGGTATTGGTTTTTTGAGTCGTTTTGGCCTAAAATAAGGCAAAGATTTTGACCAAGTTGGTCTGAAATAGGACATATCTTCTCCATTCTGGTCAGCAATTGTGATTCATAACTCGTAAAAGAAATTATCATCATTGTTTAATATTTCATTTCCTGAAGAAGCCCGATAAAATTACTTTTGGGAATTTGAAGCCCTTTAGTCCATGAGCGAATCTCAAAAGAGGCCTAGCTAGAAATTGAGTTTCGTAGCGCCCCCACGGGACATAGTGGTACCAAATTCACTTTGTCCCGTGGAGGGTGCTACGAGGCAATTTTTTAGGCCCCTTGGCTCATGGACTACTTTGCAAATGCTTTCACAAACTTAAAGGCTAGGTCTGAAAAAGAGTATCAAGTTTTTGGGTCAGTTCTAAAATAGGGTGGGGAAGATTACAATTTTGGTCTGAAATAAGGTGAGGGTTTCAAGATACCTCATAGTGACATCTGGCCTCCTTCGATTCAACAATCTATTTTATTGATTTCCTTTCAGACACCAGAAATACAAATTAGCGATACAGAAGGCAAAAATGTCTATTGAATCAACCGGTAGAAAAAGTGATTTTTGAAATTAAGCGCTGGTCTGTCTTTTTTTATTCAGTTGGACATCAACATCGAGCCTGACAAAGGCTGGAAAACAGAAGATATGTTTGTCCCTCCTGGTTTTCACATTGACGCTGAAATTACTGGAGAAGATGAAAAACCAGACGGAGAAATTGGAGACCAAGCATTCACTTATCCCATGGGAGTAGGTGGACTGATAATGAATGGATGTTTTGGCAAGAACTATCAACCAGGCGATCCTTGTTATCAAGCTACGTGGAAAACCACCATTTGTTTGGTAAGGAGACTTGGCATAATTTTTTGCATTAATTTTCTGTGAACCACTTCAGCAGTTATATTGCTTACTGCCTTCTACCCGTAATTTTCGAGCTGGGGAAGACTTGGAAAGGTCGACGGTCTGTAGATTTTGCTAAAAATTCATACACAAAGTCGTTATGTAGACTTAAGTAAAATGCCAAAGTTTCAGCCAACCTCTCTTCATCGAGCGTTTTGCTGCATGCCGAAACAAAGCCGCAAGTGAATCGGACTGGTAACGAGTTGTGGCAGTGGTGTAGCCGGGTTTTTTGGCGCGAAACAATGAGCGATACAATTAATTTTTAATTGATCAGCTAGCGATACAATTCGGGATAAATTGCTCCGCCGACAACCAATCAGATTCGAGTATTTATGGGAGCATTATTATTATATGCACAAAATCTTTCTGAGACAAAGATGTACAGCACATCATCTTTTTTTAACCTTTGGCATCGACAGACAATACCGGGAGCTACAACAGCAGTGTCACCACTGTTACTAAAAAGAAGGAGTAAAGTCTTGCGGCTTTTAATTGGGTCGGAATCTATTCTTACGGATCTGATTTTCGCGGATCGTTGAAAAATCCGTCAAATTCGTGATTAGATCCCCCTCCCCGAAAATGTTATGCTGCACGGCTGGTTTCGATGGGAACTAACGTGGACCTTTCCAAGTCGGTAAGCGGCTGTATGCATTGTAGAAGCTGCGTCATACACTCCTGACCGATATAAGGAAGAAATTCAATTTAACCACAAAATAGAAATGGGCACAAACTCCACCTAGTTGTGAGGAAGTAATCTTTTAAGAAATAAAGAAATGAGATGAATGAAATCGTATGTTTTTTTTTAATGATTACATGTTCTGGTCAGGTCAGGGGCTCATAAAATTCAAATCAAATTTCACTTTAATTTCGTGATAAAGCTGCTATAAGTTTAGGACTTTCTTTGTCAAGGTTCTTTAAATTTTCACTGTTCGAATATCATTTTGATCTAATTTTAAGAATCTTATTGACGGCGCTGCCTTTATCGGTGTTGGGTTTGATGGCCGCGGTGACTACAGTCCAGAATCACGGAAGATGAGCATTGTGCAACGAGATTGTTCCGGAAGAGCAACGTAAGTGTTGGCACACAATTTTATGTTTGCTACTGTACTTCAAAACTTTTAGTCGTGCATGCTTAAAGTGATCATTTTTAATGGCTTGAATTGGGTATTTCAATTGCGATAAAGCGTTTTGATCACTGCATCCGATTTTTCGTGTGACCGTCTATATTTGGAAGTTTGCCGGTACTTGTTCAAATCTTGACATATACAGTTTACTTAGTTTATAAATGTTTCTGAATTTAACAGATTAGATCGGAACGTGACCAGTTTTGGTACCATTAGCTAACATGTGATTGCTAAGTGCTTCCTTAGCAAAGCGCACGTGTTAGTTTTTAATAGCTTTAATTCTGGACTCGTAAACAATTTTCTTCCAGTGAATCTAACTAAACTTATAAATCAGAAACTACTTATAGGTGGTTTTCACTGTCACGCAGCGAAAAAATAAATCCAAAACTATTGAGTAAAAAAAAATAAGAATATTACAGGTTGTAGAAAACTACTATGTAAACTCCTTGTCCAAGTCTCAGACTTGTCCAACTCTCAGTTATTCCGTACTAGAGTTATCCATCAAAATGTTTCACGCAAATTTAGAGAGCACAGTATGGAAACGCCATGTTGGAGTCCAACTGCTTGGACTCCAACATGGCCGCCGTAAGTCAATGAAAACATCTGGCATTAAATTCTGCGGTCAGATCACCCTCATGAACAAGCAAACATTCACATGAACACTTCCCGTAAAACCTTAACTGTCCAGATTGTTAAAAATCGCAGGATGAGGCATTTTTTAAAGAAAACGTGACAGCCTTCTGACGGCCATCTTTGATTTCGTGCCGTGAAACTCCGAAATTCAAAATGCTCTATTTTATAGACGGCGAATGCTATCGAGCTTAAAACCTCCAACAAGATATATATTAAGGACGTCTAATAGCCAGTGAAGGAAAAAAACTCAGGGTCTTGCGATTCTGGCTTTAAGAATTTTAATGACGTCACGTGAAAACAAAGAATTAATCAGAAACTATGTTCACGATCCTTGTCCCTTGGTTAGTGTTAGTCGGACCATTTTTTTATATTGGATCTCTCTCTTTTAGTTAGATCTACAGTTAACGCACCTTAGAATTATTAGAATCGCCGAAACTTTTCTGATTAACATGAGCTTTGGATGTTCTTTGTGGTTGTTCCTTCGTAGAAATCTCCATAACTGTGCAAAAGGCTCAAACGTTGCCAAGTACGCTTATTTGAATAACCATTCCATTGACTTCAAAAGTGCACATGCAAGTGTGATTCAGTACAAGGGCAACTACTGCGTTCGAAAAAACTCTAGAATCTTGACATACCGCACAAACTGTTGATGCGGATAACAAGTTGAAATCGTTGTCTAGGCAATATTACAATTCATAACCCTCGGACGTACAAGCAAACTCACAACCCCCACCATCGTACAAGGGGGAGGGGGGGGGGGTGGATGGAACCCCTCCCCGGAGTTTTCGTTATATTAAGGCGTAGCGAAATTATTTTGCACTGAGAAGAAAGCCCTTAGCTTACTCTACAAGATGACATAATTTTAATTGGCTGTGACGTCATATGACGTCATGTGACGTCATTAGAGCCGCCATCTTGGATCCGCCATCTTGGATTTCAACATTTTCTTAGAAAGTTACAAAATAACGGAAATTGATGCAAAATCAAGCCAGAATGCTTATGGAATGTAAAAATAAACAAATCTTGCACTTCTGTTTAAAAAAGAAACTGGAAAAAAATAAAGAAAAACGTTAAAAATGACGCTTTTTGGCAAGACCTGCTTGTATTTGTGACGTTGCCATGGCAACGTCAAATATCATGGACACATGGTTGACATATCAAAATTTCCACAAAGGATGAATGAACAGCTACCGAAAGTTTCAGCATTGTAGAGTAAATCTTTTTTTCAAAATTTGGAAAAAACCTCATGGGGGGGGGGGGGGGGGGAGTGGCTCCACTCAACTCGGTGTTCTCCATGTATTTCCACATTAGAAACACAAGTTCATGTAAAAGGACATTCGATTAGGACCAATTTTGATGGTGTATTCAGAATTTAACATGATGGTTATTTTGCTTTTAAGGTATGATGACTTTGATGTTCCTGACACCATGAATGTACATGGTGTTTATGACACTAGTGCTACAATGCAGACATTTTTTAGCCGAACTGAATACCAAACGTTTCTTCAACAACAAGCTGGAATGGCGGGCTCGGCTTTTGGTTTTTATGCTGGAGTAAAAAAAGCCTGGGGAAGTTCTTCCCTCAGTGGATCTCAGCAATACATGGCATTGTATTCTATCGACATTGATAGGTAAGTAGCAATACGGAAGGGATTTCTAAGTTCTGGGAGTGGACCCAAGCGCGATATTAATTTTTATAATGCTAGTCTGGTATAAGCTTTTCTACTTTGAAGACCAATTATCTTGTAATTCTTTTCTTGGTAGTAGCAATTATTTTTCATGCTTATTGTAGGTATGAAATATATTTGGATGAAGTCAAACCAAGCGATCTCAGTGTGAACTTTCTACAGGAGTTCATGGATCTGCCTGTGTCCTACTTAGCCCCTGGCGCAGCTGTCAAGTTTCGTAAGTATTCTTCTGTATTTACTTGTATTCAAAAGAAGAGAACAAACCTTATGCAAACTTATGGTTTCAAAAACATCACATGTTTACAACTTGCGCACACCTCTAAAAAAATAAAACTGTTTGTTATGGATGGGGGGGGGGGGGGGGGGGGGGGTTGGTGAGGCGATAAAACAAGTATATTGAAAAAATCAAGTATGCCATAACTGAAAACTGAAATTATGTGGCGAAACTTGTAATGAAAGTTTCTTCGAGGGAAGCTTCCTAAGTACAACTACATTCTAACGTTGCTATAAACAAACAGTCGAATATTATATTTCTTGATCTTCAGCGAATTACTCAATACTTTATAATTTTCTTTCTCTAAATCCACATGAACAGGTTTTAATCTAAACAAGTATTAAGTATTTCCTTTATTTACGGCAGAGGATTTCATTCTTCGCTGGGGAACACACTACATAAAATCAGGAAAGTTTGGTGGCCGACTTCAAATTTTCAAGACAATGGAGGGAAATCAGGTCTCAAGCAAAGCAGAGTTCAGCCAAGTAATGGAGGCGGAGTTCAGAAGCTTGTTTGCAAGTTTCCATGCCAAGAGTGAGAATAAAGAAGGAAGCAGCCAAAAGCAACAATCAAAATCTTCTTCCACTTCCATAGCTGTTGAAGGAGGAGACGAAAAAATCGCTTCCATCATCTCAGACATGAATTCACCAACGATAAAAAATGAAATGAAGCAATGGTTGGAGTCAATTCGTACTTTTCCCAAGCCTTTCAAGTTTATGGTAGCACCAATCACGGATCTTCTTAAGTTCAACCCTTCATCCCTGTTTGCTGATGAAGAAAGAGACTGGGGTTGTGAAGCACATACAGCTGACATGAAAAAAGACCCAGACACCGGAGAGAGCTACTACGAGGTTGAAGTCAACGGAACATTGACAAGAAAGAATTGCGCATACAAGGACCGAGACGATTTGGTTTATAGGATAGAGCGAAGAAGAGCAGGCTTGGAAAGAGCTGTTGGAGTCTACATGGAAGAGGTATATAGCTTGTAACGTAATCATGATAAACTGGATAAAATTCCTTGGTTGCGTGGCACTTGTACTTGAAACATAAAACGGTCAAATCAAGTACCTCGTGTTCGAGTATTAAGTGCCAATAGCCCAATTTCGATATATAAAAATTCAGCCTAAAACAATAGACCACAATACGAGGTTCCGGGGGAATTAACTATAGAGTTTGTGGGGTTTATTTCCCACAGCCTCGTAGTGATGTCTACTGTTTTAGGCTGAATTTCAAAATACCGAAATTGGGCTGTTAAACAATCGTCAGTGGAAGTCAACGAAACACTTGGCTCCCACGGATGAAGGGTAAGCCCGAATCGTCTGGAACGATTTTTTTGGTAAAATGGCACTTTATACTCGAACACGGGAACAGTCAATGAGGTAGCTAGTCAAAATCCAATAAAAGGGATAAGTTACTCACATGACCTATATGAACTAGAGTCGCGCGAATCAAATAAACTTGACTTATCTCTAGTGGCCCTTGCCGATTAAGTTTGTTTTTAATAATCAGCAATCGTTTTGTCTCTCCGTTTCTCTCTACGGCTATTGTGTGCTTTTTCCAGCTTGAAACAATTATCAGCGATTTATTTGTCTTATTCGATATTAAAACCAGTGGCAGAATTTGCTTGAAATATACACTTTAACACAATGCACTTACAGTCTAGTGCCCTAGAAGAGCTCCAGCGGCCCACAAATAAGAAGACTATTGCTTTCACTCTTATTGAGCAATACTGAAAACAGAATTTATTTACAGATTTATGTCGGGGATAATCAGGCTTCAAATTTCCTTGAGTCGTTTAGTTCTTTGGGTTCTTCTTTTGATCTCTATTGTAATATTGTTTCCTCCTTTGCATTTTTTTCTCTTTTTCTTGTAATATGACTTGGTTCAGTATTCACGACTGTAGTCCTGTTTGTTAGGTAACCTTGGATAGCTTTTTAACTCAGCGGATGGTCACGATCCCCGTCCTGATGAGACAGCATATATCTTTTTACTTTACCATTAATTAGCTCTATTTTTTTAATCTCCAGGGCCCTATTTCCGTAGAAGATATAACACTTCCCGCTGGACGGCCTGGTTGTCAGACTGCAAACTACAAGTTCCAAGAGAAAGCTGGCAAACCCACCTGGAAAGCAATGACTGAAGATGAAGCACCTTTCCTGGTTATCTTTAACACGAGAAAGGACATGTCCGGCACTTATAACGGCCCGGTTAAGATACCCGGGCGCATGGAACGGTACGTGAGATTCTTCGACGATGAATGGTATATCGGCCAGAGTCCTGATAACTTGGACGTGATGACGGCTTGTGATTACGGCAACGGAAAAGATTTCAAGATTTGCATACTTGGAATGGTTTTGACGTATCATCCACAACTAGGATATCTCACACTAACGAAAGAAGACTTCGTAGTTTCCAATAAGTCATGGCCGAGTTTGACCCATGATATGATTGACTCCTTTATTGCACAAGCTGAATGGCCAGCCGATCACATCTTTCAGTTGAAAACAGTAGTTGGATATCTTCCATGCAACGTGAAATGGTCCAACGCCTTGCGGTTTGACCCAAGCAACAAAGAAGGAAAATGTCTTCACTTCACGGCATCTTCGAAAGGAACTGTGTTTGTTATCTTCTCTGTAGTTCCAAAAAACAAAGATACATGGTACTATGTCCAGATCTCGCCATATGGTGTTGGAATTTTTAAGGTAAACGTAATTAAATATAACTATTTGATCAATCAAGAAAAAAATCAAACTTGATTTGGTGATACTGCATACGCTGAAACACCCCTATTATAAAAATAACGTATATCAAAAAGAGGTCCTTTATGGACAGAAAATCCGGACGAGCCGACGGCGCACGCGCGAGTTTCACTGGAAATATGGCCGCCAAACATCTAAAGGCTTTGTATGGGATAAAAACAATAACGTGAAATAGAATAACTTCTGGTTTACCTGGAACAAGTGCCGTGATGCAGTCGAGTTTCTGAACGTTTCTTCAGCTGATTCCTACAGTTTCATTTCACAAATAAATGTTCCTGACCCTGCTTTTTATTTCCGAAGCTTGGTGTGGCTTGGCTCATACAACGCTCTATATTCAAGAAGCCTGAATCCTTAAAACAGCGATTTTGATGCATCGTAGTAGGTGAAATAATCTTGATATCCCAATTGCCGTGATCGCTTGAGAAAAAGCATCCTATGAAGTACCATTTGCCTAATTTTTACTCCTTGGGAAGACTTCTTCGCTTGGCAAATTGCTTTCAAAAACCATAAAAATCTCATAATAAAACACCAGGCGGCAGTCCACGTTGAAATCCAAAATTCTGCTGTATTTGATCTGCGATATTTCAGCCGTGTTTGCTCCAATTTTGCTGCAAAAGCCATCGTTTGAAAGCTCCTTTTCTCCAGTTTTATTGTCGTGCAATATTTTTGACCAGTGTTTTCCCTACTACACAAAATATTCCTCTATGTAGGCCTCATTCTTGTGTATCATCGTCGATGTATGTGAGCCCAAAGTCAGGCTTTCGAATCAGCGGCTATTACCAACTTTCGCGACCGCTTAATGTACGATGTCTCAAAATTCGCCGACTCCAGTACAGTGTCTGCGATTTCTGGCCATGCATTAGGAAAGCATTGTTCTGAATTGCTCAATCTTATAACTATCGAGTTACATGTCGTTTACGAAGTTACGACCTAAATTCCGTAAGCTATAACGTCAGAACGATCTACATAAAATTTCCGTTCCTTCACTTTCCTTTCATAAAACGGACATACACCAATACCCACCACCAATAAAATTAAAATGAACTAGCTTCAGAAAGGGCTGGAAAGTTAAAACTTAACGTATTCTCTTTCAAAATGTTTACAGTCCCAAAGACTCATGGTTTCCACTGTCGATGTTAGCGCGACCGGCTTGGGTGCCGATATTCTCTATCAGTCCTACTTTGTATGTCTGAAAGAAACTTCAGCAAGTACTGTGATTGAGTACGGAAAAAGTCAAGGGACAACTGAGTTCGGTGACGTCTACCTGACAATGATTGACAGAGACAACCCACTGTATGTCCGTTTCTATTCATTTGGGAATGGGGAGAAGCCATTGGAGGTAGTTGACGCACACATCGTTTCACGCCACCTGACCAAAGCCAACTGTAGAGGAGACACTGTGCTGGATAACGTAACGAACATGTGCGTGCAAAATTGCCACGAGCTGTGCGATCCAACCCAAGGTAAGAAATTATTGCTACTTAAGGTGGCTCAAACCAGCTGAGGTAAAATTTCTAATAAAAAAACTAAAATTTAAATTGGTGGCGGTTTCCACTTAATCATGGGACTCGGTGATAAGTTGATAAGTACATTATGAAGTTAATTAAACCTTTCACTTGTATTACTTGTGAAAATGCAATAGTTGATTTCTAGCATTTTAACTTACAACAAAAGTTAACATTAATATCCGTATACATTCCATTTTGAACTTAATATATTGAAAATATGTCAAATTCAGGCTTATGCCAGAAAGAAACCTCTTAGAACAACACCCCGGCCATAAAAAAATATTCCTTCACACCTCCCCGGCACCTTTTTCTTGAATGCCCCCTGGTAATGTTTTTTTTTTTTTTAAATTTACATTTTATAATGAATTATTCACCTGTTCTCCTGCAATAAGCTCTTAGAAAATATACTTTTAGTAGATTTTCTACTCCCTGCAAATAATTTACCTACTATTGCTCATTTCCCTTTCTGGAGTAAATATGGCTTTGGAAAGAAGTTGTTTTGTTTTATGTCAAACTTGCGAAAATACCATGAGAATGTTAACTATTATGATCAGTGAGTAACACAAGCTGATCAAAACAATTCCGAGGTCTATCAACAGGAGTCTAGCCCATAACATTCCGCAAACCGATCAGATCACCTGAGCTGCGCATGTTAAGCGTGCGTCACTGGCTGACGAATCGCTGTCTTATCTATTTTCCCTTGAAGTAGCACATTCACTAAACATTTTGTTGTTGTATTTTTCTTTGTGTTTATTTTTAATTTTAAAAGGATGTCGAAGAACCTCAAGTAATAAACCTCTGGCCACCGACTGTAATGCATGCCGCTATTTAAAGAATTCTGTCACCGGAGAATGTCTTGAGAAATGTCCAGAAGGCTGGGACGAAATGAATGATAAAACCTGTGTTAAAAGTAAGTTCGAATATAATAGCATTCTTTCTTGTCCACAGATCGTCCGTTTCCTTTTGGTCACGTGGTGGGCAAAATGGGTATGAGAATGATGACATTAGTGAGCGAGGCCTCTGTGTCACATAGCACGAAGGAGATAGGCAGCATGGCCTTTTTCAGTTGTATTGTTTGCGAACATAAAGTGTAGTAGTAAATAAAGTCATCATCCATCATCTATCTAAAAGGAAACGTCGAATGATCATGAGTCCGTAATACGCCATTCTCGTCTCCAAAGACGCTTGTCCCTCGTAGCTGGCCGAACCTGCGCACAAATAGCAAGTTTCTCTGGGAACACATGATTCGATTGGCTACATTTGACAAAGGAAATTTAAATCTAGCTAATTAATAGGATCAGGCGTTCAAAAATCGCTTGTTGAAAACCGTTGATTTGATTAGCTAGATTTAAATTTCCTTTGTTAAAAATCTGGCCAATCAAATCGTGTCCCGAGAGCCACTTGTTCCTCGTGCCCCAGGCTTTGCCGGCTAAGAGTGACAAGCGGCTCTGGGGACGAGAATGGTAATACGCATGCCCGCGAACGCAGACGAATTTTCGATCGCCTGTTCACTTGTTCGCGTCTACAATACCAGAATTCAATCGATGTACAGTGGAACCCCGATATAACGATCCTCGATATAACGATATTCCCGGTATAACGACGAATATTCTATGTCCCAGCAAAAGTTACAGTAAAACGATTGAGATAGAACCTCGATATAACGATCTTCGATATAACGATATTCCCGATATAACGATGTGAATTTAGCGGACCGAACGTAAAATTTTCCTCGATATAACGATATTATCAGTACACGTGCACAGTCACAATTTAAGCAAAACATTGAATTTTATTCAAAAACATAACAGTAATAGAGCAATCTCTAACGTTTCTGACAACAGCTTTATACGATGATATAAGAAAATGATTCTGTATTCTAAGTCTCTTTATCCAGTTAAAAAGAAGATATTACGTATTTGACTGCTCCCTTGGCATATCGTTATATCGGGGTTCCACTGTAATCGATTTTAATCGACAACACTCACCTTCGCTACCAGCAATTGATGGAAAATATTATCAGCAAAAATATCGATGGTTATCGAGTTACATAAATCGATCACAATCAATTGTTGTTTCGTGTGATTGCAATGGATAAAAAAAAGTGGGAAAGAAAAATAGCCACACATTTTGAATAAAACAAAATTTTACGAAAACACAAACGAAGATGAAGTTTCAGTAAAACCATCAGCCAGCAGTTCGGCAAACATCTAGCTTACCTGGTTGAGGGCTCGGTAATTGTACGTATACACTTACAATTCTTCGCAATTTACGTTTCGAAGAACACAGCAACAGAGTCGAGTCGAGTCGAGGATTTTTTTGTCACAGGTGTGAAATATAAACACTTTTCTACCGATAACGATAGTTCAAATACATTACCTATATCTCTGCATCCGCTGCATATTATAGAAATAACAAATATATGAAGGCTCGACCCTGGAATGTAGGGCAGTATACAATGTGGTATTTGGGCCTCGTTCTACTGCCCCGTTCTATATCTTACCGATAAGTACTAACAAGTACAAAACAGCCCTCCATGGCGGCCACACTACGAGTAACTGGGTGTGCGCTTGCTTCGAGGTTCTAGCTAAAAGCGCGGAGATGGGCAGTGTGACTACTTGTAGAAATAACGTCATAAACTGTTCACAACTCAAGAGGAACTTTTGAGCACAGTGAGTGCTTTCACTGCAAACTTTTGGACATTTTATGGCGTCATCTCTGTGGCCCAAGAGTGTAAATCATGGAAAAATGTGGTCGTTTTTTTTTCTTGTAAAAACCACTATAACATTATGGTAATATTGGATTTTGTGTCATCTGTAAAACGCACTGGCTCGGGCCATTGCAAATTTCAGGCCTTATCTGGAAAACAAAACGTTGTATCGACATGAAGATTCCCATGTAAATGTCACTTATGTATAGAATACATTCAATAGGGATAGCTAAGCTACACAAAAGCAAATTGCTAATGATGATATCACAATAAAGTCGAATTTAGAATTTTTTAACAATTTTGTTGTTGTTGTTGTTGTTTTTGAACAAACAGGAGTGGAAGCCTGTGACGATATCCACTGTTTCAATGGCGGAACATGCGAAAACATTGATGAAAAAACGTTTAAATGCGTTTGCGCGGAGGAGGTTACTGGAGAATACTGTGAGACACGTAAGTAGCAATAACAATTTTAAAGACTCTCTGTCGACCGGTATAAGCATTGCTAGCGCGTTTGTTATTGTTTTGATTTTGGCGCTGAAGAAAATCGTTCGAAAGTCAAAAAGATGTAGGGCATTTGGCGGCCTGAAATAAAATATACCGTTAGAAACAGGTACAAATTGTTTGCTTTTAAGGTCATTTGGCTAAGAAATATATATTTTTTTGAAATTATGACCTCGCGTCGTGGAGTCGCAAGCTACAATGACAATTACAAGCTCCTGTCGCCGTACGCGTCATTTGAAAACAACTCCACCAAATAAATTTGCTTTTTATTTACTTTTAGAAGCACATATACAGAGTATATATATAGTACTTAGTGCTCTTAAAATATTGTTAAAATGTAGAACTAGAGCAATGAACATTTCTTGGCGATTTCTATGCTGCGGTTTGGAATCCCTACGGAGTTTGTTTCGATAAGCGGTCACGCACAGATTCTCAAATATTTTCAGTTCAATCTTTTTGCAATCAGAAAGGTTGCCATTACAAGGAAAAATGCAGTAAAGAAAGCACTTTTTCATCGAAATAAATTTCAAATAATCTCAACAAAGCTAACATGGTACTGGAAGAATCTGCTGTACTGGCAATGCGAAGGGAAATAATTCAGCAGCGATTTTAATTAATGTAACTTACTCAGCTTACTGCAACAAATGGGAGCGTACCGTCCGTTGTTTAGGTTCTCACATCTGTAACAAACGAACAATTTACGACGAAAAAAGTAAGAGAACAAAAGTAAGAGAAAGAGACAAGCTTGTCTCTTTCTCTTACTTTTGTTGGGGGCGGTGACGACTAGCGAGGAATTAACGGCCTCAAAACCCCATAAAAACACAAAAGATCACAAAAAAGATGAAAGGTTAGTGAACTTTTTTTATCTGGCTTACAGTAGATCAAAGTTTGGGATCAAAAGATGTAAAATTCAGAATTTATGAAGCATTTCTCGCGGTCAGTTGACTTAAGCCCAGGTCAGCCGTTACAAATTACAGTGAACGTATGAGATCAAATAGCGCTTACGTCACGCGGCCTCAAACACAGAGGATGGTCTGCCTGTGATTGAAGAGCGAAATGATCGACAACTCAACAAATTGAGGTTTCGTAGGCTACGAAGCCTCGGGCGAGACGCGCAACGCATATCGGTCGACAGAGAGACTTTAATTCAGTTTCGTGCTATTGTTGTCAGTCGTCATCAATATCACTGATGAATTATTTTTGAAAGCAAAACAACCTTACTGCTGTTGATGATGTTTGAAACATCGGAACATGTTCCGAAAACTAAAAAAGGTTGTTGTGTTTTTAAAATTAATTGCGTTCGACGAAGGAGAGCGCAAGCCTAATTTTGTTTTTGTGTCCTGTGTCTTTGAGTTGGTATGCCTGTGTACTGTTATGCGGAATGAGTCGAGCCGCATTGCACGCGCAGATGTGAGGACGCACAATTAGCCTCCCTGCTTAATTTTTGCAGGGACAAATCTTGGCCGGGAAACTGGTAGCCACAGATGGCCTCGATTTCATGCAAAAGAAGATGGCGTCCCAAACTGAGCTCAGAAACATTATTTTGCTTGAAAAAAGGGCTAAAAACGTGTGTCGTCACACAATCTTTCTCACACTTAATTCCGTTATGGTTTTTCGCGAAGATATTAGCTACTGTACGGTGAGCAAATCTGTTACGTACGTTCGTACGTACGTACATACGTACGTACGTCAAAACAGATACTTTGAACGGTCGTGTGAAGCAATATTTAAGATTAAAACAACAAGTCATCTCGAGCTTTATATATTAATGTGCACAAATGCAAATCCTTTGTAACCTACAACCACATATCCATTACCAAATGCACTGAAGTTATACGCAGTAAGTGGTATAACAACGTCTGTCCGGCATCTGGTTACAAGCCGATTTTAGGCACAGAGCATAATTATTCTCCGAGAATCCGTGGCACATTCCGCCATTTCATTTTTTGCATGATCATTTCATTTTTTGATGATAAATTTGCTTCGTAAAACTGAAAATCCCTTCTTTTTAGATTTTTTTTAACAGTTCGATTAGTGTTTTATAATTTAATCGCTTTTTCGCTTTTTCTTTTTTTTCTTTTTTTCCTTTTCCGTTTTTCATTTTCCTTTTTCTTTTTTCGTTTTTCGTTTTTTTTATTACTTTTTCTTTTTTCGTTTTTCGTTTTTATTACTTTTTCTTTTTTCTTTTTTCGTTTTCGTTTTGTCAGCAAAGATTTTATAGAAACGCCTTACGGGTCGCAAGGGGCGCTAGGATAGTAAGGAACTAGATTTGCAAGGCGAACCATTTCATTTCGTCGCCTGGTCGCTGCTCATGATAAACAGGTGATATGCGTCTTAAGGAGCTTTGTAATCTTCAATTGGACCTACCTATTAAATTCAATGAGAAGTTAAAGTTGACCTACTTCGTCTGCAGCCTATTCAGTCAAATAAGAAGAAACTTTAAATTAAGTGATACCTATCTCGGAAACACATGCATTGGAGAACTATGTTGTCTAACTCACGAGCCCTGGGCTTTCGTATTGCTCACACACAGCAGTATTCCCGAACACTCCTTTCGCTAACGCCACTTTTAACAGCACCAAATCGAGCCTGTAACAAGGAAACAATTTCGCCATACGTTTTTCCTGCGCAGACAAGGGTTCGAATATCGTCTTCTTCAACCAAATTCATTGCGAAATGGCGCCTTAAGTCATACTGACAACGAACTATATATATCCCAGCATTCCTTGAGACCCGTAAGGCATTTCTAAACTATCTTTGCTGACAAAACGAAAACGAAAATAGAAAAAGTAAAAAACGAAAAAAAAGAAAAACGAAAACGAAAAAACGAAAAACGGAAAAGGAAAAAAGAAAAAAAAAGGAAACGCGAAAAACGAAAAAGGAATGACGTAAAAAAGAAAAAGATACAAGGAAAAAGGAAAAGGAAATAAGCGGCACAATAAAATTATCAAACACGAATCGAACTGTTGAAAAGAAAAATCTAAAAGAAGGGATTTTCAGTTTTACGAAGCAAACTTATCATGCAAAAAATGAAATGGCGCAATGTGCCACGGATTTCCCAGCTTATGTGGCCTCAAATAAAACGATAGAACAGTTACAAATCATTGGAAAAATGTCATTGAGTGTCTTAGAGTTCAGTTGGACATATTACACGCTGTCGTCGGTTGGGTTGTTTCTTGGTGACGTGGTAATGATAACGTTCAAACCAAAAGGAGTTTTAAAAACAGTATTGAGAGCAAAGACCTTGCACTTCTAATGGATTAGTGTAACAAATGCGACATATGCTGCATGTTTGGCGGCTATAATTTTTACATTTTACACTTCCTAATTTTTCAAGTTTACATTTTGTTCTCATAAATTTATTTATTTAATTGCATATCTATGTAGTAAGGTTTTCTCGAATCAAATTGTAAATAATTTTAACTTAATGTAGTTAAGATTTATTTTAATGTATAAGTATAGTGTTCCCAACTGTAATTTTTTTAATCTAAATACCATCCATGATTTAATGAAGTCTTTGAGCCTAAGCATCCTGCACTGGGAAATGATTTGATCATTTTAGCCCACACGGAACAAAATGCAATTTGCGGTTGGTTCAACAGCTTTTCAAACAATACATAAATACTGTTTCCCTCAGCACCAGCCATTTACTTAATATCATTCCCCTATTTGTTTCGACGTTTATACATTTGCTATTACTAGAAACGAAATAGCAAATATTCTATCTTGATCACCTTATTGCAATAATGTTGCAGTAAGATAAAAAAAAGAAAAGTGGAGAATAGCAAATTGGAATTAATTAGGAATACAAACAACATTTTTAGACTTTAAAAATTCTCAAAGCAAACAGTAGTATGGATGAATAAAAGGTTTCGAGCTTTCCCGTTAAATTCTGCACATCTGACATGGGTCTCTGGTGAATGTCGCATGCATACTATTTTTCGATTAAGCTAACTAATTGCTGTTTGGCTTTTTTCATTTTTTTGTATGACACTGTTTTTGCAATATATATTCCGATGTATATGTCCGTGACTGACAATCGTACTGCGCTTTATACAGGTATAAGCAAATGTAAGGAGGACTCATGCATGAACGGTGGAACTTGTGAAGAACTCGGCGATGGAACGATCAAGTGTAATTGTAAACCTGGCTATAAAGGACCCGTCTGTCAGATAAGTATGTGTCAACATATAAAAATTACAGGAACTTTGTTGCCTAGGCTACAACGCAATTTTTGATACCCACGATAAAAACTGTTAATTAGAGCGGCTTTTGTGGTTACCAAGGTAACCATAATGCTCCTATCTGTGTAAGTAAGTAAGACTTTCCAAAGCACGAAGTAAGAACGAGAGCGTACCGAAAGGGCACGAGGATTTCTCAAGTTCTCCAGGTAGCTTTTTATATGAGTTACGGCGATGAATTGTTAGGATTTAGTTAAATATGAGGATTCCGAATAAAAAAAACCACTTTCACAATCATTATGGCACCTTTGAACTGTCCACGATCGACAATCGACTGCTTTGATGAACCGCTGGCCGAACGTAGTTGGAACATGATGCTTGGCACGTGCATATAGCCGAACGTAGTTGGAATATGATGATTGCCACGTGCATATGGCTGAACGTGATGCTTGGCACGTGCATATGGGCGAACGTAGTTGGAATATGATGATCGCCACGTCCATGTGGCCGAACGTAGTTGGAACGTAATGCTTCGCACGTGGATATTGCTTCGAAGTAATATTTTTCGAAGCACGAAGGAAGAACGAAAGCGTACCTGAAACGGCACGATGATTTACCTAATAACTTCTGGCCATGCATAAAACTCTTTCCCGTACTGCCCTTTAAATATCGTTTCTTCAGGAACGATGGCTAAAAAAATTACCAACAAGCAGCTATTTCAAAAAGAAATAGTGTTTTGTTTCCAGATTGCGGTAGGGTGAGAATAGCGTAATCGTGAGCTTTACATCAAGGAGATAAATGTTGTTCGACATGGCAGTTGCACAGCTTGCTATACGAAACTGTCCATACGAAATTTGATGTTTTAGGGAAGGTACGTTTTTTATCGGGGGGGGGGGGGGGGGTGGGCCGGGGTTTTTTAGAATTTTTTTGCGAAAAAATTGATGGCCCTCCCACTTCCTAGAATGTTTTGATGCATGACCCTTCACAAACACTCACACCAAAACATGTGACCCTCCCCCACCTATACAATAGTTCCTTGAAAACAAAAATAACTGGAAGTGTTAGTGTCCTAAATGCCTTCTTGTCGCTCCATCTGCACACAAAGCAGCTATTACAGGGTTTTCAATAAGGATCAGAGTAGGCGGCAAAAGTTTTGGAGTAGGCGGAGAGGGGAGTTCTGCGCCTAGGGCGCAACCTTCTAGGGGGATCGGGGGGCATACTCCCCCGGGAAAATTTTAAGTTTTGGGCCTCTAAGAATGCATTTCCTGCATTCTGGAGGAAGAATTATGTATTAAGTACTCTACAACGTTGACGAACAATGACGAACAACTCTTTTACCACCGATGGCCAGTTTTTTGACCGAGCAGAAAATACTCCATTCCACCACCGATGGCTGGAAAACCGTACAAACAAAACGATCTATCTTTCTTTGGGAAAAACTGGGCACTATTTTCCATATTTGGAAAACTAATTTATGCAAGGGAAAGCACATGCTTTGAAAACAAAATGGCAGTCGGTTTCTTGAACTGAAGGATAATGAAAGCATTGTGAAACGAAGAAGACCCGCTCGAGTAAATTTTATGTTTTTTTTTAAACCATGCGTAGTCGATGTGTAATGTTTGTTGCCACTGTTTATGTTTTATTACTTGTTAAAAAAATTTTTTCCTTGCCAAAAAAAGTGTAACCCTCCCCTTCCTGTGAAAAGAACAGGTTTGGCCCTCCCCAATTTGTAAAAATTTTATCGATGACCCTCCCCTCTGAAGCTCCGGCCCACCCCCCCCCCCCCCCCTAATAAAAAACGTACCTTCCCTTAACAGAACTTGACTCTCTTCTTTTTCGTTCTGAACTTTTCGTGCCGACTCGAATGTTTTCGCGATTCTCGTGACACTGATCACGCAACTTCAGATACGTCCACGCGAGAACCAACGCAATTTTGCGTGTATTCGCGCGGCTTGTGACGTCGAAGATGCCGTGAATTTTCCTATACACATTAATACATTAATCTGTTACATGAATTGAAAAAACTTTGTAACTCTCCTGCATATATGCTCTTCTCTTGCCCGTTTTCGGGGCACGCTAGCCCTTCCGTGCGAGCAAACACGGCGGATATGCCATGTCATCACGCTTTTGTTTGCGTTGCAAACACTCTGATTGGTGGAAGTTTTCTTCCGTTTCAGAATATAGCTAGAATTAAACGCTAAAAGAGCTTACTGTACTTTTTTTCCCAATACATCGCTTTAATCAAACCTAAAACCATTGCAGTCGTCGGATATTTGTATTTGTAAGGAATCTCAATATTTTTTGGTCTTGCTGATTATTATCTTTCCGATTTTTGAAGAACATGCTTTTACGAAATTAATTGCCTTCGGTCAAACGTATTTACTTTGTGGTTGCGAGCGTTCTCCTGATTGGATAGTAGCCTCCACTGTGTAAATAGTTCACCTCGAAATTTATTCTTCCTCCGATCGCTACAAATTTTGGTAGAATGCGTGACAAGGTTATTACCCAATCCCCCCGCAAATTTGAATGTGGCCTACACGACAAGAAGGAAGTAATAATAGAATGTCTATTGATCTTGATCGTCACCTGCGAAATACAACCGATGAATCGATCGAAATCGAGGTAAGAGTTGTGTACTACGTACAGTACTAGTACGAACGCACATGGTCTGAAATGCAGTGAAATGTTATTTATATTTATATTGCTTGGAATCAATATCTGAATTTATCTCTGAGTATAAGGAGATCGTTATATTTTGCAGAAAAGGGTCAACCCGTTGCCTTTAATATGTTTTCCCCCTTATTAGGACCAGAGGTAAACTAAAAACACATTTAGACCCGCCAACATCAATATCTGTTATTTGTTTTGCAAGAAAGCCTACGACAACTACGTTCACCAAAAATCTCTCAGAAAATCTTTAACATATTTTTCTCGATCTGATTTCTTGTAAAATAATTGATGAAGTGGGCGGGAGTGGGGGGACTACTTTCATCATTACTACACTATGAACATTCCAGACCCATTTTAGCTATTCACTATTTCCTCAGTTCGACTGTAAACACAAGTCTGTTAAAATATCGGTAACCACATGACCTCTTAGAGGGCTGTTATTTTACTTTGTGTCCCTAAATAAGTATGGATTCTCCCAGGCTATAATGTTTTGATACTTTAACAAAGTTTCTATATCTATCGATCCATCCATCCATCCATCCATCCATCCATCCACCATCCATCCATCCATCCATCCATCCATCCATCCATCCATCCATCCATCCATCCATCCATCCATCCATCCATCCATCCATCCATCCATCCATCCATCCATCCATCCATCCATCCATCCATCCATCCATCCATCCATCCATCCATCCATCCATCCATCCATCCATCCATCCATCCATCCATTCATCCATTCATCCATCCATCCATCCATCCATCGGTATGTCCATCCGTCCGTCCGTCCTTCCTTCCGTCTGTCTGTCTAAAATTTTATTCAGAAACTAATAACTTAGCAGCTTAGCAACTTAGCAGCTTTCTGTGGAAATTTAGATTCTGAAAATTCTTCTCTAGAAATAAAGGCATGTGATTCGGACCCGTGCTTGAATGGAGCGTACTGCACCAACGAACCAGAAGGAAAGTACAGTTGCGAATGCCAGAGTGGTTGGCTTGGAGAAAGATGTGAAACTGGTAAGTTAAAGTTGGCGTTATGGGTCTTTTAGATCTGAGGTTTTTGACGCTTTTTACTGTTATTATACCGTTGCATCCCAGTAAACAACATCTCTGGTGGATTTGTAATTTTTGAAGTCTTGCGACAACCAAGGACAGGCAATGCAAGAACAAATTCATGCAAAAGCACAAGAACAAGACTCCTCCTTTACTTTAATCAAAGAGCTCTTTGAGCCACAACTGAATGAATTGCCAAGTTTAAAAGTTTAGTTTTCATTTCTTGAAAATTTATGAGCAGCAGGTGATTCAAACATTTCTTTGATGCACATGATAACAGATAAACAGTGGAATGTCTATTACATTAATATAAGATAATTTCGCCTTACGTGACTAAGTATGTCTGAGTAGCACACACGGGTAGGCATCTGACTGGGAAGCGAGAGGTCGCAAATTCATATTCCAGAGGAGACAGTTTTTTTTCTTTTTTCCTTTTTTTTCTTTTTTTAACCAGTAGCACTAAAATGGTTTGTTTATTATATCGCTCCGTAGGTATGCATTGCAGAATAATTTACATGTAAGCCGCTAAGTAATAACGCGGTAAATAAATATATCAGAACATATAGACTGATTCAGGTACAAATGTATTAAATTGTGCTGTTTCATCTGAAAAGCTATTCCTTTTGTTCCGAACAAGCAGCCACGCACTCGATTTTAGCCAACGTTCTGGTTTCTAGATAGATCCATCGTTCATGAAGCTTATGTGAAACCCGATTTAGTTTTCGAATGTTCCTACATGTACGACGCTAGCTCGACAGATATATACGAAAGAGATCGATCGTTACATCGCTTTTGCGGCTCTCAGTTTCCACTTTTTCGGTGGCCGAATACAGTTCCACATATAATTGTCAGCCTTATTTTGTTTCTTTGCTTCTTGTTTTTCTTGTAAACCCCTTTAAATTTAAAAAGGCCGCCTTTATACGGCCGTCTTGCTACACTCTTTCTTCCAGTATATCTGCTGGTCAGCGGAGTTGCAATGAGGAGTTTACAGATGATGGACCGACAGACCAACGAGTGAAATTGGGCTAGCTACTATACTCCTGAATAAATCAGTCGTAAATCAAAGATCTCTTCGAGCCACGACTGAATTTTTTTTAACCAAGTTTCAAAGTTTAGTTTTCATTCCTTGAAAATATATGAGCAGCAGGTGATTCAAACATTTCTTTGAAGTACACGATAACAGATAAACGGCGGAATTTCTATTACATTGATATAAAATATTTTCATCACAATCCGTTTTAGTATATCTGATTAGCACAGTCGTGTAGGCATTTGACTGGGGATCAAGAAGTCGCGAGTTCGAATCCCAGAGGAGATATTTTTGTCTTTTTTTTCTTTTTTTTAACCCGTAGCACTAAAATGGTTTGTTCATTATAACGCTTCGAAGGTATGCATTGCAGAATAATTTACATGTAAGCCGTAAATAAATATATCAGAACATATAGACTGATTCAGGTACAAATGTACTTGTGCTGTAACATCTGAAAAGCTTTTCCTTTTCTTGCAAACAAGCAGCCACGCACTCGATTTTAGCCAACGCTCTGGTTTCTAGATAGATCCATCGTTAATGAAGCTTACGTGAAACCCGATTTAGTTTTCGAATGCTCCTTCATTTACGACGCTAGCTCGAAAGATAGACACGAATGTCATCGATGGATTAATGCTGATTAATGGGTCTCAATGTTCGGCTTTTTTGGCGGTCGATTACTTAATGCTACACGTAATTGTCAGCCATATTTTGTTTCTTTGCTTCTGGTTTTCTTATAAACCCCTTTAAATTTAAAAGACCGCCTTTATACGGCCGCTTTTATATGGCCGCCTTGCTACACTATTTCTACAAGTATATCCCCTGGTCAGCGGAGTTGCAATGAGATGTTTACAGATGATGGACCGACCGACCAACGAGTGCCATTGGGCTACCCACTATACTCCTGAATTAAAAATTCAGTCGTAAAAAGGGGATTACACAAACACATTTTCAGACTGTTGAGGCGCAGATTGAAATGCCTTCAACAGGTACAGTGGAGGATAAGAGGGCTTAAACAGTGGGTGTTTTCTGTCCGTCCGTCCGTCCGTCCGTCCGTCTGTCCGTCTGTCTGTCTGTCTGTCTGTCTGTGTATCTATCTAAAATTTTCTTTAGAAACTAATAACTTAGCCTATGAAAATTTCGGTAGAAATTCAGATTCTGAAAATTCTTCTCTAGAAATAAAGGCCTGTGATTCGAGCCCGTGCTTGAATGGAGGGTACTGCACCAACGAAGCAGAAGGAAAGTACAGTTGCGAATGCCAGAGTGGTTGGCTTGGAGAAAGATGTGAAACTGGTAAGTAACAGTTGGCGTTACGGGTCTTTTAGATCTGAGTTTTTTGACGCTTTTTTCTGTAATTATACCGTTTTATCCTGGTAAACAACATCTCTGGTGGATTTGTTATTTTTGAAGTCTTGCGACAACCAACGACAGGTGACGCAATTACAAATTCATGCATAAGTACAAGAACAAGACTCCTCCTTTACTTTAAAAAAAGGGGATTAACACAAGTACAATTTCAGACTGTTGAGGCGCAGATTGAAAAACCTTTAACAGGTACAGTGGAGGATAAGAGGGCTTAAACAGTGGGTGTTTTCTGTCCGTCCGTCGGTCTGTCTCTCTGTCTAAAATTTTCTTTTGAAACTAATAACTTAGCAGCTTATGAACATTTCTGTAGAAATTCAGATTCTGAAAATTCTTCTCTAGAAATAAAGGCATGTGATTTGGACCCGTGCTTCAATGGAGGGCACTGCACCAACGAACCAAGAAGAAAGTACAGTTGCCAATGCCAGAGTGGTTGGTATGGAGAAAGATGTGAAACTAGTAAGTTAAAGTTGGCGTTATGGGTTTTTCAGAGGCGGATCTGAGTTTTTTTAATGCTTTTTACTGTTATTATACCGTTGCATCTAGGTAAACAACATCTTGGGTCAATTTGTAATTTTGAAGTCGACGCAAGTACAAATTTATGCATAAGTACAAGAACAAAACCCTTCCTTTACCTTAAAAAAGGCGATTAACACAACAATTTCAGACTGTTAAGAAAAATGAAAGGCAATTATTGTCGTAAAAATATTGCGATTCATGTCTACATTTCAAATCGCTCAAATTCGCCATTTTGAGCCGCAGAGACGACGACATAAACAAATTAAATAGATTTAAGTTTATTTTGAGCTTAAATGTATACATTACTTGCAATATTCTTACGACAGTAACAGTCACACTGCTTGTATGGACCCCTTGTATTTTCTTCTTGACAAGTCTCAGTTACAAATTTCATTTCAGAAATTTCATATAGAAACTCCGTTTCTTTTGTCGTTGAGGCATTGTGAAATAAAGAGCGCACAAATTTTAACGTCGATTTTTTTACGTCAAAGTCTTGAGATAAACTCTGCCTATCTCTGGCTCTGCTCATGTAAAACTGTAAATCTGTAATTACTTTTGCCAACAAGAGGTTTCGTCCGGTATACAGACTGTATATTCATACTGTAAGTGATTTCTATATATACGCGCGGACTACAGTGATGCCTCCTCGAGTTTTGGCTTTACGGTTGGGCCAAAGCCCTACGACATTAAACTACTCATTAACCTACAATAAGTGACAAAAGTGTTGACACATTGTCATTTTAGGCTCTACTTTATTGTTATTTAGTCCAGTTTTTCAGCCCTTCGCCCCTCTTTTTCAACCCCCATCCCCTATCAATGTTGTAGTTTGTTTTTGGAAGCCCTTTGCTACAATCATACAACATTGGATGGGGGAGAGGGGGTATTTTGGCGGAGTGCGATGAAAATTAAAAACTAGTGGTAATTTTGTCATAGAAACTCCGAGGCGAAGCCAATGTGTCAACTACTTTTGACTAATAGTAAAGAACATTACACTGAAGAAGGGCTCTGCCCGAAACGTCTGTAAATATTAATTTTTTGACACTTAACAGAGTTTTTTCTCAAATTTCTTTACTATTGATCCAAAGTGTCACGCATCATTGACTGTTTATTTCATTCTACTTTTGACTAAGATTGTCTGAGGTCTGTTTGCGTGGCTAGAGAGGATATCCGTTTAAACTTAGCAGTTTTAGTGTGGAATGTTCGATTTTTGAGCTTTTGACTCAAAGAAAATACTAATTTTTTCATGCTATCAACGAAAAATATGTTTAGATTACAACTGATTTCAAGTAGCTACCAGCTGACACAGACCACGCGCCGGGGGAAGACTGGAGGGTGCTTCAACTCCCTACACCCCCTCCCTACCCTATTTTTTACAGTAAAACGAAAAAATTAGTCTCAAGGAATAAACAAAGGAAGACACGAAAAGTAAAAATAATATAGAAACAAAACATCACTGAAAACGTTTTGTTCCTGAATGTCTTTCCATTAGCTGATTACAAAAGCCAGTGTGACAAAGCTGATTGGCAGGTGAGCCTTGACAGGACTGGGTGGTCTGTGTGCCCACAAAAGAACACTTACCTCAAGGGACTGTGGAGACATGACCGATGGCCGGGAAATGAACGAGTTGGACTTATCGAGTTTGGAAGGTGCTGCACACCCTGGGAAAAATATTTTGCTGACCAGCCTGCAGATTGTAATAATGCAAACTGGCGGAGTACGTTAGACAGGTGAGTAGTTAAAATAATAATAAACCCTCCAACACCCCCCCCCCTCCCGTAGGGGGGAACTCCAGTATAAATTCAGGATACGACTCCAGTAAATTCATTAGTTAAGTCTGTACCTATTTCAGGATAGAGATTCGAGACTCAACCCTAACTCTTTGTCAAGAGAGACTGCTCGTAGTCTAGGATTACATACATTAAAGGGACTTTGTCATGGGGATTTTGCAGCTTTTTGGTCTAAAATGTTCTGAAATTTGTGGTAGGCAACTTAACCCATAAAATATTGCACATCTAAAGGAAGATGCAACCTTACTTTGTGGATAATATCAAGTTACGGCTATAAATATCGATGTTTCGAAGAGGCGCGGGAACAACTTGAAAACGTTTGCCTTACTTTTTCAAATTGTAATTCGTTTCCATCAATCCGCAGCCAAAGATGCTCGTTAACAGTTTCAGTGCTCTTATATAGCAATCTTTAATAAAAATGGACTATTATTTTTAGGTTTCCTACGACACAAATATAAATTTTGGCGGTTCAAAAATCTGGTAAAATCCGTGATAGTCATGCATAGTCCCTTTAAAGAAACTGACAAAACGAATACGCAATTTGTACATCAGAATAAATGAAGTAAATTGTATTTTTGAACAGAGAGTTTCTGAGGGAAGAACCTGATTGATCCCTTGTACTGATCACTTACGTGTAAGTTTTCGATTATTTTTTGTTCTTTACAGGAATAATGTCTGGGCTTTATGCCCCGACGGTTATTTCTTGAACGGCCTCTATAAAGGAGATGGAAAATATCTGAACAACATTGAAGAAGGACAGTGTTGCCGACCACAAAATCAACAGGAAGATGGTTATGACGAATGTTACGACGAAAATGTTTCCATTTTATTCGACAATAAAGGTTGGAGCGAATGTCAACGGGAGGGATATTACATGACCGGCATCTACAAAGGCAGCTGCCAGGAAGTTAACTGCATTGAAAAATTCAAATGCTGCAGGATGAAAACAAGTACAGTATAAACCCGTTACTAAGAACTTAATAATTTTTTTTAACTTTTTCGCCATGGCTCCCCTTGAACGATTTTTTTTTTCAGCCATCCCCTCCCCACAAAATTAATGGTCCGTCTCTAAACTTGTCGGAGGATTCATCATGTACTGAAATATTAAACACAACATCAATTCAAACACTGCTCCCCTTCTTACTCAACAGTTTTTTACCACAGTTTTTTAACCACCCTGAACTGGAGGGGTCACGTGACGTGATCACGCGCGGTTTTAAGCTCTCTGAGCTTCTTGTTAAGTTAGGTCTGGGTTAGAAGACAACACGGAAACGGATTTGGTGTCGTGGATTTCATCGATCAGAAGAGAGCTATTTGGTGTTTTTTTTTCGTTTCTCAAATTTATAAAATTAATGTCTTATATTTCATATTTTTCCTGGATTGTCCGGCGGTTTTTCTCGGGCAACCGGGCCTTTAATTTTCCAAAAACCTGGTTACCCGAACGCAATAGGCTATTTCCGAGTTTATATACCTATTTTAGCTCCAACAGGATTATTTTTGAAAAGCACACTAAATGTGTGGTTTAAAAGTATTTTTGATTATTTGAAGTTAAAATTGATGTCTTGTTGAGAAAATAAGGACTGAATGGGTTAGATCTCTTCAATAAAATTTAGCGTGTTGACTCCCGCGGGTAGTATTTTCAATTTTTTTTTCTTAGAGCGTTTAGTGGGACTTCTGCAAAGATACTCCAATGATCAATGTTCCTTCCCTTGTTTAAAAGCACCCAGCAAATTCTAAGACTATAAGGAGCAATGCACGTTCTTCGAGTGCGAAACTAAATTCTTGGGCGTTTAAAAAGATTAATGTTTAACAAGTTCTGCGGCATCATTCGGCAGGAAAATACTGTCACTTGTCGCTGAAATTCAGAAAGAATTGATTTTTGTGTAAAATTTCTCGCCCCAGGCTACGCTCTGTTTTTCCCGAAAAGAAGTACCAAGGATTACGTCATCTTAAATAATGCCATGCCAAGCCTAACAGTCGTGACAATTTGTCTGTGGATGAAAGTCACTGATACAGAAAATAAAGGAACACCACTAAGCTATGCTGTGCCTGGGTCAGACAACGAACTGGTCTTGTATAACTACAATGGTTTTTCTTTTGAGGTGGCAGGCTCTTCCAGGTATTAACATTTACAAGCAAACATTCCATTTGCCTTTAATATAACTTAGTCATACACCCTAGTCACACTAGAAAAAGTTTTCAAAGTCAATTTTACACAGCGTTTTATTTAACTCATTTCACAGATAATAAAAATTGAAAATTACTTTTAAGCGAATCCGTGGTTGCCTCTATAACTGATCTGTAAGAAATCTGGGCTAATTTGGCTAATCAAATGACCCAAACAGTTAAACAAGTTGCTCATTTTTATAACATCAAAACATCCATTCTCTCCCTTCTCAGTGCTAGAACAAAGATTCCAACCAAACCATGCTAGACAAACAAAGTGTTACGCATTTTCCCATGACAGCTTTTTGATGATATGCAATGCATAACAGTGAAAGGTACAACTATCTAACAGTTAAAAACAGGAACAAATCTATATGATGCTGACAATAATTTTCTACTGCTCTCTTTAGACAAACTTCTGTATCAGCAAACGATGGAAAGTGGCACCACATCTGCGCAACGTGGGAGAATACCGCTGGATCATGGAAGTTGTTTAAAGATGGCAAGCTAGGGGATTCTGGTACAGATTTTGAAACAGGTAGAGTCAACTTGTCCATCACCAAATATGGCTCCGAAAACTCATATAACGCAATGACTATAAGACACATTTTAGTCCCCAGAGTCCATGATCCTTCTTATTTGCACCAGAAAACAAAAGCTGTAGCCGGCTCCATCACCGGAAGTCCCCGATTCACCAACTCATTGTCAAATCTGAAAAATCTAATTGCTAAAAATGCAAAGCGAGTTTTAAACGCATGCTCACAAATCGGGTGCGACCCATTCTTGCCCCAGAGGCATCGTTTATTTATTTCACGTGGTCGTAACGTCACATAGCTCTGTAGAAGAGAATGAGTGCGGCTTAAAAGTCGTGATCCACGGCGCAGACCATAAGGAATGCGGGCGCTGGGGACGAGAATGTATGCAACATATATAAAGTTGCAGTGTTATCCCGAAAGGTAGATGAAGAACGGTCCAATTTATCGGCTTTTTTTCCACAGGTCATGTGATCCCTGGCGGTGGCGCCCTGGTACTAGCACAAGAGCAAGACTCTCTGGGAGGAAAATTTGGTGACACTCAAAATTTCATCGGTGAAATGACAGGTGTCAACATCTGGGATCATGTGATAACTGACCAAGAAATCATGCGCATGTCTCAGTCATGCCAGACAGGGGTGGGGAACGTGTTCAAGTGGAGCGACTTTAAAGATCACGTGAAAGGCTCAGTAAAGATCATTGAATCGTCATGTTAGAGTCATGAAGATGGCAGCTTCGACACTTAATACCATACACGTCTGCTAATGTGATATGTAAGCATTGTGGAGCTTTTATCATTAAAGGGAAAAATCAAGTCAAATCTCTTGCTCATTTTTACTCCGACTAGAAGAGGTTCAAACCCTTCCTTTTTCATATACTATTTTTAACAGAAAAGGTACTCCTTCCATAAACCTTCGATGGGAAACAGTTCCCATTTCGTATATCTATAAAAGAAGAAATACTGCATTAACATTGCACTTGAATAGCTTCCTAAAATATTTAAACGAATCCAATGTGGGGCGGCTCTGTGTTGAAAGGCCCTTTTAAATACATTCGTGGCATCATATAGACTCTTGGCTTTAGGCCATCGTAACTTGACTAGAAACATTAAACAAACAACGGTAATAAACATGAAAAATCGCATTTTACTAACTTGATGTTTCGTGTGCTAAGCAACATACACTTTCAAAAGTATGACCGTTACAAAATTTTGACAACTATTTAAATATTGCTATGAAGGGGGTCTGGTACCTAGACAGAGACAATAGTCCTTTCCCAGGATAATTCGCGCACAACGGAGACTGGGCAGAATTATCATGAAAGCGAGGCTGTGGTAAGTACAGACCTTCAGCGCGTGGAAAAAACAATGGCGGAAAGCTCCGAGTCGGTGGAAAGCCAGAATTGGAAGAATGCCTCAGCTTCAAAATTGGCTGAGACTTCATGGACTTAAAGTAAGCGGAACCAAACAACAACTAGCGGAGAGAGTGGAAAATGCGAAACGAGCAGGAGTAAACGAGAGTTACGCGCCGACAGGGTCACGAGTCCGGGTTCTAAGAGGTACTCTGTATTGTTGTGTGCCTTTATGTCACAGTTGGAAAGGAAAAGTTTTAAATGGAAAGCCCGTGAAATTGCATAGCTGGAATAGGCTGCCTCTTGACACAAAACTGAGACGGCAATGGATAAGGCAGTTACAAACTGTTCGCAAAAATTTAGTTCCAAAAGTGGGAACACGAGTATGTAGCCTTCACTTCAAAGGAACTGATGGGCCGAAACCTTGGTGCAAACTTCCAACATCGTTTCCTTCAAAGCCACTACCAAAATCGCCCACCCCGAAACGGCCATTGCCTGACAGGTCCAAGGGCTCTCCATCAAAACTCGGGCTGAAAACAAAAAAACGTGTATGCCTTGAGAAACGATTTGACAACAGCGGAACTGTTAATAATAACAACTCTGCGAAATTTGAGTATAGTTTTCATGATTACTTGCCGTCAAGCTACTTCTCAGGAAGCATATCTGCTGACATTGTTAAAGAAAATCAAACTGATACCAGTACTCAGTTTTGTTCAAGTACAGAGGACAAAAATATTCAAACTGGCGTAGCAACATGTGACGTCAGTATACAAGTAAATCTTCCTGTGTTGACAGCAGAAAATCTTCAAGGTAACGACGAAAAGACGAAATTTTACACAGGGATTGTCAATTTTGGAACTTTTATGCTGTTATTTAATAGCATTGCTAAAGTAGCTGTTAAATTGAACTTCTGGCAAGGGAAGGATAATCTGAAAGAAAAAAATCGTACCTCGAAGATGAAGGGAGACAAAAACCAGGAGCTAAGAGAAAAATGAGACTGATTGATGAATTCTTATTGGTGATGATGAGGCTCAGGCTGGGACTTCTCGAGCGGGAGTTAGCAGATCGTTTTTGTGTCTCAACAAGTACAGTGTCCCGAACCCTAATTACCTGGTATTCTGTTCTTGCTGATCATCTGAAGCATTTAATTGCTTGGCCTAGCCAGGATGTAATTGTGACGAGAATGCCTCAATGTTTTAAAAAATTCCCTGGCACTCGGGCGACTATAGATTGTACAGAATTTTTTTATGGAAACTCCATCATCTTTAGTTAATCAATCTATCACATATTCCAGCTACAAATCTCATAATACCTTTAAGGTTCTTGTGGGTATCAGCCCATCAGGAGCTGTAATATTTCTTTCGCAGTTGTGGGGTGGGAATGCTTCTGATAAACATATTGTAAGAGAATCAGGATTGCTTAATTTGCTGGAGAGTGGAGACAGCATAATGACTGATAAGGGTTTTGACATTGATGATTTAATTAAGCCATTGGGAGTTACCTTAAATATGCCTCCAAAAAGGCATTCTAACCGTCAGCTGACAAGGAATGAGGTTGAACAAACAAGGCGGATTGAAGCTGTTCGCATCCATGTTGAAAGGAAAATGGAACAAATTAAGAATTTCCGAATTTTACAGGGGACTATCCCTGCTACAGAATGGAATAATGCAAATAATATTGTACTTATCTGCACTGCTTTAACTAATCTTGAGCCTCCTTAAGTAAAATGAGTGTACATTTAGAATTAAAAGTCAAGCTAGTAAGAAAATTGTTGGCAATAAATCTATGTAATCAACTTGTTTTTTTTTCACAGTTTTATTGATAACAATAACAACAAACCAGCTATATTTGGGTAATTTTGAAATTTGGCTACTGGCAATACAGAGGAATAATTACTTAGTCAGGGGGATGCCCCTCTTTACCCTCTCAGTAAGAGCCTCTGACACAATGGCCTCCTTAAAAAACCTCACAAGTTTTGGAAGCATTTGCTTCTTCCAGAATGTTTCATTAATCTTAACTCTCATTACTAACAAGCCTTTAAGGAGGCTCGATGTAGTTTTTTTAGCCGAAGGGTGGTTGTTTTGAAAATTAAAATTATCTAAGAAGCCAATGTTCGATTTTTGCCAAAATACACCATAATGATCAAATATGACCAAATTTTAATTTTTTACTCGTCACTTTGTCACAAAGGTTACCATAGCAACCATTGACGTTTTCTTTTGTTCTCAAACAAGCTTGGTTTTCTCGAAATCTAGACTAACACTTGGTATTCATTTTTTGATATGTTCAAGTACAGTAGATTTACTACCTGTGCTCAAAATTTTAGGAAAATCTGTAAGAGCGTTTTAGAGTAAATCAAGAATGAAGTTTTTGGTATTTTCTTATAATTTCTTACAATCGGCAGTCGATATATTTTAACAAATTAAAGCAAAAAGTCTTTCGCTTTTAGTTAATGGTCTTTGATGGTGTAAGTATTTATATTTCAGTGAGAGAAACTGTGCTCAAATAATACGAAACAATTTTAAGGCGCCTATTTTATATTAAAACGGTGTTTTTCTGAAAATTTCATTCTTGATTTACTTGAAAACGCTCTTACAGATTTTTCTAAAATTTCGTCAACAGTTAGTCAATCTACTAAACTTTAACATATCAAAAAATAAACACCAAGTGTCAGTCTAGATTTCGAGAAAATCAAGCTTGTTTGAGAACAAAAGAAAACGTCAATCGTTGCTATGGTAACCGTTGTGACTAAGTGACGGGTAAAAAATTAATATTTGGTCACATTTGATCATTATGGTGTATTTTGGCAAAAATCGAACATTGGCTTCCTAGGTAATTTTAATTTTCAAAACAACCACCCTTAGTCTAAAAAAACTACATCTAGCCTCCTTAAGAGTCCATATCACAAAGTCACATTCCTTAAGTTTAAAAAGAGGATCAGACCCTGAATTTGATAGTAGTAGGTTGATGTTTTCTTAAGTTTTACCTTTCCCTTTGAGTTGATGTAACAGAAAAACTTTCTGTCATGAGCTGCAGCTCTCGGGCTAAGAAAACGCCATTTATATGGGCACTTAATTTCTAGCAATCTTTGATATGTTCTGCAGCAAGAGCAGTAAACAAACCCATCTGGGCTTGCCCCAAGATAGGGAAGATCTGACTGAATTACAAGGCCCCTTTCCATGACCGTAAGTCTCTTGTGTCCCCTTTTTTCATATATTTAACAAATCTCTCTTTTGCGAGCGACTCGTGCTGTGATCCCCATTGTAGAGGGGCAGCTTTTAAGGGGTAAGGCTCATTCCCATGAGGCTCTTTTCTGTAACCCATTATTTCTTTTACTGCATTGTCAGGAGCTTTTGTTGGTCTCATCCTACAGATTCGACCAAAATTTGATGCTGTTATTCTCCCTTTCCTAGCTTGCCACCATTTAGGATTGTCACTTTGCCCACGAGTACTACTGATTTCAGTCATCTTTGCCTCAAAAGTTGACATGCTCAGTGATGAAATGTAATTATTTCTTTTTTCCTGAAATTCATTGGAGGAATAGCTAAGGTTATCACTTAATAACTTGACATTTCTAGGAGGAAATGTTTTCACTTGATAGTGTTTGGCAAATTCATCAACATCCAATTCTGATGTTTCTGCTTCTTCATGAGCTCTGACATCATCATCACTTGAAATGTCACTATCGCATGAAACAAACATTTTGCCTTTTAACAATTGTAAAAATTGGACAGTCAGGATTCACTGACTGCAAGCTATCCAAAAAATTGGGGAGGAAAGAGTCACTGACAGAAGCTCCTGCTTTGTAGAGGGTCCTGAAGGGGTAAAATGGGAACTGGGATTTGCCCATTTTGACTGGGATTTGCCTATTGTTTCACTGGGAAAATGGGATTTGGGTCACTGGGACTGGGATTCAGAAACAAAAAATGGGAATGGGAAGAGTGTCAGTAAATGACTAAACATACATATTTTACGCTCTGTAATATTCTTTAATATAGAATAGTTAAAACGCTGAAAACTCTGAAACAAAACCACTACACTGCACCATAATTATTTCCGTGTAAGTGATTAAGTTACTCAGCGGAACAGCTTTGGAGCATGGGCACAAATGGAATATTCAAAAGAAGTGATAGTAAGTTGTTGTCAGTCAGGGTAGTGGTAGGTAAGAGATAAAAATTTAACTTGATAGCTTTAGTTAAAGCTACTAAAAATTTCTAATTCTCTACAAAACAAGTGAACAAATGAAACTTTAGTGATGATCTCAACAGTATTTGTGATAATAACTTGCAGAAATAAAAACATGATTTTGGATAGTCGTATAAAGGGATAAAACCCAGGAGCGAGAGGATAGAGTTCAGGATAACTTGTATGTGCATGCTCAAAACAAACCAATCAAAAACGACAGAGAAGTGTAGCATTTCTTACGTGTAATGTGCACTCTAGGGTAAAAATAGCTCGCTAAAATGAAAAATTCAACTATACAACCAAAGTGCGCAATCTGCAAGAAAAATTGTCGTAATCTTTGTCTAAAGTCATAATTAAAAGAACAGGTACTAAATCTACAAATACTAAATTTTTGAATTTATCATCTGTAGGCGTGCATGTCCAAAGGTTTTGTGGAATATGGTTTGGTTTCCCCCCTTTTTAAGGAGGGGGGGGAGGGTGGGACGACGGATTTCCGAGCATGCGCATGCAAGTTATTTCTGGACTGGCACTCCTGTGCCTGGGTTAATCCCCTATATAGGGCACCGAAGGGAAAAATCAGGGAGTGGACTACATTTAAGACAATCAAAACAACAATGACATAATGCGCTTGAGACCAGATTTTCCACGCACTGGGAATTTCACTGCTGGGTTTGGGATTTAGACAAAAAATAGGCTGGGAAATGGGATTTGGGCAAAATTTAGGCTGGGAAATGGGATTTGGTACCCCCCCTTCAGGACCCTCTTTGTACAGCCCTGGTTTAGGTATGACTGCTAACCTAGGCTTTTTGCCATACTGATGTTTCACTGGTTGCAAATTGCTTATTCGCTTGGGGCTTAGCTTCCTCTTTCGAGGCTTGTTCCATTTGCATGGTAATGATGTGCAAGACACTTCTCCATCATTTCTCATTTTTGCATAGTCTTCAACTGCAAACAGCAAAGCTGCGATATGATTACATGCTTCTCCTAGCCTACAATGAAAAACAAAACACTTTTTTTTACAAACTAAGTAACTAATATTAATACTAATCATAATAATGCATATAATAATAATTGGAATAATAATAATTACGTTATTATCATCATTATTATTATTAGCCCTGTTGTACCCCAGAACCAGGAAAATACAGCAGACTGTGCAGCCAGAATATTTTTTACACAAAATAATAATAGTCCTTTTATTAGGAAGCCTTCTCTCACTTTCTTGTCTTTTGTAGAAAGGTCCTAACTAAGATTAAAAACGCTAAATCATACATACAATAAAATGAAATATACCTAGAAATTTAAAACTATTATATAAAAAACTAACTTTAAAATTGATAAAAGTAACAGTTAAAAAAATACGGAGGAAAGAATTACCTAAATACTAAAAAATAAAAATACTAAGAATGCTTCACTAAATATTTACATTATCAGGTGCACTTCTGGTATCTTAGCTTATTCCAGTATTTCAGAGAGTGATAACACTCTTTCTGCTTACTCCAATTTTAAATAACATGGGCTAATGTTTAATAACATTGGGTAAGCTAAGTCTTTATCCCTTGGGTTGAAATAGTTTTAGGTTCCCTTTAGCCAAAAAGCCAAACAGGGACCCTCAACAAACACTTTTTCTTTTTTAGTACACACAAAGAAGAGAACAAAACAATTAAAAAATAAGAGCATGCACTGTGAATTGGTTGGTTGATGCAGTTTATACACCATATCATACTATAAAAGAGCTCACAAAACCAAATCTTATCTTGGACGAGTACTGAGTGAATTTTTGGTAAGTTTGCTGTTGTTGTTTCATTTAATGCAAGAAAGGATTTCAGAAAAATGATTTAAAATTGGATCAGGTTAACTTTTAAACATATTACTTACCCAGCTGTACAATTACAGTCAGCTGAAAACACACTCGCAGTGTCTTTTACCATCGATATCCACGTGTTGTAGACTAGATCCGTTTTCATTGATGGTAACACTTTGGCCCTGACAAAACAGTAATTGCTTTTATCGTCTATGAACGCAAGCTCGATGTCTTGGACGTGGCCATCTTTAAAAAATTCGTAAGCCTTTAACTGCTTAAATCATTGCATGTCCTCATTCTTGTTAAATTTGCAGCTTCCAAACACAAGATAATTCATTATATCTTTACTTGTTAGACAAGGAAGTCTTGACAAGTCTTTAGTCCACGACTTTAAATTCTTTGGATCAGGAAGAATCTCTGTTTGGCGTTTGCAGCTTTTCAGCAGCTCGTTTTTTTATGTCCTCTTTCTCACGTGCATTTTTTTCCACGGCTGTCTCAACTCCTGCTCGTTTCGCATTTTCCACTCTGTCCGCTAGTTATTTTTTTGTTCCGCTTACTTTAAGTCCATGAAGTCTCAGCCGATTTTGAAGCTGAGGCTTCTTCCAATTCTGGCTTTCCGCCAACTCGGAGCTTTCCGCCATTGTTTTTTTCTCACTCGCTGGAAGGTCTGTACTTACCACAGCCTCGCTTTCATGATAATTCTACCCAGTCTCCGTTGTGCGCGAATTATCCTGGGAAAGGACTATTGATCTTCAGCAGTAACTTAATACTAACGTTTTAGTAAATAGATCAACAACCTCTCACTTCCGACGTTGGCATTTAATGAAGGTTGTAGTTCTTGAATAAATAAAGTCTCCTTAATTTTGAAATGGAGGTCTGTTTTGCCGGACGCTAGAATTTCAAAATGGTCCCATTTGATGTTATGATCTGTAGTTTTGATATGATCAGCAATAGCTGGTGGATGATCGCATCTAGTGAGGGCCTTAGAATGTTCAGTTTTCCTGTCATGAAGTCGACGTTTTTTACCTAAGTAGACATCACTCTATTCCTAACAACCAGCTTTGTAGATGACCTTAGATCGTTGAGAACGATTAAGGCGGTCTTTGTACGGAAAGAAGGATTTGATGCGAAAAAAAAATAATTAATTAATAATTTGATGCGAAAAATAACTTTAATTTGAGGTTGACGAAAGAGTAGAAGTTGGATACACAGGATTTTGGACGTTTAGTGATTTGGTTGTTGGGGAGACCTAAGTAGGGTAACAAGATTATGACATTTTTTAGGAACTGTCGCAACAGGGGCGTCTGGCTTGTTTTTGTGTCTGTTCAAAACATAGTTGGTTGTTGGGAAGACCTAAGTAGCAACTTGCGAGCTTTGTTCTCGGCACTTGGAAAATTTGTAGTGTGACTCACGAACAGGATTTACTATATATCCGGAAGCCAAAAATTCTTATAGTATGCCGAAGCTGTGAGAATCCGATTTCCACTACAAAACCAAACCATTATTTAGAATCACTTGGCATTTCTAAATAAAGATCGAATACTTTCAAAGGGATGTCCATAATGTTCGCTTGATAAAATTTATTCTATTTACAAGGCTAAAAGGTTAAAAATTGTAAAATTAAAATGTTCAAACCAAACGTTTTCGGCTGTTTGCCATCATCAGGGTTAAAATGACCGTCCGCAAGCGTGCATATATATCTTATATAATTCCCGTTGGGAAAAGTTTGGAAACATAAGAAATAACTTGTTTGTTCAAGCTGGGCACTCTGAACGAGATCCTAATGCGGGCAACGAGCGCATCGAAATTCCTGCAATATACAAGTCTTTTGCGTGACTAGATCTCGCGCAGCGATCTTTTGTTGACGTTTTGTCCTCGTAGCACGCGCAAATACGTGAACCGTTAAATAAGGCCGTTACGGCTTTTAAGACCTTTAAAAACCGATGAAGACCGAAGATTTTCGGGTCGAAACGTCTTGTTTTAGTTTTTAACGTTGATATACAACGTTAAGCTTTTTAAGTCAGTGACAAACCTTTTAATAACTTTGTTGGGGCGGAATTGTTGGGTCATTAGCCTCTCAACGATCCTACGCTTGTGGAATGTCTGTGCTGAGGAGAGAACACATCAGGTGAAAGAATGTGATTGGTTTTCCCGCAGATGTTTGCAGGTTCAAAGGTGTGAGCAGGATTTGAATGTTCCGCAATTCGCACTTCTAAGTTTCCCACAGTCTCGCCAATGTAATCAACGCCACAATAACAATCTCCTTTGCAAACAACTTTGGATCTGTGAGTGTTTTTGTCTTTGTTGTTAAAGAGGCTTTTGATTCGCCTTGTTTGCCACAGGATTATAAAGATCAAATTGAAATAAGTGAACTTGTTGAGTTTTGCAATAAACGTTTTACTGAGTTTTTCGTTTTTACCGCAGAACGAGAGCTTGATGAAAACTTTCTTACGTTCTTCGAAGAGAAAAAACCGGAATGATGTTGTCGTCTTGTGATGAGTCGGTTAGAAAGTTGTTGATTGTATGCGAGATAAAACGTTCCGGATAACCTGCTTTGATGAAAGTAGTTTCTAAAGTTTTAATGTCCTTCTCAAAATCGGTAGAGATGCGTTTGGCTCTATGGGGTGCGCCAGTGATGCAATTCCTTTTTCACTTGGTAATGACCTCAGATTTCCAATGGCCAAACTAGAAGCTGATGTATTCCGACCTTTTAACCCACCATTCTATGATCGGTACGTTGATGATTGTCTCTCTAAGAAGCAAAAGGGCGAGCCTGATGCTCTACTAGAACGCCTTAATCGCTACCACCATAACATTTTTTTCCCTGCGAAGAAAACCCCGACCACTTTCTTGATACTGCCTTTAGTTACACCAACAAGTTCAATTACAGTGTCTTCAAGAAACCAGGGAAATTACCAACTGTCTTTAAAGTGCAAAAACGAACGATGAAATCGTCGTATAATTTCCTGTTATATCCATCGAGAAAATGAGCGAATTAATTGGGGTGGGAAGCCGTATTTCTGGCGGGCGTGAATTGCTTTTAGTTTGCATTTCGCCCTTTCGCTACTTCCGCCTGCTTTAAACTTTTCCTGTTTGGGGTTTTGTTGGCAGCGGGAAATGGCCATTGTGATACTTCCAAAAACACTCCTTTGGAAAGGGCGTCCCATTTGTTTTATTAGCGACCCGGGGTCCGGGAGTAAATTTACTCTTATTAAGATAGGATCTCAGATATAACTCACTGTAAATTTAATCCCACGGCCGGAACGTTTCCTTTGCCTTAAAAAACGGAAATTTTCGTCATAAAAATATTTTCGCTAAGTAACTCATAAGGGAGCATAAAAGACATTTATGGCTGTCTTTGCTGCACTGTTGCCTGCGTTTTGCTAGCCAGCTAGGCATTTACTTAGTTCAAAATGCCCGTGGTCATTACGGGAAAATCCGGCTCCGACTATATTAACCAATGGAGATGAATAGAAATTGTAAACACTTTGTACATGTCACAACTCTTTAATTGTTCTTTTAATGGCGCTAAAGTATGTGAAGAAGTTTCCACTTTTACGGTTTCCAATAACGCAGAACTACACTATATATGAGGTATAAATGTGAAAAAATCTAAAATCTACTATTATATCCGAATTATACAAGACAAAACACAACGTAACGTGCATGCAAAAGGCAACGAAACCCAATTAAAAAAACATGCAACCTCCATTTTATGTAGTGCACTATGACTTGAACTTGGGATTTAAACCGTAACCCCTATAGTATTTGTTGTTGTAACGATATACTAGGAAGTTACTGACGCATTCACTTTGTTCCTTTGAAACCCTCATACACTTTACCCCTTATTCAGTAACATTACAACCCTAAGCACAGTGGTCAATTTCAAAATTCTCCAAACTGCTCCTCATATATTTCCCACGGTGCTAGGTACGAGAATTGCTTAAAATATCAAGACAATATCACAATGGTGGTCATTTGGTTAATTCTCATGACCTGTGTGACGGAGTATGTATTGATATAACAAGGAGAAATTTTATTTCGATCACTCTTGGAAATAATGTTAATTGATTGGTGCTTTTTAGAGTCCTAACTTACAATCGAGATTAATATTGATAATATTAACTTGTTATAATGTTTGAACATGCAAAAACGGCAAATCCACCTGCAGCACTAACAGTAAAACTATTTCTCGCGTTGATTGGAGGTAAAGGGCACGAATTGGACGAAAATAATAAAAATAGGCAATATTTCACAAAACCCTCAACTTGAAAACAAAGTTTTTCCTACCATACTTTGGCTATGTGTATCACGGCTATAATGGGTGCATTTTAAATATATCCAAAAGTGTCCCTTCATTTTTAATTATAAAGTAACCTAATTGCGGTTAACTCTCATTCGAAAACTTATAATCACTATCATATTTTGTCATCTAATCTAATTTAATTGGGAAGGGGGAGGGGTAAGAAAGGGGCAAGAAAGGCAGCCCTTATCTTGGGCTGGGTGCAACACAACAATTCTCGCTCGTCAAAGCGGTCAATCGAAAAACTTTAACGTAACGTTCGGTTTTTTGGCTAATAACTATGGAAAAAATGTTTAGTGTATAAGAGTGAAAATAACGTATGATCACAGTACGCTATTACCGAGAATTGGGGTGCCTAAGAGAGACTGAATGGTAGACATTACTACAAATGCTGACAGGCGGTTAGCCGAGATATTAATTGCTCTGCATTAAGCATTAAAGCTAGCCTGGTTTTCACTAGCGACTTAAGTGCAAGCGCAAACACATACTCGAACAGGCGCAAGTATAACAGCGCTTATTTCACCGTGAAAACGGCCTTGACGCATGCATAAGCACAAGTGCAAGCACAAACATAAGGATCAATTTTATCCCTTTTCTTGTGCTTGCGCTTGTGCTTGCGTTCGCGTTATGCCGCGTGAAAACGAAACACCGCATAAGCCCAAGGTAATAGGCCAATTCCGATATATTAATATTCTAACTTGGCTCCGAGGCTTGGGGGAATAAAACAAAAGAAATGATTTATTCATTCCTGAACCTCGACGTGATATCTTTTGTTTTATTCCCCAAGCCTCGGAGCCAAGTTAGAAGTGTCTGCCTAATTAAAGCACTCGTTCCAGATTCCCCCCGCGTCTAAGCATTTGAGCCTTGTAACTAGTAAACATCAAGTTCTTATGCTTGTTTTTATGGTTATATGTCGACGTTCCTTTTTTGCTTGTGCTTGCGTCGTGAAAACCAGGCTTCATAGCTCGCACATAAACGTAATATAAACTGCTAAGTCCTACAGAAATAATTAAAGCTAGCAATGTTTTCCCATTTTGCAGAGACCTTTTCTGGGACGAATGCTGGCAAATGATGTCCTGTAGAGCAAAAAGCAAATTTCACAGTAAATGTCAGATCAAAAAACAGACCAGACATTGTCAGGGTTTCAACGGTATTTTAAAAAGCATAAGATGCCCTTGACTGTAACTAGCATGTGAACCAACCTAATAATTATATATGAAAAGCGTTATGCACTTCACCTTCAACACTTTGGTGAGTTGTAGAGTATACACAGATTAGATCTACCAGTGCAAGCAGATTTCAAAAACTATTGGACGACCCTGGAGAGCCTTCGGTTGTAAGCCACCCCCCCCCCCCCCCTCCTTTATCCCTCAGACAGACAGACAGACAGACAGACAGGCAGACAGGCAGACAGACAGACAGACAGACAGACAGTTTGTTTTAACACGGAATATCTTCAATAGCCGTGCAAAAGAATATATGGACATTGCAATACTAAGAGCTCTAGTGTTTTTTTTGCTATTGTGAAGACTGAATGTGGTAAAGATTTACCAAATGACTCAAGAGACTGTACATGTTCTGATTTCACCATATTCAAAAGAGAATTGCATTATTCGGCACCACGATTTGAAAAAAAAAAACTCCTTCATGAGTCTCTCTTGGTAATCGTCTGGATAACTAACTAAACACCACGGTTACGTACCATATTTTATTTATAGAACATTTCGATACTTACAATGGATGTTCACTTTGTCGGCCATTTCTGCGTACAATTTTCTCCCATATAACCCCAGACGCATTGACAATATGCATCTCCATTGCTTTTATGTTTGCAGGTTCCTTGATAGCAGAACAGTTTTCTGCATTTGTTCTCTGAAAGAAAAAAACTCAAACAGATCAACCAACAAAAACAGGGCAATTTGAAATTAATAAAAAGCTTCCCAAAACGTCTAATCAATTCAAAGAAACTCTGTAACGTCATTTTAGTACAAAAAGGTTGCGTGACAAAACAAGCTTCGTGAACCTTTAAATACTCGAATTCTGAGCAATAATGGTATAAATAGCAAATTCTTTAATATTACCCTGCACTTTTTTTTCATTGAGACAACACAACACAAAAAGAGTACAACAAAATATTAGAAAAAGAACAGTAACAATTATTTCTTTAATATAATAACATTTGTTTTTAATTTCTCACTGTCCATATAACTACTTAGCAATTGATAATAAATTTTGAGAGTCGCGTAGCGCAGAAAAGCTGTTAACATAAAGACGAATTAATATATAGCCGATCTGATAAACTAAAACGTGAAACAAGGAAAAAGGAACATTAATTAAAGAAGAAAAAATGACGAAAAGGAGGACTTGAACCAGCGCTGGTAGTAAAGATAAAATAAGTTAAAACAAATAGCTTTTACCGAGTTCACATTTTCCGCCTCTCCAGTTAGAACTGCACTTGCAGGTGAAGCCTCCTTCTGCTTTGTTTGTGCACGTTCCTCCATTCTGGCATGGACTCGATTCGCACGGTGCTACAAATATTAAGTTTACAAGATAAATTATTAAGGGGGGAGACCCTTACCTACATAATGGTTACTACGGATGGCTTCTATCCATCATATTTAGGTCTCCCTTGGTAGTTTTTAGCCATGCTTATTCTATTGAAGGTTGCCTTCATTTTCGGTAGTTATGACCATATTTGGAAAGTCACGTGACCAGAACACAAAACCCAAAAAACTCACACAGTTTACATTTTTCACCGTTTAGATCAACACCACGAATAGAGAGCATTTAGAAGCAAAAGCTGTAGCACAGCTTTGTTGAAATTTACAGTTATAACGTCACAAAAAACTTTATGACATCATAGTTTTTCAGTAACGCGAATTTCTACAAATCCATGTTACAGATTTTACTTCAAACTGCACTCCACCCGTGGTGTTGATTTCAAGGGAGAAAAATGTAAGCTGTGTGAGTTTTTTAGGGTTTTTATGTTCTGGTCACGTGACCTACCAAATATAGTCATGACTACCGGAAATGAAGGAAATCTCCAATAGAACAAACATTACCAAAAACTAAACCCAGGATACTAAGGGAGCCCAAGATATGACGGTTATAAGCCATCCATAACAACCATTTTGTAGTTAAGGGTTACCCCCCTTAAGCGCCGTCAACACGAGCATTTATGTGTCACAATTTTTATGTGAAAAGCTTTATTTGATCGTGTAGGCAAGTAAATTAGTAAAATAGTATTTGCTGAGAAGCTGGCGTGTTAGCTTTTATGTGACAAAAAAGGATGTCGCATACTAAAAACTGCTCGAGCAGAAGACTCGTCCCATCAAATGTGGCAATGCGACAGCATTGATGGTCCCCAATCTCCCACTGGGCACTGGGCAAGTTTGATTCTGCGTATCTCTGCTGTCCAAAGTCGTTACTGGCTGCTAAACTTTGAACTGTTGACAAATAATTCATGTGCAATCTACACGATCAAATATACTTGTCACGTACAAATTGTCACATAAAAAATTGCTGGCGTAAACTGGCCTTGGCCGGCCAATATGCTTTTAATAATAATAAGGATTTATAGTGCACAAATTATCACGTGAATATGATCAAACTGGAAATTCTGAAGAGTTAAAAATACAAGTCAGAGTAGAGTTAATTAAGAATATTAGAGTAAATTACTGCAAGAATATTTTTTTTACGACGAAGCAAATTGGATGAAAGTCTTATGGAAATTAGTCGCCACATGTATAATAAATGTAAAAAAAATCAGTCAAGATAAAAGGCATCGACGACGGAAATTACTGAACGTACGGCACACATTTTATTTTCCAGAGAAAACACTATCCCCAATTTTTATCGAGAACGCTTTCATATATTTTTTGCCACCTTCAAGACCTACTTGTTGTGTTCAGGACTAGATGTTGAAACACAGCGGAATCGAAACCAACGCAACACGCTTGGCACCGTTTCCGCGTGTTTGCTTCGATTTCTCCTTGCCTCGTTTCACTGTGTGCGTTTTATGTGATTCGCAATTGCTTCTTCTTTTGGTTTTAAGGCACTCGGAAAATAAAAAAACCGCTGTAATTAACAGTTTGTATCGTGGGTGTCAAAAACTGCGTTGTAGCCTAGGCAACAATGCTCCTGTAAATTTTATATGTTGATACGTACTTGTTTGGCAGACAGATCCTCCATAGCCAGATTTACAATTACACTTGATCGTTCCATCGCCGAGATCTTCACAAGTTCCTCCATTCATGCATGAGTCCTCCTTACATTTGCTTACACCTGTATTGGACGGTAGTACGATAATCAGTCAGATACACTGATGTACTAATAATCGCAACAACTAATGCATCACGCGTTCATAGTATCTGTTTGACGGAAGTACGTAACCGATTTGCCAACAGTACGCGCGGTAGCTAATATCTTCGCGGGAAACAATGGATTGATGAATTTAAAAAATCATCAGTTTTATGATCAAGACTGACATCGATGGCACGAAATTAAATTAAAGAAACCGTCGTTACACTTGTTATTGCTACTTACGTTTCTCACAGTATTCTCCGAAATATTCTTCCGCGCAGGTGCATTTAAACGTTTTTTCATCAATGTTTTCGCAAGTTCCTCCATTGAAACAGTGGATGTCGTCACAGGCTTCAACTCCTTTTTGTTCAAGAAAACAACAACAACAGTAATACAAATGTTGAAAGATCCTACTTTCGAATTTATTGTGATATCATCATTAATAGTTTCTATTTATGTAGCATACTTATCCCTTTTGTATATTTTCTATACATAAGTGTCATCTACATGGATTTTTTTATATGTCGATACAATGCTTTGTAAAGTGAAGAAGTGATCCTTGTAGTCCATGGGGAAAATGTGGTGGTTAATGTATCGTTTTTCTCCGTTTCGCTTGCCATACGATTAAAAGAAAACGAAAGATCTGGAAACAGAAGTGAATGCTATTATATTCGAACTTACTTTTGACACAAATTTTGTCATTCATTTCGTCCCAGCCTTCTGGACATTTCTCAAGGCATTCTCCGGTGACAGAATTCTTCACATAGCGGCATGCATTACAGTCGGTGGCCAGAGGTTTACTGCTTGATGTTCTTCGACATCCTTATGAAATTAAAAACAAACCAAAGGAAAAACAACAACAAAAAGTATAATTAAGATACTACTTCCAAAAAATAATAACTAAAATAGAAAAAAAAATGTTTAACACAGAACACAATTTCTTTCCAAAACCACATTTCCTCATAATAAGGGCAATGAGCAATAGTGAATAAGTATTCATCTTTTTGACCCCTCTTTAAAGAGAGATTTGTATGAAATAGAAAATGTGGTCAAAATGTGTTCTTGTAATAGCCAATTGTAGAAGATCTGGTAATTAATTACAAAAAGTGAACTTGAAAGTGATAAATTAAAAAAAATGTTCATTACTGAGAAGAGGAATGGATACTGAAGAATAAAGGTGTCGGGGAGATGCTTAAGAATGTTTTTGGGCACAAATCGATCTTTCTTTGGCGGGGAGGGGTGTCTTGTGCTAAGAAGTATCTTTCGGGTTTAAGTGTAAAATTAATTGTATAATGCTTGATATCAAATATATTAGGGACGTCTATGTTTTGCTTTTGTTGTAAGTCACAATGGCAAAAATCAACTATTTCATTTTCACATTATGTCCCAGCGAAAGATTTAATTTAACAAAATGTTCTTATCGACATGTAACCAGGTTTGCTGATGAAGAGGAAATCGCCACCAATTTACCTTGGTTTGGATCGCACAGCTCGTGGCATTCTTGCACACACATGTTTGTGTCTTTATCAAGCACAGTGTCTCCTTTACAATTGGCTTTGGTCAGGTGTCGCGAAACGATGTGTGCGTCAACTATTTCCAATGGCTTCTCCCCATTCCCAAATGAATAGAAACGGACGTACAGTGGGTTGTCTCTGTCAATCATTGTCAGATAGACGTCACCGAACTCAGTTGTGCCTTGACTTTTCCCGTACTCAATCACGGTACTTGCTGAAGTTTCTTTCAGACAAACAAAGTAGGACTGATAGAGAATATCGGCACCCAAGCCAACCGCGCTAACATCAACAGTGGAAACCATGAGTTTTTGTGACTGTGAATAGTTTCATAGAAAATACATTAAATTTTAACCTTCCCTTGCTGAGGTAACTTCACTTTTATTCCACTCATGCATGGTGGGCATGGTGTCTGTCAGTTTTATGATTGCCTGTGCCGGTTCGGTTTCTTAGAACTATTTTTTAGTTGTTATATCCCTTGCGAAACTAAATCTTTGTTAAATAAAAACCCCGGTCGTTGTTTTTGTCCCCGTCTATTTGAAATCTGGTGTTACAACTTTGCACTCGTGTTACACATTTTTGCACTCAAAACTGCACTACGTTTTTGGCCAATCAGAATTAAGTATTTTTTCATGTATATCATTACAACTGTAATCAGCCGATGCCCTGATAAAAACTGCACAGGTTTTCTTTGTGAATTAAATCAATTATTCTTTTTTTACTTCCTCAATAAAGAATCATATCTCCAATTCAAGTTTGATTTTTTGATTTCTCAATTATTATAAATCAGCCTAAAAACGTTTACCTTAAAAATCCCAACACCATATGGTGAGATCTGGACGTAGTACCATGTATCTTTGTTTTTTGGAACTGCAGAGAAGATAACAAACACAGTTCCTTTTGAAGATGCCGTGAAGTGAAGACATTTTCCTTCTTTGTTGCTTGGGTCAAACCTCAAGGCGTTGGACCATTTCACGTTGCATGGAAGGTAACCAACTACTGTTTTCAACTGAAAGATGTGTTCAGTTGGCCATTCAGCACGTGCAATAAACGAGTCAATCATATCATGTCTCAAACTCGGCCATGACTTATTGGAAACTAAGAAGTCTTCTTTCGTTAGTGTGAGATATCCCAGTTGTGGATGGTACGTCAAAACCATTCCAAGTATGCAAATCTTGAAATCTTTTCCGTTGCCATAATTACAAGCAGTCATCACGTCCATATTATCAGGACTTTCGCCGATAAACCATTCACCGTCAAAGAATCTCACGTACCGTTCCATAAGCGGGGGTATCTCAACTGGGCCGTTAAAATTTCCGGACATGCCCTTTCTAGTGTTGAAGATAACCATGAAAGACGCTTCATCTTCAGTCACTGCTTCCCAGGTGGGCTTGCCAGCCTTCTCTTGGAACTTGTAGTTTGCAGTTTGACAACCAGGTCGTCCAGCGCGAAGTGTTATTTCTGACACGGAAATAGGGCCCTGGAGATTGAGATTGAGCCAATTTAATGGTAAGGTAAAAAGATAATGTTGTATGGGGATCAAGACCCTCAGCTGAGTTAAAAACTATCCAAGCTAGTGTTTTTTGGAAGTCTTATTATTTCTATTGAAAAAAACATTACATAACAGTCACGATAACTATAGTAAAGTAAACGAAAAAAACAATAAATGCAAAAAAGTAAACTATATTACAATACAGATCAACAGAAGCATCCAAATAACTAAAAGACACAAGCATATTTGGAACCTGATTTCCCAAACAGATAAAATCTGTAGTTTTAGTATTGCTTACAGCAAGGCGGCCAAAAGTGTGACCACTTTTAATTTATTCACATTCTTCCGTGCAGATTTAATCCAATCAGAAGTCAACTGGGAGCTGTCCTTGGCTTCTGATTGGATGGTGGTTGCACGAAAGAATGTGAATTAATTAAATGTGGTCACACTTTTGGGCGCCTTGCTGTAAAAAGAGTGCCTCTAAGTAGTCTTCTTGTTCATGGGCTGCTAGTACTCTCCTGGATTGCGTACTAAAACTAGTTAGTGCGTAGTGCTGAAGTGTATATTTTTAGCCAATGCTGCCACAGAAGAAATGGTCTCAATATCGAATAAAACAAATAAATCGCTAATAATTGTTTAAAACTGTAAAAAGCAAACAAAAGACGCAGATAGAAAAGGACACTCAGGCAAGACGATTGCTGATTGTTAAATACAATCTTTTTTTATAAAACTACCAATTAAATCGACTTTTGTCAAAGAAGGGAAAAGGCAGGTCTACATAAACTTGAAAGTACATTTCCAATAGAGCTCATGTGAGTAACTTATTCTTTTTTATGAGATTTTTTGCTATCTCAATGTTGGAATAATATTAACTACTTTATAAGCCATTTTACCTCTTCCATGTAGACTCCAACAGCTCTTTCCAGACCTGCCCTTCTTCGCTCGATCATATAAACCAAATCGTCCCGGTCCTTGTATGGGCAACTCTTCCTTGTCAATTTTCCATCGACTTTAACCTCGTAGTAACTGTCTCCGGTGTCTGGGTCTTTTTTCAAGTTAGCTGTATGTGCCTCACAGCCCCAGTCTCTTTCTTCATCAGTGAACAGGGACGAAGGATTGAACTTTAGAAGATCTGTGATTGGTGCAACCATAAACTTGAAAGGCTTGGGATAAGTTTTAATCGACTCCAACCATTGTTTGATTTCATTTTTTATCGTTGGCGTATTTACATCTGAGATGATGGAAGCGATTTTTTCGTCTCCCCCTTCAACTGTTATAGAGGTAGAAGAAGTTTTCGATTGTTGCTTTTGGCTGCTTCCTTCTTTACTCTCACTCTTGGCATGGAAACTTGCAAAAAGGCTTCTGAACTCCGCCTCCATTACCTGGCTGAACTCTGCTTTGCTTGAGAGCTGATTTCCCTCCATTGTCTTGAAAACTTGAAGTCGGCCACCAAATTTTCCAGATTTTATGTAGTGTGTTCCCCAGCGAAGAATGAAATCCTCTGCAGAAATAAAGAAAGTATTTAATAATTGTTTAGATTAACACCTGTTCATGTAGATGTACAAGAAAAAAAATCGATACAGTATTGAGTAATTCGCTGAAGATCAAGAAATATAATCTTCGGTTGTTTGTTTATACCTACGTTAAAATGTAGTTGTACTTAAAAAGTTGTCATTTTTCCCTTGATGAATTTTTAGTTCCAAGTTTCCCCGATAATTTCATGCATTTCATGCTCTAAAGCAGTTTTCAGTCATGCCATTCTTTATATTTTCAACGGACTTGTTTCTTTAGCGCCACCCCAAATCACTTCATCCTCAACTAGTGCAAGTTTTAAACATATGATTTTTTTGCATACCAGAAGTTTTCGAAAGGTTTGTTTTCTTCTTTTGAATACAAGTAAATGCAGAAGAATACTTACGAAACTTGACAGCTGCGCCAGGAGCTAAGTAGGACAACGGCAGATCCATGAACTCCTGCAGAAAGTTCACACTGAGAGCCGTTGGTTTGACTTCATCGAGATAGATTTCATACCTACAATAGCATGAAAAAAATTACAACTGCCATAATTACAAGATAATGGGTCTAACAAACTACCATTTCTAAAAATTGATATCGTGCTTGCGTCCACTTCCAGATTAAAAAGCTTAATCCCTTAATTAAAAAACGTAATTAGAAAACTTAATCCCTTCACTATTACTACCTACCTATCAATGTCGATAGAAAACAATGCCATGTATTGCTGAGATCCACCAACGGTAGAGCTTCCCCAGGCCTTTTTCACACCGGCGTAAAAACCAAAAGCCGAGCCTGCCATTCCTGCTTGTCGTTGAAGGAATGTTTGGTATTCTGTTCGGCTGTAAAATGACTGCATTGTAGCGCTAGTGTCATAAACACCATGTACATTCATGGTGTCTGGAACATCAAAGTCTTCATACCTTAAAAGCAAAAGTAACTCTAATATCAAATCTGAACACCATTAAACTTGGTTCTCAACGAGTGTCCTTTTTGGACCATTTTAGGTGTAGTTTTCGTTTTTAAAGGGTCTATTTAAGGGGTCGTGCCTTACTTAAAAGGCCATATTTTGTTCTTCCGTCCTAGACTGCAAACTACTCTCGTTTTCTCCTAAAGACCAAAACCGGCCTAATTTTTGGACCATAAACCGCCAGATAAATACAATTATAACCCACTCATTATTTTTTGCGCGCGCTCATTGGACAAAACGCATCACGTGGTACAAAATCGGACGACGGGTATCAGCTAGCCTGTGTACAGCCGTCCCGCTCCGCTCAAAAAAATAGCGGAGCGGGACGGCTGTACACAGGCTAGTATCAGCGAATATACCCCGTCCGATTTAATATTCGTCGCCCGATTTTGTAGGCAAGCACAAAACAAACAAACGAATGGCATTATCCTCCAATATACCAGCCGCCTGAAGGAGTTTATTTACTAAATGTACCCGCAAACCGACACTCAAAATTGCCTTAAAACGCCAAACCGCCAGAGAAAATAGATTCTCTTTTTATGTAGAAATAAATAGAGGACACCAAGACATTCCGAAGAGCTATTGAGAAGCCCTTCAATGCGATCTCTTGACAAATGAAAGTGAAATGAATGTTCTAAGCCGAAGTGGTATGAGATTCTACCGAACAAACAACAAAATCTTTAATTTCTTGAGCCAGAAATTCCGATCACTTTCCGATCTTATCTGTTACATAACACAAGATTGAGAGACCACCATAAACTAAGTAAAATATATATCAAGATTTGAACAAGTCGGAACAAGTGCTCGCAAACTTCCAGATAGATAATCAAAACGCGTTATCATAATAAAAATATCCAAGCCACTAAATAATGATTACTCGAGCATGCAGGACTAAACGTTTAAAATTACCATAGCAAATATAAAAGTATGTAAACTTGTGTGCCAACACTTACGATGCTTTTCCGGAACAATCTCGTTGCACAATGCTCATCTTTCGTGATTCTGGACTGTAGTCACCACGGCCATCAAACCCAACTCCGATAAAGGCAGCGCCGTCAATAAGACTCTTAAATTTAGATCAAATATTGGGACAGTTAAAATTTTATCAACCTTTACAAAGAAAGTCCTAAACTAATACAAACTTAATAACGAAATTTAAGAAGAATTTATTTTGAAAGTGTTATCCTTGCTTGCTTTGAAATTAATTGCAGATGGCGTATGAGCCCCTAACTAGAACATGTAATCATTTACAATTTCATTCAACTCGTTTTAATTTTAATAAACGACTTTTAATAGACTTCACTCTCTCACAGCTTAACTTATCCAATGTGAAGTAAGTGCCAATTTATACTTTGTGGCTCCTTTAGATTGAATTTCTCCTTTATGCTAGCAGTGTACGACGTAGCTGCTGCTATGAATACAGCCGCCTATCGGCTTAGAAAGGTCCACTTTATAATTAGTTTCCATCGAAACCGGCCCTGCAGCATAAAATTTTCGGGGGTTCTTATCACATATTTTGCGCATTTTACATCCCTTCTTACAAAAGCGTGAACACTAAAAATATGTCTGGAATGTTTGTTTAGAGCCAATCACATGCGAGAACTTCAGTCCGCAGACAGAAACCACAAACAATAAATTGGTTTCCATCGGTCACGGAGCAACTTTAGTTCTTATTTTGTTTCAGGATACACGCTCTGTCTTTTTCTGGAATTTCACGCTTAATGTTTTCCTACCAGACAAATAGTGGTTTTCCCCTTTGCTTGAAAACACGGATCGCCAGGCTGATACTCCTTGCCAAAACATCCATTCATTATCATTCCGCCTACTCCCATGGGATAAGAGAATGGTTGGTCTCCAATTTCTCCGTCTGGTTTTTCATCTTCTCCAGTAATTTCAGCATCAATGTGAAAGCCAGGAGGGACAAACATGTCTTCTGTTTTCCAGCCTTTGTCAGGATTGATGTTGATGTCCAACTGAAAACAAAACAAGTCAGACCACCGCTTTATATCAAGAATCACTTTTACTACCGATCAATCAGCATTTTTGCCTTCCGTATTGCTAAATTGTATTTCTGTTGTCTGAAAAGACACCAATAAATTAGATTATTTAATGTTAGGAAGTAACATCAAAGTGTCAATTCTTAGTGTCTTGACTTTAATTATACATCCGGGGGGAACTCCTCGAAAATTTGGGTGGGGATTTACAGCGCCCTTCTTGAAACTCTCACCCTATTTCAGACTAAAATTTTGCGATCTTCCCCATCTTATTTTAGACCTGAATCAAATCAAGCCTTTTTGTTTGCGTAAACATTTGAGAAATGCTTCAATGCATCAATGCAAATTTCTGATAATAATTTTATCGGGCTTTTCAGGAGATGAAATAACAATGATAAAAATAGTTTCTTCTAAGAAATATAAGTCCTAATTTCTGACCAGATTGTAAGAACAATACCCTTCTTCAAACTAACATGGTCAACAATTTTACCTTTGTTTCGACCAAAACGGCTCAAACACCATACCTTTGGCACACAAACCAATATAGGTTATATCAGGGAGTAGCGGCACGTTATTTTATAGACATTGTGAAGCGTTTGATCACCAACGGAAATGAAAATAAAAGTGCAGAAACATGAACAGAATGAATGGTTATAATACCTTTTTGTTGATGAATTCCCCGGCTTTTTCCTGCTGCTCCCCCATGATCTCCAACTGTTTTTCCAATGCCTTTTGTCCTATACTCATAGCCATGCCAGTCGTACCCGTCATATCCGAAGCATCATTTTCCTAGTGCATATTGAAAAACAAAATTTTAGTGAAAGCTATTCGCATGTTCAATTTTAAGCGGACTGTTAGAAGAAGAAGAAGAAGAAGAAGAAGAAGAAGAAGAAGAAGAAGAAGAAGAAGAAGAGAAGTTTTTGTAAATTTTTTGTAAGCTTCACTGCTCATCTTTAATGATAATGTTTATGGATATCTCCAGAAACGTTTCTTAAAAGTACCATACTATTTTTGCACCAACTTATAACACTTAAATTTACATAATTAGTGCATATAGGGAAAAAAGTTGTGCTCTATGGTTTCTACCTTTGGCCTCAAAAACCAGAAGTAAGTTTTCAGATTTCTTGAATTAAAGAATACGCAACACTCAAGCGCAAGGTGGCAACATGTACTTTAAAGGGACTGTATCATGGCTGAGTTAAGTTTATTTTTTTTAAGTTTTGCCAAATACTTGCTATGAAACTTATATTTAAAAATAAATTACTCCTATGGATTCAAATGACAAAACCCTAGCTTCATTGCAAACAAACGTGTCCCCAAAACGTTATAATTTATAGTTGCAAGAACATGAGACTAATTTTGAAAACTGTTCAGCCCAACAATATTTCAAAAACCCATACTGCAATCCGTTTCAATCTTCGTCAGTTTTGGCCATCCGTACCTTCTTTTGTATTTGCTGTGTTATTAAAATGTTTCTTTACTGTTTTAAGGAGATTTCCAAGTATTGCATTGCGCATCCTTACTGCGCAGAATTTTACGCGTAATTAGCGCGCGCACATAAACAAAATGGCGGCTTTTTTATGCGGCTTGGCTAGCGAGAGAGAGAAATCGTCGTTTTCTCGTAAACGAGTTCGGTGACCTATCATTTTTTTCTCTTAGTTCGAATGTAGCGATCAAATTCTTTCTACAAAATGAATACAGATCAATTTCTATGGCAGAATACTACATTATTACCGAAAACGTGTACTTTGCCAGTACTCGCAAAGGAAATATAAGGAGTTATATGGTAAATACAAGGTCTTCCTGCTCCTAAACGAATACGGTGATCCCCCTTTTTTATTTCAAAATTTCAATTCCCTTAAGGTAAACAACCAACTGGCAAAGTTTGGTTGGAAATCTATGAGCAGTTCTATTTCAAGGGAATTACCTTAAGCGGTTATTTTTATATTTCACTGAATTTGATGGTCATTTCCGATGCCTAGGTTTGGCTAAAATCCGTGACACAGTCCCTTTAAATTCCATTGTGCCCCTAGAAAGACTGATTTAATATTATTACAACCTCAGTCATGTACCTTTTCAGCGGGTGGTGACTCAGTAGCTTCATCCTCACCATCATCTCTCTTCACTCGACGTTTGGCCTGGTTTTCAAAATCATCACTGTTTCTCTTTTGTGGGTTTCCGCCTACATGCGAAGTATAGGAGTTAAACGTATGTAAAGAAAACATTTGATATAACATTTCATACAGTTTAGCGTGTACTTATTGATTGCGCAATGGTTTGTGGTATTCATATTTAAACTGCAATCATATGTCATATGTTATTTGTACTTCTCGCAATATTCAAACGACAATATAAGTGCGATTGAAAATTGATTCGCAGCCAGGATAAGACATGAAAAAATGTATTAATAAAAAAACGTTCTCTGGCAAAAAAATGGATACAATTGGAATAAAAAGATAAATCTAAAATATATACAAAATGACGTGAGACTAGAATAATAAAAGAAACTACAATACAAGAGTAAAAAAAGTGTTAAATAAGTTCACTAGTTTATTAAAGAATAGAGTATCGATTGGGAAGCAGCTTTGAATTATTGTCTGCATGCTTAAAAGCAGAGGTTGTGCCATGATACTAATGTTTTACGAAGAGCCTTTATCAATAACACGTGAGTTATCAAAGTCAATACAATGTCCAAATGTTCAAGCGCGTTTCGCAATTTTTGAGCCTCTAACACGAGTCTTTACATTCCTAAGATGTTCTTTCTTTCTCGTTTAAAAAAAGGAGAAGTTTCGCTCACGTGACAGCAATCTCAATCAGCACAGGGTATCTTTCTCAGACAGGTAAAACTTGTTCGAATTTGCTAGAGCCGCAAAACGTTGCTCCAAACGCCAAAAGTTGCTCAAAAGTTGCAGAGCGCAATCGGGACAGTCCTATTGAACTCCCCCGGGCATGATAATTTATGATGTTTGTGAGAATCAATACAGGGAATTTTCTTCAGTACCTTTACAACCATAGAGCTCTGCCCTCATTGATACGTGGCCATGCTTAGCGGTAGGTAAAATACGGATGTAACGTGCGGTGATCGGCGGCATTAAGTCGTGACGTACAATAGTGTCCCGGTCAGTATTTCCAGTAAACACCTAATCAGTAAGTAAACATGAACAATTGTTAAGGAGTAATAACAACAACAACAACAACGTTTATTTGAACTGCAAAATTACTAAATTACTTAAACAATAAATAAATTAAAAATACATACAGTTGCTGGTCACCCAAAATAACTAAAAAGCTAAACTAGTTGGGTGACCACTATTTATCAATTTAAAGTAAACATAAGGTCGAAAAAGAGGCATTTTACATTTTACACACTTAATTAAGGAGGTAGATTACAGAACAAATAATTAAATCTTAAACATGTATGTACAATAAAACAGATAAATAGTAAAAAAAGAAAAATGACAGAAATACCAGAATATAGCGTTCATTTTAAGGTGCCTAATAATTTAGTATTTTATCACCATTAGCCCAATGATACTGACGAAAGGCTGACAAACATTTATCAATGAATAGGATAAGGCGAGTGTGACGACAGACTTGGTTGTCATTGTCAAACGTGACCAAGTGTGTCTAAAACAAGACAATTCCAACGAGTAACTTTAAAGTCATTTGATTGAAAAGCTCAAAAATAGGGTACGTTTGAACTCTTTTAATGTAACCATAGCAACTTGCCTAGACGTAGTAGCAGTGTCATTTTTTTGGCAACTCTTCACAGATTTAGGCTGAATGTTATTCGTCAATATCACTGGGATAGCAGTGATACAATACCAAAAACAGTAATTTTTTTAACTATGGTAAGGCCCCTTAAAAAAACGTGATTGCTCTAATCCATATTATTTTCTTCTGCAACGAAAAACCACGTATGACAGCCTTGGCAAAACGAGATACTTGTTAAAGTCAAAACGAGCCGAAGCGAAAATAACACAGTCCTAGTAAGGTTAGAACGCCAAACATTCCGTACTGTCGAGGCATTTGCAGTTTATTTCAAAATGCTTCAGTTGGGACATACATTGCCAGGTGGCCATGGCTTTGAGACCGAAGAATGGATCAATTCAAGGTTTTTGTTGCCATCTTAATTCGGAAGAAACAGGAACAGGGGCAAACGCGTCTAGAATTCCTGTACATAAGGTGCGCGGTATTTTGGCTGAGTTTGAACCGCTATAGCACCACACAAATTGTCGAATTTTTGCGGTTAACTTTTAGAAAACGCAATTTGCAATTTATCTTACCAAAAAAAACGAAAACCCAGGGCTTCTCCCCCCTCCTCCACCCACTCCTTGTTCAGCAGCGGAAATCAACAAATTAAATCAAATCTGCTTAGAAATTGATTAGTGTATTTAAGTCAGTCCTATTATTGACTCAAAATTAAAAAAAAAAACGCTTCCGACAAAGGGGTGGTCTTTTAGTGATATTATTATGGGCTAAGTGTATAAGACCTTATCTGCAGCATCTCCTGGTTTCCTGTAGCCTTGGAAGGTCGCTCCATCGTTACCGTACTGCAGCTTGTACTCTTTAACCCATTGATCAACCTTATCTCTTCCTTGCGTTGCTACCCCCGTTACGGTGTGCTGACTAAGCAAATCAATCTGGAGCCATGGATTGGCATCACCGGCAGCAACTGCCCAAGATCCTCCTTTACTTCCTTCTATTTTGATGTTTAGCCTGGCCCGGCTTGCGGCATAATTTGAATTCCACTGTGAAGAGACACTGAGTTGTCCGTCTTTTATTGCATCGCTCTCCATGCCTAGAGCTTCCTTGCATCCTACATGTTAGTGGATACAGATAAATAGTTAATGTATGTTTAAGGAAAGGTTTCTGTTGACATTAACATTGACAAACCTTTATCTTACTACGGTTGAAACATCATTAAAAAAATGATAAAAAATATATATTATACCGTTTTACGTGTTTGCCGTGTGGGTAACCGTTGAGGAGTAAAAGTCATGATTCCCTTTCTAAACCTTGCAGGGGTTAATGGCTCACTTAGTTTAAATGGAAGTCCATTCCAAAGAGCAGCCCCGGAATAACCAAAACTGCGTTTAAAATAATTAGTTCTTGGTTTAGGTACTTGCAGAATGTTCTTAGAGTTACGGTTTCTGTAGAAAATAATCACGAGCCGATAGATATGTGGTTTAGCTGATCAAATCCTTTAGATTGACGCAATTTGCTTGTTTTCCAGGATGCAGTGTATAATAGCAGTTAACAGTGTCTTAAACTCGGACCAAAATGACCCATTACGCCAACTGTAGCTTACCAGTCTCGCATCTTTCTCCTATCCAGCCACTCTGACATTCGCAAGTGTATTTTCCTTCTGCTTCGTTCGTGCAAGACCCTCCATTCAGGCACGGGCTTGAATCACATGCCTCCATTTCGGCTAAAGGGGAATTTTCAAAATCTCAATTTCCACAGAACAAGGAAACACCATAATACAATAATTATTGTATGACTTTCTTTAACTTGAAGTGTGGTTAACCCATATTGAAAAATTGTTGGAAGCTGTTAATTGGATGTATGATATGATGTTACTGAGAATCTATATAGAGAATTTTCTTCAGTACCTTTACAACCATAAAGCTCTGCCCTCATTGATGCGTGGTTTTTCCAAGCTGTTGGAAGAATACGGATGTAACGTGCGGTGATCGGCGGCACTAACACGTGACGTACGACAGTGGTTTTATCCTTGTTTCCAGTAAACACCTAATCAGGAAGTAAAAAAGATTATTTATTTTCAGGTCTGCTCCGAAAGGGGTCACCACCTTATCGTGGTGGGGCAGTTTTCGTGTCTCAATGACCCCAAGAGTTATGTCGGCTGTAGTCAAGCATGGCGCAAATAGGCATCACGCAACTAAGCGTTACGCAAACGGTCATAAAGTTAGTAACCAAAACGCATACAAGCATAACGCAAAAAGGCATCACGCAAACAGTCATCACGCAAATGGACATCACGCAAATAGGCTTCACGCAAACAAGCATAACGCAAACGGTTTTGACGCAAACAGCAAAAACGCAAATAGGCATAACGGCAAGAGGCATAACACATTAGCCGTTCGAGTGGCTTATTAGTTTGATTTTGCCTCGTTTTTTTCCTTGTTAACTCTTAAAAAAAACACTTTGATGCATTTTGGTTTCAATACGAGTGGCATTTCAAAGCTGTGTTTTCACATCAATAAAGGAAATTTGAAAGATTTCTCAAGAGATCATCAACACTGACGGAACATAATGTCTACATGTGTCTTAACCTTGATATATCAAAGTTATTGCGTGATGTCTCTTTGCGTTATGGCTGTTTGCGTCATTCCTATTTTCTTGATGGCTGTATTCGTTGTGCTTGTTTGTAGTGACGATCTTTTGCGTTATGGCTTATGGCTTTATGCTTTATTGCCTTATGCCCCTTTGCATTATGCCTATTTGCGTGCTGCCTTTTTAGCGTTTTGCCTGTTTGTGTTATTCCTGTTTTCGTTATGGGTATTTGCAGAATCCGCTTGTTGCCATTCTACTTTGGATTGACGCATTCACGATTTCGATGATTTTCTTTCAACTAATGGGTATTGATTTTTGTTAAAGATATACGTCGATTTTTTTAAGTCAGTCATAGTATTTATTCAAAGTACAAAGAGCACAAAGGAATGGAATTCCTACAAAGGAATTGGCCTTTAATTGATGTTTTTATGGCCTAAGTGTATATCACCTTATCTGCAGCATCTCCTGGTTTCCTGTAGCCTTGGAAGGTCACTCCATCGTCACTAGACTGCAGCTTGTACTCGGTGACCCATTGACTATAAATGTCTCTTCCTTGTGTTGCTACCCCCGTTACAGTGTGCTGCTTGAGCAAATCAATCTGGAGCCATTTGTTGGCATCATTCGCAGCAACTGACCAAGCTCCTTGTTTACCTCCTGATGCTTTGATATTGAGTCTTCCCCGGACAGCGGCATGCCTTGAACTATACTCAGATGAGGCAGTAATTTGTGCGTCTTTGATTACACCACTCTCCATGCCGAGAGCTTTGTTGCATTCTAAATGTTTATGGATACAGAAAAATCGTTAATACTGAGTTTAAAGAATCGTACCCGTCCGATAGATTTAGCCGGTGTAGCTGATACAATCCTTTAAGGTTGGTTATTTGACAATACGCACTTGAGAGTCAAAACTTCATACCTCTGTAATGATCCCATTTAAAGTCCTACTTTAAACAAGCAACCGCACAAAATCGTTGCCATAGCAACGTCCAAAGTGGTCAAAGATACCATATATTTGACGTTTTGAGGCTAAAATATTAAAAAATAGACAGTGAAAGTTTTTGTTTTTCATATATTTTTGTCTAATCGACAAAAGAAACAATCTAACAATTTTTATAAAAAATTCTGTAGGTGATGTTCAGAGCCGCCTTAAATTTATGAAAAAATTACGTAACTCCGAATCCTGCCCACAATTTTTTTTAAAAAATTGGCAAAAATTTTTCTTTTTGTCGGTTACATAAGAATATATCAAAAACAAGAACTTTCACCGAGTAGTTTTTGAGTTTTTAGCCTCAAAAGGTACATAATAGGGTATATTTGACCAAAAATTTCGTTACCATAGCAACGAATTTTGACGTCACAATGACCTCAATTTGTTCATGTGTAAAACTTGCACAAGTTTGTACTAAAATATTTTCCTAAACTGCGGATGATTATTAGTAAAAGTATAGTAAAATTTAAGATGTCACCCTCATACTGTTGATACAGGTTCTTGAACAAACATAAAGATTGCTTTTTCGTCACTGGCTGGGTTGTTTTAGGCCTTTTTTTTTCTATTTCATAACTGAAAAGGGAGGGATCACAGGCACCGCAATTGGTGCAAAGACATACTCAAACGCTTTGCGTCGCATTTCGACTGTCGCCAGACTTCAACAGAAGTTGAACCAGGATTACACACTTGTTTTTTTTATGCGAACGGAAAAACCCAACTTTTGCCGTCTGCTGTTTGCCGCTTATACGTCAAAGTGAGTAGTTTTCTTTGGTGTGAATAAGTAAATTATTTTCTATTGTTCTGATGAATTTGTTAGAAAATGTAAACAGAATCAGCAGCATTTTGCCGTTTGCCGTTTGCTGTCAGAAAGTGAAGCTTGATCTCTCTAATAACGCTAAAAAACGTAAAAAACGCAGATCTAAAAGACCCATAACACCAACTGTAGCTTACCAGTTTCACATCTTTGTCCAAACCAACCACTCTGGCATTCGCAACTGTACTTTCCTTCTGCTTCGTTGGTGCAGTACCCTCCATTCAAGCACGGGCTCGAATCACATGCCTCCATTGCTAGAAAAAAATTCAGAATCTCAATTTCCACAGAACAAAGAAATACCAAACTTATTGCAGTTTTCAATAACATTCGAACTCTGAAATTCAATCCTCAACCAACGGTTTACGCTTTTTGCTGCCGTCAATCATCTTTAAGTGGACCTCTAGGAGAAGAGAAGTTCACTTCAACCGGATCAAAATGGTCATGTCTGGTCAGTGGTGTTTGGTAGATTCTGATCCATTTTGTCTAATTCTGTTTTTCACGGTTCGTTGGCTGTCGCCATAATTATGATTGACGGCAGCAAAAAACGCAATCGTTTGTTGAATTTTGAACTTCAGAGTTCGCTTGTCTTTAAAAAGCGCAAAAAAAAATCGGCATAGGCAAAGTTATTAGTTTCTAAAGAAGATTTTGTGCTGCGTAAGGGCAAGTAAATAGAACGAATACACCTGTGAATTTATAATCTCCTTTTCTTAAAACTACCCAGCTCGTGAATAAAAACCATGCGCGCGTATTTCAAAGATGTAAGATCCAAGTTTTTTTGCGAGTAAAACGTATCGAGGGCAAAAGGCGTCTTGTTTCGGTTTCTTTTGCATTTGACTTAATTTATTACCTTGTTCGCCTTTAACACAAATGTCGTCACTTATCTCCCAGCCTTCTGGACATTTCTCAAGACATTCTCCCGTGTCAGCATTCTTTACATAGCGGCATGCATTACAGTCGGTGGCCAGAGGTTTGCCACTTGAGGTTCTTCGACATCCTTAAAAAAATAATTAAAACAAATCAAAGGAAACCAAAACGTTTTCCATTCAACAAAGATTGCTCATTGATTGATCATTGGGACATACGTTTAGCAATACACTGCACTTTTAACAGGATGTTTTAATCAACTGAAAATCGACATCAAGTTGCAAAAATGTTGTGTTTCAATGGAAATATTTCTTTACCTTGGTTTGGATCGCACAGCTCGTGACAATTTTGCACACACATGTTCGTTTCTTTATCCAGCACAGTGTCTCCTCTACAGTTGGCTTTGGTCAGGTGGCGTGATATGATGTGTGCATCAATTACCTCCAATGGCTTCTCCCCATTCCCAAATGAATAGAAACGGACATTCAACGGGTTGTCTCTGTCAATCATTGTCAGGTAGACGTCACCGAACTCAGTTGTCCCTTGACTTTTTCCGTACTCAATCACGGTGCTTGCTGAGGTTTCTTTTACACATACAAAATAGGACTGGTAGAGAATATCAGAACCCAAGCCGACTGCGTTGATATCAACGGTTGAAACCATGAGTTTCTGAGACTGTAAAAAATAACAAGACATGAGTAATCAGCTATAAAAAGGGGCTGCCTTCCGATTAAATGTTCATTCTTGCCATTTTCAGTTAAACTTCATTGGTGGTTTATATATCTTAGAATTGCTTTATTTACTACTGACTTTTGTTGTTTCATTTGTATTTTTTTTTTTGAGAAAATTTGCCCCGAGTACGATAAATCATACAGCCGAATAACCGTTTGATAGAAAAATTGCCTCGAGTGGAATTTGCACCCACGTTCCCCGCATACTAAATAACGTACTATATTATTCAATAAATTATTACAATACCCAGATATGTCTTTGTTATCTGTTATTTATGAATGGCAATTCTCCTGTGATAAAATTAGTCTACCATATTTGGACGTCCCGACAAGAAGACTTGCCTTATTTCAGTTACAAAGCGCTGCCCACCACATTTTATCTTGCTCTAAAATCGGTTCATTGACAATTTATATAACTATATAAAGTTACCCTGCTAAATCTTGCAAAATATCACTGGTTTTTAGGGCCTCTTTACATGAGAGCCGAGATGAGTTTCGTCCCGGGATGAATTTCGTCCCGGGATGAAAAAAAATTCATTTTACATGAGCGTGTTCATCCCGAAATAAGTCGACCCGCCCGAGTTGAATTCATCTCGCCCGTACTTACATAACATTACATTTCATCCCGGGAAGGACTGTTTACATGGGGTTTTTGTCACGTTTCATCCCGGGATGACATTTCATCCCGGTGTTTCATCCCGGGATGAAATCGTCCCGGGATGAACTCATCCCGGGACGAAATCATGTATCATCATGTAAACAGCAACAAGAAAATGACCAGACACCGAGATGAATTCATCCCGGGACGAAAGTCATCCCGGGACGAAAACTCTCATGTAAAGAGGCCCTTAGTAACATTAGCAAAGTATCTGAAGTATCAGTCTCACCTTAAATATTCCAACACCTTCCGACGATATTTGCACATAATACCACGTACTTTTCTTTTCCGGAACGGCAGCGAATATGACAAACACAGTTCCTCTTGATGATGCCGTAAAGTGAAGACATTTTCCTTCTTTGTTGCTAGGGTCAAACCGTAAGGCGTTGGACCATTTTACGTTACATGGAAGGTAGCCGACTACTGTATCCATGTGAAAGATGTCTTCAGCTGGCCATTCAGCATGTGCCATAATCGTACCAACTCTGTCCTCAGGCAAATTCGGAAAAGCTTCTTTTGAGATATCAAGGTCTTCTTTTGTCAAACTGAGATATCCGTTTCGTGGATTGTAAGTCAAAACCAGTCCAAGGATGCAAATCTGGTTATTTTCACCACCGTAACTACACGCAGTAGTCATATCAATGTCGTCATGACTTGTACCAGCGAACCATTCACCGTTGAAATATCGCACGTACCTTTCCATGCGGGGCGTTATAGCAACTGGTCCTTTAAATGATCCGCTTAGATCCACGTTTGAGCTAAAGACAACCACAAAAATTGTTTCATCTTTTATTATCGCATCCCAACTTGGATGGCCGGCTTTTGCTTGAAACTTAAAATTCTCCGTCTGACAGCCAGGTCTTCCAGCATGTAGAGTTGTCTCCGACACAGATATGGGACCCTAATGAAGAGAAATTCAATTTTTTTACAATGAGCCGGGGAATGATTATAACGATTCCAAAATGTTATGCATTACTCTCATAAGATCTAACAGTATTGGGTTTTATGGAAGTAGGATTGTCTCTTAGAGTTTTTGGGTAGGTACAATGTAATTAACCATAAGATTTACTAACTTTCATAATATGTACCATAGTTATTGTAACAGGTTTGTCGTACGTTTTAGAGGTGCGATAGATGCTTAAAGCACAACCATTTATTTTCATGATATAAAATCCAAAATGATTGATCCAAGATTACAGATTCTATGACGTCACATTACTTTATGTCAACATTATATTCAACAGGTCGTTACCTCAATTTGCTGAGGAAATTTAAGTCACTCATAAAAACAAAAGCAAAAACCCAAGAAAGATTCTATTTACTTCGCCCCTCCTACAATTAAGAGTTGGAATATAAGTCCTGGAGTTATTTATAAGATACTTTACCTCTTCCATGTATATTCCAATCGCTCTTCCGAGGTTGTTCCGTCGTCGCTCAATCACGTAAATCAAATCGTCTCGGTCTTTGTATGGACACATCTTTTTTGCTAATGTTCCATTGATTTTGACTTCGTAGTAACTTTCTCCGGTGTCTGGGTCTTTTTTCATGTCAGCTGGATGTGCTTCACAGCCCCAGTCTCTTTCTTCATCAGTAAACAGGGATGAAGGATTGAACTTTAGAAGATCTGTAATTGGTGCAACCATAAACTTGAAGGGCTTGGGAAAAGTACGAATTGATTCCAACCATTGCTTGATTTCGTTTTTTATCGTTGGCGAATTCACATCTGAGATGACGGAAGCGATTTCTTGGTCTCCCCCTTCGACTGTTATAGAGGTAGAAGAAGTTTTCGATTGTTGCTTTTGGCTGCTTCCTCCTTTATTTTCACTCTTGGCGTGGAAACTTGCAAACAGGCTTCTGAACTCTGCCTCCATTACTTGGCTGAACTCTGCTTTGCTTGAGACCTGGTTAGCCTCCATTGTTTTGAAGATTTGAAGCCGGCCGCCGAACTTTCCAGATTTTATGTAGTGTGTTCCCCAACGAAGAATGAAATCCTCTGGGTAGGTAAATAGCAATTAAGTCAGAAATATTCACTCAAATAGAGGCTTTCCATAGGCTGGGTATTTAATCTTCTTCTCAGCGGGAAGGGGTACTTCCTTATCTAAGCTATATGGGTAAGGTGGCTGGTGGATGGGGTCTTCTTATTGACCTTCTCAATAGATCCGTGATGGGGTTCCAAGTTTGGTCTTTTTAGTCTGAGATGGGGGAGCTGAATGGAGATTTTTTTTTTTATAAACAAAATTTAAATCTTTCTACTTGTCTAAATCAGGTCGTTTAAAAAGTGTGAATTGAAATAATGGATTTTGTAATATTGAGGAGAAAATTTAAGAGTAAAAAAATCATCTTCACTTCCAGCCGGTCTAAGTCTGGGCAATAAATTTAAGCTTTTTATGGTCTGATACAGGGTAGGGGTCCTAAGGTCCTTGTAAATGACCCCACCCAAACATTTTTAAGCACCCCCTCCCCCCGTGTATTCGAAACGTTCATTGTAAGACTACATCATACAACGACTCGATTTTCATTTTGGCAATTTTACGAAACTTGGATATTTTTTATTTAATGGTTGTTGAAAATTACTTATAATGGAAGAAATAAACAGTCCAAGTACTTACGAAATTTGATAGCTGCCCCAGGAGCTAAATATGACAATGGTAGTTCCATGAATTCCTGAAGGAAGTTCACACTGAGATCGCCTGGCTTAACTTCGTCTAAATAGATTTCATACCTATAAAACAGTAAAATACCGGGATTAAATAATAATGAATGCTTCCATTCGAAGTTTAGTAAGGGAAACCCAGGCGTTTTTATTCAGTATTCTTCTTTCGGGTAAAAATAGATTTCTTTATTACTACAGCTTATTGATCTCGCATCTTGAAAAAAGTAGGGCATTTTTATCCTTCAAGTTTGATGTTTGTTGTACGTCTTAATCTTACGCAGTGGTAATCACTCTTGTTTACTGATATTTATTGTTTTTTCTTTCTACTTTAGAAAACCAATTTTGGAGCTTTCCAATAATTATTTTGTGAATTCGAAGAATCACTTTAAATGTCATGTAGTATATGTTGGTAGCTGCTGGTATAATTTATTATAGTCAATTATCCACAATCTACCATCGCTATCTCCCATAGCTTTTCCAACGTGCCAGGACACATTAAAATGAGCGGGAAAAGCCGGAAGAGGAATTGGGAGTAAGCAGTGAAACTCTATCGGTCCCATTCCTCTCGCCGCTTCACCGCTCGTTGTAAGACATCGCGCCAATGAAACCAACACGCTACACAGGCTAACGCGCACTCGAGGAATAATTTATTGTTAGATATACCTGTCAATGTCGATGGAAAATAGTGCCAGGTATTGCTGTCCTCCACTGAGGGTAGAACTTCCCCAAGCCTTTTTCACTCCGGCGTAAAAACCAAAAGCCGACCCCGCCATTCCTGCTTGACGTTGAAGAAATGTTTGGTATTCTGTTCGGCTGTAAAATGACTGCATTGTAGCGCTAGTGTCATAAACACCGTGTACATTCATGGTATCAGGGACGTCAGCATCATCGTATCTAAGAGAGCAGATATGATTGATGGTGAGAAACATTTCATTTCCTATATTATAAACTGATAGAAAATAATCTTCTAAAGGGCCACTATCAGTAACTTTACGAACCTAAAAAAAATGAAATGTGATGCTATTTTGATTTTTTGAGTGAGCTTATTCTGTTCGAAATTAACTGGTCTGTAATGCGTAGGTATCGCAAGTGTCTGGGTTACAATACCACAACCTCGTTTCCAGAGCTTTTCTCTTGAATTCCATGGAAAAAGCCTTGACAGCGAGGTTGCCAATACCATTAAAAATATATATTTTACTGCTGTATTTGGTCATTTTTCTATTTTACCCTGCTGTTATTTTTTCTGTGCGAGGCATATCAACTATATAAACTATTTATAAAATTAAAGAGACACTGTCACTGCGATTTTTCTGCTTCTCGGTAAAAAGTACTAAAAATATCGAAGTGGTCTTTTCGTACATGTAATGCACCTAGTACATCAAGATGAAGATAAAAAGTAAATTGTTGTTGAAGGAAAAAGGAAGCCATAATAAATTTTAGCTGTTTTTCCAGGCCACAGGGTCTGGTGCATAACTTGAAAAAATCAGCCTGTTTTTTCAAGTTGAAATCAAAAGTTCCTGATTGCATCACAATTATATCGCTTGTTTAGAGTTTCAGTACACTGGCATAGTAATTTTTAACAAAACTGGACCACTATTCTTTGTTTCCATATGTCTTTAGGCTCTTGAGATTTTAAAGTGAAGCTGGTGATTGTGTCCCTTTAAGCGATGGTTAAGTAATTTCTGCAATACCCTTTGCCGCTTTTAAAACTTACGTTGCTTTTCCCGAGCAGTCACGTTGCACAATGCTCATCTTCCGTGATTCGGAACTGAAGTCACCACGACCATCAAACCCAACTCCGATAAAGGCAGCGCCGTCAATCATACTCTAATAACAAGTAGAAAAGGCGACAATTCTACATGGATGAAATCTCATCTGTCAAATGGCAACAATTTAGCTGTGGCGCTTTTTTAAAGTTGATGAGTCGATGAGGTATTGAATAGTAGACCATTAAAAACCATAATAAATGTACATACAGAATTCCTGCACAAGTGCAAAATTCCAAGTGGCATCAAAATCAATATCTTTTCTCACACGGTACGTTATCTTTAAAAATAATTATGGCATAACTATAAACGTTTATCAAAATTATAAGTTTAACGTTGGTTGTTTATAAAATTGTTAAGTTATAAAATTCGCTAATAAATAATTAATTGTTATCGTACAGACCGGGAACATATTTATTATCTTATCACCGGCTAGGATAGCCTTAATTTTGGGCTGGCAAGACACCACGCTATCCCTTTAAGTTAAGATCGTTGCCCCATTTGAGTGGTCGTTCTACTCGTAGCTTTGTTACCTTAATTGTTGTTTAACAGTAAATCATGGGAAAATGCGAATGAGCAGCATAATGACAGCTGCTTTTACACAAAAATTTGCAACGAAAGCATACCAAGCAAATGGTGGTTTTCCCCTTAGCTTGAAAACACGGATCTCCTGGTTGATAGTTCTTGTCATAGCATCCATTCATTATCATTCCGCCTACTCCCATGGGATAAGAGAATGGTTGCTCTCCTTTTTCTCCCTCTTGTTTCGCATCTTCTCCAGTAATTTCAGCATCAATGTGAAAACCAGAAGGAACAAACAAATCTTCGGTTTGCCAGCCTTTATCGGGCACGATGTTGATGTCCAACTGAAAATACACCGAAAAACCGCTTTTAACTATTGTAGTGTGAGTTAAGGGCTGTTCTCTCAATGTAAATTAAGTTTTGCTGTACTTTCTTAGAACAAAATCCTTGATGATGATGATGATGTTCATGATGATGATGATTACTCGACGTGCGAGGACAAAGTATTTTTTCTCGCACTCGCCCACTCGATTGACCTTGAGAAATATGTTATGAAATATATTAAACTAATTGAAATATGTTTCACCTTTTTGTCCACAAATTCCCCAGCTTTTTGCTGTTGCTCCTGCATGATTTCCAATTGTTTATCCACTGCCTGCTGTCCTATATTCTGTGCCAAACCTCCTTTCTTTCCTCCTTTCTTCTTTTTGCCTCGCACTTCCACAGGTGTCACAGCCCGTTTCTATTCTCGGTAAATTGGAAAGAAAAGAGAACAGTTAACTCTTGGACAATACTGTCCCCTTCCCCCAAGAAATGCCATGCCTTCTAAATCTCCATCTCTCATTTTCGAAAATATTTCTTTATCTCAGACTTATTTTTCGCAAAATACAAAATTGTGATATTTTGCCTATATTAAAAATAGCTCGGAATCTATCTTACATATTTTTATTTTATTTTTCAAGAATGTCAAATCAAAGCCAATTTGTAATTTCTGAAATTTTCAGGTGGGATTATATGGGTAGATTTTGGGTGAAACTCCAGGCCCCTCTTAAGCACTCGCTCGTTCATTTTGGCTGCTTATTAGCATTTTTTAGCATTTTTTGTGTTTAAATGTCACATATGTTGTTGTACGCTGTAAAAAACAGTACTAAGAGAAAGATACAACACTTTTGAACATTATACAAAAGAGTTGTTGGGCTCATTTACCCCTCAAAACTGTAGTAGGCCACCTTAAGAGGTTCGTGTCTTGGATTGGTTGTTACTTATGCAAACACAATGAATACATTCTTTACGGAACTCTGTAGAGCTTCGTCTTTTCTATGGGATTTTTTCTGGTCAAATCTCACGATTGGACAAGAACCCACGGAGAGAGATTTTGAAAATGCACGAAGAGAGAGTTGTGATAATACATGCTAGTACTCATGTTCCTTACCTGAGGCACTGCTTGAGGATTTGTGACCTGGGCATCTCCTAGCTCGCTTTCGTTCCGATCCAGGTCTACATGGAAAGGTGTAAAAAAATAATACAACAAGCTCAACGTTTCATAGCTTGTGCATTAGAAAAGGCTTTATCAAGCGACGAAAACCATATTTCACCGCAGTATTTACTTTTCTACATACCAATGTCTCCATTTTTATCCCTTACAACATTCCCACCCAACACAGATAGCAACTGTTCAGCTGTCATGTTCTCATGAATAAAGATGTTGAGTTCACAACAATAGTATAAGATAGCGGTATGTTCGAGATTGTACGTCCAGGGAACAGATCAGACTTTTTAATAATTTCCACAAGTGGCTGAGCCACGAGTGGAAATGGAAAAAAAATCTGATCTGTTCACCGGTTCAATTAATCCATAATTGTTTCGAGAAAAAAAGACCGATTTCCTTTTAATAATTATGCTAAAAGTTTCATGTTTACGCAAGTTATTAATAAGTGCCAAGCCTCCTTTCGGCGTTATTTTGTTCACCTTGGCTTTGGCTATGAAGGGGGGTTCTCTTTTTACTAAAAACAAAACTTTAAAATCAAATCCTTCAGTTAATGTTTCAGGTTAAATTTGTCGATTAGGACCGTCAACGTTCATTGGCGATTATCAGAAACAAATCCGGGAGTGAAGCAGGCTGGAAACGAGTTGTGTGATGCAGCCGCGTTTTATTTGGCGCGAAACATGAGCGATACATTTATTTTTAGTTGTTCAGCTAGCGATACAATTTGGGATAAATTGTTCTGCTGCCAACCAATCAGATGCGAGTGTTTACGGGAGTGTTATTATTGATGAGAAAATAATTCGACCGTACACAGTCTTTTGTTTTAAACAATATGCATAAATTTCGTAACGGAGACGTTTCTATTGGTTAGTTGCTTTGACAGAAGTAAACAGCTTTTGTGTTTTGTGCGCGGTCAATACCGAAACATGCGAACTAAACAAAGAACCCTGTCAAGTTGGTTTAGTCACGATTTAAGGTGTGAGAAAACTGAAAGTGGTTCACCCACGGCCTTTGTGGAATTATATCATCTTAAGCTGCGTGGCTAGGTAAAGGATCGTCAAAACAAGAACAGACAAACAAACAAGAGGCTCCAGAAAGAGCAGAAAGCGACAATCGTGACTTCTTAATTTTGCATGACGGTAAAGGTCACGCTTAAAAGGTCCACCCAAGCGTCATTCAATTTCGAGAGCAGCGTCATGAAACATTTTAGGTCTAATTGACTTTTTTTCGAAATAGTGAAGTAAAAGTTGGATCCTCAACTTAATTAGACTAGACTATTTTATTTTCTCGAAGCTCATTCATTCAGGTAGAGAGAGAGAGGAATTGCTTGGCGATTTTGTTTTTTATTTTCACGCTGAAGCCTGGTTTTCACTAGTGACGCAAGCACAAGCGCAATCACGCAAAAAGGACAAATCCGCAACACAAGCACAAGCATCAAAATGCAATGCGCTTGTGCTTTTGCTCGAGTCGAAGCCGTTTTCACGGTGAAATAAGAGCTCTTTTTCTTGCGCTTGTGCTTGCGTCGCTAGTGAAAACCAGGCTTAAACAAGGCAAATTACTGAATAAACTGAATCTAAACAGTTCGATTACGAACAAAAGCTCTAGCAAGACAAGCAAAGTTACATTATTATTAAAGCGGGTAAAACTTTGTAAATCGTAACTTACTTTTCATAGAAACTGAATTTACCCGATTGATTAGTTGTATCTGATTTAAAATGACCACAAAGCAATGAAGCATAAGTAATTTATAAAGAAAAGAATTCCTGATTTCACAAGATATCAACCATGAAAATTGCGCTATGCAGTACCAAATCTTGGGCAATGAGTACTGTTAAGTGTGAAAATGGCATTGCATGTTATATGTAGGTCTCATGAGAAAAAAGTACACCACATTTCGTAGGCACTAAACAGTAAAAACAAAGAGCTAAAAGTAATGCACAAGATGAAAACGCTGATGAAAGTAAACACTAACAAAACTCCAATCCTTCAGCTCGAAAGCCCACACGGGCCACAGCAAATGAGCCAAACATTGTAAAAATATTTTCATTTGTTCCGTTAGGCGATTAATTGTCCTGTGCGCGAAGAAGACTCCGAGAAAACGACTCTTCTTTTTTTCCTTTCACATTCCGGGAAATTACATGATGATCACAACATGCCGGCCGATTGTCGAATGAACGAGTTACTTCTATTAAGGCCGAACGATTCAAACTTTTGATTTTGTGAGAAATCTTATTTAGGCACGGGACGTAAATTCCATGCTCTTACAGGCAGAAAAGTGAACATCATACTTTTTCATTGCACCCTAACCCCTACTGCCGAGGACAAAACGGTATGAAGGCGTGCAGTTAAATGAAATTTTCGTTTTTTCAAGTTAGCAGAATTAACATCGTCATTTTCAAGTCAAGATTGAAGTGAGGACCGAAATTCGGCAAAATTCTTTAAATCTTAGTCTTCGCTTTTTTCATTCCTGAAAACCTTTACTTTTAAGAACACAGTGGCTTTAACACACAATTCCAAAATCTTCTTACCTCTTTTATCTCGCTTGGACGGAAAAGTAACCGCTGCGCAAGCAACAGAGACGATAGTCAGCAAAATGAGAAGAGCGCCTCTCATCTTGTCGGTTTGAGATATTGACAAGAATGCTCTTTGGATAAGGAGGGAGTGACTAATGTAGTTATGAGATCACCAAACCGTGAAGCAGAACGAAACTACAAAATTTCCATCACAAATGCCCTGTCTGCATTTGTGATAACAACCCAAAGAAATCAATGACTGTAAAATTTCTCATCAGTATCTGGTGGATTGCCCCACTTAACTTATGAGTTATTTTATTGACATTTACTTCATAGTATTTACCAGTTTTTCTTATTTGTGACTTTCTCTGTTTTAGATTCGGGTTTGCTGGTTTCTAGTTGCTTCGGAGGGGGCGAAAAAGGGAGATGAAGCGCAAAGTCTTTTCAAAAGCAGATGAACTCCAGCTATTATTAAAGACTGCTATCTTTTCTCATCTTCGCCCTCCCTATATATCCGCCCTTCACTTCGCCTTGGTATGATAGCTTAATTAGAAAAAATCAACCCACCATGACGAAAACAGAGATCGCCAAACAGAGATCTATAACCAAGCTTCCTCAGTGGGATACTTATTTCATTGAAATGTAAAAAAGAGAATCAGATTTTTGTTCCTTGGCTGTGAATTTGCTGATCTTCAAGCGTTTTTGCTAGCGTCAGTTTGATAATTTATTCAAAAAATTAAATTAAACGCATGAACCGAATGAGTAGCTAGCTTCCATTTAGGCTGAACTTCATCACGGCATGAACATCTTAATTAGAAAATCAACCCACCATGACGAAAACAGAGAACGTCAAGAATTTGAGCCACTGGATTTTCGCTGGTGAAATAAATGTTCATAAAATGGTACAATCGTGATTTTTGTGAATAGGGACGGAGTAGATTGGGCGGGAAAGAAAGAAGTACAAAGCCTTTCTGGAAAGGCGCTAAACTTTAGCTATTATTATAATTAATGAACTTTAAAGTATTTGGCCCTTTTACTAATAATAGCGGCTTTTAACGAGACTTTCGCTTCATTTCTTCTCCGCCCTCTCCGCAAACCAGCCATCCCGGTCGAATGGCAAACAATGAAGTCTTTCAAGAAGGCGCTAAACTTTAGCTGTTATAATTTGTCACCGCGAAAATATTTACTTACAATAGCTAAATTTCAACGGCTTTTAACAAGACTTAGCGCCATATCTCTTCCCCGCCCTCTCCGCGGCAATTAGAAACCAGCCTGAGAAAGTCACGAATTTGAGAAATTGAATTAATTTATTATAACAGATCACGTTTTGCGGCTTTCTTGAAGACTTCATTTAAAAATTTCCTTTCCGCTTTTGCCATGCACCCCAGAACATACTCGTTATTATTCAAATCGACAAGATAAGATGCTCTTTTGATTCTTTTGCTGCTATCTTCACTCTCACTTCTTTGCCCTCTGGGTCCGCCTTTCACTTCACCACGACGAACAGCTAATTAATAAGAAAACCAACCCACCATGAGAAAACCTGAGAACGTCACGAAGTGGGGAAACTCGGCTGGATTTTTACTGGTAAAATAAATGTCAATCAAATATATTAAGTAAGTTAAGTGAGACCAATCCTGATTCAGTACTTTTCAGTCAGTAGTTTCTTTTCTTTAATATTACGAATGCAGCCATGCCATTTGTGATAGATATGCTATAGTTCGTTCTGCTTTACAGACAGGTTTTGGATCCCTTAATTACGTTAGTCCCTGTTTATCCAAAGAACATTCTTTTCAGTCGGAAAGAAGTTCATTTGGTCATGTTATGTATGTTAATGAAACGTTGATAACAGGTACTTTGGAGACCAATAAATGTGCTGAAGTAATTAGTCTTTTGGCCGCAGGTCGAGTTGCGTCTGAAACACATACCTCTGAGCTCCTAATTTAGCAGAAACGTTTGCAAGTTTTCATTCTACTACAAAACCAAGTCGTGTTAGAAAGTAAGACTGAATATCTCTAATGGATCATTGAAGTTTACTAGGTATATTTTGGGGAATAAGACTTCGGACGCAAGACACTAATATTAATTAAGCATGATTTTTTGATTATGCGTATTCTGTTTAATTTGCTTGTTAGTCGGTTGGTCTGTTTTCTAGCTCTTATAGATATTAATTAATTTTGGTCAGCTATTTTCGTTCCTATCATCTCTGTTTTTGTTCAAAGGGTGGATAACGCTATCCACCTTATTAATCACTATCCGTTGAATAGCGAAGTAGGTTTGTATGACAGCCGAGTTTTCCACCTATGTGCACAATAGCGCTTGTGACCTTAGTAGTCTGCTGACTTCAATAGCCATTTATTAAGCTACATTCTTTATTACAGTCCATCTGCTTTGCAATATGATTAAATAAAAGCATTTTCTACCTAATAAGGTTGAGTTCGACAAGAACGTGCAGTTTGTCTGTTAATTTAATCTTTAATCAAGCAACCTGCTGAGATACTTATTTCATTGAAATGTAAAAAAAAGAGAATCAGATTTTTGTTCCTTGGTTGGGAATTTGCTGTTCTTCAAGCGTTTATGCTAGCGTCAGTTTGATATTTTATTCAACAAATTACATTAAACGCATGCACCGAATGAGCTCGAATGAGTAGTTTCTATCAAGTTCTATTAAGAATGAACTTCATCACGGCATGAACAGCTTAATTGAAAAATCAACCCACCATGACAAAAGCAGAGAACGCTAAGAATTTGAGCTACTGGGTTTTCGCTGGTGAAATAAATGTTTATCAAATGAGACAATTGTGATTTTTTTGAATGGGGACGTGTTGGTGTAGATTGGGCGGTAAAGATAGAAGTGCAAAGCCTTTCTGGAAAGGCGCTAAATTTTAGCTATTATTATAATTAATAAACTTCAAAGTATTTGACCCTTTTACTAATAATAGCGGCTTTTAACGAGGCTTTTCGCTTCATTTCCTCTCCGCCCTCTCCGCGGTAAATGGAAACCAGCCAACCCAATCGAATGGAAAACAGAGAAGTCTTTCAAGAAGGCGCTAAAATTTAGCTATTATAATTTGTAACCACGAAAATATTTCACTTTCTTACTTACAATAGCTAAATTTCAGCGGCTTTTAACAAGACTTAGCGCCTCATCTCTTCCCCGCCCTCTCCGCGGCAATTAGAAACCCGCCAGAGAAAGTCACGAAATTTCAGAAACTGGATTAATTTATTATAAAAGCTAAAGTTTAGCGGCTTTCTTGAAGACTTTGCATTTTTTTAAATTTCTTCTCCGCCTTCGCTATGCAACCCAGAACATACTTGTTATTGTTCAAACCGACAAGATAAGATGCTCTTTTGATTTTCTTGCTACATGTATAGTTACAAGAATTCAAAGTGTTTTTTAAAAAGGCTGCTCTCTTCGTTCTCTCGTTTTCGCTCTCCAGGTCCGCTCTTCACTTCATCACGGCACTTAATTAGAAAACCAACCAACCGTGAGAAAAACTGAGAACGTCACGAATTGGGGAAACTCGGCTGGATTTTTACTGGTTAAATAAATGTCAATAAAAAATAATAAGCTAAGTGAGACAAATCCTAATTCAGTTCTTTTCAGGGAGTAATTCCTTTTTTCGTTAATACCACAAATGCAGTCATGTTATTTGTGATGGATATTCTATAGTTTTGTTCTGCTTCACGGGTTGGTGACTAACGTAGTCACGTAGTCGCCCCCTTCTCATCCAAAGAAAATTCTTCGTTTTATTCAAGCCGACAAGATGATACCCGCTCTCAGTCTCGTTTTGCTGTCTCTGTTGCTTGTGCAGAGGCTACCTTTCCGTCCAAGCGATTGCAAGGAAAGATTTCCAGGAATGTAGAAAGAGAAAATTAAAATTTAAAGAATCTTGCCGACGGCATTCCGGTCATCACATCAATCTTGACTTTAAAGGGTATGAGTATCTGCAAAATTGAGAATACGGAAATTTTATTTCACTGTATGCCGTCACACCGTGTTGTCCCAGTAGGAGTTAAGAGTGCAATGAAAAAGTATGAACGTTTCTTTTTTCCCTTAATTTATGAGCAAGGAGTCTAAAATGATAATTTGTAATTATAATTTCCCTCGTGCCTTAATAAGCTTTGAGACAAAATAAAAATTTTGAGACTTTGAACTTTAAATAGAGTTATAAATGTTTCCTAATTTATATCAGTTAACTTCAATTGCAAGCGGCCCTTTCCCTTTCGTTTAATTAGTTTTTGGAGCTAAGATCGGAAGATAAATTCTGAGTGACCTAAAAGCCGAATTATTGAAGTTTTAAATATCACTTTTCTGCCTTTAGAGCGAAAAATTGTCTGGAAGGCCGACATTACCTTGTAGGTTAACTCGCCTCAATCGTTTGAAAAAATTTTTCCTCCTGCATGCCGCTAGGTCCTTCAACGTAGACTCTGATTTCTCTGTTATATCTACCTGAAGTTTGAATTCTTTAAACTGGCAATCTTGATGAAATCGAAAATACTGTCCATTTTGGTGATCGGTAATAATATTTTGTAGTAGATGTTATCTCAAGACATTCAGCAAAAATTCAGTCAAATCGATTGCAACGTGGGTTAGTGCGAGTGCGAAATTACAATGTGAGCCCTGTACACGACAAGTGAATGTGGTGGATTATTCACCTCCACTGCGATGAATTATTGTTTACTACAGCTGGTTTAAAAGTAAGCGCTTAAAAAGAAGTCTTATGATAATGGAAAGGACAGTGTAAGCCAAAATTAAATTCACATGACCAAACAAAAAACAGGGAAAGCCATATTTTGGGGGAGAATTAGGTTCACTAATATATTAATCAACTGCACGGTATGAACAAATCATTTTCTACGGAGGGCTATAGCTATTTTCAGAGATGGAACTACTATTTTGTAAACAATTTTAATCAAACCTTTTGAGCGATCGACAGATATTGAGATTCTCTAGCAAATTAACGGGACACCTTCATTTAGCATATTTAGCTTGCCTGAACTGATCGTGCAAAAGTACATTAGCACTTTTTTGAGAAAAATGCCGATTACGGTTGAAGCCTCGATCTTTTGTAAGTCGACAAAAACGGGAAAATTCGCAAAAATTTCAAACAAACGGGTGGTAGATACGGTCAAAAGGGTCTGGGTCCAATAAAACTCGTGACGTCAACCCAGAACATTAGTCGAACGTGATTTCGTGAGCGAGAAGATGTGAGTTGTAGGTCGTGCCTTCGGTCGGAGCTTTAAAAGAAATATAAGGCCAGGTAAGACCGGGACACCACTAAGTTCTTGGTTCTCGGCAATATAATCGTAGCATTCCGGCACCACTGTTTTACAAACAATCTTAAATGGAATCAAACTACTATGAGATAAAACTGCAATCCACAGGCGCGTCGTTTTCTGTAGGTTCTACCCCATTTTCTCGTTAGTATGCTTTTGACTGTATTTATAGCCCCCAGAAACTTCATTCCCAAATATTGCGATAAAACTATCATAGAATTTGTTCAAACTTTGTCAACATCGAGGCGGGTATGTGTGATACAAGCTTCTTTGAGCGATTTCCGAAAAAAATCTTCTCGTGCCGAGGAATACGAGCGAAACTGAAAAACGTAATGACGTCATTTCAGTGCTATGGCAACTTTGATGTCATTATCAAAAAGGTCATAACAAATTTTCATATTTATCTTATACAGCTGTGGTGATCGTTTTGCGATAGCATTGTTTATGGTGACGTATTTAATTCTCAAACTTGAGCGGTGTTACCCCTAAAAAATCTAGTCAAGCCAACATAACTGTGACGAACCTTTTATCGCTTCCGGACATCGTGGTAGGGCGAGTTTTGAACTAAAAAGTCTCTGTACTAAGTAATGCCAGCCGGATCAACGAAAACAAACTAAATTTCTCTAAAAACATTCTTTTTTTTGGCTTTTAAAACAAGATAATAATAATTTATTTTTCTGTTTTGTATTTTTATTTCGTGGCACACCTGTAAACTAGCTTTTTAGCTAAGCGTGCTGACCACGTTAATAAAGATTGTATTGTCATGTATTGTATTGATAACACGCAAAGTACAGTCCGCAGTCCAGTTCAGCCCAGTCCTGCTTTTTCAATTGCCCCGTCGGATAAAAAACGAAACTTTGTACAGTGTTAACGGTACGACGCATCAATGTAAAGTTTGGGAGCAGGGATTGCACAGATGGGTAAAGCTCGGGACACACTAGGCGACAAGTCGCAGCGACAGATCTCTGCGACAAGTCGCTCCGTATGTACTGCTTCAAAACAAGTCGCTGCAACAAGACAACTGTTCGGTGCACATGCAGCGAATTTGGAAGAAGGAGAATGTAAACTAGTTTTCCAGTAGCCCATTTCCGAGTTACCCTTTGCCTCTGTTTCAAGACGCGTCTACGTGCGAAACCATTCAAATGAAAATGAGTTTGATTTGCATGAAAATGGACCTGTAGGTGAAACTCATTTTCATTTGTTTGGTTTCGCACGTAGACTTGTTTTGAAATGGAGGCAAATGGTGACTCGGAAATGGCCTAGTATTCAATCCATGACACTCTCATTGGTAAATTTATATTTTGTCGCAGCGCGGACTTGTCCCAGAAGAGTGCAAACGCTGCGACAACAATGTTTCGCTCATTTTGTCGCTGCAATCAGTCGCACGAACTCAAACTTGTTTGAATTCGTGCGACTGATCGCAGCGACAAAATTCTGTCGCGGCGATAAAGATTGTCGCTATAATGTATCATGTCAAAAGAGGCAACATGTTGCAGCAACTTGTCCCCGGGACATGTTGCAGCGACTTGTCGCCTAGTGTGTCCCGACCTAAAGCTCTCAGTTCAACTGCAGCAGCAATTCGTGTGAGTCAAGTTTGTTATTGGTTCTCTCACCATGCTCCAAGGGCTTTTTCTTCGGATATCCCCGGCTTTCCTTATCAACAAAAACAAACATTTAACATCTAATGACATGTTACGCAAGAAGCAGATAATTTTGTTTCCCGGGAAACAACTCACAAACAAACTAACTCGTTTCCTTTGTTATATTGCACAACGAAGTCCCTGCATGCCACGTGGTTGCGCTCTCCTCGACGTATTCAGATACCATGTCCTCAAAATTTGCATGGCTTTATCGCGGTGGTAACATATAAATATGATTTTACGACAGATCGACCTCCGTGGCAAGTAAACATAAGATCATAAGATGTGACCTCGAAGACGAAGTGCTGAAAACATGGTGCTGATTTGATGTGGGCGATTCCTAATTTGAGCAGTGTTTCTAGACTTTGTGTAGTGAAATTGCACTATTTTTGGTATCCTGGACAGCAAATTTAATTCGATATGCTAAACACTGACAGTTTTGTCAAAGCCAAACGAGAATTTCGTCGTTGGTTAAATCATTGCATTTGCAAACATCAGATTTGTCGTTCAGTGTTTTCCAGTGTATGACCTCTTTATTAATCGTCAAACTTACAACAAAGGTAATATTGAAAGAGTATCAGTTAGTTATGCAATTCTGTGAATGGGAAGCGGTCCAGCCTGAAAACTACACATTTTTCAAGGCCATAATATATGAAAGCTATCCCATTAAAAACGTTTAAGACTATCGTATTCAAAAGTATTCTATTGAAATAATTATCCATTTATAATAAATACTTTTCGGTCTATCCTGTTTAAAACCTCTTTTTATTTAAAAATATCTCGCGAACATAAAGTAAAAGTTTTGGCTTCAATCAGGCATTTACAGGAGAGAACGAGAATATTAAATGGACTGAACTGAATCACAAGCAAAACCTCAGTCAGTCATTTTCTTTTCTTAAAGAACAAACAAGAACATTGAGAAGCTTGAGAAGCTTAAAATCGGGCGCTTTGCCTTGAAAGGCAGGGTTCAGTACAGCAGAAACCACGAAGCAGTTACTTAAGTAGCACTCAGTCCGACTGTGTTTGTGTAAGTCACAGGGCTTGCATGAGCTGTATTAGTGTGCATAATATAATATCTAGAACGTTGTCGAGATTGCATTATTACTTAATGACATGATGGTTTCAATTTATAAATGTATTTCACACAATACAAATAAACGATTGAAGTAGACGACTAGAAAATGTAAAGTTTTAAGACTTAGCAAAGTGCAGTGTATTGGTAATACTGTAAGGTGCGGTTTCACCTGAAGGTCGTGTGCTTTTCGGTATTTTCCAGCCATTGCACTTTGATGGGACAGTACTACAACTGTTTACCGGGGAACTACTATTGTCAAGAAAATGATCACAACTTGTTGATGAATGATTGAACATTTGTTTCATACCATTACTGTAATAGCAATTGATGAAGGCTTTATGAAATCGTAACTTGATCGCATTGCAAGTTTTCCGCGCTTCACGCTCGCCCTCGCACTTCGCGCTCGCTGTATCGCGCTTCACGCGCCCGCAAAATAAACCACCTGTTCTGGGCACAAGTTGTCGGAACATGACTATTCGGTCCCAGACCTCGTCTCTATCTCCCGCCCCCCACCTCTTAATTGTTATCAAACGTGACTCTTTTTAGGCCCAATTCATCCCCTACCTCCATCCCCCACCATGGGCGTCTCAGATTCTAATCGCTGATCCCACGCGCCAAAAATTCCGAGAGATCCCTGAAATACCTCTCACTAATTGCTGCTCAGCTACGAATTTTCATATGCATCTCTGTAGACCTACATGACCGCCGGTTTAACCAAAAAAGAATTCAGCCTGCATAGAAAGACTTCGTGTTTTGGGACTTGCAGACGTTTTTGTTTATACTAAAACTCCCCGGCATACTGTATTTCGTGGACTGGACTGGACTGGACTGGACTAGTAAAACGCGGACTAGTAAAACGCGGACTTGTAAAACGCCTCTAGACACTTCCTTGGCCACAATCATCTTACGGCTCTCTTCAATACATAATGTCTCAAAAAAATAGTAACCTCAGAAAGAAGTCAGAAGCAAATAAGGTCGAAAGACCGAATTTGAACATATAACGGCAAATGTTCTAATGTCACGAACGTAGGAGTCGTGTAGGCCCGTCACCTTTATTTACCACATACTGCCCCCAAATTAAAACAGTACCCTCAGAAAGAAGTCAGAGGCAAATAAGGTCGAAAGACCGAATTTAAACATTTAACGGCAAATATTCTAATGTCACGAACGTAGGAGTCGTGTAGGCCCGTCACCTTTATTTACCATTGACTGTTGATTTCTGGACGGGCCCCGTTCTACCTCGTGCGAGCAATACAAACGACTGCATTCAACAGACGTCAAGTAGTGGAAAGAAAGAAACATATGCACACAACTCATAGCATCAATCCCGTTGTTTTAGTAGGGGTTTGCAGAACGAACATGTGCTATACTGCAAAAACATCTCCACGCTAAAACAGACCATAGAGTGCTCAAAAAAGCTAGAAATATGCCGTCGAAGAAACACACAAAAGCTTCAAACACAAATTGTTTCGCTCGCTAAACCGTTTAGTTTTATCCGATTTACAAGCGCTTGTTTTACAAGTCCGCGTTCTACAAGTCCGTGCTTAACAAGCCCTCGTTTTACAAGTCCGCGTTTTACAAGTCCGCGTTTTACTAGTCCGCGTTTACAAGTCCGCGTTTTACTAGTCCGCGTTTTACTAGTCCGCCTTTTACAAGTCCGCCTTTTACAAGTCCGCGTTTTACTAGTCCGCGTTTTACAAGTCCGCGTTTTACTATTCCGCGTTATACTAGTCCGCGTTTTACAAGTCCGCGTTTTACTAGTCCGCGTTTTACTAGTCCAGTCCAGTCCTCGAAATACAGTATGCCAAAACTCCCCGCCCTCTAAAGATAAGTCCTTGACGGTTCTTGTCGTTTTTCGGTGCCTTTTCATCTTCGGCATCTTTCTCATCCACCTCTCGTTCTGTCCTGTGTCTGTCATCACACGAAAGAAAAGCTGATTCTCAAAAAATCTGCCACAAAAGGAAATTGACAAAAACAATATGAAAACCATATATCGAAAGTTTCTTATTCTAAAATTTTATCATACGTCTTAATTCAGAGCTACAAAGAAGTTCCTCCTTTTGAGTTATTGATACTGTTCTTACAGTACCTCTTTCCACTAGCGAAATTTTACAAAATTCCTTCGCGGCGAAAAGGTAGCGCGAATCCAGAACAGACTCCAATCGAGAGTGGGTTAATTCTAGATTACTATTATTATTATATTATTATTAATTAACTATTACAACATTCATTTTTAAAATAGTTTCCCAAGCCGACTAAGAGCCTCTTCACAGGAGCCCGGTTTACGAGCTGTCTCAGTTACCAGGACGGATTTTGACCTCTGTTCATATGGAAAATTTTAGCCCGGTTGACGGGGATAAAATTCAAGAAACGAAGGCAAAATGGCGACGCATAGAGTTGCATCTTTCGCGACTATCGTAGCTTTATTGACCCATGTAACTTTATTAAAAAAGCTAATTCGCATATTTCTGAAGTGGAAATAAATACAAGGCAAAATTAAACCATTTGGACCGCCTAATTACGAAAGGGAAGCTATTTTCTCAAAAAAAGTTGCGTCCCGGCGACCGGGCTGGAGCGTTCATATGGGAAAATATTCTTCCCGGTTGTCGAGATCTCGGTTGCAGAAACCGAGATATCGGTAACCGGGCTGGCCCACCTTCTCATATGAACACATCCAAAATTTTACAAGAAAATAGGAGTGAGCTGAGATCTCGGTAACTGGGCCAGCCCGGTCAACCGGGATCATATGAAGAGGCCCTAAGCTAACTAAACGTCGAGTGTATCTTTCAGTAAACAAAACATGCCGTTATGACGCCGGAAATCCAGCTCACGCATACTATACCCCGTGACTCACGCAAACCTCCGACTTACGTGCTACTACAGTCATTCCTTTCTAAACATTTTTTTTTGACCACCACCGTACCTTTCTACCCAAAAAACTCATGAAACCGCCCGGTTTTAACCTGTTTTAACCTTTCAAAAATTAGAGCGTTCGAAACTAAATAAGATCCGTAATCACAAACAACATACAGCCGTTTACCAGCACTCTTTAAAACTCCTGAAACCCTTCAAAATCAGGCAAAATAAATCTTTGAAACAACCTTTATCAATGTTTCTTATTTTTTATTCAGTTCTATAAAATGCCTTTCATACACTACTGTCAAACAAAAATTTCAATTTCCTCAAGTTTCAAGACAAAAGAATAACAAATATTTCGTGCACAATGTAATTTGATTAAGCCAATATTATCACGTCTAAAAATACTTCAAGCAATTCAGTGAAAACCCGTTTTTTTTTCGTATCAACGAAAACCACTTTCGAATAATCAATACATGAAAATAACAATAAGATCAAAAGGAAGAAAGGAACCTTTCTAATTATTTGAAGACTTTCAAAGCCGTGATATTATGCATCCAATCCGCGATAAAATTTAATTACAACAAAATCCAAGTTCTCATTTTGAAGTCCATTTTTTTCAGTTGATACCTTAATCCAACTTGTGAAAAATTCCATTCAAGTTCCTATTAATACTGTACATTCCCAATGTTTCGCTCAGGTCTTCAGAAGCGTCTTACTAACCAAATCTAAAATAATTCCAAAACATGCTGTACAAACATTCTACTCTTTGTGACAAACGACTTGACGACCAATTGTTCAGAAATGAAAATCGACACAGTTCTTGCTAAATAAAAAAAAAAGTTTTACGGCGGAGTCAGGCTCAAAAAATATACCGCAAGATCACACCCCCATTCATAGTCAGAAACCAGTAAACCATCTAGTTTGCTAAAAAAAACACTGCGTGACATCAATGACGTTACCTTTTTCATTTACAAAAATAACTTTAACTTGTCAAAGTAAGTGCAATTTCACAATGGTGAATATCAGTACAGTATGGGGCCCAGTTCTCGGCCACTTTGTGTTTAACGCGTTTTTTCACACTCCAGTTGAATTAAAAGAAAAAGGTATTTCCTTCAAACGATAGACTGATCCATGTGCTTTAAGTACACGTCGAGTTTACGCGGAGGTAGGTGAATTTGCATTCCCGAAAAATTTGTTTGTTTACGGCTCCTTAAAATTCATGGATGTAGTTAAATTCGTATTTTATCCAAAAGCCCCCACCATACGAGCTAATTTTTGGCGTGTGAAACGTAGAATAATTCAGCTTTCTGCTTTAGTTAACTTTTCGTTGAACCATTGTATTTTTTGGTCTTAATTTACTTCGAAATTTTTTCTTGCGACGTTTGCGTATTTGCCAGTTCTCGGCCACCCTGCTCGCTATCACAGCTTAGCGCTTGGTTTTTAATATAATTTCATCTGCTGCTGCCAGAATGAAAGAAATAAATGTTTTAAAAATAAAGTTCAATCTTATCTCTAAGTTTTGAGCTGACTCTTGTCTTGTCTATTATTTCTACAACACCTAAATCTTTCAAGACCTTTTCACTGCAAAATAAACCATCTAAATGCACGGGTCACACAATGCGGTTTTGCCAGAACCTGCACATAGGCAACTAGGCGCGTTAAAATCCTTCTTTTCTAAAGTAAAACAAAGCCTCATAAAAATAATTTGGGATCGATATAACATAAATAGGTTTACAGAGTGATTTTATGACTGTGAAAATTAATTGAGCATTTTTTTTTACAGATAATTACGCACAAGCTTTTTAGTGGCCGAGAACTGGGCCAAGGTGGCCGAGAACTGGGCCCACAAATGGAGCTTTTATTTTTATTATTGCTCGGGCAAATTAATATTTGACCGGTCGATAGCTTTACACCAAAAAGCTGAATAATGTAGCTAGCTCTGGGAGAAATTTCAAGTTCCTGCGGTTCTTCTGAGGTAAGAAATACAAGTTTACGTCAAAAGTGGCCGAGAACTGGGCCCCATACTGTACTTTGCCCATGGATGTAGTTAAATTCGTATTTTATCCAAAAGCCCCCACCATACGAGCTAATTTTTGGCATGTGAAACGTAGAATAATTCAGCTTTCTGCTTTAGTTAACTTTTCGTTGAACCGTTGTATTTTTTGGTCTTAATTTACTTCGAAATTTTTTCTTGCGACGTTTGCGTATTTGCCAGTTCTCGGCCACCCTGCTCGCTATCACAGCTTAGCGCTTGGTTTTTAATATAATTTCATCTGCTGCTGCCAGAATGAAAGAAATAAATGTTTTAAAAATAAAGTTCAATCTTATCTCTAAGTTTTGAGCTGACTCTTGTCTTGTCTATTATTTCTACAACACCTAAATCTTTCAAGACCTTTTCACTGCAAAATAAACCATCTAAATGCACGGGTCACACAATGCGGTTTTGCCAGAACCTGCACATAGGCAACTAGGCGCGTTAAAATCCTTCTTTTCTAAAGTAAAACAAAGCCTCATAAGAATAATTTGGGATCGATATAACATAAATAGGTTTACAGAGTGATTTTATGACTGTGAAAATTAATTGAGCATTTTTTTTACAGATAATTACGCACAAGCTTTTTAGTGGCCGAGAACTGGGCCAAGGTGGCCGAGAACTGGGCCCACAAATGGAGCTTTTATTTTTATTATTGCTCGGGCAAATTAATTTTTGACCGGTCGATAGCTTTACACCAAAAAGCTGAATAATGTAGCTAGCTCTGGGAGAAATTTCAAGTTCCTGCGGTTCTTCTGAGGTAAGAAATACAAGTTTACGTCAAAAGTGGCCGAGATTTGGGCCCCATACTGTACTTTGCCCCGTAAGCTTTTTTCTCTGTCCTTCCGCCGAAGCAAGAAAACACAACCTGATTACACATTAACCCAAAAGTCGACCAAGTGTGCCTGCAACGATTTCCTGTCAAAACTAAAATGAAAACCATTGCGGTATGCGTCACCCGTAGCGGTTTTGTAGCAACCCCAAGCTATCCCCGTCTTTTTGGCCGCGCCAGGAGACTACGCTCTAGGACGACCAAAGGGTAAACTATAAATCGGCCACGCCCGATTAATAAAACATGACGTACCAACCTGAACGTGCTTTGATGGCACAATGACTAACGAGGTTTCTCCGTACTCGTGAGATCTACCTTAACTTAGACTCTTTGTGCTATGCAGTGCATTTTAGGCGAAAATCTATGGAAGTATTATTGTGTAGATATAAACGGCTATTTAAAAGTTTTGCGGTATGGCCTTGCGGAAACTTGAACATGATAATAATAATAATAAAAATAATTTTAAATCAAAGTTGTTAAAATCAAAACGTTTTCGAATTTAGGTAATTATCATCAATGGTTAATGAACATTTACATTCAACTTGGTTTTGTGTTGTTTTAGTTCCCGAGGGGAACAGCTATAAAACAGTACACCTGTTTGTTCAAAGTTGGTTTCTCGCAAGCAGTTAACAGGCCTTCCATTATTTTACGTCGAAAAGTTTTTTTTTTTTTTTTTTCTGTGAACGCGATGTTCCATGTATAGGTGATCTGGATTTTTTGCGAAATGGCGGGCTGGCCCCTAGTTATGGGTCTTATTCTCGTGCTCTGCTTTTCGCACTGCGAAATCACGTTTTGTTTCGCCAATGTAAGTTCGCCACAATAGTCCATTTTACAGTTGCCTGCCAGTGACCTGGCCTGATGGAGTGAGGCTGAGGGTGACCGCAGAACAACCTCCCTGCTTTAGAATGCAAACTAAAGCACCAAACATGAACAAAACAAAAGCGGAGGTCAAAACAAGGTCACCTCCAGCCTCACTTCCATCAGAGGCAAGGCACAAGCAGAAACTGTAAAATGGTCTATTGCACTCGGCACGATAGATTACCGGTACATTTGATTTGTGCCCGTTTTTGTCTTTGAGGTTAAAAAAACTTTTGATCTTTCGGGTTTGCATAGAATAATGAACATGAAGCGCCAATCCGTGAAAATGTTCAGTTTGTTTATGAACCGTTTACTGAGCTTCTCGTTGTCCTGGGAGTAGGGTAACTTGATAAATATTTTCTTTCTCTCGTCAAACATATATTCTGGTATTAACCTTTCCTCCTTTCCCGTTTGGTTGCGAAAATTGGTGACTGTGGCTTGAATGAAACGCTAAGGATATCCTGCTTTGAGACAGATTTCGATGATTTCTTTAATATCGGACTCAAGATCGGTTGATATCCGATTCGGCTCTGTGTAGGGCCCCCATAATGCTGTTTCTTTTTCAGTTTGTTGGTACTTGGGATGACCAGTGGGTTGGGAACTTGCCTGGTTTGCGATATACGCGGCGGTGGAATGTTTGGTCTTGGTAGTTGAACGCAGTGTCCAGGAAATGGTTGGGCTTTTCCTCGACTGTGAATTTTATGTTTTGATTGTAATTGTTGAGGCCTTCTAGTAGTCGTTCGGGTTCATTTTCTTCTTTCTTATGGTGGATTTCCACTGACGCGTTTACGTGCGAAAATTAGAGACAATGATGAACGGCTGCGACACGACGCAGGCCGCAACATGCCTTTTCACGCACGAAAAAACGCGCAGTGGAAATCCACCATTAGAGAAGCAGTCTTCTACGTAGCAGTCGTAGATGGGAGGATTGTATGGGCAAACTATATCTTCTTCAATCTTGGCCATGAGGGAGTTTGCAAGTACTGGCGACAGGGGATTTCCCATTCCGCATCCATCTATTTGTCGGTATAGGGGATTGTTGAAAGTGCGAAAAGCAGAGCACGAGAATAAGACCCATAAATCGGAGCCAGCCCGCCACCTCGCAAAAAAAACAAATCACCTCAACACATGGAACATCGCGTTCACGGAAAAAAAAATTTCGACGCAAAATAATGGAAGGCCTGTGAATTGCTTGCGAGAAACCAACTTTGAACAAACAGGTGACTGTTTTATCGCCAAACTGTTCCCCTCGGGAATTACAAAGCAACACAAAACCAAGTTGAATGTAAATGTTATTATGTGATGATGACCTAGAGTCGAAAACTAACGTTTTGATTTTAACAACTTTGATGACTTTTTAGCCTTTTTAGCCTTTTTAAATTATTTTTATCGAGCAACATTATGAGAATAATAATTTTATTCAGCTCATGTTAATGTGTATAGTTGATTTCCGTATTCTTAATTAGATGGAAAGAAGGTATTACAGGTATTTGTAGTTAAGTAATAAAGTATTGAGCTGGGGAGCTAATGAACCGGTAGGTTTTCTAGTTAGCTCCCCGTACAATAATTGTTATGAATAGAATAGAGAGCAGGTGATTACTAAGAAATAGTAGAAGAAAAAGAACTTACGAATTTACAAACTTAGTTTAGTGGAAAATTAGTTTAGTTTTTTGTTCTGACAGGAGGTAACGTTTTATTTGCTTGGGAAAAGGTAACACACTTAAGTCTTTCAAAGGAGATAGAAGGTCTTTCCAAATATTCTTGCATGAGAGAAACGGATTGTTTTTCTACATTAGTGTTTACTCTATACTAATAAAAATTATGTTTGGATGTATATCTTGTGTTCATGAAGACACTCATAACCATGAAGACACACATAATCAGTCTATAAACGCACATTATATTTCTAAATTACACCACACTAAGGATGCGACTCTTCCTGTAGCACCAGTAGCCAAGGGCGAACATAACAACTACCACTAAAACAACGCCAGCGGTTATGCCAGTACTAGATGTAAAAACAAAAAAGAAGACATTTACACATGTACTGAACTATTATCATTGTCATTGTTATATGGACAATGGCCCGAACATAATAATCGATGAACATTTTTTATTTGAGATACAGTATACAGTACTGATGAAAGGATGTCCAGGCTTACCTCGTAAGTTTACCCTAAGACCAGGTGAACAAAAAATCAAAATAAAAATGCACTTTTGCTTGGATACTTCTGAGAGAACTCGTGCGAGAGAGCAGGGGGGAATGGGGTTGCAAGGGGTTATTGTGTTATACAACAGGCTGAGTTGAGAAGCTTTAAAGGATTCTTCTTTAGTCTGCCTGGAATAGCTACAATTCTTAAACGTCTCCAAGGAACAACAACAACAACAACAACAACAAAAGCGCTTTTGCTTGTCACTTCTTACCAAGGACCTTTGCCAACACTCCACCCAGTCCAAGTGTCACAGTAGAAGACATTTTCTCCTGATAAAAAAAGAAGTAATGCTATAGTAAAAACTATAGAAGAAACATATCTTTTACAGTTCCTAGCTGGTGGCATTTTCTGGATAATTTGCAAAATAAAGTTTAATTGAGATAATTCATCCCCACTAGCGGCTTATACGTTCAAAATTATCTCGCTTTCAAGTTAGCCTTTTCTTCTCTCATAGTAGGTAGTCTCTTAAGTGTGAAAGACCCCATCCCTAGTGGTGTGCGGTCATGTGTGGTTTATAAATTCTCGTGTGTGCAGGCTGTGCAGCTTGCTATGTCGGTGAAACCTCACGACATTTCAACACACGTGTAAGGGAACACCTAACAACGGACAGGGCATCGCACATTTTTGAACACCTTGAGAGCTCAGAAACATGCCGCTTAGTATGTTCACAGGCCAATTTTGACATCATCGATCAGGCCCCTTCAAAGTTTACACGCAAGATCAAAAAAGTGTTCCACATCCGTTGGGAAACTGTCCAACACTTAACGCACAAGTTCATCACGTTGATTTAAATATTTCTGTTTAAGTTTTTCTCATTATTTTTACTGTGCTAATTATCACTAGTATTTTTGCAAATTTTCTTACTATTTATATGCTATTGTAACCATTTTTTAAATCACACTGAGGATGGCAGATCGGTTTCTGCCGAGACATGTCTGTAAAACGCAAAAGTGTTGTGTTTAGTTTAAAATTTGTTCTATTTCTGCTTTTATTAAGATATCTCGCCATTATTTTTGTCTTGATGTTTTCCCGAAAATCTGCCAGTGATGATTCTTTGAAGACCTGGGTAGAAAGAGCTAGAGCACAACTCACCGACCCCGTTCTTATCCCCAAAGCCCCTTTCAATTCTCTTAGCCGGCGGGGCGTTTGGCACGAGAAACGAACGGCCAAATGGACTTCATGTGTGCAGTCGTGATGTTTCTATATAATGTGAGAAAGAGTCATGGCGTTGTTTACTTCCTCATAAGATTTCTTTGTTTCAAACAGCCAATAAAAAGAAATAATTAAAAAATTCAAAGATCCTATGATCCCGCCAGCTAAGAGACGCGAAAAGGGCTATGGGGACGAGAATGCATCCAACCCAGCCATGTCTAAAGCCCTGAACTTTCGATCCGGACCTGACAAATTAGAAGCCTAGCTACCCGGCCTCCCACAATTCGCTAATGAATTATTAGAATAATTATATTTGTACCATTCTTGAATTTTTTTAACTACGAAAAGGTAGAGACATGTTGTTGCTAATCATTTAAAAAAGGAGAAACTTCCGTTTTTTATGCTGCAACAATAGCTGCGTTAGATAGTTTCACCTCGTAGTTGCAGTTTTTTACCTACTAGCTTTGAACGTTGCATTAAATCCTTTTTGCGTTCCCTTTGAGTCGCTTTCGAATTCCACCCACAGGTATCGCCCAGTAGATTTCAATGAGAAATGTTCGCTGATGATTTTGCTAACCATTAAGACGAAGAAGAAACTTCAGTTTTTCTATCCTGACACCTTAATAGCGATACTTTAGTTTCACCTTATATATATTTATATATAGTTTGCATTTTTTTCTCACCAGCTTTGAAAGTTGCTTTAAACCCTTTTCGTGTTTCCTTCGAGTCACTTTCGAACTCCACCCACATGTATCGCCCAGTAGATTTAACCGAGGAATGTTCGCTACCTCCACAAAGCCTCTCTAACTCCTCTGATTTTCCATCCTTGCCATCCCTGATTTCGACATGGTCACACGTGCATACTTTAGAAGAATAAATTAAGCAGTCCTCCAAATCAAGAGTTTCGAATGTTAGTTCCACAAAGTGGTTTTCCGGAACCTCTATTATCCAAGTGCAGGTGACGTCATTTGGGTAGTTTAACGGATACTTTGGACTGGTGAAGCTGCCGTTTGTGCCTTTCAATACAACGTTTTTCGGGCATTTATAAACAGCTGAAATGCAGACAGAAAAGTAAAGAAATGAATGTTAGACGTTTTTGATGTCCAACTGTATACGTGGCCAAAACGTTTCAGGCATTTATAAACAGCTGAAATGCAAACAAGAAAAATAAAGAAATGGATGTTAGACTTTTTGATGTCCAACTGCATACGTGACTAAAACGTTGCCAATCGGGCCGGGCATTTATTCTGCATAATAATCAGATCAATTAAAGAACTCCTCTATCCCAGTCAGAAACAAAAAAAGGCGTCGAGAAAATTTTAGAGCAATATCGAAGTCACTTTCCCGCTTCACAATTTTACAAGAGTACGTTTCACCTTGAACTAAAAAAAAATTGATCTCATGCAGTTTAATATCCCACGGTTTACATAAAAGGTTTTATTGCTAATTTTAATGGTAAAATTTCAAATTAACCAAGACGCAATGCAAACAAGAAGCAGGGTGATAAAGTGTAGAACGACAAGCAACAACAACAGCAATGCTGTGAAGGACAATTCGTTACCGTATACATGATGTTTTTTTGTACTTAGGTCTTGTGACTTTAGTCGCTGTGAAGATGTTTTGTGACTACCAAGAGAACCTGTTTACTACACTTACGGTCGTAATTCGTCGTAGAAACAACTTGACTAGAGTCAAGTTCAATTAAAATGGTCTAACTCGAAACCATACTGTTAGCAGAGCTAAGTTCACGTTGTGGGGTTTCGCCAAAGTCAAGAAAATGCCGCTGAATTTTAAGAAGAAGCGATGCGATCGATTACAGGGCATATAAAAAAGAGCAGCAGAAAATCAAGAAAGCTAAGTCGAAATCTTTGTTCACAGGTCGAAAAAAAACAACCGGTGGATTTAATGGTAGATGGAGTGGCAAATAATTGTGAGATAAGAGCTTCGAAGAAAAAGCTTGACGAAGCCCGATTTAACGTTGGTTGCGTTGTACTCGAAAGCTAGAGATCGCAGTTTTGTCCAAATAACACAGAAGCAGAATTCAGTAAGGCCCAGGATTAAATGCAAGAAACGGATTCCAATAAGGATGAGTTATCGAGTCAAGCGTCAGGATTTTCCAAGAAATTTCAAAGTTTGCTTTCCCAAGAACTAAAAGCTCGCCAGTGCCTGACCGACCTCGAGGAGCAATAACGCGAAAAAGAAGACTGTTCAGCGTGCTCGGGAAAAAATGGATGAAGAATACGCCCATCGTTAAAAAATAATGGAAGCCGAGGCTAGAGAGGCGAAAGAGGAGTAAGCCCGTGCGAAGGGCGATTGCAATGAAAATTTTCGAAGCTCGACCAAGCCATAGACGAGAAACTTGAGTTGTCGGCTCCATGCCCGCCGAAAGGTTATGTTAAGCTGGAAAAGAAAGAGAACGCATCATAGCTCATCATAGGCGCTAGAATGCGATGTAAATTTGGAAACAAAAAAGAAAAAAAAGACATTAGAAGAACCACTGAAAGTTGAACTTGGAAAAGACATGTGGAAACAATAAACAAGAGTTTCTATTCCAGTATTTAATGGAGACAAGCGGTCTTTTAAGAGCTGGAAGATAGCATGTATGGTTTGTGTTGACAAGGCGCCGGCCACCGCAGAGTACAAATTGTTGCAGTTAAAGAAGTACCTATCGGGAGAAGCGTTGGCGGCAGTTCAGAGCTAAGGACGTTTAGCCGAGGCCTGTAAAGAAGCTAAGAGCAGATTGGAGAGAAAATTTGGTGGTCAACGCCGTCAAACCAATATATCTACACCTGGAGGAATTGGACCAGTTCCGACAAATTTGTCCTGGACACGCTAAGGATCTAGTTAGGCTGGCTGACTTATTTGATGTGATTGTTATAAATTTGAAAGAGGCCGGAAGAAGGGAACTTGGCAATGGGTTCTTGTACATCAAGGTACAAAAGAAGACGACCGGTCCTGAAGAAGAAGAGATAGCTCGCACACATTCTTCGGACAGACAGGCGGTTCAGGGAAGCCAGTTAGCAAGAGGTGCTCGCTTTGTAAGAAAGACCATTCGGAGTGGTGTTGCCAAGAGTTCTAGAAAATAGCTGTCCAAATTCGTTGGAATAAGGCCAAACAGCTGGGACTGTATTATCGTTGCCTTGGAAGAAATCACAAGGGCGAGCGATGCACTCAAAACAGTCGGTGTGACAGTGATGGCTGTCTGAAAACGCACAACCGAGCACTGCATGGTTGTCAATTGATAATTGATAATTGAGTGTTAGCGAGTCACCCATTAGAGAGCCAGAGAGGAGCTTGCCCTCATTTATGGAAGAAAGTGATAGCAAAGCACAGAGTTCTGGCACGGAGGGGGAACAAAGAACCTTTCCTGAACACTTCTTAACAACAATTATGGCAACCACAAAAGCTCCACAGCGTACATTGCCGCTAGTTGTGAGGAGCGGGGAGCGAATAATTTTCGAAAATGCTTAACTAGATGTGGAAGCACAACAAAATTACATAAATGGTGATGTGGCTGCAGAGCTGGGGTTGAATGGAAGTACCCAGAGAATTACTGTTAATGTGTTTAATGGCGAGGAAGATTTTTTCGAAACTATTCCGATCCGGTGGCCGGAGATTGACCTTCAGAGTATCGATGGCAAGACCCAGGTGAGAGGTTCAGCATTTAAAGCAAACCGAATGACTGGAAACCTCCGACCAGTACAGTAAACTGGAAGGGGAAAGCGGCAAGGTGGAAGCACCTGCAATATATCAACTTCCCAGACCTTAACCCTCGGCCAGTCATTGAATTGTTGACTGGCACAGACTATGCAGAATTGCATTACTCCATTAGAGATACCCGCGGTCGACCGGCTGAGCCTGTGTCTCGACTGATACCTTTGTGCTGAACATGAATCGGCTCACCTGAATAAACAGAGAGCAGCATGCCTTAGACCAATTTCAAAACGGCCTATTTTGTGCACCATCAAGATAAGGAGTTGAGCTCAGTTCTGCAGAAGGTTTGGGAGTTTGATTCATCTGGGTCAACAACAGAAAGCTAGGTACTTAAACAAGAAGAGGAATCAGCGATTAAAGCATTCGAAAGCTTAGTGCAGTTCAAAGAAGGAAGATAGAATTAGACATGCTATGGAACCAGATGTCCCCGATGACATTGAATCGTTTGAAGAGCACAGAGAAGAGACTTTTGAAGGATCCTCAGCTGGCTGGAATGTATTCCGATGTAATCGGTAAGTACGTACAGAAGGGTAAGTTTCTAAAGTGACACCCTCTAAGACAGAAGGGAAAGCCTTGTATCTTCCACACTTCGTGAATGTAAGGTCTGTTAGGCCTGTAAAAACAACTGCCAAAACTCGGGTGGTTTTCAATGCCTCTGAAAAATTTAATGGACTGTCACTGAATGATGTCATCTACCAGGGACCGAAACGCTAAAGGGAGATCTTTGATGTGCTGCTACGTCTTCGACTGTTTCCAGTAGCCATGATATGTAACATTGCAGACATGTATTTAAAAATTGGAATATCGCCATCAAGTAGACCATTCCATCGTTTCTTATGGAGGGACTTAGATCAGTCAAGACACGCAGACCTGTACGATTTTATTAGTCTTGTCTTTGGAGTTAACTTGTGACCTTATCAAGCACAATTTGTTTCTCAGAAGCATGCAAGGGAGAACAAAGAGCGCTATCCAAAAGCTGCCGAGACAATCTTGGAATCTACTTACATGGATGACAGCATGGACTCTTCCCCAACTGTCGAGGAGTGCATAGGGCTCTATGAACAGCTATCAGAAATGTGGGGTCCGCTAGTATGCATGCATGAAAGTGGTTTTCAAATTCAAAACGAGTACTTGAGAAGATAATCAAATAAGACAGGGTGATGATGAATGAAATACTTTATTAAAGTTCTGAAGTATTTAGCTTAAAAATTTTTTGACTTTTTTTTTTTTTTTTTTTACTTTTTTATTTAATTTTTTACTTAATTTAAAAAAAAAAAAAAAAAGAAACTAAATAAATTATAAAAAAAAAATAAATTAATATATTTTTTTTTAAAAATAGAAAAAAAATTTTTTTTTTTTTTTTTTTTTTTTTTTTTTTTTTTTTTTTTTTTTTTTTTACAGAGGTAGACCTAGACAAGGAAAACTTGCCATCGATGAAAACCCTTGGTGTGCTGTGGCTAGCGAAAGATTTTTTCATTTGCAGAATGAATTCATGAGATGAGAAGTTCCAGATGACTAAGATAAATTTTCTGCGCACGATAGCAATGCTGTTTGACCCCATGGGGTTTCTGGCGCCATATGTAATTCCGGCCAAAGATTATACTGCAAGAGATGTGGACCTCGGGATTAGACTGGGATGACCCACTAGATCAGAGCCAAGCTAGACCAGCCAAGAAGTGGTTTGAAGAACTCACAGAGTTGTCAGATGTACAGGTCCCTCGGTGTTTACAGTTAAACTCAGAGATCGAGACAGTTTCCTTACACACCTTCACTGATGCGTCAGGGATGCCTATGGTGCGGCGACTTATCCTAGGTACCAGTACGATTTAAGAATGGTGCAAGAAACGAGCGGTGCCGCTATAATTAGGCTACAAGCATTCTAAGACTTGAACTTATGGGGCTGTTTTGGGGGTGAAATTGGCCCTGTCTACAAGCAAGATTCTTAAGATTGACAAGAGCCTGCTTACATTCTGGAGTGACAGCATGAACGTGTTGTGTGGATACAAATACCCAGCTGAAGTCTGAGACCATTCTTAGCCAATCGGATAGGCGAAATACACGCCTCAAGCAGTCCTCCTCAGTGGCATCATGTTAGCACACACCAGAACCCAGCCGATCTGCCAACAAGAGGGATGTCCCTGGCTGAATTATATTTAAACGAGATGTGGTGGAGAGGTCCGGAGTTTCACAAATGGACAAAAACAAAGGTTGAGGTAACCCCTGAAGCAACACTAGAAGTCCGTAAGAAGGCGAAGACATGCAATGTTTCAAACGCCAGAGAAAGAATCAACGCTATTCGCACAGGTCTCACAGGCGACCTGGCATTTTAAGCTCTGCAGATATTCACGCTGGACCAGACTGGTGAGAGTAAGAGCGTGGACACCTGCAGAAGGCTGCCGAAAAAGAAGGATTTCTGGGGAACTCGCATGCAAAAACTGACATTATCAGAGAGGTGCAACAAGAAGCCTTTCAGAAAGAAATACAAGGCGCTGTTCGATTCCAAGGCTTTTTTGCCAAACAGCAAGTTGTTAAGTTTAAACCCCATTCTTCGCAGGACCATTCGTAACTATTCAAGGGAGAGGCACGAAAAGAGCTAAACGATATATTTGTTTGTTTAACTGCCTAACATCGAGGGCGATTCACCTAGAGATGGCCTTTGGCCTTGACACAGATTCCTCCCTGAATGCGTTTTATCGCATGACTAATCGGAAAGGACTACCAAATGAAGTGATCTCTAATAACGGAACTAACTTCGTCAGAGCGAAAATAGAGCTGAGGGAGCTTGCAGAACAACTAGATTATGAAAAGGTAGAGAGAACGGATGCAAATAAAGGAATCAAGTGGTGTTCAAACCGCAATATGCACCTCACTTCGGTGGGTGCACGAGACAATGATCAAGACAGCCAAAAGGCCGAACTATGCGACTCTAGGAACTGCAGATGTGACTGATGGAGAATTGATGACTGCTTTTACAGATGCTGAGGCACTTGTAAATTCCCGGCCTTTAACATATAAGTCTGCCAATTCCTCAGATGACACACGTCTCAAGCCTAATCATTTCCTGGTTGGACAAGTGGGGGGCCAATTCGCTAATGAATCAGTTGATAGTGGCCAGTTCAGTTCTTAGACGGGTGGAAGAACTAGTACGACATTTTTGGCACCGATGGCTGCGCGAGTGGCTACCAACGCTGAATCATAGGCCAAAGTTGCAGGAGGAACAGAGAGACGTCCATGTCAATGATGTGGTCTTAGTGGTAGCACCAGACACACCTCGTGGGTCGTGGACACTCGGTAGAGTCTTAGAAGTCTTCCCAGGAAAGGACAAGCACGTGAGAACTGTCAGAATCAAAGTTGGTCGTACAGAGTTGATCAGGCTGATCACTAGAATCTGCCCATTAGAACTCATTGCAGAGGATACCAGAGAAGAGCAATAGAGAACTATAGAAAGAATTGGAACTATAAAGAACTAGAACTAGAACAATAGCGATGTTTTAAGCTAGAGACACATGAAACTCCTGTTGATAGGTCGATGGGCCACAAGCCCATCGAGGAGGGGGAGTATGATGTGAAGGGCATTTCGTTACCGTATACATGAAGTTTGTGTACTTAGGTCATATGACTTAAATCACTGTGGGGAAGTTAAGCGACCACGTGGAAAAACTGTTTACTAGATTGAGGGTCGTAATTCGTCGTAGAAATCCCTGTACTAGAATCAAGCTCGATTAAAATAGTTTAACTTGAAACCAAGTAACAACTAAAAAACGCGATTGATAACTTGTCAGACCTAATACGACAATTGCAGATGAGTTCGATGGCGTTTCGAACAACGGGCCCTAGTTTTGTATCGTAGAAAAAGTTTGCAATAGAACGAAAAAGGAAGTAAAAACTGTTTGTTTTCAAATGTTGCAGGAATTAACAAAACACAACTGTGGCGGAAACATTTTGCATCACGGCACACCATACAACACAGAAATTATTTTTTCTTTGCCGTTTATTTACTTACGAACAGCTTTGAAAGACGCATAAAATCCCTTGCTTGTTTTTCTCCAGTCACTACCGAACTCCACCCACAGATATCGTTCCGAGGATCGTATTGCTGGGGGTTTTTCGTCTCCACAAATCGTCTTTAATTTTTCCGAACCTGCACTTCGGCCATCTCTCACTTCAACATGGCCACAGGAGCACGATAATGAAACGGCGCAACTCGCCAGTTGAAAAGTATCAAACGTTAGCTCCACTTTATGATTTTCAGGGACCTCTATAATCCATGAGCATCTGACACTGCCTGGATAACCAGAAGGAAATCCTGGACTGGTGAAGCTGCCATTTTCATCACGCAATACACCATTTGTCGGACATTCACTCGAATCTAAAATACAAAAAAAAAGGAAATAATCTGATGTTGAAATAGTATGACATACAAAAGCACGACAACAAAAATAGAGAACTTGGGGTAACGGTAAAGGCTTGGCAAAACGAGGATGCATTTTTTCAGAAACATTTGTAGCGCGCGCATGTTTCCCCAATGTTTCCCAGTTTTGTCATACGGATAGCATTGTTCCCACCGTCCATTTGTTTTTGCAAGAAGCAAAATTTGCTTCTGCTACACTGCAGAAACACTCCGTGTTTCCGCGTGGCATGGAACCATTGCAAATCGATGATACAATTATAGAAACATGTTTCCTTGTTTTGCGGGGCCTTAACGGAAACGAATATTAAGTATTAAGTATTCTGTTCTAATGCTCTTGACACGGTTGCTCTATTTATTCTTGAAACTCAAGACACTCAATTAAATTTTGTGTTAGACCAAATATAAAAGTAGAAAAAAAAAAAAAGCAGGCTTATCCTGCATACTTACGAACAGCTTTGAAGGAAGCGTCAAATCCATTCCCTACCGCTTTGGAATCACTATCAAATTCAACCCACATATATCGACCCGAGGAGCGTATGCGTAGTGTTGGTGGTACGTTATCTCCACAAAGCGTCTGTAATTTTTTCGAATTTTCATCTTGGCCATCTCTCGCTTGAACATGGTCACACGTGCAAAATAATGAAATGGCGCAATTTTCCAGTTGAAAAGTGGTAAATGTAAGTTGCACTTGATAGTCTTCAGGAACTTCTATTATCCATGTGCATTTGACACTTACTGGGTAGGACAAAGGAAATCCTGGACTGGTAAAGCTGCCATTTGTACCACGCAATATATCATTATTTCTGTTATTTGGACATCTTGTATCTGAGAGAAAAATAGAGGGAAACTATTAAGGCAAGGAACAACAGCAATAACGATTAAACTAATAATAAAAATATATCATGTTTGTCTGTCTTTGAAATGGTAACAGGGTTTCTTACTGTCGCGGGGGACAGCTAGCATGAAAAAAATCATGAGGCAAAATTTTGCTTGCCCTGCATCTTTAAAACGCTGATATTTCGGTTGTTATGGGTGCGAATAAGCTCAATTTTTACATAAACATAAAGATATGACGAAAGATTATAAATGTCATCTTTATTTGGTAGATTGCACTTAACGGCGGGAAAATATGAACTCACAATTGACCTCACTCCCAGTGTGTGGTTTCAATAGCTGAATTGTTAGAGCCTCGCACTGGTATCGCAGAGGTCACGGGTTCGAACTAACCGTTGAAGCCAGAATTTTTTCTGGTTTCTCTCTTTGCAATTTATTTAATTGTAATTCACTGCGAGGATCATTTCTTCACTTTACATCTCATCCCGCAGCTCAAAGATATGAATTACTTCTTATAATTTACACCATTCTATTCCTTTCACGGAAAAGTATGAACTCACAACTCAACTTCCAATGTGTGGCTTCAATTTATAGCTCAGGTGGTAGAGCAATGCACCGGAATCGCGGAGGTCACGGGTTTGAATCCCGTTAAAGCCAGATCTTTTTCTGGTTTCTTTCTTTTTAATTTCTTTACTGATTGCCTTTTAATTTACTGCGAGGATCATTTCTTCCCTTCACGCCGCGAAAAAATAAATCCAAAACTATTGCATGAGTCAAAAAAAAAAAATCAAGAATATTACAGGTTGTAGAAAACTACTATATAAACTAGTTGTCCAAGTCTCAGGTCTGTAAGTTATTCCGTACTGAAGTTATCAGTCAAAATGTTTAACGCAAATTTTGAGAGCACAGAATGGAATCGCCATGTTAGAGTCCAACTGCTTGAGCTCCAACATGGCGGCCGGAAACAAATGAAATCATCTGGCATTAAATTCTGCTACAAAAAGCGGTCAAATCACCCTCATGAACAAGTAAACATTCACAAAAACACTTTTCGCGAAACCTCAAATATCCAGATTGTTAAAAATCGCAGGAAAAAAATCACTCATTTTCAGTCCCTGCCATTTTTTTTCAAAAAATATTCTTGCAAGTTCGGAGAAAAGAAAATCAGAAAAGACATCTGTCTTATCGATTCATATGCTTGCCAGATCACTCATGTAAAGTATAATTGGCAAATATCAAAAAATAATGCCAAAATTAGCCAGAAAAGCATTTCGCTTCGGTGGGATCTGGAACCTAGTTTGTTGCCATGGTAACCAAATTGTTAAGTTCATTTTGTGAATTACAACTAGCAAAGTATTACTGCAAAGAATCAGAGACTTCAGATACAAATTTGCAGAGATATTACTTTTCATATTTGATCAGAATTTGGTTGTCTATGACGTCATTTCTTTGCTAATTTGCAAATTTTAAAAACTTGAATATCTCTGGAAAGAAAAGAGATATTTGAAAACAGTAAAGGGAATTTTTCTTCTCATATAGACTCCTTTTTTATATTCCAAAACATCTACAAAGGAGAAGATACGAATTTAATCACTGTATATTAGCACTTAAAAACAATACCTTTTCGTTTCTAAGGAAACAAAGTAGAAACGTTCAGTTGGAAAAAGCGTTACGTTGTTGTTTTTGTAACCAGACACGAAATGGCATTACAAACACAAAATATCATCGCCTGATCACCGGAGTGTACATAATAAAGAGGTTACGTTTATATAAATTTGTTCCCTTGGGCCGAGATTTAGTGTCTGTTGTCCGTATTTGAGAGGGTCTGTGTTATAGAGGTTTTTTCTAAAGAAAATATATGAAAATATTTTTGGGGTCGTCCGTAATAGAGAGGTGGCCGGATTGGAGAGGTGTCCGTACATCCGTTCCACACGCGAACACAACGAATCACCCGCACGCGATCATATTTTTATCCATTTATAAATATCTTGTAAAGTTGACGAGGTCAGTCATTGCACTTCGTGTATATGCTTTAAATAAATGCATAATGATGAGCCTTAGGCATCCCCAGTGACATTAATGCCATTTTGAAAAGATTTAATTAGTATGTTGTTTTTTTTTTTTCAGAAAACTATGCGACCTTTACCACATCACCAAAATGACTTCCTACTCACACTTTGTTTCAGATTTATCCCAGACGGAAGAAGTTAATTGAAAAACATAATTTTACTTTTACTTGAATGTTAACATCTTTTTTAAGCATTTTTAATTCCGTTTATATTCAGTGGGGGGGGGGGGGGGGGGGGGGGTGAGAAACTTCCTTCGCTACACGGCTCAAAAAGTGGTCAAGCGGTGCCGGGCAACTAAGACTGCGCAGTAGCTATCGAATGGTTGCTAAAGGCGTAGTGAATAGCTTGACAAAGTTCATTGTTTAGTCGGCATGTTCTGGTCTTGACCGTGCACAAAACACAATATAGCTCCTTTGAAGTTTACCGGACATCAAAACAACAAACAATGATAACGGTGACCAGTCTGGCAAAAGTAAGGCTTGTGAATTATACTAATTAAAAATAATTATAATGTTTGTGAAATTATTTACCATTTTTTGGTTGTTAAATGTCAACCGTGATAAATTTTTTGCTTGTTATTTCACGTCGCCACAAAATTTTCAGTGACGCGAAACATCAGGCGAGAAAGAAATCTGGCTGAAAATTCCAAAAACATCTCAGTGGCGTAAAACATCAAACGCAAACACTGCCACTATTTACATTTCACGCGCGCGCAGTCATTGATTATTAATTCTTTCTGAGGAAACGAAACTTTGCTTTGACGTCTTTCTTAGCAACGGCTTGTCTTCAAAGAAAAGTGCCGACCTCCTTCCCCCCCCCCCCCCCCTGTTCATAATGCATGGTAACTGAGGATGGTTTCAGATTTTCGTTCCGTTTGAGCGACGTTGGTCCGGATTATATTACTTTGTCAGTCAGCTCGGTCGCTTGTCGTTGTTACAGCTAACACGTGCACGTCGATTAAAACAATCTGAATAAACTAGATGATGGGTGAGAAGTGTACCAAGAATTTTAATGCACGTACAAAGCTATTATAGTGCCCATTAAACATCTTTTATAGCGACGTTCACTCGCCATTGTCCTCGTGGTTTGTTTAACTTCCCTATTGATTGTTGAAAGTGGCGTTAAATAGTCGCCCTTTGTTTTACTGAAAGTGCCTCAACTGAACTTATTAACCCTATTCAGACCGGCGGGGGGGGGGGGGGGGGGGCTTTAGAGGCCCATGCTGACTTTGAACTTTAATAACTTTTTTATGATTTAACCAAACGCTGCTAAACTTTTTGAGTTTTCCTAAAATTTATCTGGCAACAATTGGGTAGGGTTGGATGATGTGTCAGGAACTTGACATCACCATGGCAACGGCATTTTGACAGGCATGTTTTCCCAAATTTGTAATTTTGCGTGTTTCTGTTAATAAAAATCAACTTAAATGAAATCATTTTTACATTTTTGCGGGTTTAAAGCACATTTTTATTTATTTTGAGTACTTTGCAGTGATTTTGGGTGGTTTTCTGGCATTTTGGAAAAATTTTAAAATCCAAGATGGCGGATCCAAGATGGCGGCTGTTTTGACATCATGATGTAATTGTCACGTGATGTGACGCCACCATCCCACGTGACGTATACCAAAAGAAAGAGTTTCGGACATACAGTACATCCTGTTAGTTTCGTGGTGATTGCTTAAATATTCTGGAAGTTACACAGGGGGGGTTTCCGAAGCTCCCCCCCCGGTCTGAATAGGGTTAACAGGTAGTGTCGATTGCAATATTCCCATAAAATGTGGCCCTAAAGAATTTTTTTAATATTTATGCGTAAATTCTGGTGACCTGAAATTCTTGTGTGTTTAAAGGATCTGATTCAGAAGCAGACGATCCAGGCCTTGACAGTTTGTTTGGCATGGCTTTTCAGCCGCCTTGTTAGTCAACAGAGGGTATACAAACTGAATTTCAGACCACTGACTAACTATAAGCTACTATTTTAACCCTGGATATATGTTGTAGTGCGCGTTATCCTGATTGGTCATACTAACAATGGCGAAATACATACCAACAGCGGTGTACGTCGCAAAAAAACCTTTCTCGTTACTGAAGAGATCCGTGCAAAACTCTATCCACATGAATCGTCCAGACGACTGAACTGCAGCGGGATATTCGTCCCCACAATATCTTCCCAGTCGTTCAGAACTTGCAACTGATCCATCCCGCACCTCAAGGTGGTCACAGCTGCAAACTGGTGACGGTAAAGCACAACTTTCCAATTGAAAAGACTCAAAACTTAGACGTACTAAGTGGCCTTGTGGAACTGTTATGATCCACGTGCACGTTTGTCGATTAGCGTAGTTGGACGGGTAGTTCGGACTAGAAAAACTTCCAGACGTCCCGATGAGGGTAATGCCACTTGAGCTGCACTGCCCTCTCACTGAGGAGAAGAGCGTTAAAGCTGAAAGATAAAAAATTAACAGTACAGGCAAACTGCGCAAGCGTAGTTTATACTGGAAAGCCAATGTTATCTTCTCGATATATCATTTTTGTGCAACCTATAGTATTGAGACTTTAATGCAACTCTTTTAAATAAGTTATTAAGAGTTTTTCAGAGCTTTTTTTGGTATCATCGTAGTATATAGTGGATCGCATTCCGTTTGTCAACTTAAGCTGCGTTCACATTTAACCCGAAACATGTTTAGAATAAACATGTTTCAACGGAACATGTTTCACCTAAACATGCTTGTCTTTGCATTGTTCACATTAGGTGTCAGTTTCAAACACGTTTCATGCCTGGTGTGTAATTTATGCGGCTTCACGGTTCTTGCATAAATCTTCACCCTAAAAATATAGCTCGAAATTACAATACAGTTTCCATTAAATCTTTGTCTTTCTGGCTATTTTCAAGCCCTTCGATGAAGCAGGGCTTTCAAGCGTTTAGCAAGAAGACAGAATTGTTCGAATTTGCGCTATCAGTCGGTAGCAGAAGATTTTTATTTTATTAAGTTTGTTTTTCAATTGCAATGCTGCAATGCTGCGCGCTTGTAGCCGCCGTCGTAAACTTTCTAACGATATTTTGCCAAATATTCTGCTTTCTATCCGTCACCGACAATTCATATTGTATCGCTTTATTAGCCCATATTTTAAATACACATTTGTCTCAAAGAAAGCCCAAATTTGAAGCTTTTGGGCACTCGCCTCCTCACCGCATGTCCGCCATTTTTAACTTGTTTAGTCTGATCATGATTGAAACTACCTCGTGAGGTAGTTTCAATCATGATCAGACTAATCATGTTTCAATCATGATTCGCGCGATGCACTGCCTGATGTGAACACTTTTCACAGCGAAACATGTTTCATTCGTGATCAGACTAATCATGTTTCGGCCTAATGTGAACGCAGCTTTAGACATAAACTTCTGTAAATTGTAATCCCCCACCCCACCCTCCTCTTCCACTTCCTCAAATAAGTCAGCAAGCACTTCAGGACTTCACATTTTCCATTGGCTAAGATTTCAAGTCCCCCAAACTAAAATCTTCTCACCCATACCTTACCCTCTGCCTAATCATAAACGGTCCTAAAAAAATGTTGGGCAACTAGGCTTTCCCGCGTGATTATATGGTCCAAACGTTTTTTCCAATCAAAGCGTGCGTTGTATCTGAGCTTTGAGGTTAAATATACTGAAGAAAGTATTTTTATTACTAAAAATCGCTAGATAATTAACATTCTTCTTTCTTGAAATATAATAAACAGAAGAAAAACAGTGTTAATAGTTTTTGAAAATACTATCATTGAAAATATTGTCCATAGCCAAAATAAATCGTCAACTCCAATCGCAAAAATTCTGCTGCTCAAATCCTGTCATTAGAGAATAGAATAAATAGGGAACTTGAGCCCGCGTTCCAACGTAAAATATGAACTGGTGAGCAGTTAACTTCAAAAAAACACGTGACGTCGATGAACTCTAAACCTGAGCCCGCGATATGATCATATGACACTGGTTCAATATGGTACCTTGTTTTGTCACCTGTCAATTGACCATAACATGGATGCCCAATATCAAAAAATTAATGTAAGCCGATGTTAACGTTGGAATAATAAATGGCATTTACCTCCCCCCATTAGGGTAGCCTTGCGACTTCACTCCTCGTCCCTCTGAGTCTGAGTCCTATCAGACTACATGCCAAAGGCCTCCGCTTCGTATACATATCCACTTAAGAACATGTTGTTCTAAAATATATAGATTTAGCCAAGCCTTAAAGCGACGCTCCACACTTATTTTCTGGTTTTCAACATTTTTTGAAAATATGTTCATTGAAAATAATGTTATTGAAGTTTTCTTAAGAAAGATTCATAGCCGAGAAAGCAAAATTTCCGGAAATTTTATTTCGAAACTGAATGGCTTGGTTCGGTCCAACCAAGTAGAATGGCTAGGTTCAGTCCAATTGGCGCGAAATGCAAATGGAATTGGCGTAATTTCAATCATGCCATCTGAAAACATGGATCGTACCATGTTATTGGGGTTCCAGTTCTCGCTTGCTCTCGTACTTGTGAGGAGGTTCGAAAGCAACAATAATCATCAGTGTATTAAGCGACTTCTTTCCAAGCATTTTTTTTTTATAATTTTGGTCTTTATACCCATGACTGAATTTGTCCTCTATAGTCACTACTTTCTTATTTTGTTCATTAACAAACGTTTGCTTAGGACCTTCTCAAGCGTGACCTCTTTTTCCCCGTATCTTCACCATCAGCCATTTTGAAAAGTAAGGAACTGTGGGGAAAAAATCGAGTTAATGGGTTCTACTTTTTGCCGCCAGCCACCGCCGATGATGTTCACATAAAATATATTTCCATCGCCGACAATCGCCGAAGTTTAACTCAGCTTGACTTCGCAGGCAAGCCAGCGGTCGATACCTGGGACAGGTGTTCGCCGTAACGATATATCCCAGGCCATGCCGGTGACATATGAGAACCAGGCCTAGCATACCAAAATTTAAAGCAAAACTTTTTAAGAGCGCATTTTTGATTGAGAATAGATCTCTTTTACTTTTAGTGCCCCCAGAAACATATAATAACCCCAATTGAAGATTTTAAAATGACTAAATGAACTTTTCGGATTTCAATTAATTGTATTGACTCAACGGTTAATAGAAGACCGCAAATGTATCCACTGACTCACTGGTCGGAATGTGTGACTCTGCGACCAATGCAGTTTAGAAAACCTCTACCACCTAGAAATTTCATATAAATGGGTAACGGTAACAAAGAAATGCTCTTACCAAAAGCGAGATAAACAACTGGTGTATAGCCCATTGTATCTGTTTCTGTGATAACAGGTGACTGATCTACACTGTCTAAGACGATCAACAATCTGAGACAGGAAGTTCAAATCATGCGCATAAATACTGAGAGAGAGTAGACTCTTTAGATTTCAAAAGCCTTTTGTTTTAGCTGGCACTGTTATATAAAATTATTTAAATTAAATCAATGATTGATACAATCCATATTTGTCTGCATTATGATTTGAAAGAAGCGTCGTTTATTGTTAAATGAGGTTTGGTTCGTCTGAAACATAGCCATTTCTGGTTAAGTTTTCAAGCGAACAATCCTGCCAAAACCCGACTGATTTTGTTAATTGTAAAACAGAGAATTAGAATATTATGTTATTTAAAAGAGTTTTGTTAGAGTCGATAAACCAGGATGGTTACTGCTTAAACTGGGCCGTTAGTTTCGTTATTAGTGTTCTTCACAATCGGTTCGGAACTATGATTGCCCTGAAGCTACAAAATCCATCATTCAGGTCCTGAAGTATGTCGATACGGACAAACATTTTGCTTTTTTTTTCACTTATCCACTAAAGTATACTCTGTTCTTTGATGGTCTGCGTTGGGAGTTGACTTTATTATTCAGTTGGAACTTCCGAAGTCGTTCTCAATAACAAAGGGTTTAAGTTAGTTATTGTTTTTTAAGCAATTTTTTTAATAGTTTACTGCTAAAACATGTAGTAAATGGAAGGTCGCTAACACGTTCGGTGGAGACCAATTATGTGCTGAAGCAATCAAGAACCGACAGCTGCGTCACCTGAAACACACATTTCTGGGTGAAGTTTGCAAGTGCATATTCTGAAAAAGTCTTGTTTAAAAGAAAGACCGAGCATTTCTGCTGGATTGCTAAAGTTTTCTAATGTCAATTGGCGAATTAGTCTTCGCGCGAAAAATTATTATTCCGCTTTTTGCATTTGATTAAAACTCGGATCGTATTCTGTTTGTTCATTTATTGGTTTTTCTGCCTTCTAGCTCTCGCGAAGACGGAGGTAAACAACTGGGGTCCAGCTCCCATCCTGTTTACTTGTGTCTTAAATTAAGTAAATAAAAAATCCGATATTGGAAGTTAAAATTATTGCACGGTGGAGCTTGTAACCGTAGCAATCTCTTGTAACGCCAACGTTCATTGACACAGTCTACTTGCTTTGAAAACTGATTGGTCAAATCAAACGAAACCTTTTAGAAAATTGTCAAAAAGATCCACTAAAAATATGTCTTTATAACGTCAGATATAAATCAAAACTTATTTGAGTTATAACGGTACGGTGGATTAATGTAAAGTTTGGCAGCTTGGCCTTTGGTTAGCTTTTGCCTCACACCAATTTGACCCGTGTTCAATTGCGGCAGCAACACATTTTAGGACTGAGTCAGGTTTGTTCTTGATTCTCTCGGCCTTGCTCTAAAGGCTTTTTCGTTGAATACCCCGGCTTTCTTTATTACTCAAAAACTAACATTTGATTAACGACTTGCCCGGAAGGAAGCAGTTACTTTTTATTTTACTGAGGGAGTCATTTGAGGTAGTGATTTGTTATATTGCACAACGAAGTCCCTGCATGCCACGTGGATGCGTGCTTCTCGATGTGTTGTGAAAAATGTGTTGGACGACCATGTGCTAGGAATTTGTGCTGCTGCTTGACCTCTGTGGCAAGTAAACCCAAGACGAGACCTGGAAAACAAGGTGTTGCCAGCACGCGTACGGCATTGTCCTGTCTGACAGAGCCCGACGTATGCAACTCGAAATTAAAGTTGTTTCTAGACTTGTGTGTTTTGAAGTCCCATTTTTTCTGGTCGCATGGACACCAGTTTCATTTCGAGACACTAAATGCTGACAGTTTTGTCAAAGCCAACTAAAATCGCGTCAACTGAATCGGTGCATTTGCAAACCTCCCTTTTAATGTGCGAAAATGTTTAATAATCACGCACACATCTGAGCTTTGTTTTTTTTTTACTGCATAAACTTTTATTCAACAGCAAATTTACAACAAAAGCGACGTTAAGAGAGTATTGATTAGTTGTAAATTTTATGATGGGAAACGGTCTCGCCTGAAAATGATCAAATTATCCCATTTCAAAACTATTTTATCAAAAGACTATATAATAAGACTATATATAATATACATGTATAAAAGATATGACGTATTGAAAATGTTAAAATATATTTTTTTAAACTATCGTGTTCGAAAGTATCCTATTAGAACACTTTTCTTTTTCTTGTCTATCCTATTTAGATCTACATTTATCTCGAAAAATCTCACGAAGACGAAGTAGATATAATCCTGCGGTTCTGTGCGTTCCATTAAAACTTAAACGTTTTTGCTACAATCAACCAGTTACACGGCATAAACGAAATTAAGTTGACTAATCACGCAAGATAATGCTGGTCCACTCGATACACACGAAGACCCAACTCCTTAAAAATACCTCCGCTATGACGACCATTTTGGCCCAATCAAAACCGCAGTCAGTTATTTTCTTTTTTAAAAGAAAACCTTCAACGCGATGTGGTTTTGAATACTCGATGATTAACAGGGTTTCAAATCTCACTTTACTTATACGTATTGGTGCTATGAAATGTATATAAGGCGCTACTGAAGTATTATTGTGTAAATAAAAAAACGACTATAACATTTACGCGGTATGGCCTTGCCACAACATTGCCAGAGGCACACATTATATACACACTTTTCTAAATTAAACAACACCAGCGACGCGAATCTTCCTGTAGCGCCAGTAGCCAACCATGCCGATCACATTAAACTGCCACTACAAAACGCCAGCGGTTATACCAATACCAAAAGCAACATTGAAAGACTGATCGATTAGCTATTAAATTTTCTGAATGGGAAACGGTCTTGCCTGAAAGCGATCCTTTTTAAAACTATCCCATATCAAAACTATTGTATCTTAATACTATTACCATGTATAATATATGAAAGCTATCCAAATGAAACGGTTATATTTTAAAACTATCGCATTGAAAACGGTATCCCATTGAATACATTTCTATTTGAATACATTTCCTTCTATCCTTTTTAAAACGAAATTTAGTTCTAAATATTTCACGAAGACAAAGTAAATATAATCCTAAGGTTCTGCACGAACAATTAAACTTAAACGTTTTTGCTACAATCAGCCAGTTATTTAATTGACTAATCACGTTAGATAATGCTGGTCCAATCGATATACAGGAGAAGCCCTCCTTATGGCCACGGGTTGAAAAAGTACACTCTTAATGTGACGTACCAACCCTTTAAAATAAGACCTGGTTTTGATAACTCGTGAAATCTCACTTTGCTTATAGGCCTCTTGGTGCAAAGAAATGATTAATAAGTGCTAAATATTCAACGTATAAAGTTGTAAATATAAACGACTATAAATTGACGCGGTATAGCCTTGTCACAACTTGCCCATGAAGACACAAATTATCAGTCTGTATACGCACATTTCTAAATTACACGACACCAGCGACGCGATTCTTCTTGAAGCACCAGAAGCCAAGTAGGCCGATTACAACAACCACGACTAGGAAAACAACAGCGCCAATGCCAATACTAGATGGGGAGACAAAAAAATTAAACATTTACAAATGTGATCAATGACTGGGATGCAAAGAGCTCCAATATCATCATTCTCGTTGTCATTATCATTATCATTATTTGATGGACAATGGCTACAATAAAATATCGATAAACAATTTGAGATATATTATTTGATTAAAAAGATGTCCTGGCTTACCTCATTAGTTTACCTAGGGCCTAGTGAAACCAGAAATCGAAACACGGAGGTGTGAAGGGAATGGGGTTACAAGGGATTGTATTCATATTATAATTACAGGCTGAGAAGAGCTTTTACGTTAAAAAAGCCTAGAATATCTACAATTTTTAAACGCCTCCAAAGAAAAAAAAATATGCTTATGTTTGTCAATTCTTACCAAGCACCTTGGCCAACATTCAACCCAAACCAGGCTTTACAGTGGGAGACAAATTCTCCTGTTAAAAAAAAGAAGTAATGCTATAGTTAACACTATTTGAAAAGATATATGGTGTGTAGTACAGGCTAGCTGTCAATTTTTTCTAGCTATTTTTTATCGATGCCAAAAAAATGATTGCGTTAATGAAATTAATTAACCGCAATCGATGACTTTTACGGTCGTATTTGGTGATTGTTTGTTTATAATTCATTAAAGGGACTGTGTCAAGGATGAGTTAAGTTTAATACGTTTTGCCAAATTCTTCCAATAAAACTAATGTTTGCAATAAAATTACTTATATTGATTTAATGACAAAAATACAACTTCATTTGAACCAAATGGGTCTGCTAGGCGTTATAATTTAAAGTTACAAGCAGACAAGATTAACTTTGAAAGCTGTTCAGCCTGACAGTATTTGCATTTGCGGTGTTATTGAAATGTTCCTTCGCTGATTTTAACGGTTAATTTAATATTTCACAGAATTCGGTGGCCTTTATCGATGCCTAAATTTGACTAAAATCCAAAAATGTAGAGTCGGTTCCTCACATGAATTAGTAGCTTTATTGACTGTAGAAGACAGGTAGCTAGTTCATCGGTGCTGGCGCCGAACTCTAGAATAAAATACTATTCTCGCCATAATTATTGTGCTGACAATTGTCCTGTGCTCATTCTTTGAACTTCTGCGTTCAGAAAAGCCCTAGAACGCAACACACTGACCCCAGACTTGCTTCGAGCCCAGACCTTTCGATCCGGATCTCACTTTGAGCTACGTTAGTCTTTAATAACAAGGCTACCATGCCTTCCACAAATCGCTAAATATTATAACAATATGTTCCACTTTTGGTAGCAACGAACCCCTAGAAACATGTTTTTGTTAAGCATTTATGACAAAGAAGAAACTTCAGAACCTTCAGTTTTTCTATCCTGACACATTAGTAGCGTTTCTTCAAGGTCGGGACACATTAGGCGACAAGTCGCAGCAACAGGTCGCTCCGTGTGCACTGCTTCAAAACAAGGCGCTTTAAAACATGCAGCGAATGTAATTTGGGAAAGTGGAAAAGTGAACCAGTTTTCCAATTGAATATGGCAAAAATACATGACGCTCTGTCATTGGTTAATTTATATTTTGTCGCAGCGACGTGTTGCAGAAGTGTGCACACGCTGCCATAACACTGCTTTCGCTCATTTTGTCGCTGCGATTAGTTGCATGTGTTCAAAATGATTTGAATTCGTGCAACTGATCCCAGCGACAACATTATGTCGCAGCAACAAAGTTTGTCGCAAAAATGCACCACCATGTCACACGAGGCAACATGTTGCAGCGACAAGGCGACATGTTGCAGTGACTTGTCGCCTAGTGTGTCCGGACCTTTAGTTTCATGTTATATAGTTTGCATTTTACTCACCAGCTTTAAATGTTGCTTTAAACCCTTTTCGTGTTTCCTTCGAGTCGCTTTCGAACTCCACCCACATGTATCGCCCAGTAGATGTCAACGAGGAATGTTCGCTGCCTCCACAAAACCTCTCTAACTTCTCTGAATTTCCATCCCTGCCATCTCTGACTTCAACATGGTCACACGAACATACTGTAGAAGAAGAAACGAAGCAGTCCTCCAAATCAAATGTTTCGAATGTTAGTTCCACAAAGTGGTTTTCCGGAACCTCTATTATCCAAGTGCAGGTGACGTCATTTGGGTAGTTTAACGGATACTTTGGACTGGTGAAGCTGCCGTTGCTTCCTTTCAATACACCGTTTTCAGGGCATTCATTTGCAGCTAAAATGAAAACAAAAAAAATAAAATGTGAGAATTTTTGCTGTCCGACAGTATACGTGGCGAGAACTCTGCCATTTGGGAAAATGACGAATGAGATTTTTACGCGAGTACGTTTTGCTTTGAACCAAATTCACAGCTAACAAAACTGGTTTTGCTATTATTATAATTTCAAATTAACCAAGACAAAGTGCAAACAAAAAGGACAAACAACAACACAATAACGTCAACTTAAAGTGCGCTATTGATAACTTGTGAAACCTAATGATTAGCTCTAGTTTCGCATCGTAGAGTAAATTTGCAATGGAACGAAAAAAAGGAGCAAAATTTATTTGTTTTTAAATTTTAGCAGGCATTGACAAAACACGAGTGTGGCGGACACATCTTGTATCACGGCACACCTTACAACACAGGAATTCTTCTTCTTTGTTATTTATTTACTTACAAACAGCTGTGTAAAACGCATTAAATCCACTGCTTGTTGCTTTCTTGTCAGTATCGAACTCCACCCACAGATATCGCCCCGAGGATCGTATTCTTGGTGGTTTTTCGTCTCCACAAATCGTCTTTAATTTGTCCGAACTTGCACTTCGGCCATCTCTCACTTGAACATGGTCACAGGTGCACAATGATGAAATGGCACAATTCTCCAGTTGAAAAGTATCAAACGTCAGCTCCACTTGATGGTTTTCAGGGACCTCTATAATCCATGAGCATCTGACACTGTCTGGATAGGCAGAAGGAAATCCTGGACTGGTGAAGCTGCCATTTGTACCACGCAATACACCATCTGTCGGACATCCACTGGAATCTGAAATACAAAAGAAAATAATTAAGTAGAGAATAGAGAACTTGTGGTAATGGTAAAGGCTTGGCAAAACGAGAATACATGTTTCCAATACATGTTTTGCAATACATGTTTTGCGCGGTTGCCGAGTTCCCCGCTGATTCGCAGTTTTTTCATACGGATGGCATTGTTTCCACCGTAAATTTTTGTTTACAAGAAGCAAACATTGCTTCTGCTATACACCGCACTGCTTTATACACCGCAGAAACATTACGTGTTTCTGCGTGGCATGGAACCATGGCAAAACGAGGTAACAATTATGGAAACATGTTTCTTGGTTTTGCGCTGCCTTAAGGTAGTGAATATCTGCTTCGGACCGTACTTTTAAACTTGACAAAGAATTTTGTTAAAATGCAGTTTATCTTGATAGAAAAAATATAAAAAGGAAAAGAATCGATGTTTATGAGGGTTCAAATATCCTGCATACTTACGAACAGCTTTGAAGAAAACGTCAAATCCGTTGCCTACTGTTTTGGAGTCACTATCGAATTCTACCCACATGTATCGCCCCTTGGATCGTAGAAGTTGTGTTGCTGGTATGTTATCTCCACAAAACTCCTTCAACTCTTCCGAATTTTCATCTCGGCCATTTCTCACTTGAACATGGTCACAACTGCATAATGATGAAATTGCACAATTCTCCAGTTGAAAAGTAGGAAATGTAAGTTGCACTTGATAGTCTTCAGGAACCTCTATTATCCACGTACATTTAACACTGACTGGGTAGGTCAAAGGAAATCCTGGACTGGTAATGCTTCCATTTACACCACTCACTATTCCATTTTTCGGGCATTCACTCGCAGCTGAAATACAAATGGAAAGGAGAAACAAAACAGCAGTAAAAAAAAAATGTCCGAAGTTTTTACCACCAAACATGAAAGGGATTTTCGTGGTAATGTCAGAGTAATAAATGCTACCGAGATCAGTATTTATCACTGTTCTTAAGAAGGACGTCAAGTTTGATTTTCTTTAAACAGCTTTTTGGTTAAAAGGAATTAGATCTTCGGGTTATATAGGTATAAAAAGGCTTTTATTTGACTTAAAAAATTTGAACTGATATAACTTTCACCCTGGACGTTCTGTTTATAAAAATGTACTTTTGTGGTTTCGGGATATAATTTCGAGCTAAGAGAAAACCGCAAAAATAAAAAAAAACAAATATTGACACACTTTCTTTGAGCCAACTGTATCGTTATTTTGTTTAATTTTTCAAATGTTTCTACTCAGGATAGCATTCGCTCTGTTGGAGAGGTCAAAGCAAAATTGTCAAACGACAACATTATTTTGTTTTTTCTTACTGGAGTATTTCGTACACTTTATGTGTAAGGTCACCACGCACGAGAAAAAGGAAGACTGATAGCTTATAAATGATTTAGTTTTCTTTTCAGATACTTACGAACAGCTTTAAAGAAAGCGTCAAATCCATTCCCTACTGTTTTGGAGTCGCTATCGAATTCAACCCACATATATCGACCCGAGGAGCGCATGCGTAGTGTGGGTGGTACGTTATCTCCACATAGCGTCTGTAACTTTTCCGAACTTTCATCTCGACCATCTCTCACTTGAACATGGTCACACGTGCACAATGACGAAACGGCACAATTCTCCAGTTGAAAAGTGGGAAATGTTAGTTGCACTTGATAGTCTTCAGGAACTTCTATTATCCATGTGCATTTGACACTGACTGGGTAGGTCAAAGGAAACCCTGGACTGGTGATGCTTCCATTTACACCACTCACCATTCCGTTTCTCGGGCATTCACTCGCAGCTGAAATACAAGAAAAAATTACACCATAATTATATCAGGGCAAAAAAAAAACTCGTTGTAAATTAAGAGTAAAATCTGTTAGAGACCATGAAGAAAGTTGCATTTTCGGCGGGAACATTTATGTTTGCATTTCGGCATAGATTGATGACAAAAACTGAATAATTGTGTCAGTGAGTTCTTGGAGTCATAGCCATTACTATATTTATAAACACCGGATGGTCGCGAGAAAAGGTTTGCATTGGGTACATTAAAGAGAGGCTTCGTTTCGAATGAAAACAGCTGAAAGCAATTGTGGAATTAAAGACCATAAGATACTTGATTTTAATATACTTAGCACCACGTAGAGCTTGTTGTAAATCTTGGGCGAGAGAAAAAAAAAGAAAGATAAAAAGTTAGTCTACTTACGGACAGCCTTGAAGGAAGCATTAAATCCACTCTCTTGCTGTTTTGGAGTCACTTTCAAACTCGACCCACATGTAACGCCCTGAGGATCGCAATGTCGGGGGTTGCTCGTCTCCACAAAATGTTTGTATCTCATTCGAACTTGCCAATTGGCCATCTCTCACTTGAACATGATCACATGTGCACAATGATGAAATGGCGCAAGTTTCTAATTGAAAAGTGGTGAATGTAAGTTGTACTTGATAGTCTTCAGGAACCTGTATTATCCATGTGCATTTGACACTGACTGGGTAGGTCAAAGGAAACCTTGGACTGGTGAAGCTGCCATTCGCACCTTGTAATAGACCATTATTTGGACATTGACTAGCATCTGAGAAAAAAATAAGGAAACTATTTATGGCAAGAAAAACAACAAGAACGAGTATGCTAATAACAAAAAATATATGATGTTTGTCTGTCTTTGAAACAGTGTACCTCAATTCCATTTTTGCATTTTTGTTTGTGTTTGACATAAAACTGTGAGAACTTTACAACAGCACCAAATACTTGTTACTGGCACCCTGTTTTTGATTTGTTTCAGACCGAGAAGTGAATTGAATTAAATTGCATTGAATTGAATGTAAGTATTCAATGTAAGTACTCAATGCGTTTATCGGTTTTAATATATCCGCGTGATGAAATGTACACCGTCCGATTTCAAACGCAACTTAAACATTAAGGTAACTCTCTTTTTAACCAACCAAAATCTGTATTTTGCGATCGAAAATGAAATTTCCAGCCCCATTAATGGACAAAACAATTTTAGATTGCAAACCGAACAATCCACCTCCGAAGGCAGATCGTTCAGTTTGGTAACTGAGGCTCGGTTCAGATTTTCATTCCCTTAAGCGAAGAATTTGGTCCGGATTCAGAGCATTATAGTCAGTAAGCTCGGCGCACTTGTCGTTGTCGCGTCGATCTTTTTTCTTGATTTCCGTTCCAGCTGACACGAAGATTTGAACAATCTGAATTAACTATATCCTAAAATGGTTGGTTGAAAGGAACGCTACCCAAGTTCGCTGTGGTGATTGGCGTTCTCCCAAGAGAATGTTCCCTTGGTTCCCAAGTATACACTGAATTTGGTCATTTCACGCTTTTTTCAGTTAAGGTTGAGTGGGAAATGTATCAAGATTTATAATGCACGTGCAAAGCTTATTATAGTGCTCATTAGATCATTTTTTTACGTAGTGCCGTTCAGTTACCGGCCATTGACGTCGTGGATTTCTTAGCCTCCCTATTGATTAGCAGCGGCGTTAAATAATTGCCCTTCGTTTTATTGAAAGTGTCTCTACATGGAAAGCACTTTACATTTTGCTGGCTTTTAAGCTGTCTTGTTAGCCGACATGGACGAATAAATAAATATTAAATAAACAGACAGAGAAGCGAAGCCCGCGGCGGGGACGACGACGGAGAGTCGACGGCGGCGGAGCGAAGGGACAGAACGCGAGAGACAGAGAGAAGAAACGAGAGACGAGGAGACAGCAGGGGACGAGGGCGCCCGAGAGGCCGCCAGCAGCACGAGGGACGCACCACGACCGGACACACGAAAACGGAGGAACGCACCAACGAGGGAGACACCCAGGACGACAGGGACCACGCCACGCCCGAAGGGACGGGAGCGGGCAGAGGCGGGCACACGGAACAGGACGGGAGGGAGGGGTCAAGGGGACGGCGGGGGACGAGTGTCATAAATCCCACAACGTTCCCGACGACACCCGCGCGCACGCGCGGAGAGGGAGGAAGGGAGGACGAAGACAGGAGGACGCGGGGGGGAGGAAGAGGGCAGGAGCGACGACGACGACACGCGGACCGGACCGCCCAGACACGCACCACCCCCACACGCCAGCCGCCGCGAGAGGCCGCCCCACACGCCCCACGCCCGGGGACACCGAACCGCAGAGCGCCCACCAACGGACGAGGACCCGAAGGACGCCCAGCGGGGGCGCACACCCGACGACGCCCCCGAGCCCCCCACCCCGGCGCCGTCCCGCGCCCCCGTGCGCGTGCCAGTCGGCCGTCGGCCCCCGCGGAGTCGCGCTGCGCCGCGACTCCGTGCGTCGGCCGGCCCCAGGCCGGGCCCGCCCGGGAGGCGGCGGGCCGCCCGGGGGGGGCCAGGCGCCCGAGGGCAGGGGGCGCGGAGCGCCGGCCGCGGCGGCCGCCGCGGGGGCGGCGCAGCGCGGGCCGGGGGCCGGAGGGGGAGCGCAGCGGCCCGGGGGGGCGCGCGCGGGCGGGGGGGCGCGAGGGGGGGGCCCGGGCCCCAGCGGAGCCGCGGGGGGGCGCCGAAGCAGCGCGGCGCAGGGGAGCGAGCCACCCGACAAGGGGGGGAGGGGAGCGGAGGAGGAGGGGGAGGGAGGGCGAGGGGGAGGGGGGGAGGCGGAGGGGGAGCGCCGGGGGCGCGGGCCGGGCCGCCGCAAGCAGCGCAGGGGAGAGCCCGGAGCGACCACACCAAGACACGGCACGGCAGAAAGCCAAAAGGGAGAAGAGGGCGAGGGCAGGCGGGAGGAGAAAGGGAGCGGGAGGCGGGAGGAAAAGACGAGGGGAGGGGGGAGGAGAGCGAAAGAGCAAGCGAGCAAGCCGGAAGGGGGGAGCGCCAACGACGAGAGCGCCCGGAAACCGAAAACAGGACAGGGCCGACGACGACAAGACAGCGGGCGCACCGAGCGGCCCCCGAGCACCCCGCGGCCGCGCCAGGAGACACGAGGACGAAAGGGTACTTAAAGGCCACGCCGTTATAGAATACTAAGAGTTAAATATTTTTTATCTTAAAAATTTGTTGTAACATTAAACTGATTGGTGAAACAAATAATGGCGAAATATACATACCAACAGCGGTGTACGTCGCATTAAAACCTTTCTCGTTACTAAAAAGATCTGAGTCAAACTCTATCCACATGGATCGCCCAGATGATTGAACTGCAGCGGGATATTCGTTCCCACAATATATTCCCAGTCGTTCAGAGCTTGCAACTGTTCCATCCCGCACCTCAACGTGATCACAGCTGCAAACTGGTGACGGTAAAGCACAACTTTCCAATTGAAAAGACTCAAAACTTAGACGTACTAAGTGGCCTTGTGGAACTGTTATGATCCATCTACACGTCTCGCTGTTTGGGTAGTTGGACGGGTAGTTTGGACTGGAAAAGCTTCCAGACGAGCCAGTGAGAGTAGTGCCACTTGAGCTGCACTGTCCTTCCACTGAGGACAAGAACGTTAAAGCTGAAAGGAAAGAAAAGTAGCCGTGCATGTTATAATTAGCATGTTATGTTATGTTGAGCGTCAAATTATACTGTCAGAACATTATACGGCAAATCGATAAGCAGCAAAGCAAAACAAAACTACGCAGTGTGAAATAAAAGAAATTTCATGCACAACAATTCATAATTATATTGTTCAAGAAATTTATATACCTATGGTAGGATTTAACGAGTGCTCCCCTGAGTAGTCTGTTATTCCAGGGTGCGTGTAAATTATTCGATAAAGACAAGCTATAGCTAAAGCATGGAACAAGATTCGTTTTTCGTATTGTATTGATGCTATTTTCCAGTGACAAGATAAAAACTACTCGGCCTCGGGGAGCAGCCCTTTCTCATCGAGCGGCCGGGGCAGCGGGCACGGGCGGGGGGCGGGGGGGGGGGGGGGGCGGGGCGACCTCCCTCTTTCTCTCCATCATCTCTCCCAGTTAATGCCATAAACAGATGATCGAGACAGGAAGTTTAAATCAATAATTTTGTGCAATAGAGCTTGTAACCGCAGTATTCTGTTGACGTCAATAGCGTCGATTTTGTATAACAATTTTATACAAGTATTGTTTTGACTAATAACGAGTTCGAATGAAACGAACATTTCTATTAAATTTCAAATTTTCAACTAATGATTTCTTCAAAATGTAAAACACAGTTCGTATTGACTGTTTGTTTATGTTGTTTTCAAAGTGTTTTAATTGCAGTGTCAGTTATTTTAACGAAAGGTTAATAACTCGATTTTGGAACCTTCGAAGATGTTCTACATAACAAAGAGTTAAGGTTTGCGTTAGTTAATTACTTTTACACCTCGAGGGAAATATTCGAAACATTTTCTGCCTTTAGCCGGGTCAGTTCTACTGCAGTAGACTACCAATTCCTTAAACCTCCAGCAGAGACGAAAATTGAGTTTGAGAAATATAATCGAGCGTAGAATTGCAGTGTTCGATTGAGTTAAGCAAATGACTCAGTTTGGTTCGAGTTATCGCAAGGTTCGAGAAATTGGCATTCCATGCACTTCAGGCAAAGGGCAATTAAAAGGCATATTTTTTTTCGTTTTAAGCTTTTTCTGTTGGTTTGTTAGTCTCCCTGCTTTCAAGGCTAGTTGCTTTATGTGCAGTCTTGTTGCCAGAATTCCATTTCAGTATTATATAACGAAAACAATAACTTCTTTTTGAAGTTTTTAAGTTTAGCATTACTGGTGCTTCATTGAATTTCCAAGCACTTAAGGCAATTGTTAAACAGAAAGGCGTAAGGAATACGCTGATTCCTTAAACTCATTCATTTCATATGATGCACATCACAGTATTTGTTAAGGAAATACGGGGGGCCCGGGGGGGGGGGGGGGGGGGGGGGGGGGGGGGCCATACAGTAAACAGCGATATAAGCCTTGCATCAAAATATTTATTCTTGCGTGCAAATATTTCTGTCTCGTAATAACACTAGATAAAGAATGGATAGAGCTAAAATAACTGAGTAACTGGAAGGAGTTAAATTGATTCCCGTCGACTTCGATAAGTTACAAACTAAGAAAGTGACACTACTGACAATAATCCTAGGGTTATTATACCCATACAAAAAAACGTCTAAAGGTCCAACAAAACTGACTAACTATGATCAGGAAAAGCTGCTGAGAAAATGTTACAACCAAACAACCTTAGGCTCATAGGGTAAATGAAATGCTGATCACAAAACATGACAAAAGTAAGATAAACGAATGGAGTCCAGTTTTTCTACATGCTGACTGTTTAAGAAACCTATAAGTAATTCTACAAGATCGAGTTAAAATATTAATCTTAAGTATAAATTTGCAAATAAATAGGCCTTATGCATGATAACGTCATCAGCTCAAAATCACTACCAAGCCTCGTTTACGCAAATTATTCGCAACCTTTCGCCACCTTCATGCAGTCTTCACGTGGGTATTCTTTTCATCTTTGTTGCTTTAGGAATTCGTTCATGATAATATTTATAAGTTTGTACTTTGAAAGCGAGGCTTGGTGGTGAAACAAGCCAGGTTGACGTAAACATGCAGAAGGGCTATTCCTGTCTGCAGTCGCAGTCAGTTGCCTGTTTACAACAACTGGTGCTTCACAATTGTAGTCAAGAAGTTTTCGTACAGTCTGCTTGCCTTTTACACAGATGAATCTTTTGCAAAAAACAATTGAACTAGGTAATCTTTAAGTTTTTGAGGAAGCTGATCTCTTATGACTACTATATATGCCGATCGTTACGACGGCGAAGTCAACGCTGACATCAAAATCAAAAGGTTTCTGTTACAGCCAAGTATCGTTCAACAGAGTGCTTTTTTTCTTTTGTTTTTCCACCAAGTGAACATTTGACAAAATCCATCACCAATTACAGGTTGCTACATGCCTTGTTGTGCCACACAACAGTGTTTATATAATTCAGTACCAGTAAGCTTAAAATAAAAAAGAGCTTTTTAAGACACTTATTGTACTGTGTATTACGTACGCTCGTGTTTAGTTTCCTATTAGTTCTATAACATTCAAATATCTATGGAAGCTTAGAGAATAAGTAAACGGTCATAAAGTAACTTGAAATAAAAAAGTTGAATTGCCGAGACTACAATTAGTGGCTGCAACTTTAAGCCTGATTTTCACTAGCGACGCAAGCACAAGCGCAAGCACAAGCGCAAGCACAAGCGCAAGCACAAGCGCAAGAATAAAAGCTCTCATTTCACTATGAAGCAAAAGCACCGACTCAAGCAAAAGTACAAGCGCATTGCAGTTTTATGCTTGTGCTTGTGCTTGTGCTTGCGGCAAGCACAGGAACAAGGAACAAAATTTGTCTTTTTTGCGTAATTGCGCTTGTGCTTACGTCGCTAGTGAAACCAGGCTTAACGGTTAATAAAACCGAAAAACCAATTGGAATTGCTTTCAGTTTGACCTTAAAGTCCAGGAAATGTCTACAACCAACAAATCTGAAGTTCAAAGGTTATAAAGAAATGCTCTTACCAAAAGCGAGATAAACAATTGGAGACCAGCCCATTTTCGTTCCCATCCTATCTGTCCCTGCGATGAACAGGTAACTGAACAGAGGAAAACAGACCAATGCAGGAAGTTCAAATCATGTGATCAATAGAGCTTGTAACCGCAGTGATCTGTTGACGTCAGAAGCCTTTTGCTGACAACTGCTAGAGTCTGTTTTTCTTCTTTAATCAATTCATAAAAGCATTTTACCTAACAACGTGTGTTTGACTTAAACGAGATATTTCTATTAAGTTTTCAATTAAGTCATAACGTTCGGAACCACTAATTTTCAACAAAATTTAAAACAGAGTATCAAAACGCAAGATTTACTGTTTCTTGGTTGAACTTAAAATTTGTTCATTTCAAAGAGTTTATTTGTTTTCACAACAAAGGTGCTATTCAAGTGTTTTGTTTTTTTCTTGCTTAAGCCAGGTCATGTTTGTTATGTTCCATAGAAATGAAGGTCAATAACTTAACAAAAGACCAATATTTGCACTGAACAAATAGAATAAATAATTCAGGTCCAGCTGCGTCTAAAACACAAACTAAGAAATATTTATCATAACACCTACTTTAGAATGAATGTTGACAACTGTGCTATTCGCTTTAATGAAAGAAGTAATTTTTTAAAAGAACAACTGAACTTTTCTTTTAAATTATTTCATGGAAAGATGACAAGACATTTGAAAGTCTTAGCATACATTCCAAACTCCAGTAAAGCTACATGCAAAAGATCAGCCAAGCATATGCTGTTCCTTTTCTTGGTACCTTTTATAGTTATTTTTTTTTATTTTTTTTTCTGAAAATCAGCTCATGTTTTCAGAAGAAACAATAAACATAAATTGCCGTTACTTCCGCATCGTAACTCTGAATTCCATCTCGTAATAAACATCATATATCTCTTTAGTACCCCACACAGTGTAAATAAATGAAATCCTCAACTACTATATATTCTACACTATATAACATATATACACTATATATCATAATGTCTTTATGTACCATCTAGAATCTGGATAAGCGCATAGGGAAATGATCAATACATAATCTAAACGCCGTTGCCGCAAGCTATAAAAATTATATTGATCTAGAGTTTTCTTCAAAGTGTTCTTCACAACAAGGGGTTTTGGTTTGCGCAGGTAGTTATTTTTACATTTCAAGGGCAATATTCAAGTATTTTACCGCTGGAGCCGGGTCAGTTCTGTTATGTTTATTTTGTAAATGGAAAGGCCAATAACATCACCTGGAAACCAATTTCTGCACTGACGCAGATAGTCCTTTATTCAGGTCCAGTTGTGTCTGAAGCACTCACACTTGTGAGTGAGCATGTTGTTTTAGAAAGAACGACGGAATCTTTCTTCTGGATTATAGCAGTGATCTAAGTGTCGTAAAAGTACTAGGAAAATTCTGCTTGCAGGCTAGTGTTTACAGTGGAACTATCTTATTATGCAAAAAATGCTACGTTTTAAATTTAACCTACACAAACGAACAAGAGACGATCGATCTAGATGAACTTAAAATAAGGAGGATATGGCTAAATAATAAAATTAATATTAGTACAACTTAACGATAATTATTTTATCAAAAGAAAAGAGAAAACCATCAAAGGAGCCAACAAATACATGCAGTGTATATAAACAAATTTCGACATTAATGCAAGTGGAGCCCAATTTCTGGGCTGACGCAGATAGTAATAATAAATAAGTCAGGTCCAGATGCGTCTGAAACACACACACTCCTGAGTAAAGTACTTAATTTAGTGAAGTATACTTTCTGCTTCTTTCTGAATCATGGCAGTTTCATAAGTATCGAAAAATTTGGAATTTAGGATTCATGCAAAAGAAAAAAGACAAATTTGTCGTCAATAGTATTCTGTCTGTTTGTTTGGTTTTAGAAAAGAAACACTAACAGTTCCGTGTTTCAATTTATAATGACGTCTTGAATTCGCAAGTACTCGGTGAGCATCTAATTTCAAAAATATCAATAACTGTTATCGGGGAAAAAACTGTGGCGCCAAGAGATGGCAGAATCCACAAGTTTATTCCAACATATGACGTACCACAAAATGTACGTTTCAGTATATGACGATCAGTAAGGGTTTTGAGCTTGTCGCAGAAATGAATAGACTTTACTATGGAAATATCCTAGTGTACACTTAGTTCTAGAGGAGAGAGGGATATGACGATATCGCGTATTACTGAGATTTAAAATTGCCGGGTTGGAAAAGATCGTATCAGTACAACTTAACGGTAACTATCCTATCAAAAGAAAAAAATAAACCGTTCAGACCAACAAGTTAAAAAAAAACAAATACTGGTTGCTAAATGTCTTATTGTACCACAAAAGTGCGGCCTTTTTTAGATACTTATCAAGAAATATGCCAAGTTTGAAACAAAAAGAGCTTTTTAAGACTGCATTTTTCGATTGAAAATAGATTTCTCTAAATGTCAATACCCTCGAATACATATAGAAACCTCGAGTAAAGATCTTTAAATATCTTGAAAGAAGAGCGAGTCGTAAAGTGGCTCAACTTATACGGTGAATATACGACAGAAAATACGCCTTAAGACCCAGTAGGACTGCGTATGACTTCACAGTTAAAAAAAAAAAAATCTACAACAAACAAATCCTATGTTTATAGGTAATGAAGAAATTTTCTTACCGAGGGCAAGATAAACAACTGGTGAGCAGCCTTCTTTTGTTCCCATCCTGTCCGTTTCTGCAATAACAGGTGACCGATCAACACTGTCTAAGAAGATCAACAATCTTAAACAGGAAGTTCAACTGAATCATGCGCACAAAAAGAGCTTGTTGATTTTAATAGCCTTTTGTCGTATCCAGCAATGTTTGTTCTTTTGTTGTGAAGTGTTTTAGTTACCAAGGTTGTTCAAGGTTACTCTTAAGCTTAAGGTCGCGGGGGATTTACAGCTGATCTGAGCGAATGCTGACCTGATCAAACTATCCCGGAGATGGATTAGCTCATACAGAGACATAAAGAAAAGAAAAAGATATGATGGAGGATGACAACGGCGAGATAGCCACGATGCTGCCAAAGGGAGAACGATCGTGGCAGAGTTTGTCGAACGAGTAGGAGACAGCACACTGTGATCTTGTCAAACTAATCAGTCAATATCTCTAGAGTGTCATAACAGAAGCGGTTTTTTAATTTAAAGTTTTCCAGCAAGTTATGGCGGTTAAAATGCGCAAATTTTATTGAATGCCTTCTACCTCTCTAAAAGCGCTCTTTTAAAATTCCGCCTCTGTTATGACACACTACAGTATTCCTAGTTTACCTCTCTGCAGTGGCAGCTCATGAAGTTCTATATCCGCGCTGAATTCTCTGCCACAAAATTGTCGGAAAAGTCCAAACTTTGAGATTTCCGAAGGTGTCCCGATCTCAAAACACGGTTTCAAAATGGTAATTATATTCCACGCGTTTATGGTGAGAAGAATCATTTTCAAAGAGACAGAAAATTCCAGACGCAAACACATCAAATCACGCGCGCTTGTTCATTTCAATAGCTTTTTATGCAAATATCTCGTCGTAAAGTTCTCGATGTCAGTCGTTGAACTTCGTGATGCGCTTTAAATAAATGCATAAGGATGAGCCTAAGGTGTCCCCCGTGACCTTAAAGTAGGTTGCTCAAGGTTTAGCCCACACTCGCAGTTCCTTTGTTTTTAGAGCAGTCTTGCTTCAAAAGAGTCGTTTGGATTGTCTTAGTACCGTTTCTAAGAGTAGGCATTTTTGGGAATCAGTGCTGTCCCTGTGTCCTACCTACACCAGATTCTTGTTTAGGTTCTTAGTCCAACTTATTTTAATGAAAGCAGTGATCGATGCATGCAGTCTATTAATTTTGCTTAATGAGGTTGGGTTCGTCGGGAAAAAAAACTTATACACTATGTTTTTGAGCGAGAAATCATGGCCGGAACTTGGCGACCAATATTTTTAGAATCCATGTGCAATATTTAAGAATAACTGTTCCAGAGGAGAGGGGAGAACGAGTGGTGGGACCGAGGAAGACGAGCTCGAGTTCCCCCCCGAACACAGGCCAGTCAGCGCCCCGAATCCCCAGCCCACGCCGGATCACCGGCCAAGCGGCCCGGAGCGCCGAGCAGGAAGGTGCCGCCGAGGTGACGACCGACGCGCGCGAAGCGACGGAGTGGGGACGGACGACTGTCGAGGAGGAAAGGAGGCCGCCACAGAGGGCCACGTCGCCTGGGTGGCCGATGTCCCGAGTGCCAGGCGTTGTGCTATTTTCTAATTAGTGTTTCTTAGTTGTTTATTTGTTGTGTCAGTTCAATGTTTTGTAGAGTCAATGATCCATGAGGATGGTTTTCAGCCATTTTTGAGTGCTAAAGAGGGGTTAAATTCATTTTACTTTTCACAAAGGGAAGGACATTAACATGTTGGAAGAGGTATGCCCGGCCCTGAAGCTACAAAATCAATTAATCAGGTCCGGATATACTAAAAAATATTCTCATAAAATAAATATAGCACTGATGTTGGAAACTGTTATTTTGGTTGAGTTTAATTCCGTTAACATGAATTGACGTACAAACAGTTTTTCTGACAATGGACGCCCACTGAGCGTACTGGGGAACCATGTTTTTATGCGAAAGATACTTATTTTACATACTAATCCAGAGCGAGGCTACTTTCGCCTTTTATGTGCGCCTTTGATGTGCGCCCATAGATCTTTATATAATGCAAAACTTAACATTCATTCAGAAAGTTCAAGAAAGAAAGAATAGCAACACTGCATAATTTTAGTGTAGTTCCCGCATTCGTAGTGTACGCTCTCTATTGATTACGGAATTGGAACACTCGAGTTGCTCTACACAACAAAGGGTTCAAGTTAGCTATTGTTTTTAAGCAATATTCAAGTAGTTTAGTGCTTAAACCGGGTCAGTTCTGTTAAGTGAAGTATGTAAATATAGAAGGTCGATAACACGTACGTTGGAGACCAGCTTTTGCACTAAAGCAAGCAAGACAATATATCAGAGTTTGTTAGTCTGATTTAGTTGCGTCGTTGTGTCACCAAAAACACACACTGCTGGGTACCCATTTAAGTTGAAACGTTTGCAAGTATACATTATGCTATAGTTGTGTTAGAAAGAACGACCAAGCATTTCTGCTGGGTCGCTGAAGTTTTCTAAATATCAACTGGGGCATACGACTTCCCGCGAAAGACATTATTACGTTTTTATGTGGTATTTGATTAAGCATATCCTGTTTGTGCGTTTTATTGGTTCGTTTGCTTTCTAGCTCTTGCGAAGACCGAGGTAAACAACTTGGGGGCAGCCATTTTTTCGCCCCCATCATGTCTACATGTGTCTAAATATAAGTAAATAAAAGATCTTATACAGGAAGTTCAAATTATGTGCACAGTGGAGCTTGTAACCGCAGTAGACTGTTGATGAAATAGTCTTTTGTAATTAAAGCTACCACTCGTTAACACAGTCTACTTGCTTTGTAGAAGGGAAAAAAAAAACGTTACTTACAATTTAAACATTACTTACAGTCCGAACGCTTCTTACACTACTACAATAAGAATATGTACTTACAAGCCTGACATTAAAACTGCTGGAGCGATCTGTGGTCATAGCTTAAGATATAAAAAATGTTTAAAACAGATCTGCGGTCTTCTTCAGAGAATGTTGTTTTATATTTTTAGATCTGTTTAAAACATTTTTATATTTTAAGCCTAACATTGCTTACTAAAAACATGTGCACGCTACAGTAATAACAACTACAAGTATATTATGCTATGGGGAACGGAAAGAAAAAGGAAACATAACAATGCAAACACCAGCTTTCTAAACAAAAGGTTAAAAAGCAGGTTTCGAAAAAAGAGTGACCTAAAAAATATATCTATATATTTGTTGGTTTCTTAAAATGGTAGAATGGAAAGGGAAATTATCTAAATTAATACAGGAATAAAGATAAAATCTTATACAGGAAGTTCAAATAATGGGTTCCCGCGAATCTATTGTTAGAAGTTTAATCATTGATCATGCGATGGGCATGCATTCCATCGAGAGGAAGAAGCGTGGGGGCATGGAAATACTCACATTTGCATAGCCTTTAATGGCGAAAAGCACAAGGAAAGTGAGTGGAGTACGTACCAGCTAGAGAGAGGCGAGTAAGGCTTCGTTTCGGTAATAAAAGTTCCTTAATAAGACTTGATGTTTTTTAATGTACCCTTTATTTCACAGACATACTACGACCTTAACAATTATGACTAATTCCAAGATTTTCAATTAAAATGTTCTTAGATGCGCAAAAAAACTACATTTCCTAATAATATTTTCTACCTTTACAAGAATTACTCCTTTGACTCATTCTAAAATGTACATTAAGAATGATCTGAGATGCGCACAAAAAACTAAATTTTCTAACAGTATTTTCTATCTTGTTCTTTTTTCTCAAAATTACCTAAATTCTATCAAGTGCAGTTCATACGAATTCTTTCCAGTCCTACACGGTTATTTAAAGTACTAACTAAAAGACAGAGTATCAAAAATGATAACGAAAGGATTATAGAGCTTAAAATTAACGTCACCGCAACTCTATTGCGGTAATTAAATTACCGTGATTGAATGACGCATTAGACTTTTTTTAACGCAAACTCGAATACCAAGCACGAGGGAGTGGAAGCAACCCCCTACGCCGCCCGATTTGCGCTGGCGTCCAGTTCTCTCCCGATTCTTTTCCTGGAGTTACGTTAAAAATAACCGAACAAAGTGGGCTTTGTACAGTCTAATGACATGTGATTATTATTATTTTTTTACAATCATGATTTATTGCTACTATAGTACCCCCCCCCCCCCCCAATGTCCTAGCGTGTCGCTGCTTACAGGGGTGGGATTGGAAAGAAAAAGCCGGCACTTTTCAATCAAAATTTTGTGCTTGATGTTTTACACCGGATTTCTCATGTGCTGTTTCTTGTCACTGAGAAATATCTAGGTGGCGTGGAATATCAGGTGAAAAATTGTCAAAGTTGACATTCAACAACCAAAAAGTGGCATCATCTCGGAGCCATTAATTTGCAATTCTTTTTAATCGGTAGAGTTCGCAAAACCTTACTTTTGCCAGACCGGTAGCCGCAATTCCTTTTTTTTTCTTTTCACTTTAGCATTGTTCTTCTTGGCTTGCAACTACATGACAAAGCGGCCATTTTATTTGGCAAAACAATAAAAAATGTTTTCATGAAATTTTCATGATAAAAAGGGTTCAGTTCCCAGCGAAGGGAAAAACTTTCTTCTTGTCCATAAGCATGCCCGCCGCGACGTCAGCTGCAACTCAGCAATAGAGGACATAGAAGAAAATGGTTGCGAAGCCCGGCAAACTTCAAAGGAGCAAGAAAAATGAAAATATATTTAAATGTTTACGACTGTACATGTACACAATCTTTTTTGTTTTAAACAATATGAATAAATACGTATAATGGACGTTTCGATTGGTTAGTTCCGTAGACAGAAGTAAACAGCTATTGCGTTTTGTGCACGGTGAAGACCAAAAAATGCGAACTGGACAAAGAACTTCGTCAAGCGATTCACTATGCCTTTAGCAACCATTAGTCTGCTACAGCGCACACTCGGTCGCCCGACAACTTCTAAGTCGTTTCACAAAGGCAGTTTCTCTCCATCCATTTATTACTACAAAGGCAGTTTCTCTCCATCCACCCCCCCCCCCCCCCCCCGTGTATGAAATGCTGTATCACAGCACTACCTACACCCATAAAGCAAAACAACAATAACACCTACAATAATTAATATAATGACACCAATTGTCGTACCAACACTAGAGAAAAGGAAAAAAAAAATAAATGAGTCAGTAATAGGTAGAGTCAATTAATATTATAACAATTACCCTGAAAATAAGTTAACTATCTTGATGTGAATTTTTCTTTTTTGAGTGCAATGAACTGAAATTGTTAATACGACCAAAAAGGCACCATTTCTAACAAAACCCGTTGACTTCGTCTCTCTTTTGAAAAGACAGCACTCAAAAGCCTAATCTTATTGTCAGAGATGTTGTAAATCTCTAAAATAAAAAGAATGAGACTACACTGGGTTTAGTTCTTTTTTACTTAGTAGCTATTTAATTATGCATCTTTGTTCCTTCATAATTATTTACTACTTATTCGAAGCACCAGTGTGTGTTGACTGTGTTGCTTTGGCTAAGCTCTGTTTGCTGGGACAAATTAAAAATACCCATTTTGGATCTTCTGGCCACAGGGGTGGCCGTTTATTAACATAAAATTGACTGAAAGAGCAAAAAACATAAAAAATATCAAACCAGCAATTTGAGGGAAAAGCCCGTACAAGGAACGAGTGAAAGCCCAGCCCCACCCGAAGCCAAAGCAACACAAACAAGGAAAGCATCTGTATAGTAGAGTAGACAGATAGGAAATATGTTTAAATAAATGACTAAATTACGATATAGCAATGCTTTGGGTGCTACACAGTCAAAATTAAATCACCTAAATAAACCGTGCGACATACCAAATATCATTCAAGTAAAATTAAGATTAAATAAATGGCTAAACGAATAAAAATAGCACTGCATTGGGTGCTACATTGTGAAAAAACAAGTCACCTAAAGAATACTCAATAAACTTCTGTACGTTGCGCCGCCCCTGCTAGTACAACAAACAGAAATCAGTCCCTCGAGTGAAAGAGGATTGGGGACGGTTGCCTCAATTCTATGTAAGGACATGTAAAGAACATCCCGTATGCTCTTACGAGGGAAGCTGGGAGATGCTTATACATGTCACAGGCTGCATAAAGTTATTTATTTCCAAAAATAAATAGCCTAAAACCTTAAAGCTATATCATGAACAGCAATAACAATAATATTTTAATACTGTTTGATGAAATACGATCATATGATCAAAACTATATTTCTTCTTAGATTGTTGTTCCTGTACGAAACTCGAAAAAGTTGTTCTAGATCGATGTTGCATGTCATGCAACATCGATGACATTTGCTCTCGGGTAGTTTATGGGTAAATACTTGTGTGACCATGAAAGTTATTAATGGAAATGTAAAAGAGGGGAAACCTCGGGCCATGCGGGCCATACTTCCAGAGTTTTTCCGGAAGTCCGGCACACTAACTATTAATTTTAAATATTTAAATATTTTACTGAAAAGCCTGTGGGGACGTGAAATAAAATGTATGTATGTACATGTATGTATTAGGCCACCGGGCCTCCAATCCACATGGTCAGCACTCCTAAGTAAATCTTAAAGGGAATGTTATGTTATGTAAATGTTGTTTATAGTGGTCAATGCACTTAGCTTAGCCAAGCTAGGTCTTGGGCTTGCCACACAAAATGACGCGAAACAAATATTTTTTAATAAACATAATGAGCTTAAAAATCCCAACTAATGGGAGGCCGACCAGTTGGCAATTTACAAGCATGACTGAGGAGTTGAACTCGTTAATAAAATTTGATTAATGAGAAGTAAACTTACCATTTTGTTTTGCCAACTTCCCAGCCAAACGATTTATGACAATAGGACTTCCACCTTTAAGAAGAGAAGAGTTACATGAGTATGGTAATTAAACTACCTAAATTAAGGCATCAGTACACCTCAATTTACACATCTTGTAAGGAAAATTTAAGGTGGCTCTAAAACCGCTCCAGATAATTTCTTTTTAATTTGAAAAAAGTTGTATATATATATATATTATTCAATAATAAAAAATGGGGTTCACCGGTCTCGTCTTTGAGTGTCAAGCTCTTAAAGCTTAAATTAAGGATGTTTTTAACAGATAATACCGTTGCTCCGTTGCTATGGTTATCTGCGACATCAAGAAAATAACCACAATTTGTATATTAATGACTGGCATTTGTTTGATACCATTTTTGTAGTGGTAACTAATAAGTGTTTGTAGCACTGACCCATCAAAGAATAAGAGCTGAAAAGTGCTGGAAACTGTTGTGAGCCTCCTCAAGACGGGTGTTGAATGAAACCTAGCGATGCATGTTTGTAAAATCGCCAACACCGTTTTGGAGGGAGGGTCGAAGACAGTCTGTAAGAATACAGTTTCCAGGTAAGTCGCCTGGCTCCGAAAATTCACGCGCCGAAACAAACTCGATAAATGTAGAATAGTAATTTTGGCTTATTTTCCAATTATTTATTTAGGGTTGTCTTACTAGACATTTTGAAATATATGGTCGTGTTCTACGTTAATTAAACTTTCAGAAAATGTATAGATTTATGAGGCTTTCTCATTAAGCGCACTTTTTTTAAAAGCGCGAATTCCAAACACGGTAAATCTACATATATAAAAAGAGAAAGAACTAAAAAACATAAATTGCAAGAAAAACAATTACTCATAGCTACAACAAGATGGCGTTTCGTCAACAAAGCAGCATCTTATTTTGTCTGGCTCATCGGATGATCTTGGGCAGTAATCTCTTGTGGTTTTCCCATCGTTACAACGGCTTCCAAGTATTTGGCAACACGATGGCCCATTGTCATAACAACATATGGGATGCGTAGCGTTATTGCAGCTCGGCGGGTGCTTGGGATTTGTGCAGAGGCCTGTGATGATAAGCAGGAAAAATGCATGCTTTTTGTTGACTTTGTTATGACGATTACTTTAACGTTAGGTGAAGTTTTAGTTTTAGAAAAAAATAACTTTTTTTCGTGGCCCTGTTTTCTCATTTAAAACAACTAGTAGACTTGATTGCGAGATAGCTCCAGTCGTGGGCAAATTAGCTTGTTAAAAGAACTCACTGGGAACACACAAACAGGAGCTACACCATGATAGCAAGTTGTGATCCGTTTCTCTTCATATCGATAGTTTATTCATATTGTTAGGTCGGCTGATGAAAAAGCGAGACAGAGTTTGAGAGAACATAAACATTTATGTAAATAAAAAGTGACCATATTTTTTTTCTTTGTAAAAAGAAAACAAGAATACATATAAAAATGGTTTTGTCATCATTTGAATGAGATTTAATTTGGACAAACATTTCAGAATAAAACATACCATCTTTAGTAGTTACTAGTGATGAGAGTTTTGCACGACGTTTCGATGTCGCCATAACATCATTTCCAAGTGAAGTAACAAAATAATAGATTCAAATTTCCTTTAATTAAACAAAAATGCGTAGTGTACAGTTACAAATGTGATCTGTGTGATGCCGAGTGATCTGTGCGATGCCGGCGTAGGTTTTCAGCAATTGGAAAGCGACCACGGCATTAATACTATTGGTGACCTTACCAATCTATGAAATGTGTTTGCTCAGGAAGAAGAAATCAAGCCTCAACAGTCAATCGCATTCAATCCGTGCAAAATTATTTGTTTAGACAAATGTACGTGCGTAATCACCTCACACATTTCACCGCATTTAATATTAGACTGTTTGAATTAACTAATGTTTCACTTTACTTGAAAATGATGTCATAGCGGCATCGAAGCGTTGTGCAAAACTCTTATCGCTAATTTTTCTTTTTTAAATGTTCTATCATCTAATATTTGTAATAGAAGCTCCGATGGTTATTGAATAATTGTATAGCTTACCAGGGACTGCTGTTGTATGCGTAGTGGGCAAACTTGTTGAAGAACCAGGTGTTGCTATATAAAAAAAGAACGCCATTAACCCTATTCAGACCGGATTTCAAATTTTTTCCAAAATGACAGAAAAACACTCAGAATCACTGCAAAGTACTCAAAATAAATAAATATGTGCTTTTAACCCGTAAAAATGTAAAAATAATTCCATTTAAGTTGACTTTTTATTAACAAAAACACGCAAAATTACAAGTTTGGGAAAACATGCCTGTCAAAATGCCGTTGCAATGGTGATGTCTAGTTCCTAACACATCATCCAACCCTTCCAAGTTGTTGCCAAATAAATTTTAGGAAAACTCAGAAAGTTTGACAGCGTTTAGTAAAATCTTAAAAAAGTTATAAATGTTCAAAGTCTGAATAGGGTTAATGTTAAATTGAAATAAACGCCTCTCTTTATAAAAGCTTCATTATCTATTTAACGCCTCCCCTAGGACCCCCCGGCCAATCATTTACGGTAGTTACTACTGTGAAATAAATTAACTTTACAACCTTACGATTGAATGGCTGTTTGATTCATTAAAGGGTCCAAAAAGGCCCTTTATGACTCTTCCATCCGTAACAAAATATATAAATCACTTTTATTTGAGTGTCATAGTACTAAGCACTTGTGTGCTAATAAAGGATGCTGTAAAGAAATAAACAAATATCGCATATAGAACAGAACCGTTGAGGGGGGTGAATCTGGGACGACTAAACACACATCCATCTAATGATAGGGAGAAAGATTTGAGCCCGGCACCTCCGAATTATAAGTCCAGCGCCCTAACCGCTTGGTCACGTATTCTCCTACGCTGCCTTTTACGTAACCATTATATTTAATATGATTTGCAATTTATCACCTCCAACGCGTACTTGTTTTAAATCAAGGGAGTTGTAGCAAGCATTTCTATGACTTGTAGACCGGAGGGTGGGGCTACTCTGAGAATTTTCAGGTAGGTGTGCCGCATTTGCTTTGAAACCCTTACCTAAATATAATAAATAAATTATTGCCTGTACTTACGAACAGCTTTGAAGGTAGCATTAAATCCGCTGCTTGCTGTTTTGGAGTCACTGTCGAACTTCACCCACATATATCGCCCCGAGGATCGCAGTGTGGGGGGTTGCTCGTCTCCACAAAGCGTCTTTAACTCTTTCGAACTAGCAGATTGGCCATCTCTCACTTGAACATGGTCACATATGCACAAACCAACACGACACAATACCCCAGTTGAAAAGTGGTGAATGTAAGTTGCACTTGATAGCCTTCAGGAACCTCTATTATCCATGTGCACGTGACACTAACTGGGTAGGTCAAGGGAAACCCTGGACTGGTGAAGCTGCCATTTGCACCACGCAATACGCCATTATTAGGACATTGACTAACATCTAAAAAAAAAATAGACGGAAACTAGTTTGGCAGGTAACAATAACATAATAACTAAATATGAATGCCATATTTATCTTTGCATTGATGACGGTTAAAGATGAATTCCAGTCCGTACTGCGCATTCTCCGCTTGCAATGTTTATGTGAGTCTCACTCGAAGGAATGTTTACTAGCAAAGTTAAAAATTCTATGATAAACTTACACATGTACCTTTTTCTTTATTATTAGAGACAGATATCCTTGCAAAACAATAATAAGGAGTAGGAGAACCTCGAAGCCGTATTTCAAACCGACGTTTCAGCTCATCGGAAATTCTTGAACGAAACGAACCGTACTGGCGGACTTAAACTCTTCATGTATGCTATTACCGAAGTGTAACGTTTTAACGAATTCAAAACAAAAACGAAAAAAATCCTGAGTCTGCGCGGTACGGACTGGAAATCAGCTTTAACTGTAACGCCGAGGACAACGCCTAGTGAAAAATGAATTTAGATTTAACTAGAGAATTTCGAGATTATCCAGATGTATTTAGTGTATCTATAGGTTTAAAAGCTTCCTCAATCTGGAAATGTAAAGAGCACGTTTAACCGTACCTCAAATATAAAAAGCCGTCGTGGTTCATCCTCTCCAAAATACGCCGAATTTGTTCATTTCACGTAGTTGTTGCGTAGAGAGCAGTTAACAACTGAACCAAGATTGAAAACACACGTGTAGAGCTATTAATATGTATATTGAAATTTTGTTTGGTGACATTCTCGTTGCCGTTGCCGTCGTAGTTTGCTTAAGCTCTCTATTGTGATTAAGTTCCTTCGCGCCTTCTCAATACATGTATATCGGTGCACTATGAAAATTATAAATTCAAAAGTGAGGGACCGGATCTACAATTGTCTCTCTTAAATTGCATTAGGCAAAGGTCCGGTGTACAACTAATTAAAATACAGTTGAATCCCGCTAACTTGAACCTTCAAGACCGCCAAAGGAAATCGAAAAAAGGTTCGAGATATCGGGAATTCGAGTTACTGTACCACCTTTACGTATTAGATTGGCTATGCTTATAGTAGGGAACTACCTACCAACAGCAGTGTACTTCACAAAAAAGCCCTTCTCGTTACTGAAGAGATCTGTGTCAAACTCTATCCACATGGATCGCCCAGATGATTGAACTGCAGCGGCATATTCCTTCCCACAATACCTTCCCAGTAGTTCAGAGCTGCCAGTTGTTCCATCCCGCACCTCAAGGTAGTCACAGCTGCAATCTGGCGACGGTCTAAAACAACTTTCCAAGTGAAAAGACTGAAAACTCAGAAGTACTATGTGGCCTTGGGGAACTGTTATAATCCATCTACACGTCTCCCTGTTTGGGTAGTTTGACGGGTAGTTTGGACTGGAAAAACTTCCAGACGAGCCAGTGAGAGTAGTGCCACTTGAGCTACACTGTCCTCTCACTGAGGAGAACAGAGTTAAAGCTAAAAGATAAAAAGGACCGGTTTATACAAACTAGGCAGACGTAGGTTTAAAATTTTGCGTGTCCAATTGCTGGCCTCAATGTTAAGTTATTGATATGTCATTTTTTGTGCAACTTATAATATTGTTGTTGCTTTGATGTAATTCATTAAGTAATTTCAAATAGTTCCTCAAAGCATTTTGTTTCTATTTCCACATGGTACACACTGAATTTCATTTGGCTTCTTTATTAAGACAAAATTTTTTGTAACAAGCAACCCTCCCTCCTCCAAATAATTTCGTCCAAACTTCTTATCCATACCTTTCCCTTACGTCGTGTAATTCTTCGTAGCCACCCCCCCCCCCCCCCCCCGCGCGCCTCCCCGCCCTCTCTCTCCCCACTCCAGTGCCAATGTATCGGTAAATAATGCATGCCAAACTTGAAAACAAAGGTAGATTGATTACAAAATGTTCGAACAAATTAATTTTGTTTAGGCCTTGAGTGAATTTAGAACTTTGCACCACGAGTTGATTTCAAAAATTTATAGTTAGTTGTAAAGTTGATTCCTTAGAAATTCAAGTTGACGACAGTTTCTTTTTGAAACTTTCCATGAATTTTCCGACTACTAAGCACTGTTTCGAAAAATAAAATTAAAAAGATAGGTCACGGTGCTCGCAAAAGAGCTATGGTGCCTGGCCAGTCTTACACAATTTATGCATGTTCTGGTACTAATTACGTGCGTTATTTCATCTGTCCATTCCCAATATTACATTTTGCGGTAGGTGGAAGCGAAGTTTCGGTTGGTCGCAGCGAAGTTTTTTTAAAGGAATATTTTAAAACAAAAACATGTTCGGTAAAGAGTCTCGAGCATGAGGTGCCATGTAATATGTAACTTATGGTAAAAATTGCAAAAATCATTTGCGTCCTCGAGTAAAACAGTTTTGTGTCTGCATTCAGCTTATATCATTTTTCCCTTTACTCGTTTAAGAGCAAACTACAATTTATCTCCCTCGTGGACTTAGCTATATAGAAAATGCCGCTATTTTGTTTACGTGTGTGCGCTAATCACGCGTTAAATTCTGCGCAGTTAGCATGCGCAATGTAATACTTAGGCCTCCAGTAACTGTTAACATAAACCAAAATCTCTACAACAGGCAAACCTAAAGCTTATAGGCTGTATAGAAATGCTCTTACCAAAAGTAAGATAAACAATCTAAGGTGAACAGGTGACTCGAATGTATAGAATAAACTCTGTCATAGAAAGTTCAGTCATGCAATCAACCGTGAGAGCTTGTTTTACCGCTTCTGTCGACGTCATAAGCCATTTGCCATCGGGCAATCAATGGAACAGTCTGTCATTATGGAAGCATGTTTTACCTATGAAATTTTTGAGTTCAACTGAATGGCAGATACTGTACTTCTATCAAATTTTCAATCATTTAATCTTCGGCTCGAAACCGCTGATTTCATTAAAAGTGAAAAACATTTCTACGCTAACGCAAATATTCTTAAGTTATGTCCTGTTGTTGACTTAGCATCGATAAGCAGTTAATTTTAGGAAGAACACTGGACTTAATATCTCTGTTGGCTAAATTATAGAAGTTTACTTATTGTCGCCTAGACTGCACGCAGGCTAGTCGCTGTAGTCGGTTAACTGTGGAACTATCTTAGTATGCAAATATTTATGCCGCGTAAATTATACTTCTGAACAACCCAATAATTCTAGAACGATCTACGATCTAGAAGAACTTGAAATGTGGACGATATAAGAAAACGATTACATTGAAATAAATACGACTTAACGATGAACAGAGGAAACCGTCTAAGGATCCAACACAATACATGCAGTGTATATCGGTTGATGTCTAAAAAAAAAACAAATTAGACGGCAGCTGTAGCTGGAGATCATTTTCTGCACAGAAACAGATAAGCCTGGTTTTCACTAGCGACGCAAGCACAAGCACAAGCGCAAGCGCAAGCACAAGCGCAAGAATAACAGCTCTTATTTCACCGTGAAAACGGCTTCGACTCAAGCAAAAGCACACGCGCAAGCGCATTGCAGTTTTATGCTTGCCAAGGATCAAAATTTGTCCTTTTTGCGTGATTGCGCTTATGCTTGCGCTTGTGCTTGCGTCGCTAGTGAAAACCAGGCTTTATGCCTTATGCAAAAGACACATAATCTGAATATTTTGTGGTTCTAAAACTGTATTCTGCTTGCTTGTTTTTTTTTTAGATTTTTTTTTACAGCTTCGCATTAATGCTGTCTTGAATCAACAAATGCTCTGTAAGAAGTTAATTCCAATCGAATATCACTAAATTATCGAACAAAAAGTGAGGCGTCGCGATATAGAACAATCCGAAAAAGCCGGGAGCTCAAAGTACGGACGACATGATGATATCGTGGAATACTGAAACTTAAAAAAATATTTGTAGAAGAAAGCGACATGCAGTTCAAATTAACGGTTACTATCTCATAAAAAGAAAAAAAAGAAACCTTCCAGAGGTCCAACAAGTGAAAAAAAAATCCTGCACGAACTTTTATAAGTTGATACAGTAGTGCAGTTGTGCAGCTTACATGCTTATCACTGAGCAAGCATAACAAATGTGGAATGAAAAAAAGAACTTTTTGAGAGCTCATTCCTCGACTGAGAATAAATTCTTATTGCTTTCAGTGTCCTCGAATACAAACAGAAACCCCAAGTGAAAGTATTAAAATAACTCGATATATTGATCGGATTTCAATTAGTTGTTTAGTGGCAGAATTTAACAGTAATACAACAACGAAAATCTATCCAAAGACCTTTGAACGACGTGTGTGACTGCAGTTTAGAAATATCCTACCACCTAGAAATTTTATGTTAATAGGTAACGGTAACAAAGAAATACTCTTACCAAAAGCGAGATAAACAACTGGTGAATAGCCCATCCTATCTGTTTCTGCGATAACAGGTGACTGATCTACACTGTCTAAGAAGATCAACCATCTGAGACAGGAGGTTCAAATCATGCGCATAAATAAAAGCTTGCAAGCACAGTAGACTCTATTGATTTCAATAGCCTTTTGTGTTAGCCAGCAACGTTTTATATTTGAATGGAATCAGTGATTGATACAATTTGTTTTTGTCTAAGTCTGTATTATTATTTGAGAAAGCGTTGTTTATTGTCAAATAAGGTTGGGTTCGTCTGAAACATACTACGGCCATGTCTGTTAAGTCTTCAAGCGCTTCAAGCGAACAATCCAGCCGAAACCCGAAAGATTTTATTAATGTTATATTTGGCTCTGTATTTTTTGTGCTATTTCAAAGTGTTTTGTGGAGGAAAAGGACCATAAAGATGGTTTTAACCGTTAGTTAGTTCCGTTATTAATATTGTTCACAAAAGAGAGGTCAGTAACACGCTGATCGAACTATGCTTGCCCTGAAGCTACAAAAAACAACAGTCAGGTCCAGACATAATTTAAGAAGATCTTTTGCTTTAATCTAAGTCAGTAAACATTATGAAAAACTAACAAGCAAACAAACGAACGAACGAATAAAGCTTTACTGATGATCAAGGGAGCTTAACGAGCAGTATAGGGGAATTTTAAAAGGCATTTTACTCGTTTTATATCTTTCTTTAATGAAACAATAAATATACCGGCCCCCTGGTGTCATTATGACGCTGAATTCCTTCAAACGCAAAACAGACATCTAGAATTTTCTCTGTGGAATATCATTTATGTGTTAGGTAAATTGATGTGCGTCTTTGTCCTTTGATGTGCGCCTATAAATCTTATGATGCAAAACCTAACATTCAGGATATTACGGAAAAGAATGGCAATACTGTATAATTTTAGTGCAATTCCCACAAGTAATCCATAAACACTATCTACTGATTATGAATTTGGAACTTTCGAAGTTGTTCTGTGTAACAAAGGGTTTAAGTTAGCTATTGTTTTCTAAGCAATATTCAATTAATTTACTGCTGAAACCGGGTCAGTTCTGTCAAGTTAAGTATGTAAATAGAAGGTCGATAGTCGTACGTTGGAGACCAATTTATTCACTAAAGCAATCAAGACAATAAGATTTCTAGCTCTTGCGAAGACCGAGGTAAACAACTGGGGGCAGCCCTTTTTTCGCTCCCATCCTGTCTACATGTGTCTAAAAATAAGTAAATAAAAAATCTTATACAGGAAGTTCAAATTATGTGCACAGTGGAGCTTGTAACCGCAGTAGTCTGTTGATGCAATAGTCTTTTGTAAAGCTACCATTCGTTGACACAGTCTACTTGCTTTGTATTATTGTTTGATAGGTTACACAAAACAACGGATATTGAATTTACTTGTTACTGCTAAAGCCGGGTCAGGTATATTATGTTCCTATTAAAAGAAAGGTCAATAACATGCCGAAAACCAATATCTGCACTGTAGCTAAAGCCCGCTTTGTCTAAAGCACTAAATATTTCACACACATTATATATATATCATACATTTCAGCATGAATGTAGCATCTTTACTTCCTGCTTGCGCTTAGATATACAAGTCATTCCTCAAAGAACAATTGGACATTTTTATTGTGGCATAGAAGCTCGATTACCAGGCTTGTTCAGGAATTATCCAAAAAACTACAATTACAATAGAATCCCGATTTCTCCAGCCATCGTAGTGCGCTATTTTGTGTAAATTTCATCCGCCATTGTTTTAAAATATTTATCAATATGGTCTTTTTGACAAAACAAAACAAAATTTCCTAATTTTCGGTCCTGTCGCGGGATTCTTCATATTATCAGACAGACAGAATCTCTTAATACGCCGACATAGTTTACTTTATATCAGAAAATACCTGGGATACCTACGATGTTTAATTACTGCACATTTGTTTTTGCTGATTGCGAAGAAATTTAACCAAAGCAACTTAGGCATTTAAAACATTCTAACATGGCCAATGGGTTACAATCACTGCCGCCTTCACAACAGTTACCATCGCAACAGTTGTTAACGGTGCAAGATATATTGTCACAACAGATACAACAAAAAATTGTATCACCACAATTAAAACCATGGCAGTTACAGCCGCGGAGGCCGTCCCTACAGCCATGAAGGCAGTCCCGACTGCAGTTGCGAAGACAATCCCAACAGTCGCCAACGCAGTTTTTGCACATCTGAATTTGTTGATCACAGCATTCAGGGCACATAACAAAGGCGGCATGACTTGTCTCAAAAATCTTTTTACGAAAACAACAGCAAAGACAGATCAGGAGCAAGAGGAAAACTCCACCTCCAATACTGATTCCAACTATCACACCAATACTGCAGAGAGACAAAGTGGAGATTTTCAAGTCAAATATCATTGCATATAATTAAACAGATAAATATCGTGCAAATTGTAAGTTAATTGTTGTTTATATGCTTATTGATATTATCACTTTTCTTACTGTTCTCTTGAAATTAACTTTCAAAGAAGATAAGTAGATATATAAACGTTTCTAAAAGTTGCTGATTTCTACCCAGTCAGATTTCTACCCAGACTGTCATCAAGAAATAAATCCAAGCTTTGACACATATTGAGTTTTACAACAGACATACGCTTTACAAAAAGTTTAAGTTAAGATAGAAAATATAGAAAATATGTTATTTACCTTTCGGGGGTACAACAAGATGGCTTTCCATCAACAAAGCAGCACTCTGTTTTAATTGACTCGTCGGATGATCTTGGGCAGTAATCTCTTGTGGTATTTGTCTCATCGCTACAACGGTTCCCACCTCTTGGGCAACACGATGGACCATTGTCATAACAACATATGGGAAACAAAATGTCACTGCAGTTGGGCGGATGCTTGGGATTTGAGCAAAGGCCTATGACGATTTGAATAAACAAAAAATGTTTGGTGTCAGTCTTCAACTGCTAGATCTATACATCGCCAAGCAACCTCGAGCTCTAATAATTTTATTTTCATTATAACATTTTATCACGATTACACTGAAGGGCAAACAGCAAGAGCAAACGTATCCCTTTGAACGGAGTCATGAACCAAGAAGAACATGATAAAATATTTAGGTTGTAACGTTGATTCGTTTTAATCATTCGAATACCTTTAGTCTTTATTTGCGGAACTTTTCGGGAACGAGTTACTTCAGAACATGCGACTACGAAAGGGCGACCTAGCTTATTCTCGATAGACTGCCCTTGGAGCGCGCGTAAGTAAAATTGCCGAAATCACAAATCAAATCTAAAAATAAACCACTACATAGAACGTTTTGGTGAAAACATCGCGCTGGGTTATGCTAAAAAAGTAGTCGGCTTGGCTGCTTTGAGTTTCTATCTACTTTTAATAGCCGAAAGAAACCTTGAGCTTGCCATCTTATCTTTAAGTATAGCCTACCTGAGTCAACTGCAGTCGTGGGCGAACTTGTTACAACAACCGGAAGAGCTGCGAATTAAACAGTGTTTTTTTCAAAATTTATTTTTTGAAAACTGAAAAATGACAATTAAGTGCCAGCGCCCTAAACATTCCTTAAATGTCGATGAAACTGTAGTTTTCGTTTACAAATAACAGAGAATTAACAACGAGGATGGCCTATCTAAAGCGAGCTTGTACGTTTACGACGACCGAATTTCTGCATGTTGTGTTATACAGAAAGCAAATGTTTAAAATTCCTATTCGCAAATAAAATCTCGACAAAGACTTTGAAGTTTAAATCTATAATTACGAACCTAAACGAACTTATTGTGCATAAATTATTATTTTATATAAATAGATTAGATCAAACCAAACTGCCTTTCCACCCGCTCTGCGTTTTTCTTTTGTTTTGTTTTGTTTGCGCATTTAAAACTCAAGCACCCTTGGTAAATTAGAATCAGTTGATACGCTTAGACGATCTTAATATACGCGGAATTGTTTGACTTACCAATTGCAAGATAAACCATAATAGAAGCTTGAGACCATCCCGTCTTTTGTGTTCTCATTGTAGTCAATTAGCTTCAGGTGAAAATTTAAAAATGGAAACCCAAACGTATAAAATATAAGCACTCTTGTCTTCGACGTCAACGAATGGATAGCTTGGAAACTGTGTGGTCGATAACTTAGCAACCTTGGTAAATCGGTTGTTGCGAGACACATACCGGTAGTGGGATATGCCATTTTAGTGTTGCCTTGAACATCAGTTCCATAACCTTTGTATGGCGAAAAGGTTTAATTTGCAAGACTTTTGAAAGGATGTGCACCAGGAGTCTATCTTCTACAGGCCGCATCTTAAACACGCTTGAACGGAATAAGAATGAAGCATGCATGTCGACATGATTGTTTTAGCCCTGCTGGTAAACTCTGAGGCCTTAGCCATCCCATATTTCATTTCATAAGCTAAAGATCCATGAAATCAAGTGATTTTAATTTAATGTAATATTAAAAGTGCAGTTTTTCATTTCCAATATTATCTCTCGTTAATACCTTGGGTCGCGTGACATGTCGCATGACACTTTTGTTATCTTAAAATAAATAAATGTGTTCTGTGCAGCGTTATTTACAGTTACATGGAAAACTTAAAAAAAAAACTTTGAATAAACCTAGACGTTTTGGCAGTGATGGCTTCATCAGTAATAAATTTTTGTTCAAAGTTTCAAAGCGTTGAGTTTTATTACAGTTTTCCATGCGATTGTTATGTTGCGAGGCGATATAATTTATACCAATCAATATCAATCACCGATTGATATTGGCAATCGATGACAATCGAACTTACAGAAAATAATATTGGTATCGAAAACCGAACGATTGAACGATTGCGTTCGGTAATCGAACAAAATCGAACATATATTTTGTTGTGAGTTTGATAATCGAACCAATGGAACAAAATCGAACTCAATCGAACTCAATCCGATTCAATTTTATCGGAATCCACGCCTTGAAAGTGAATCACGCAGGAGTAATCAAAATTAACCATTACCGAATGGAATAAATGGGAAAAACGTACAAATCGTATCAAACTGAATGTCATTGTTCGGTTATACATATTTTGCAGTGGAGAAAAAGAAGAGCATAGCCCGCTCAAGATGTCCTTACTGGCCTTTAGTGTTTAATAGTCACTTTGAACGCTCTTCCATTGGAACCGAACTTCGTTCTTAAAAGTGCAAAACTCTGCTCCCACATCAACACTAAAACGACATTCTTGATATCCTTTTACGTCTTTTACTGCAGATTGGATATTGCTTTGCGTTCTTGAGGCTTTCGACATTTATTTTCTGGTTCATTGAAAGTCTTGAAAGCTAGCAGTAATAAGCAGTAATTCAACCTTTAGTTGAAATTTTCCCCGACAACGTGGTTAACATGCAAATGCAAAGAGTTCGGTAATCGAGCGTTCGATTAAGTACGATTGTCGACCGATCGGTAATCGAACAATCGATTTTGTTCGATTGCCAAAATTTTAAACAGTTCGATTACGTTCGATTACCGAACCCAATCGAACGCAATCGCTTGATTGGGTTCGATTACTGAACGTTCGATTAAATAGGACGGGCGTCGTTGTGTTAGATTCTTTGGGCAACATACTTAGTCGCTAAATGCTTCAGAAATTGGGATAAGCTCCGGCAAGATCCTTGGTGCGGTGCAAACATTTCCGAGAAACGCGAGGAAAAGTTTGGCGGAGAACACAAAACGAGTCTAATGAGGCTTGATCCGTTTTGGTCGCAAAAATTTAAGCAAAGTATAATTATGCAATGCAAAACATAAAATTGACACCGCCTCTGACACAGTGATTTAAAAAGCGTGATAATATAAAACGTAGTCAAAATTCGAACAAAAACAATTTATTTATTCACAATGACTTCTTGCTTGTTGTAAATTCTTTGATTAAAGAATACGTAATTTAATGAAAAAGCGAAAATAATGTGGAGAAAGTCACAAATATAAAATCAACGTCAAATATAAAATCATTGCTGAGGGTACTGTCAGCCGTGTTTTAGCCACGCTTAACAGCAGTCACCACCCCCGTCACAATCACAACCGCCACAAAAGCCATCGCAACAGTCGCCATCGCAACAGTCACCATCGCAACAATTACAATCACGACAACTACCCTTACAAGAACTACCCTTGCAACTGTTACCACCACAAAATGAACAGCGGCAGTCCCGACAGCCACTGGGGCAGTCTTGGCAATTCGGGATTGTTTGGTCGCAGCATTCATAACACATAACAAAAGGAAGACAACACCACTCTAAATTTTTTGGACCAAAACAACAGCACAGGCAGATTACAAGCACAAGTAAAATTACAGCTATTAGGATTCCAACAGTCGCACCAATACTGGAGAAGAAAAAAGAGAGAGAAAATAAGTCATTAATATTTGATAAAAATAGCAATTATTCGAAAAAGAGTACATTTTAAACAATTTTTGGTCTAAAGTTGCCTTTTATAGTGGTCTTGCTTTTCCATGTCTGTTTTTTTTCTTACTATTACTCTTTTTCTCTCTCTGGTGGAATAAAATTAAAATAAAGACTAAAATTATAATAATTATAGGTCACTTCTTCTCAAAACATGCAGATTTCGGCTCTCTTAAAAAGACGGCCATCAAGAGCCTAATCCAAAGATGAAACTAACAATCACACACTTGTCTTGTAAACTGGAGCTTCATACGCCGGGTAAAATAGACCCTTATAACGTTGTAAGTTAATAATATAAATATTTGATCAATAAAAAAGAAGGCTTACCATCCAGAATTGCTAATATCCCATCCAAACCACCCATGACAATACGACCTTTAAGAAAAAAGAAGAGTTTGGAAAAATTTAAATTAGCTTAAAGTGTAGACAATGAAGTAAAAACAGATGGTCCTGCCAAATTTAGATTCAGAATAAATGAGAAGTAAAGCATTTACCCTTGATTACAACAAGATGGTTTTCCATCAACAAAGCAGCACGCTGTTTTGCTTGGCTCGTCGGATGATCTTGGGCAGTAATCTCTCGTGATCTCTGTTTCATCACTGCATCGGTTCCCACCTCTTTGGCAGCACGATGGGCCATTGTTATAACAACATACGGGATTTAAAGTGTTACTGCAGCTGGGAGGATGCTTGGGATTTGAGCAAAGGCCTAGGACGATAAGAAGAAAGAAAAATGTTTGATGTTTGTAGCTGCTATCATTGGAAGGAGATGCTTCCGCAGTTACACTTACTTATGGGATTTCATTTATGCATCGATAAATATTTGCAAAGGTTAAAGCACATCTATCGGTGTGATTGTCGCCTCCCAAAATCACCAACGAGGTCGGACGTTTTTTCAAAGAACCGGAGAGGCAAGAAGCGACTATTTTCTATTTCTTTTATAAAATCAAGCGAAAATACTATGATACATTATGATACATCATGACGCTGTTTACAAAGCCTCATGCAAAAGGCTGCACAACCAATTAGGGCGCTCGTGATCACGTGCTGTGATCAAGTTACAATCATGAATTACAGTGAAAATACCTTACCTGGGGCAGCTGCACTCGTTGACAAACTTGTCGGTATTGCTGAAAAATAAAAGAAGCTCCACTATTCAGTGAACTTCCAGTGTGAAACAAATTACATCCCTACGACCTTACGTAGATCGATCGTTTGATCGATCGATCTTTGCGAGTTCGTTAGATTGGCTTAAATAATCGTATATATAAAATTGCGAGTTTTGAAATGCAATGCCTTAGAATTTCAAAATCGCAATAGGCTGAGCCTCGTTGACTATTTACTCATAGAAAACTCGGGCTCGTAGTGTAATTGTCAATTATATATAATAGTTTAGGCTTTTGTCCGTTTTGCATTTTTTAGCTTTACAATAATTTAACATCTAAAATACAATAAAAAGACAAGTGTAAGAAGTAAGTAGTAGTGTACTAGTAAGTAGCAGGCCAGCAGTACGCCTTTATTTGATAAAGTAGCTTGTGGGTTGATTATTAAAGGGAGTTTTAATTAGCAAGTCCATGTCCTCTAGGATCTCTAGCAACAAACACGGGTTGTTTTAGGAGCTCGTGGAGGTAAGCGAAAAAGAAAATACAAGTAATACAAAGAAAAGGATGGGTGCATACCAACAGCGATGAAATTCGCAAGAAATCCTTTCTCGTTTCCTGTTAGATCTGTGTCAAACTCCATCCACATAAATCGCCCAGATGAATGAACTGGAGAGGGCTGATCGTTCCCACAATATCTTCCCAGTTGTTTAGAACTACCATCTCTTCCATCCCTGACCTCCACGTGGTCGCAGCTACAAACTGGTGACGGAACAGCACAAGTTTCCAGTTGGAAAACCTCAAAACTCAGACGAACTAAGTAGCCTTGTGGAACTGTTATAATCCATCTGCACGTTTGTCGATTTGGATAGTTGGACGGGTAACTTGGACTAGAGACATTTCCAGACGTGCCAGTGAGGGTTATGCCACTTTGACTGCACTGTCCCTTCACTGAGGACAAGAGGCTTATTGCTGAAATTAAAAATCGCACATCGAATTTTCCTAGTGTACTTCTTTGAGTAGATCAAAATAAACGATAAAAACTAAAGGCTTGTAAGAGTAGCGAATGGGCAAGGTTTGTAAACAAAATAATTATTTTAGCGATTATTTTGCTGTGGCCATCAGATTAGATCTTAGTAAATAATAAAGATGTTAAATTTTAAGTTCATATTAGATCTTTTTCTTTTTTGCTCGGATTAATTAGATCTTTTTCTCGTTGTTTTAAAATAAGTGTTAGAACATTTTTTTATCCCATGTTCAGTTTAAGTTAACGAGCATATGGAAACATAGTATTTATCTTCTAGGTTTGGTAAATTTGTTTTTTGTTTTTTTTTTTTTTTTGGCAAAGTATGTAACTATTTTGACAAAGCGTTTTATGTCGTATGAGTGGAAATCTGTGTGATAGTTGTTTTTTTAGTTTTTGTAAATAATAAACAAAGAAGCTTTATCTAACTTTGTAAGAAATCCTCTGTTGCGGTCCGAAACAGCTTATTTGACTGCGTCCAACGCCAGAATAAACCCTCGGACATTCGCCACTTGTCACGAAATTCTGGCTTTTATTTTACTTTTACTTTAAATTTATTTTTCAATAAAAGAATTTCAAACGTCAAGTCCTGCAATGGCCTTTTTGTAAAACTGTAAAACTTCGACAAGGGTTTACGGATCAAATGCAAAATTACGACGCTAGGCGAACGTTTTGTACACAAATTCCAGTGTTCTAAACTAAACTCGTTACAAACTTAAGGTTTGCGAGCAGCCGCATATTATTTAAGATTCGTAGTGGTGATGAGAAAAGGTTGTACACGGGGTGTAATAAACGAGAATAGTTTGACCTACCAGTAGCAAAGTAAAGCATCGCAGAAAGCTGAGACCATCTCGTCTTTTGTGTTTTCATTGTATACACCTCATATTTGAATATAAGAAATGAAATTAAAGTATAAAAGTATGAAGGCCAACGCATGAATGAAGCCAAAGTACTTTTTTCCGCATCCGCAAGAAATAGAATGTTGACGTCAACGTTTTGATATCCGCTTAAGCCTGTTCCTAACGACGACATGACATAACGGCAAGGTGACGCGACGCAGAAAAACCCTTACGTTAAATGTTAGCATAACGGCATTGGCAAAAAATGTGTCGTTATGTCCATGTTGTTATGTCATTATGTCTCTAGTAATTTAAATGAAATTTAGCTATCTTTATTATTAGTTACGGGTTGTAGATAAGAGTAGAAGATAAAAATTAAGTAACAATTGTTACTAATTAAAAATTGAAAGGATTAAATGCTACCTCGACCAAGCTAAGAGTCAGTCACAGCAAAGGCATAACGTTGAAGGGATTGTGGTTACGAACAAAGACGCTTTAAATATTGTCTTTAAAATTTCTATAAATAACATTGCTTGCTAATGTGCTACTTAACCTTTGTATATTGCACGTTTTCTGATCAAATGTTCATGATCTATTGAGTCAAACATATATCTTTTGTTTGAGAGATAAGAAATTGTTGTTTTAGATATTGGCTTTTTTAATTTATCTCAAAACCGTTACGCCCTTTTAATACTACAAGGGCTATATTGAAGCGTTTTGCTCTGAAGGCTCTTAAGGCTCTTAACGACGTGCTGAAGACCAATATCCACGGAAGCCACACAATCAGCCACTAAGGTCCGGTTACGCCACATTGAGGAAAATTAGTCATAATTAAATATAACTGTTGGCGTTCATATAATATACTAGCCACACTGACGTATTTTGTATTGTGTCGCGTTATTGTTCGATTATTGTGAACCTTGCGGTTATACCGTTTCATTTGAAGCAGAACGACTCCAACAATACAGAACAGACTTCAGACAAGGTTCAGTTGGAAGAAGCCTCAATTCACCATTTTGACTATTTGGTCCACAAGTCCAATTCGTTAACTGGGCTATGATTTTTGGACCTAATCATTTCTCACGAAGCTAACCCATTCATAACTTTAAAACCGTTTATAAATGCCCTCAGGTTAAGAATTTTTTGTTCACTTTCTATCGGTACTTTCTCTCTCGGAATTCAATAAAATATTTCAATTTTCTTCTATTTTATAACGGAGGAATATGAAGGCCCTGCTCAAGGTCAATATATCATTCGCGACGTGCGTTAAAAGCGTTTGCAATAATACGCTCAGTAAAAATCCATGGCAACACAAGGTTCTATTCAGGTAATCCTTACATAGCATTTTTCACTTCCACTATCATCGCCAGTTTCATTGTTAACAACAACAACAACAATCTTTTTATTTGTGCCCAGAAAAGTTACAATAAATAAATACAAGCAAGAGGAAAAATTTACAATAAAAAAAAAGAGCACAGCCAATTATTTGTTTAAATTATAGTTAATTATTGTCTTCATTCTTGGTGCTAACCAAAAGAAAAGCAAGTCCTGGAGCGAGAATGGAAGAAGGGGAGTGAGATTCGCAGATTACGAAAAGAGATAAAGTGGAATGAGCCATGTTTGAATAATAGGTCCTTTAATAGTTATAGTTTTCTTTGACAACTGTACTTACTGAACCGTATGTTACTTATTGATCATGAACGTATTCCTGACATCTCTGTTTTGTAAAAACTGTAATTGAACGGCAATGATTACTATAGATAATTATTCGTAAGTTTGGAAACCTGGTTATTAGAAAGGGACAAATGATAATCTAGGGTTAAGAGTTTATACAGGTTTAAATATTTTTTATATGACGGAGTTTTACATACCTAGTATAACGTTGTGTAGAATTTGAGACTACTCAAAGTTAAAATAAAAAAGGCTGGATTCGCGATAAATTAGTTTAATCGTGCTTTGAATAACCAGATATTTTAGTTAATGTCGTTATTCGGTTAGGAAATATTGTACTTAATATAAATATAGGATTTTTACGTTAATTAAAACATTCTTATTATTTCTTTATTTGATTCACGTCTGGAACTTATTTCTATCAAAAGATTGAAGCCTGGGCCAGGCGCTATGCTTCTTATGTAGGTGAAGGTAACGTGCAAACACAGTGAACACTGTGTTTAGGTGATTATTTTAAAATTCCTTTTGATATTGGCGTTTACATTGGTTACGTTTTCGTGCCTGTCGTCCTAAGCTACAAAACTGTTACTACGAAAAAGGTGTATATTAGTTTCTAGTAAGAAAGAGATACGAAGAAGTATCAAATTTTAAATCGCCGAGAAAAAAGGCCCAAAACTGCTTTAGCCGACACGTTACTTATTATGAAAAAGCCGCGCCTCCTAATATCTATTTTTCAGATAGACATTTTCAATGAAAACTCTGCAGCTATTGAAAACACTGGCTGGCAAACATGTTTTTCCATATTTATATGTTTTGTAATATGTAACATCTCTTCTCATTAAGAGATCCACTAGGTTCTCTCTCCCTCTCGTGTTTTGGTTGTATATATAACAAAAGCTCTACAATTCTAGGTCGCAACTAGCTAGTATGATATGAATATATTCATACATGTAATTAATTTTATCATACTTTATAGAGTTTTTTATCAGTTTCTATGTAAAGTGATTGGACTTTACAGGCAACTTTAAGTTTACTGCTGATGTCGGGCCTACAGTTATGTGTTTGCGATTTTCCACTTGGAGAATTTGTTTGGCGCGTTGTTGTGGAGTTGTTTCGCTTCCTGTCTTCTTCGTACATGTTTGGCAGTTCATACCCTCAAGCTGATACCTCTTCCTGGGCGTCCACCGGCTTCTTTCGTTCTTGAGTAGCTTTCCGCCTGCGATGTTTACGCACCAGGTAAATTGTCACCACAACTACGATAATGATGATGATAATAACAACTACTCCAATCACGATGACGACGGAGGGAATGCCCTTCTCATCTGCAGGAGCTGTCCTGAACTGTTCTGTAAAGATATGCGGGTAATATGTTAGATGTATCAGTCATTCAATGGCAGCACTAGCTTTTCAGTTATTTTATAAACTAAGCTTGAATGATTCTGCTTCTGGATTCAAATGCTCCACATTCCATTTATGCGTTGAAATATTTCCCCGAGTAGCTTGTGTTACTGACTGATTAATATCTTTTTTGAGAGAGTTGTTTTTACGCGTACATGTGACAACAAGGATAACTAATCAGAATACTGTACCTCTGGCACATGAGGGTAACGTTCCATTCAGTAACCCGTTAGGCAGGCAGCTTATTACACTGGAACCAATCAGAGTGTATCCCTCATTACATTTAACGACGACGTGGCCTTCATTTTCAACGATCACTTTAGCATTCTTTATACTTGCTTGAGAGCAGTTTCCTAAATATGGAAAAATATATAATATATTAATGTATCTGACTACAATTTTACGGTACGTGATGTTAACCAGCATGTGCGGTCAGTACAGCTGCGAATAAACTCAATCGATTAAATGGTTTCCTACGTTCGATACTTGGGAGAAATCCTTGAATTCAGAGTCTACAATTAATAACTTCAACCTGTGGGAGGTCAAAGGACAAGCACCTGTGAAACAACAGATCATGAGCAAGAAATGGACGTGAATAGGCCATACACTTAGAAAACCAATGAACTGCATTGTCTGGCAAGCTCTCTGGTGAAACCCACAGGGAAGCAGACGGAGAGGGAGACCACGTAACATCTGGAGGAGGGATACATAAAACACTATACAGTTGAGGAACTACAGCTGGACGCAAATGGAACGCCTGGCCAGCGAAAGGGGGGATTGGAGGAGTTTTGTCAGTGGCCTATGCTCCGAAATGAGGTAGAAAGTCATTAGATCACATCAAGCTAATTATTCTTTTTTAACTTGAAGAGAGGTATAAGTTCATGAACGACACAATGAGAGGGAAGGATAACTAGGCACTAGGCCACCTTATCTCCCATTATGTGACATTGAATAGTATCATGTGTTTCATTTTAATAGACTTACTTATTTGACAAAATGGAACTTTTCCACTCCACAGACCATCTTGACCACAGACGATTTCCTCTTTCCCGATGAGCGTGAACGGCGGGTTACACTTGAATTTGTATCGGTCGCCGAGCATACTTCCTTGACCATGAACGTCGCCGTTGGGAAACGAAATCATCAGCGGCCGGCAGGGCAACGAGACTGATGTGCACGAAAAAAAAAATAAGACAAAAAAAAATAAAAAATAAAAAACGAATACAGGGTTAACCATTTCATATTTCCACATCGAGGAAGAATAATGGATAAAAAGACTAGTAAGAAAGCCATTATTCAGATAAAATAAAAAGGAAGGCGAAGCTTAGCCATAATTCAGTGACGCGTTAGTCTTCAACGTCTACAATGAAGCTTCTTATATAGTCAATTTTATGTCAAGTACAATTTTTGCTCAAAAACCATCTTACAGGATTTAGCAAAGCGTCATCTACATGTAATAAAACTCCATTTCTTCCAAATATTAAAAAAGTCAAGTTTCGAGCATTCTTTTAAAACAAAAGGATTCCCTATCGTTGTTATAGCACCACTACTGATTGGAAACCATGATGTAGTGTGGCAATAAATCAAAAGATGTCTTCTAATCGAATGTTTATTCTTCAAGGGTATTATTTCAAAGTTAAAAAGCTGCAAACCTCCTTAGTTTGTAACTTGTTTGTATAATATATTGACTAACAAACAATTTCACATACCCCGATAGCAGATAGGTTTTGATCCATCCCAGAACCCTCCGCGGCAAGAAATTCTTTCCTTACCAGCCATAGCGTAACCATGGTTACATTTGAAATAGTGCGTTACAAGGTCACCCGTGACGTTTGTTTGTACGGATCCTCCCACAAGGCTTAAAACTACGCTGCATCCTAGGAAAAAATAATAAGAAGAAAACTATCGTGTAAACAGCATGGAAAGAAACGATGTAGCGTTAGGAATATCAATATGGTGAAGTCAACTTTATAAGAAGAAGTGGCAGTCAATTTCTTCATTTTTCCACAGCCTGCCTTACATATTGTTAGAAAAGAACTCAGTTTCGAGTCTAGAGGATAATCCGACAGCTTTAAACCTCGGCTTTCAACAGATTGTAGCGAGTAGGAGCTAGTCAAGACTACTTACTGCCCCTGAATAGGATCAGCTAGCACAAGGCAGATTATACATAGTACATTCTTAGCTTACTCCGAAACTCGCCACTAAGTATTCGGAAGGAGCACTGTTAGTATCTTGCCTTAGAAACAACATGAGGTCTTTGGTAACAGGGCAAAGATCGCCGGATTTGCTCTCCCTATGCTTGTTATAGTATAAAAACAATTTTCTTGCCACACCTTCATCGTGGAGGTTTCTTTTGATGCCTAATAACCATTCCTGGAAATCCTTGGTAGCTTTGCCAACATCTAATCTTCCTGTAACCGCGATGTCGAATATGCACTGAAATGAGTGCTCGCACGTCATAAGGGCTCTCTTTCTTGCTTCCTTGTCCATCTTGGCAATGATAGGATCATAGCCCTCCATGAACGTTGGAAGATAAGAAGTGTCGAAATAGTCCCTGTGATTTTCTCCTGGACTGTAGGTGAACAGGGAATCGCTTTCGTCTGTGGCCCCTGCATTATGAATTAACGTTAGCAAAAAAAATAAAGTGCAGTCCTTGATTTTGTCATAGTTTTTATTTTATTTAGTTTTAGCTGTTTTTGTTGTTGTTGTTGTTGTTGTTATTTTTGTCTTGATTTGTTTTCATTGTCAAAAAGAGTTGAGACATTCTTGGTTATAAGAATGTTACGATATACATTTTCGCATTATCTTGTGTGACCCACTGACTCCCCCTGATCAAAGTTGTTTAAATTTAAATTTAAGGATTAGATTCAAATCTTTTATAAACATCTTTGAAATGGGGAGGTGATTCAGAATATTTTTTTTTCCAACGAAGGCATGTTTTTTGAAGGAAAATGCAATTTCTGGGAGAGTGTCCCAACAATTTCGAAACTGGTTGTAGGTTGTTATAAGGTGAGGTCTGCACTCGACACTGTTCAAATAAGTAAGAACTTACACCGTTGACCAAAGCTATGATGTATTTCCGACATGGTAGATGCTGTGCTGAGAAATACGTTGTTCGGTAGTAGATACTCCTTGTCACTGTTATCATCCCAATAGCCAAGAAGTCCGCTTGTTGTTCCTTTAAAAATATGAGACATATAAAGTAGGAGAAGCAAATATAAACTAGATAATATAATACTTCTTTGGCATTAATTCGTAATCAGGCCCACCCATCCTCTTCCCCAGGGCCACGCGTATTTTTTAAAATGACATGACGTAGTGGCCCTGGTAACGGTAAAAAATACGATTTTTTTGATTGGCTGATAAAAACTGCATGCGTAATTAGGTAAAAATTTGAAACGCTTCTACGCAATTTTCGTTATACTTCCGGTCATCGAAACAATTGAAGATGTAGCGGGCAAGTTTTAAAATGTTACCGGAAAAAGACCGAATAACACTGGGAGTTTGTTGGAATAACGTATTCACGAAGCAGACCTTTGTTTATGAACAAATGACAAGTACATCTTTAGTAACTAAAAGGTGTAACTCGGTTGTACTTTTTATTGCATTAAAAATATTGCAAACATTTGCACTATCAACTTAGCTTATACAAGATATACACACTAAATGGAGTTCATGAATACATGAAGACTTTGAAATTCAATGTGATATTTCTTACCGCCGCTTAATAGAATGATACTTCATCGCTCAGACGCTTTTTTAGATCTGAATTTTCTACAATACCTCCGCATGGCCATAAATAAATTTCACAGTATCATCAACCGTCGGAATGTTATCAGCTGATGATATCCTCGACTCCGTGTTTAAACACTATGACTCCAATTGCTCTGGATTCTAACTTTTCTATCTGCCGTCTTCCTGTTCCTGTTCCATTCCTTGTTTCTTGATGTCCTCCGACAATTGTAGCAAGGATTGCTGTACAGCTCTTTCGAACGCCAAACTCAAATGTCGTACCTTCTTTCAAATTCGCTTTCTTCTCGTCTCAGTCAGCCCCAGCCTTCCCCTTTCTTTTACTGAGCAGGCGCAGACGAACATTTATGCAGTGGGCATACGCTACCGGATGTCGTGGATTTTACGACATCCGGTAGTCAGTGTTACCAGAGCCCTTCGTTTCGCCGATCACGTGACCAAAAGAAACGGAAGGCTCTGGGAACGAGAATGAGGCCCACCTGCCTCCAAGCAGCTCTAGATCTATAGCTCTAACCAATCGACACAACACTGAACAGCTCAGTATTGGGTAGTAGTGAACAGCTATATGTTTACCCTCGTTTCAAACTAATGATTTAAAAAGCCAATAAGATGATTGGTAAGGTGACTAACTGATGCAAATGCATTAACCTAATGCGACTTTGAAGTGTTATAGCCCTACGAAAGTATTGAAAAGATCAGAAGAAGGTCGAAAGTAAATGAAGACCTACTTGTTTAAGATCACGAATAATAGCGTTACTACATCACATACATGTGTAGCATGGAAAGTGTAAATGTTGTGTGGTCCAATTTAACTCTTGAGACAATTTGGTATTTTCCTTTTTTCTGGTGTATGATAATATATGATTAATAGTTAACAATGATTCATTTGGAAGTAAATATCCACCACTTTCACCGACACTGAGGCGAATAATTGTTTTAGTATATATTACACAACTGAATAAAATAGCGGCCAAAAACACGTTTTTCGGTAGCCGAGCGAAATTCGAGGCCTTTTTGTTTGTATTCGGCTGCTCGAAGGAGAATAGTACATTGCTAATCACCTCCAAATTAGCCAATCAGAGCGTGAGAAAAGTACCATTCACTTGTGCGGTATATTCTAATGAATATTAGACAAAGGAAAATACCTAATTGTACCATGGGCAATACTGAATTACATCATGCATATATTATTATATAATTTGCAAATGAGTCATGTCATATTCTGTTTATACCTTTAAACTCAACTGGTACAGCTACTGCCATCTGAAGAACTGCAGCATTTTCTACATACACGGTAATCCCGGAACTGAAGGCAAGTATAACTCTTGGATAATTTTCTCGCGAGCTGTTTTTGATAAACACTCCTGTTGATTGCAGCTCGTGGCCATAGTCTATAACGCTTGGTGTTCCGTCTATAAGAACATCTATTGATTGGTGCTCATTTTGTTGTACCTTTTAAAAATTAAAACAGAACACTTTTTATTGCATCAAATGATCAGCTTTCCAATGAAGGCAGTTACCATTAAAATGTTAAAAGCATTTTGATACAGGGAGTAGTTGCCCAGTTTCCAAAGTCCTAGGCCAATGATGTATCCGCATAACAAGAGAAAATAGGCAAGTTGATTATAGCAACTGATGAAGAAGAGCAACCCTCACACAGATATTTTTTTAAAGCTGCTTGCGGACGTTTAATTCCATTTTTACAATTTGGAGGTTAACAAGCCTGTTGAAGTTAGGATTTATCATCACGATATTAGTTCGCCCAAATATCTCTCCAGTTTGCCTAATAAACGTTTTCAGTTCAGTTAGAACATTTACACTGAAGTGGGAAATAACTCACTTCAATCAAACTACCGCCTTGTTGCCTCATTGCAAACGCCGTGAATACTGTAGCTGGTGATTTTCCGTTGTGTCCACCGTTCAAAGGCTGCATTCTTCCTTGAAGAATGAACTGAGTGGTGTTGACGCTAAGAACTGTGTACTCGCCAAATCCATTGAACGTATACTCCACACCATCAAACGTTATGATATGAGGATCACCAAATGACGCCCCTGGTGTAACAAGTACAACAGTTATCAGTAAGTGTCGGAATAAACAAGAAATTCGTAATAAAGAGAAAAGCCAAGTCGCCCTTAATTTTTTGGCATTTCTAAGTTACATAATGGACTTCTTGCCCAGCCTATATAACTAACAAATGGGGGTTAATGGAACTCTCTGCTGTTGCTGAACTGTTATAATAATAAATAATAATAATAAAGTTTTATTGGACGCATTTAAAAAACTCAATGCGCTTATATTTCTATATTAAAAAAAAAGGTTAGCTAAAACTAATATAATGTTATAATTTCCTAAGACACTAAAAAAAAATAAAATAAATGAAACAACTAATCAAAGGAAAAAATTAAGATTACACAAAACTAGGTTAGCCCAATAAAAATAGATCAACAATAAAATTTCCGAAACAAAAATGTTTTTAGTGCAGATTTAAAAGTCGAAAGAGATTGTGCATTTTTGAGAGAGTCCGGTAGGCTGTTCCATAGTATAGGTGCAGAGAAAGAGAAGGCACGTTCACCGTATGTCACAGAGTTCACAGTAGGGACAGTAAAAAGTAGTTTAGAAGATTTGATTTGTTTTTGTTATTGTTTTTTTCCTAGGGGAGGGGGAAGGGTAATCTTATGAAGAGTCTTCTATATTCGCTTTTAGTTATTTATTTTGCCCGTGTAATATCGCATCATACAGTAAATTTTAAACTTTATTAAAGCAACAGTAATGAAACCAATGAAACAGATATTCAACGGTTCAAGTACGTTCTGACTTTTCATTTATTCTTAGCTCTCAGTGTTTTTCTTTTTTGTTTACACTGTTGGTTTTGACGTGGTGTAAGAATCGTGTAAATTGAGGTAATCTACTAAAACAGACTTAGATGATAAGAAATTAAAATTGTTGTCTAGACCCTATTTAGTACGGAACAGGTTTACCGATTTTTCAGCATTGCTGCCTTCATCGGAATTATACAAGACGCTACGCTATGCAGGTTTTAACAATTTTATTGGTTTTATCAACCAAATCATACTTGCCAATGTTTGGAGGAATGTATCGCGACCCAGATGTTCCCAGCTCTTGGTATTTGAAGCAGTTGTCTGAAAACACGCAGCATTCTATGTAAGGTAGGACGCCCTCCCAAAACAGTGATAACGTTGATAAGCCTGAGTCAGGGTTGGTGATTCCACTGAATGGACCTGCAGTTAACTCTCCTTTGTTGTCATAGCAACATTTCCTTTGTAATCCTTTAGCACTATAGGAGTCGTGCACAGAAAGAAAAGTAACTAGAATATAAGTATGTTGACGGATTGTCAAAACTGTCTACTGCATTCATGGTTATAACAAAATATTTGCTTTCAACTTAACAGCTATCTTCCATCTTAACAAATTAGAAAAAAAATGTTTAAGGGAGAGTACAAAAATTGCTTATCGAGTTTTGTTTTCTGTTTGAAAGTATAGTATTGTGCGCATAAAATCATTCAATATGAAATAAAGCTGAAAACACCTATAGTACTGAAGTAAACTGCACCTCAAGTGTTTTATTCTGTAACAGATGTCCACATTCTTGAAATAGATCTTACACAGGGGCAACGTCCGTGTATCGCACAACTCGCAGACCGTGAAACGTCCCAAATCCGCTTCCATCTGCCTTCGAGTCTTTGGGCAAGGACTTAAGCGACTATAACCTGCGAGTTAAGCAAAAATACATTTACGTGTATTTGACATTTCACATTGGGCGAATCACATAAATGCTGTTGATTTATTGTATGCAGCAGTAATATTTCGAATGAGTCATTACTAGGCCTTTGAGAAAATGGACTTCGTAAGTTCCCCAACGATGAAAAACTTCTTTAAACGCTTTTCTCGTGTGTAGATATTTTTAGAACTGTTTGAATAGAGGGTGGGGGGAGGGTTTTTATTCAGTACGACTTTATATCTTCACAAATGGATAAGGGGTTAGGAACGTTTGTGGTACACTTCTATTCTATATTTACGAAAGTACAGCATCACTCCCCCGTCCACCCTTCAATCCCCAAAACTGGGAGAGGGGTTTGTCTCGTTCTGTGTTGCTGTGTTGGTTGTTTTTGATACGTACCCTCCATAAGGGGCAATTTATTTGCTTGGGTCTTTATCCAGTCTGAGCAACTTTTATTCGCCAATACTTGACTTGTCAAATGGAAGATATCACTCCCAATCCATTTCTTGGGCACATATTTGTTGTAGGCATTGCTTTGTATGCTTCTCACTTGAATCATTTGTAACATTTTTGATGCATTGTGGTCCTTCCTACTGAATAAAAAAGAGTTATGACAACAATGATCAAATTCGAAAATAAGTCACCACGAGATAAAATGCCAATTCAGCTGCTTTGTTATAAGAGGGTCGAACGCAACTGCAACCATAAAAGTATATCCAATGTGCGACCCATACCCATAATGTGGCCGAATAAAAAGCTCGGAACACAGAATCAACTGCGCACACCAGGAATGGCTAAACAAAATAATCAGAAAATCAGAACAGATCCCTGATGTTCACAAAGTGGGCCCGTTTTTCTTTGTTTGGGGTTTTGTTCGTCTGCAACGGAGGCTACTTAGATGGTGGAATACGAAAATACAAGAATTTGAAAGGGTTCTATGTTTTTCTTTTTCAACTTGGGAAATTACAATTTTCGAGCGTTAAAGCGAATAAATGAAAATTGAAAACGTACAACGCGTGTAGCAACTACGTATTTTTCTGCAGCTTGTTTAAAAATTGTCAAATACTGACGTCTAATATAAAAACTTATACACCACTCACACTAAAGCTTAAAAAAGTTTAAAAGCTGTTTCGTTAAACACGGTTTAAAATTGTTCTCTTCGTAGAAGAAGCTAACTGATGTCTGTCAACTTTATATTTGGCAAAATAAAAGCACGCAAGTTAGAGCTTACTTGAAACTTATGAAAAATTCAATCTGTCAGTTTTCTGTCGCTGATTCCCATTATGTTAAACCTGGTTTAAGTAAACGTGCTTTACTGGTGTGAATGGGGTATTACTGGTGAATGGGGTATTACTGGTGACTGTCTGGTAACATAACAATATATTGAACTTGAACTGATGTTTTAACAACATAACATTCTCAAATTTACAACAGTTCATGGGGCATAAACCGATAATCAATTTTTTGATCTCTTTCTGAAAAAGGAAAATCGTTACTTTGTCTTTTTATGCACCTATCGCAATGTTCTTACCTCAAATTCTTCATCTTCGGCAGATCAAACACAGCTTTTCCTGTATTTGGGTGTTGGCTGACGACAGTAATATTGCTGTGAGCTTTGATTCCATCTTGATAATCAAAGAAATTTACAATCTCTACTGATACAGGCTGTTCAGCGGCCAGCTCTTGATAATCCCAAGAGATGTCTACTCGGGTACCTAACGTCCAGATTGTAGGGTCACCTCTTTTAACTAATGCATCATAAAAATTGGTAGGCTCTAAAATCCAAATAAATAATCAGTAACACGTTACATTTTCTAAAGATTTGGATTCCTGTGCGCTAGTGGTAAAATGAACTTGAATAATACCCCCCCTATAATACCCCCCCCCTAAATCAAACACAAATGTCCATTATCTACACTGTTATAGACCATAGAAACGGCGCCAAAAACTTTGCAATAAAACCATTTTCTATAGTCAATTTTTTTTAGGTCATTGATATGATGTAGACCATGAAAAATGTATTTGATTTGTAAAATGTATTTATGTATTAATAAAAATATATATTTTTTAATTTTGCTAACACTACGGAAAACTACGAATATCGTTTACGTTAGGTAAAATTAGTCACGAATTTTGCAGTAGAACTTTAAGATCAACGAGAATTAAACTTTTTAGCCATGTTGCGGCATATTCAAACTCTTACCTAAGTCGAATATTTGTGCAATCTTTGATTTAGCATCTTTACTGGTATAAACAAAAAGCGTGACTTGAGTACTCGTGGTTATCAACGGCACAGAACAAACCGCTTTCGTCTCGTTGATTCTTCGGCCTACTACGATGCCTGCCTCACCAAAATCACATCGAACCTCAGCACCAGGGCGATAACAAAGACCACTGATGAGAATATTGGTCCCACTTTGTACTGTTCCACCGGACGGATAAATTGATATAGTACCTTGAATGGAATAAAAAAATAAAGAAATGCAGTTTAGAACCAGTTCAAAGAAAAGAAATATAATGGAATCAGTAAAATCAGTGGAATGGTACAGTTGAACCCCGATAACTCGAACCTTCAAGGGAAATCGAAAAAGGTTCGAGATAGCGGAAGGTTTGGTTTATTGAGGGTTTGAGTACGTTATCGAGATTAAACTGTATTGGCAAAAAGGCCCCTTATTTTGACGATTGTTCGGGGCTGCTGATGCTCTACAATCCACGCCATAAGTCCTTGGGGTACTCATTTTGACAATTGTAACGTGACATTTCGCTACGAATTCTTAGAAATGGAGAATTCCCTTCCCCCGGCAAAAGCAATGTTGAACGAATGCTTAGGGGGAATAAAACGAGTAAAATGTTTATTCATTCCTCAACTTCGATTTGACTTCCTTTGTTCGCCTTCCTTTGTTAGAATTTTTATTTACGAAACAGGGCTATTAAAAGGTCGATGAACGACACTTTTGAACAAATTGAGATTTCTGAACCCCACTCAATATAAAAGATCGATGCAGATTATGTTGAACTTACCCTTTCTTTCACACCTCTTTTCGTCAATCTTTTTGACGTTATCCACTCTGAATAACCACACACCTGGTCGGCCGCAGTTACTTGTGTTAACGAGGCTCAAGACGTCGCTGGTCCCTGAGACCGGTAACTTATAGTACGAGTACTCATAGCTAAAGCCAACCTTTTGAAAAAAAAAATTATTGTGTCAAATACGATAGCCTGCGAGTATAGCTGCCTCTCATTCGCTCCCGCTACTACGTGAGGCGGCTGTATTCGCAGCCTACAAATACGAAGGCTTGTTTTTTATTTTAATTCACGGGAAACGTCGCGATTAACTCTGACATGCTACTAACATCGGTTTTGTCACATTGAGATGTCTAAATCAACTTAGCGTTTGTGACTTCGACGATTTATATTTTCTTAATTAACTAATCTTTTTATGAGTAGAAAGCTGAAAAACAACAAGTATTACTTTAAAGTTTATAGAATCGTTTGTGACGAGAAACATAACAAAGGCAAAGAAGAAAAAGAAAGGCAAAGAAGAAAAACCGAAAAAGAGAAGGAATCTTTTTTCGACAAACATCACAATGATAACACGGTATACTTTTAAACATTGAACCGGATTATATAAGAATGCTGGGGAAATACCTGTGCTGTCTTTCCCCCTAAACCATTTACATCTGCTCCATCCATCCTTCCAGTCGTCCATGAAAGTTTATCGTAGATATATCCAACGAATGACATAACGCCATCACTTGTTATCAGAACTTGAAATGTGTTTCTCTAATAAAGAAACAAAATACATACAAGAACCACAGAATTTTAAACGATTGCATATCTATATAAATCCTCTAGTGCTTAAGTGCTTATAACATTTTTACAGTACACTGGAATTCTTTTACCAAGGACCATAGTTAATAGAGGGTCCAAATGGTTAGAAAACCCGGCAATCATCAAAAGAGCAAACAAAGAGGTCAAGATTTACCTTGAAAGGTCCATGACAGTGAAAATCGTTTGTTTTGCGCTCTTACACTATGCATGAGTTATGTGATCCCAATGTTTTTGGTTAGTTGCATGAACACACGTAACCACCTATTGTATTCTTTCAGGTTTTGTGCACCGTCAACCCCGCCCAAGAATAGCGAACAAAAACCATGCAAGAACCCCTACAAGAACTTACTTTCTGTATGTGGGTACCGCTAGCTCCATAGAAAGTTACTTCATTCCATGTGACTAGAGCTACCCAACTTGCCATAAATCCAGTGTACCGTGGAAATGCCCTGATGACGTCTCTCGTCGCTCTGGATATGATGACGTCATCAGTTGTTTTTCGGTACCAGATTCTACCGCCTCTTTCCGTGTATACGTCAGCCCAATATGGTGCTGCTGCATGTTCTTTATTGGTCAGCGGGAATCTTCCTGCTGTTTGGTCTTTCAAAGTAGAACCAAACGAAATGAGTCCATTTTCGTGGACCTATTAACATCAATTGAAGTTAATTTTAAAAGCAAAGCAAAGTAACAAGCTAATGAAATAATAAGTCTTCTTACCATTTAATATTACTAAGTAATACCTACTCAAATTTTGCCCTTTTCCATGTGTTTTTATCTAAGCATTTACCGTTGCTAATTGACGTATCTACATAAATGCATACTTTGTTGGTAAAAAAAAATATGTTGATATCAGAAACTTCACCATCATGTTAAGTATCGACTAGAGCAAAACAAAAGTTTCTGCTTTTTATTGGCATACAGTACAACTTTTAAAGTATTTTTCGTTCACTCAGGATGTCATATACATAAACATTCCACCACGTGTTTATAGAGGTAAAGCCTATTCCCTAATTGTGCATGCACTTACTTTTATTTTATTTGCAGAGCACTAGACTTCCCACGCTATATACAAGAGATAATTAATGATAGTAAGATATCCTAATAGTATTTGCATTATGACAATATCTCCATTAGATATGACAAATTAACTAAATTGAATCCTGCTAAATTCTGTTAAAAAGCCATCGTACGTGTTCTCACTTAGGAGTTAATTAATATTTAATCCTTCCATGGAGATGAAAAATTGTCTGCCATGAAACAAGGAGATGTCCCCTGCTTTTCAATTCTAATTCGCTGTATAACAGTTTCAAGACACGTACGCAGACGCGTATACGTGCATCGGCTATGAAGATAATTTAAAGGCAAATAATGAATCATTTTACTTTAAAAAAATATTTTAATTTCCATTTTTGCGTCGATGGTGTCCAGAAAAACATAAATCGCACTGATGATAGTCAAATTCACTAACACACCTCGCATGGTTCGCGATTTTTAGTTCGTAGTTTTTTAGAGAGTTTTTATCTTCAGTTATTGAAAACACAGTTTTTAGTCCTGTTTCTGTGGTTCCCAATCCATTATCGCCTGAACTGCTTCATCTTAATGTGTCTTTCATACCCTTAAATAAATTATTTATAAAGTCATTAATGGACACGAGCGCCGACTAATTTGAAACCGTATATCATATGGCGTTAGATTGGCTTGCATAGTTTCAACCACATTGTCATTGTGTAATACAACCAAATGAATAGCAAGGACAACTATAGAGAATGATGTGAATGACACATAAGAGGGCGATAATCATATATGAATGTATATACTCGTTAAGTAAAAATTCGGAAGAGGAAGATCTTGAATATTCATGCGTAGTGATGTAAATGCGTTTTTCTTGTCAATGGAAAACACTATTTATTATAAACAACACAGAATAGCTCCTTTAAAGTTTTTGAAGATTAATTGGCTCTGAACCTCTTTACGCAATCTTTTTAAATTTTACAGGCAAGGTAATCATTCTTCAATAATAAAATACAGGGGTAGCCGAGCTCATTTTTGAGTTTTGAGCACCTTAAGTGAAAATTAACGGTGTTTTGACAGTTATGTTGCTATAGTAACCTGTAACGTCAAAAAATGATCGAAATGAGTTTACCAATGATTGGGCATTTGTTAGATTCTATTGTTTTTAATTTTAATCGTCAAAGTCTGCCGAGTAGCTAAAAAAATCATCTCAAAGACTTGGGGGTAGTATCGATCCTTTTAAGCGCAAGTGTTATAAACTATCGTGACCCAACTAAAATTGAATCCAAAAAGGAGACCTAGCGGGTAATTTTTAATGCATATTCGAAATTGGGGTGTTTCTTTTAAGAAACTTTGTAATTTATTTGTAATTACAAATAATGGCTTATTTTAAACGTAATTCAACGTCACATAATACATGTAATTGAGATGACAGTTAATTATTATTTCATGCCGATAATAATAAAGGATTTTGTCGTCATTTGAATGCTTAAAAACACCAGCAGTAGCGAATAATTGAGTTTTTGTCAGGAACAAAAGGTTTACCCACATTGTTTATTTCCAAGTTTCTTATCGGAAAGTTCCAGAATTGTACGTACGCGATGAAGGAACGAGATCTGGAAAATTTATCAAGTCTGGAATAGCCCGAAGGCACTGAAAATGTTCTTTACTCGTTTCTTGTTTTCCATTCTTTTTTAAATACCAGTTGCAAGTTGTTAAAAACACCTGAATATATTTAAAGAAGCTGTAACAGTTCCGTAATGAAAAAAATTACGCCATCGCTATTAATCAAACTTATCGCTGTATTTTTATTATATTTTAAAGACAGAATTTTTCCAGTAAATGTTTTTATTGAGGAACGTTAGCGTTGCAGTTAAACATCTTTTTTTAATCCAGACAATGTTTTCGAAATGAAAGAACTACATCGGTTTAACATGTTTAAACTTAGCTTTTTTAAGTATACATATATGAAATTGCATGGAATATTTTACTGTTACGAATGCCTTAATGTCAGCACAAAAAACGTAGTAAATTGAAAGTTAGGTCAACTCAAAACAACGTAAATTATTCATTTGCAAGTTATGAAAGAAAAGCTTCCAAGAATTTTCTAGAATTCATAACTGTTACCATTACGACAAATTAAAAGACATTTTTGAAACTAAAATCGCAATGTAGTTAGTGTACAGAAAGTGGCTAAAGTAACATTTTCCACTTAAAAATATTTGTGACAGTGAAATAGGTATTGAATGGTAAAAGAGACAAAAAATGGCCGCAAATGGAAAATGGCCGAACTATAAATGCTCAAAACAAATCTTGTTTGCTTATGTCAGCTTTCAAACTGATGTATGAATTAATCATTTTTACGCGCAAGCTACTGCGAGACTTCGATGACTTATATATTCTTGGTTTGAAAGAAATAACAAACAAACCACCATTTTACTTATCAAACATTCGCCTGTGTAGTAAAACGATTCCCAGACCGATCTGTTATTGAACAAATTAAACAAAAAATACTTTAAGTCCAGTGACTTTGAAATAAAAATTTCCTAGGATAAAATTAATGTAAATCAACTACAACTAAACAGCTGGAAAACAAATGTTCAGACGTTCATACCTTGTTTTCACACTTAATACTTACATATAAAGTGCTGACTTGCAATCCAAAGAACGGGAATGGCGGTGTTGAAATCATGTCTGAACTGACGTCGTCTTTGACGGGTAAATGCAAATCACCAGCGTCTTTTCCAAACGGATATAACTTCGAGGAGTATGAACCACCGGCAGCGTCCAGAAGAATTGCGACAAAGGCCAACATGATGATGAGTTTAAGAGGCGCACTCATCCCTAACCGCTGGATAAACAAGTTGTAGGTTGTAGCTATAGCTTGGTTCATATCTCAGTCCATTGACGAAGCACCTTCGCAGCCAGTCATAATTATGTCTCAGTGCTCAGAAAGCCTCGGAGGAAATGTGACATTTCACTGATCAATGCTCTAATCTGCGTTCGACGTTCAAAGTTCCGTAATTATTTTGCACGTGCCTGCTGCGAATGCAAAACCGAAGATGATCAGAACCACAAACGGTGTTCCAATTGATTAAATGTTGGTGGGTCGAATGCGAATGACGCTTGCACATCTGAAAACTCATTTACGTTAGTAATTAACATAATGGAGAGATGGTAGAAACTGGAGATTGTTGGCGTGAAATAACCTGAGACATACTTGCTAAAACATTTTGCAAGTGAAAACTGAGTCATGAGCATCACTTGTAATGTTTCTGCATTCAATTCACATCGAAACGCTCATATTGACATTTGAATAGACAAAATATTTCTGTGTTTATTTTAATATTTCAAACATTTGACAAACCACCTGTTTAATATTGCATTTCTGTTTAGTTTCTTTTTAAACATTTTCTTGTGTACTTTTCCCTGAGGTTAAGTAAAAACGATAATTTTGTGAGACAGTGTGAAACTTCTATGCAAAATTTATCTACACTACGGTTATTTAAATATACTTTGTCGGTGGAGCTTTGAGCAAGGCAAGCTGATATTAAAAAGAAAAACAAAAATTTAATTTATTTCAGACAAGCACTAAAAAGGTAATGCATTCAAAGAATGACAGCATATAGTTATTAAAAGGTGAATATCATAACATGCAAGTGCACGTTTGCGGTGGAAATAAACTTAATAACACTTTGATGGACAAATGAAATGGAATTTTTCTTTTTATAGTTGGCAGTTGAAACCTTTCCAGAGTGAATTAAGAAAACGAAAATTACTTTATTCTAACAGAGTTTGAGCATCTACAGCGGGTGTTTCTTACGTTTACAAAACAAACATATTGACAGAAAGGTCAATATTTCAAAACAGTGAGCTGAGGAGCGGACGAATCTAATCAAAACAGGATAATGGTACATGTATAACCTAATAGCATACCGGGCAGCTACCCAACTGAAAAACATGAAAACGACAAGCGCCATCACCAGCACGGAATTATTAATTTGTATTATACAATAAAACTAACCGTTTTATAATCGACTAGTAAAGTGTATGTTTCCAGTAAGGGGAAAAGATATAAGAAGCAAAAGAGAAAAGGAATCATATTCCAAATGAGAATAAAGTTGGTGTTTATTATTCATAACCGTTGATCTTATCTTACAATTGTTTATCTTACAAAATTAAGCTTAAGGTTAATGGAAATATGTCATCTGCCACATATGAAACGCATTTTATTTCACTTTTATTAGTTGAATTTATAAAACACTGTAAGAAAGCGTGCGCTCAAAACCGTTCTTCTGTATCTCGATAGAAACACAGGAAAAGCACGAGCTGTTGACCTAATGATGGCAAGAGCAAAGAATTTACGTTTTTATAATCGAAATAAACGAGTAATTTTCCTTTCTTTGTCTCGCAGTGTTTTCTTAAAGAAATGGAAATCATTTTCCGGGTTACTTACACTCGTGAGTTTGGATGAACTGGAAAAAACTGTGGAAACACCAGGCTGCGGCTCGAGTTCCAACAGCAATTATCGTTCTCTCAAACTTTCACTCGTGTTTTTATAACTGTGATAGAAAAACTGCGGGATTTTTTTTATGTCTTAAAAAAAAAATGGCCCTATTCTCCTAGAGGAGAGCCAGGATTAGAAGAAAAAGATAATTTTAAATTAAAGAAAATGTTGAATCATTTTGTTGTAAGCAAAACTGAACATTGGAGGCCTACAAGAAGAAACCGACAGCGGTAAATGTATGGTTCCTCTCAGTGAAGCGAGAAGCTAAAGGATTCTCTGTGCATATAAAACATATCAATACGAAATTTCCAATAATCGTGAAAGTTCTATCATGCCTCCGGGCATACTTTATTGCACTCAGTAAAGTAGAAAAATGTCAATAGAATACAAATAAACGACGAAGACGGATAGTCATTAAGATCACAGGTGTAAAAGAGTTCAATTTGATACGAATTTGATTGAAAAATATATCCTTAACATCGTCGCTTTGCACAATGAAGTTGACAGATTGGATCATTGTGAGTCCAAGGTCAACCTTTTTCTGTCTCTATGTTCTTTGATTGTGATATTGCGCCATTCTTAAAATCGGGCGCAAAAACCTGTTGCCCGTAAGGGCGACGAAATATGTTCTTAAAGCAAAAGATTGCTGAGTAAAATAACCTCCACTGACTTGTCAACCCACAAACTGTCGTCTCGAGTTAACCTGCGGTAACATTGCTAAGGAATTCCTGAATCTGTCTTTTTTAATGGTAAAATGATTAATTTTATAGCGGATAAAACCTGGTTTTTACAAGATATATCATTGCACTCACGTGTTTTCTAGTAGGCTACGCTACCGTAACACTGGTGTCAGTTCAAAACCGCGCATTAGAATTTAAAACCCCTAAGCTCGAAGGAAAGTCGGAAGATTTCTGGTTTGTTCATGCATGAATAAGAGGTAAAATGAATTTCTTTATAATCTGACGTAAGCAGTTACCATTACACAAAATTAAAAAAGAAAAAAAGAAACGCAATTTAATTTGTTCCTTTTTTAGAAGGCTTTAGCGTAGCCTAAGCTAGCACTTTTCTAGCACTTTTCTTCGCCTTTTTTTAATTTATCAAAAACATTTTTGTCCAATTTTTGTCAACAATGCATCGTGGCTAGCCTAAACAGGGAATATTTTGGTTATTTTTTAAGAACCATTGTTTGAGCCGAAGTTCAGTTTTGATTCCGTAGCAATGTTACCGCAGGTTAACTCATTTTCATGAGTCAAATGTTTCCATACAGTTTAAAATAAGTCTGGGTCTTAAAAGAAGTTTCTCTTCGATCTGGGTCCGTGCTAAGTCAAGACTCTCAAAGCCAAATCGTACAGTATGGCGTCAGAGGTCATTGAGGGCGACAAATTACTGATCAAAGACAAGAAAAAGACCTGACCAGTAGGGCTAATACTGCTTCTGAAACGATACTTTGTATTGAATAAGGGTAAATGAAAAAGCAGAGAAAAACAGAAATTGTAACACAGTAACTACTAAATCACTGAGTTTGCGGAACAGTTTAAAAAAATGTCAGATTCCAAAACACGAGCACAATTTTGTCTAATTTTTTAACCTAAACTGGAGATCACGGTAAGCTCTGCTATGGTGCAACAGTTGAATATGGGACTAAGCCACTTGTTTTTATTACAACGGTCAACTTATGGATGGCAGCGGAGTTACAAAGTTAAGAAACTATTCATCTACATATATTATTTTCCCGACCAAATACTCTTCAGTTACAGTAACTACGTAAAAACAAATACAAGGACTGGAAAAATGCTTAGTAGTTAACACAATGAAATATTTGGGATCTTTCCTACAATGAGATATCACTGCATATGCAGGGATCAATTCTTTTGGCAGCAGAGGTTTAATATATATGGAATCCTCGCTTTCGCAATTGAGGAAAATAGTCATGGTATTGCGACAGTCTACAAGAACAGGTGGCTTCCTGCGTAATGCGAATCGCGCCACGGGAATGTTTGGCAACTTTGTGGCGGCAACACCGATGTCTGTTTCACAAGGCGGACAACAGAAAAATTAAATGTATTTACTCACGTTACACAGAAGAGATTAAAAGCTCGTTAATACGTGTACGTGCATCCAAGATCGAATTGGAATTTGGAGTGTTGGTTTTTGCGGAGGAAGGCAAACAAGAGAACCTGGGGTAAAACCCTTGCAGCTAGGACGAGAACCAACAACACTCAAACCACATATGGCACCGGACGGGATTCAAACCCGAGCCACACTGGTAAGAGACGAAGAAGGAGGATTAGAAGAAATAAAACTGTTCATTTTTTCGTCGTAAATTTTATTTAAACTCTAATACCACCATGTCATCAGATCCAACATTTAAACTTGTACGGTACACTAAATCTATAAGTGTAGGGATACCTATGTCTAATAAGTTTTTCAGCCTCGCCTGGAACTTTAGCAGTGATATTAAGGAACTTTATTGACTTTCTAGGCTGTATCCATTCAAATGGAAATTTCTCATTTTCGTCCACATATCTGTTAACAAAATCTCTACTAACATCGTCATGGCTGGATAAATCTTTGATGGCGAGCTTTGTACTCCTTCCATAGAATATCCCATCATGCACTGTCCATCGTGTCACATCCACCCACATATTACCGTACCTTGCACGACCAAAATAAGATTCCCCGTAGCCGTAAAATATTTCAAATTTCCTCAGTCTATCTCTGACTTCTTGTGGTTTGTAGAACTCATTGACAAGAAATGCAACATCACCGTCCGTGTCGTAGCTTTAACCCCGGCAAAAGAAAGACAACAAAAATGTTAGGAAGCATTGTAAAAGGGGCTATGTCACGCAGTTTTAGGCAATTTAGGCACTGACCAACTGGTCATAGAATTAACTGAAATATAACAATAACGGCTTAAAACTATAAAATAATTCAAAAGAAACACAGAAAGGCCAAAAAGGGGCATGGGTGGGCAAACTTCGAGAAAATTAAAACGGATTGCGTTCGGGTAAACTTAAAAAACATCGGCCCAAATTTTTTCAACTTTATCTCAGTTTGTATGAAAGTGTCATTTACAATGCTCGAAAATCATCCTTGTTTGTAATGTGGCCGTAATTTTGCCAATAAGACTTATGATCTGCCAATTTAAAGTTTAGAACTCTTAATTCACGAAAATAAATAAAAGTACCCAAAATACCGTGACCTAGCTAGCCCCTTTAACTGACTTGTCACATAAGGTTTGGAATTTGTTAGAGCTTTGTATGCGTTCCGTATAAGGTTGAGAAGTTGAGCAGCTGCACTCAAATTTGTTCTTTTCAATTAGCATCCCAGTAATTTTTTTCATATACATTAGCCATATCGTTTGCAACTGTACGAGGCAGATTATACATGATTATACATACAAGGAAATTACAATAATTTATAATAGATTGGAAAATGGATGGCAATTGGACCAATGAGACCATCCCCCCTCTCCCCTCCCACCAGATACCCCACCGAACTATCTGAATGAACTAGGAAAAAAATCTATAAACACCGATAACAAAATGAAATCGCATTGTCTGTACGCAGGGCAAATGTGAATTATTTGAATAGATGAAACAAATTAAAAGAAAATTACACCGGTCCTCCAAAGCGACCCTGACCACTTCATTTTATGATTACTTCGAAAGTACAATGAGTTTAGCGTCTGGTCTGATTCTTTGTGCAATATATACTTTAACAAAAATTAAATTTGAGAACAAACATTTACCAAAGGTCAAGAGAATACACAGATTTGAAGAAGTGTTCAAATAAACTACTGTGGTTTATGCCAATTTAATCACTTCCACTGCAACTCACTTACAACGTTTTTTTCTTTTTTTTTTTTTTTACAACGCTTTTTCTTTTAAATTAGGGGCATACAAACTATTTACCTCAAAATGTCTCCGCTTCTCAGCGCACCAATCAACGTACCATAGTCCAACCAATATGTTACGTTCATATCTTCAAATATGGTGATCACGTGACGTAGTATGTGACGTAATTTGCCTTGCTCCTGTTTCGTCAGGTAACATTCTTCTTTTTGTATAGGAATCAACCTCAGCAAATTGTACTTTTTGATTACTCCGACTGTAAAAAACATTCCCAGGATTAAGATAAACCATATGACGACAAGGAGGGGCCGTCCGCAACACCTGCTTTGCTGCCGTGGAAGGCAAATCGCGTATAAGCGACACAAGCCACTCATTTGTTTGCTTGCATTGGGTAGCAATCGACCTGGTAATCAATATGGTGACCCTGTAATGTGAATGATTTTTTTTTATTTGTAGCTTGGTATATATATAGCCCTATATTTTAAATTCTCGATAAACTGAAGATGGCATGAGTCATGCCGAAACATGTCTTTCAAAAGTTGTTTCGTATTTTTGAAAATAGCAGGAGCTTACTATTCAACTATCACTGAACGCTGATTTGAAATTCAGCAGAGAACTACGCCTTTTCTCTAATCGCATCGCCTTCCCAGAAGATCAACTTAGACTCCTTTGTTTTTTCCAAATTGCGAATAGTTTCTCTCTCCTCCGAAAAAAGGCGAAAAACACGAAAAATGAAAATTAGGCGGGGAGGGGGGACGACGGAAAGGCTCCGCGCGCTTACTTTTCACCTCTCCCCATTTCCCAGCCCGTACGAAACACGAAAGAGGCCTCTGCGGAGGAGAGAGGAATAGTTGTGCTTCTAAGCCCGTGCCATATTTTTTCAAAGCCTCCTCTAAGCTAAGGTGAGGAGCTCTCCTTTTTCGAGCTTCGCCCGAACAAAGGCTTCAAAGGCTTCAAAGTCTCTGCGACTAGTCCCCTAGTGTGCTGCCGACCTTAACACTCAAACGCCCAAAAACTTCTTGTCGCTCCTATGTCGTTTAGATCAATTGTCTTTAACATACGTATTGTGCGATGCAGTCGTTGCGTCACAAAGCCCACCCATTGCTCATCACTTGAGTTCTCAGTAGCTCGGTGGTTAGAGTGTCCGATTAGTGTAAAGGAACGAAGGTCGTGGGTTCAATCCCATCTATGAACTCAGGCAGAACTTTTTTTTTGAGTTCATCTCCACACGTTATTTCCATTATCATATATTTACTCTGAGAGTGTTAGTTACTGTGTGATGCAGTTAAATGTGTGTTTTTATTGACATAATTCCTAGTGTGACCTGAGTGAGTTTGAATTCAGCGAGGCTTTGGCTAACGTAAGCATACGCGTTAGTTATGATCTAAGTTATATCGACATGTTTTGCTAGTTACCTAAAACAATACATTTCTTGCTTGTTCAAGAAACTACTGATCCAAGTTTCAATGATCTGTTGGGTTTAGAACAATTAACTCGGTATACTGGTTAATTTATTCTTCATTTAAACAAAACCACCAAAATTTAGCAAACGGATCACGAGAAATGATCATACATCTAAGTAAACATAATGTATGCATGGAGAACACCACACGAGTACCTCTAAGTTTCACAACGATCTTTTAAATTGCGTTACGATTACCTTAGTAACGTGTGTATCAGTGTTTCTTGAGTGACTTGCAATTTTAACTCAGGTCACAGCTGTTTCTTTTTTGTTTTCTTTTTTCGTTTTCACTGGCGAATGTCACGATATCTTAAGTCATTTTTTCTAAGGTACCAAAAAAAATGACGTACAAATATTCAAAGAAAACTCAATGTAACAGTTTCAGTTGGTAAGGTTGAAAGACACCGAAGAAGTAACAGTAAACCCATTGCAATCATTCGTCATGAATCAAGGACAACATAATCGGTTTAGTAACTTTGGTATTAAGTTACTAACGGCCTTCGCTTTCTCGCGACATTCACTTAATAAAAAACTTGTGTGAAACTCGAAAATAGCCTTCGTGATTATGGTTTTGCAGTTCTATATGATGGTACAGACCCGTGTTCACTCGTACGTCTTGAAATTCTAAAATGTGTTAGAAATTTGAATGTTAAAATGGTTTACAGAATAATTACTTAGAGAAATAGTAGATCACCCTGACTGCTAATCAACACGCGAATATCGGTTTTGTGAGAAAAACTTTCGCTCCTTGAATTCGCCCTTGGAAAAAAGCAAAAGAAGTAGACTCACCAGTGGCGATAACAGCTAAGAAAGCGAATAGAATAAGACTCTCCATCTTGTCCTTTTTTGTATTTTGTCGTCAGCTTCGCTCTTCTTAGGATTCGTATCTCAAAGAGAGCGCCAATAAAACCAGATTAATTTTCTACCGCTTCTGTAACAAGGCTTACGTCCCGATCTTCAACCAATAAGATTTCAAGAAAATATTCAGATAACAATTACAATCAGCTCAGTTCCTTTTTCGAAGTCAAGGCGACAGATGTAATCGAGCACAAGGTTACGTCACAAAGTTAACCATCGGGAAAATGAAACCATCTTCAGAATTTGGACCACAACACGGTATTAATGTAGGTTTCTTGAAAGCAAAAGCAATTTAGATCGTTTGGTATCACGCTGGCTTCATCCGTGATCGATCTTATTATAATCGGCGTGTGTCAAGCGACAGGTGACGTTCACTCAGACTCTTTTGCTAACTTTTGAAAATTAGGGCAAAATGTTTGAAAATGTTTCTGTTATCTTCTCTACTTTCGTTGGTTCATTAAGAAAAGTCAAAGCTCCACGAAGGTGTCTGGCTGGGAAATTTTAATAAATAAACTGACCACTACAGAATTGTTTGTTTTTAAAATCTCCACTGCCCCCTTGTGGTACTTAACGAAATGTTTGCATGATTCAAGCTCAGTGCAAACACGGCAGGTGATTAACGATGCTCAGAGTCCAAGAGAATTACTTTGTTAATATTCGAAAACCTGAGACAACAGACGGTTGTTATTCAAAACTTTTATTTAAATTCTCCGGTTTTTACAATTTATACCTCATTCTCCCTGTTTTTATCGGTGTTTTTTTTTAATTTGCGTATATTTTAAAGGAAAACGAAAGACTCCATGTGATATTGCCGGAATCGAACCCGGGCCACATTGACAGGAGGCGAAAAAGGAAGAGGAGAAGAAATAAAACTTATATAAAAATAAACGTATGAAAATTATCTTTGTCGTAAATTATATTTAAACTCTGTAATACCACTATGTCATCAGATCCAACATTTAAACTTGTACGGTACACTAAATCTATAAGTGTAGGGATACCTATGTCTAATAAGTTTTTCAGCCTCGTTTGGAACTTTAGCAGTGATATTAAGGAACTTTATTGTCTTTCTAGGCTGTATCCATTGAAATGGAAACTTCTCGTTCTCGTCCCTATATCTATTGACAAAATCCCTGCTAACATCGTCACGATTGGATAGATCTTTGCTAGCGAGCTTTGTACTCCTTCCATCGAATATCCCATCATGCACTGTCCATCTTGTCACATCCACCCACATGGTACCGTATTTTGCACGACTAAAATAAGATTCCCCGTAGCCGTAAATGATTTCAAATTCCCGCAGTCTATCTCTGACTTCTTGTGGTTTGTAGTACTCATTGACAAGAAATGCAACATCACCGTCCGTGTCGTAACTTTAAACCGGCAAAAGAAAGGCAAAACAAAAATGTCAAGAAGCATATAGAGAATCCATATTAAAAGACGGGACACTCGTCTCAGACGGAATTCTGCGAGACAAAATACCATCTAATAGTAGAGGACGGTAAAACCGTCCTAAAATCACGACCAGTATAAATTGAAGACGATAAAGTGAGAAGTGTAAATGGGTTAGTGAAGAAGGAGAACAGGACGAGTATTAGGCCAGGTTACCCTGTTTTTCTAGTTCCAGTCTTTTTTCCGTGTGAAAAGCAAAAAGCCCGTCCTGATTTCCTCGTCTACGTAAGGTGAATTTAAGACGGTTTACCGTCTTAGACGAGTATCCCGTCTGACCTTTTCGCCGTTTTAGACATGAAATTGGATGGATAAATTTGAGACGGGAAACTCGCTTTTCACCGGATTCATATCAGACGAGTTTTACGTTTTAAGACGAGTTCCGTCTGAGACGGTTTTCCGTCCGTAACAAGAATTCGGCTATTGTTAACAAATTGAGAATTGTTACATAAGGCTTGGTATTTAGAAAGCTTTGTACACGTTCCGACACAAGGTTGAGAAGTTAAGCTTAGCAGTAGGACAAAATTCGTTCTTTTTATGTGTTCAATTTTTATCTGCTTTTCAAAAAGCACCCCAGTAATTTTGTTTATATAGATTAGCCATATAGTAAATCCAGTTGTATAAGGGAGATCATATATGATTATACAGCAAAGAAACTACAATAATTAATAAAAGTTTGGTAAATTGATGGCAATTGGACCAATGAGACCATCCGACCCGGTGTAACCCACGGTACACTACTGTCCTAACTGAAACAAAATGAAATCTCACTGTCTGTACGCAGGGCAAATGAAAATTATTTGAATAGATGAAACAAATTAAAAAAATTACACCGGTCTTTGAAAATGATGCTGGCCACCTTACTTTGTGATGACTCTCCCTTAGAGGGTACACTATACACCGCAATGTATTATTTTATTTACACCCCAGTTTCTGAAATTTGTCACAAACATTTAATGCCAAAGGTCAAGAAATTAACCGAATTAAAAAATTTAATGTCCAAACCCACAAATCAGGTAAATCGGTGTGGTGATATACACCCCTTCATAAAATAAGTAAAACATGTGTTCTGTTAAACATTTCAGTACTTTAATGGATTGCAGCTGCACAGTATCAACGAATGTCAGTGCTGTCTTCATAAACATAGACTAGATTTATGTGTTTCATTTTAATTTAACCAGATCCACTGCAACTCGCCCACAACGCTTCTTTCACACAACGCTTTTCTTCGTTTATATCAGAAACAGAAAAAATATTTACCTTAGAATGTCTCCGCTTTTCAGGGCGCCAATCAACGTACCATAGTCCAACCAATATGTAACGTTCATATCGTCAAATATGGTAATGACGTGACGTAGTATGTGACGTAATTGGTCTTGCTCCTGTTTCGTCAGGTAACATTCTTCCTTTTGTAAAGGAATTAACCTCAGCAAATTGTACTTCTTAATTACTCCGATTGTAAGAAACATTCCCAGGATTACGATAATCCATATGACGACGAGAAGAGGCCGTCCACAACACCTGCTTCGCTGCCGTGGAAGGCAAATCGTGAATAAGCTACGGACGCCAATCATTAGTTTGCTTGGGTAGCAATCGACCTGGTAATGGTGAACCTGTAATGTGATGAAAATTTGATCAACTTTTACTTGACAAAGTGAAGTGACATTTAAGAATTTTGTTTTGCCATAACTCGGTACTAAAGAATTGAGAATTAGAGTCTGCCTCACAAGGTTAATCGAACCAAATCGATTTTTTTTTTGCACTAAATTTCATTTTTTGGGCTGTTTACTGACAACAGATGTACCCCACTTACACCCTCGCGAAGTTGATTTGTACCAGCCACAAAAAATGACAAAACCGTACATAGACATTTTACCAACGGTCTATTATTTTATTTACAAAGAAACCTTGTGCTACTGTGCTAAGCCTGTTAAACTATCACTGAAGGCTGGTTTGGAATCCAGCAGAGAATTATGCCTTCTTTGTTTTGTTTGTTATTTGTTCCATTACACTACATCTGCCTGTCACATTCTAGTCTCACTCGCAGCCGTTTTTAGTGTCGGGTTCATACGTAAGATGGTATAGTATAATGCAGAAATTATAACTTCACAAACTCTTGTGTTTTGTTGTCTGTATACAGTATATATCATAGCATAGAGTAAAAAGACACTAAATCAACTGCTCGGATTGACCTTTGTGAAGAAAAATTCATGAAGAACAAACAAAAATGAACATAAAAATTTCAAACATGTATCAAAAGTGTTTGTTTAAGATTTCGATAGCCTGCGAATATTACAGCCGCCTCCCTTCGTCCCCGGCCGTTTTAAGGCCGGAAGCGAAGATAGGGGCCGGATTCGCAGTTAAAGATTTCGAGTGCGGTTTAATTAATGTTCCGATTCATTGACCGTAAATTAGTACCTGATGTTTTGTTCACTTGTGAGATCATGACCGTGACCGTGTAATAAGTGTTGAACTGTATTTTTTCAACCTCTGCTGGAGTCTTTTGTAACGCTGTTAACTACATGCATATATTGTTTTGAAAATGATTGAAACTAAAGTTGTCCGACGTTTCGATGTTATTTACATCATTTTCAAGGTAAAATGTTGTATCGTGACGTGCATAATTATAAATTAGTTTGTGGAAATAATAGACATTTGCTGCATGGTTATGTAAATAGTTTCGCGCGGATGGAGTCAGTTTGCACGTTTAAAGTTGGCTTTAGGTCTTGAATAATTAGCATTTCGTTGATGAGACAATCGAATTTGCTGCGGCATTTCTTTAAAACTGAGAAGTTGTTAATAGGGTTTTCCGATTAAACGGAAATGGAACGACTTTTTCCGCCTGTTATAGCTAATTAGATGCAAAGTACCGTTTGTTTCAATTTGTACAATGGAATTTCAGTTGTTATTCATTGTTTACGAGTAGATTAAATTAGCAATCCTTGCAGTAAATACAATGTCTCGTGGTGGAATGCAAACTATATTCTTTTTAAACTGCTTGAAAGTCAAGATACAACGTTTACGTATCACAGTTTTCCCAGAAAAATATATTGAAAACAGCAGTATATTTTCTGAGACAACTGAAGAAAAATGTTTTTAGGTGGCAAAGTATCCATGGTGTAAAAAAATATTTACTGAAAGGAGGCGGCTTTATAATCGCATACGTAAAAGCCTGTGAAACCTGTGAAACTCACAAGTAACGTAAAACAAAGAACGCCAAGACAACAAAGAACCTCGAAACAATAAAAAGCAGGAAAACAATAGCCCCCAAAACAAAGAAACATTTTACAAGTTCCTACACCAGAGTAACCCCAAACATTAACGAACATGAAAGTTTTCGCAGCATAGCTTTTTCACAACGTATTTTCTATCCAAACAGTTGCCATTTGTGGAACTTCACACTTCTCCAAGGTTTTGCAACCTGCTTTTTGCCACCAAATAAATAGAAAGATGGGAGTTGAAAATGAGGCGGTATCTTTTTGTTCTATTGTTTTCTTTTCATTTGCACATAAAAATTCCATGGGTAAACATCACATATCACCTTTTTTGTCACACCTTAGGAGTTTACAACAGTTGAACATCACACGTATCTTGTTTTCTATCTTGCCTTTTGTTTCAGAACTAATTCTTCTTTCTTTCGAAACTGTGGCCATGTCAAAGGGACTGACTGCCCTCAGATATGTCATTTGACGAGAGCAATACCTTTTTGAGAGCTGCACTGGTGATATTACACTGCCCTCGAGCAGTGGACAACACACGCGGAAGAAAAAGCTACCAAAGCGTAAAATGTCAAATCATCGATACACACCTATCGAAGATATGATGATTGTGCAGGCTGTTGAGAAATGTGAACCACATTTTACTATATTGGTAATAGCTCTTTATAATGAAAAGTAGATCGCGCAAAATTTAAGATTTCCTGATTTCGAGTTTTCTGTTTACCGTTATTACGAAATCCTAGAGCAATAACTGGTGTAACTTTTATGTCAATCCGATGAAGGGAAATTTTTGGTTTGGTCCCGAAAAAACTGATGAACACAATCCCAAACTTGACGACAACATCAATTTCTTCTGGGATAGCTTTTGACATTTTAGACTACCGTAGAATCCCACTTTCCTGAGGGATAGTAAAACAGAGAAAACAAGCCAGCAGATTAATGTACTTTTAATGGGTTAACTAACTGAATTTAATAAGATTTTCAATAGGCGGAAAAATGTGTTCCTTTTAAGTGAATTTTCCGCTAAATCGGAAAACCCTAATTGGTCTTATTTTTCACATGGCTCGTTTTCCTTTGATCTTCCAAGCTGATTATATTGAATAAACCCCGCTAATTAGCAACTATCTGAAAAGCTGGTGGCGGCTTTGATTGTAACAGGGGAGAGCGGGGCTGATATCTAATATTCCCCTAGGGGAATATTAGAGTTGATAATCCCCTGGGGGAATATTACGGTAATATTCCCCTCGTAGCAAAGCCACAAGCCTCGCATTACAAACAAAACCACAACTTTACTTTATGATTTATTTTACCTTGACTGTTGTTACATTTTAAATACTACTGAGCAATTGCTTAATTGAAAATACGACAAATGCGTTCCGGAACTCTTGCCTCGACGTTTGCTTTATTCCGTTCGGTTGCTAACCCATTCCAAACATTCAAACACCTTAAGGTTACCTTTTTTAGTGTTCTTCGGGATCCTTTCACTGTTCCTGACCAGCAGCTCTTTAATTTGCCATCTTCGACGATGATATCTCTAGCCTCTTCGACGTTTTCTTCCCATTTGTTTCTACCTGGTTAAAGCTAAACAACCCTTCTGTAAACAACCTTTCTGTCGCCTCCTTAATGCTTAACTGAGCGTTTTTGTAGTCCTCTTCCAGATTCTGAGAGGATAGCAATTTCTTCAAGTTATTGCCTGGATTTGTCGCAAAATAAGAACTTTTCTTCGCAGACTCACTCACCTCTGCCAACTTTGCAGTAAAGTGGTTAAAAAAGGTGGTTACAAAGTTGTCGGAACTATTAGGCAATTACAAAATCCCAATGCGTACTTTCGGAATCTTTAATCTATTGTAAAGCTTGTTTGGCAAGCATATTGATTGTTTTGGTCGGCGTATCAAAAAAGGAAAAAATAACCTGTTTATTATAAAATTTAACAATGTGGAAACCCCAGTGCGTCTTTTCGGAACCTTTTTCCTTTTGTTAAGTGTGTGTCGGGAAAACACATTCAGCGTACCTACATCAAAACAACGAAAAAAAAAATGTTTCTTATTGTTTTAAGCCACTGTTGATTCCTCGCCCATGTGAAAAATAAGCCGGTTTTTTTTGCACAGTCTACGGACTAAATTTCATTTTTTGGGCCGTTTACTGACAACAGATGTATCCCACTTACACCCTCGCGAAGTTGATTTGTACCAGCCACAAAAAATGACAAAACCTTACATAGACATTTTACCAACGGTCTATTATTTTATTTACAAAGAAACCTTGTGCTACTGTGCTAAGCCTGTTAAACTATCACTGAGGGCTGGTTTGGAATCCACCAGAGAATTATGCCTTCTTTGTTTTGTTTGTTATTTGTTCCATTACACTACATCTGCCTGTCACATTCTAGTCTCACTCGCAGCCGTTTTTAGTGTCGTGTTCATACGTAAGATGGTATAGTATAATGCAGAAATTATAACTTCACAAACTCTTGTGTTTTGTTGTCTGTATACAGTATATATCATAGAGTAAAAAGACACTAAATCAACTGCTCGGATTGACCTTTGTGAAGAAAAAATCATGAAGAACAAACAAAAATGAACACAAAAATTTCCAACATGTATCAAAAGTGTTTGTTTAATATTTCGATAGCCTGCGAATATTACAGCCACCTCTCTTCGTTCCCGGCCGGTTTGAGGTCGGAAGCGAAGATAGGGGCCGGATTCGCAGTTAAAGATTTCGAGTGCGGTTTAATTAATGTTCCGATTCATTGACCGTAAATTAGTACCTGATGTTTTGTTCACTTGTGAGATCATGACCGTGACCGTGTACAGTCAACTCTCGCCTTGCAGACACCCCGCTATTGCGGACACTCGCTATTACGGACAAAATCCTGATCCCCGGGGAATAAGGTTTGACTGGAAATGACTCCCGCTATTACGGACTCTCACTATAACGGACACTAAACGACGCCCCGAGCGTGTCCGCTATAACGAGAGTTGACTGTAATAAGTGTTGAACTGTATTTTCAACCTCTGCTGGAGTCTTTTGTAACGCTGTTAACTACAAGCATATATTGTTTTGAAAATGATTGAAACTAAAGTTGTCCGACGTTTCGATGTAACTTACATCATTATCAAGGTAAAATGTTGTATCGTGACGTGCATAATTATAAATTAGTTTGTGGAAATAATAGGTATTTGCTGCATGGTTATGTAAATAGTTTCGCGCGGATGGAGTCAGTTTGCACGTTTAAAGTTGGCTTTAGGTCATGAATAATTAACATTCCGTTGATGAGACAATCGAATTTGCTGCGGCATTTCTTTGAAACGGAGAAGTTGTTAATTGGTCTTAATTAGCTCCGGTTTTGAGATCCGGCCGTGCGTGTTTAACATGTGCTTTCCAATTGATGAATTCCGAGAACTGTGTTCGGCAACACGTTGGTGCAAGTGTCGGTTTGTAACACGTTGGTTATGTCGTTATGTCCATGTCCTTATGTTGCTAGTTGCTAGTGTGAACCAGGCCTTTTACACCTGATTGAAGAATCGTTGACCCATGAGAAGCCTAAACCGTGAACGATGCGACCCAAAAGTTTACTAGGAAATCGGAAAGAATAATCGTCGTATGTGACTGAATAAACTTGGTACTTGGTAATAGGATAGGTTAAATGAATCATAAATCATGCTCCTCTCAAAGAAAGACAATGCCTTGATTATCAATATTACCGTACCCAAATTCGCAAGTAGCCAATCAGAAGCGCGATCTACTGTCCTGATATCCTACGATATCAAGTCACTGACCTGATATGCCACCATAACACGGTCACTTTGAAGTAAAGAAGTGTTACCGTACAATGAATTGAAAAGAGGTTTTCCCAATAAAACAGAACCTCGGTATTAGCTGGTGTTTGGCGGTTGTAAGTATAAGCACAGGCGACCCAAGCTCACAATTAGAGGAATTAAAATATTTAACATAATTCTCTTTTGTAACCGTATGCGAAACGTGACTCTCGACCGGCAGCATATGGAGGTGTTGTGTTACAACGGTTCTCATTTATAAAGGTTTGTATGGGAGAATACGCTTTCGAATTTATAGCTAAATATAATGAGATTCGAATCAACAAGTTTTTGGAAGTTGACTGTATAATAAAATTGAACGCTAAGAAATTTGAACGACGTTTCGACCGTTCGACGGTCATTTTCAAGTTAGGTGTTTGAATAAAATTACATGTGTAAATATAGTAAAAGCGCTAAAATATGTACATACAAACAATAGACAATAGGAATAAAAAGGCTAAAAATGGCTAAAAAATAACTTTGTGCGAATGACATGCATAGTTGTACAAGATATAATTAAAAAAAAACGTAAAGCAAGCGAATAAGACAACGAGAATAAGAACATTAAAATACCTAAAAATATCTAAACAAATAATTTCGCGCGGATCGAGTCACTCTGTTTGTTAAGTTTTGGTTTCAGAAGTCTAATAAAAAGCATTTCAAAAATCAAACAGTCAAGCTTGCTTTGGCACTTCCTTAAAATCTTAAAGTTCTTCTCGATGTTGTGTGGCTCCTTTCCATGTTGTTCTTTCACGTGATGTCCGATAGACGATCCTTTGTGTTCTTCGATGCGCTGGTGCAAGTGTCGACAAGAATAGCCGACGTAATCTGCATCACACAGACCACACTTATAATAATAAACAGCGCTTTGTTGGTTTACGATGGGCGGTTTCTGTTCCTTCACTTTAATTGTGTCTTTGATCTTACGGCTGGTGTAAACTGGACGGATCTCGGTGTTTATCTTTCGGCTGAGATCGTTTGATTTTTGATTTTTTGATGTTTGATTTTTGAAATGCTTTTTATTAGACTTCTGAAACCAAAACTTAACAAACAGAGTGACTCGATCCGCGCGAAATTATTTGTTTAGATATTTTTAGGTATTTTAATGTTCTTATTCTCGTTGTCTTATTCGCTTGCTTTACGTTTTTTTTTTTAATTATATCTTGTACAACTATGCATGTCATTCGCACAAAGTTATTTTTTAGCCATTTTTAGCCTTTTTATTCCTATTGTCTATTGTTTGTATGTACATATTTTAGCGCTTTTACTATATTTACACATGTAATTTTATTCAAACACCTAACTTGAAAATGACCGTCGAACGGTCGAAACGTCGTTCAAATTTCTTAGCGTTCAATTTTATTATACAATATAATGAGATTTTGAAAAATTGCATAACTCGCTTAAAACGCCTCGGATCGGCCTGAGAACCGAGATAACAACAGACATAACGACAGGACATTGAGGTAAGTTGATTTTATTGTCAAAATCTCATTATATTTAGCTATAAATTCGAAAGCGTATTCTCCCATACAAACCTTTATAAATGAGAACCGTTGTAACACAACACCTCCATATGCTGCCGGTCGAGAGTCACGTTTCGCATACGGTTACAAAAGAGAATTATGTTAAATGTTTTAATTCCTCTAATTGTGAGCTTGGGCCGCCTGTGGTACAAGGAGAAAAACTTTCCCGCCAAAACTAAACTTGAGCGCACTCGCCAACTGCACGATGTTTACCGACGAGTACTGAGACATTCACTGACTGGGACAATAAAGTCGGAATTTTTACATTTTTCGCTAAATTTAGATTTTGAAAATTTAGAGAATGAAACTCCAACCAAACGAGTGGGAAAAAGGCAGAAGAGGAACTTGTTAAAAGTGTTGAAGACCAAAAAAGGATCAATACAAGCAGGTCAATTTGTACTACGTACCTCAGCTGACAAGCATGGCTTCAATAGAGCGGTAAATATAACCGGAGTTTTACCTGAATTTGGGTACGGTAAATACCTAATCGTACCTTTTTGGTACGCTTCGGCGTCATATCAGGCTCGTTTGGTCTCGCCATGGGTATTTTGGCTCGACCAAACTCGCCTGATATGACGCCGAAGCGTACCAAAAAGGTACGATTAGGTATAAATAGGAACATTACTAAGCTTACCAATGCTGTCTACCAGGAGTACCACTGGGTCATATCGTTCATGGTTTATATTGTTTATATGCTTTTCACATGGTCAACGTTTCTTCACCCAAGTGTATATGTATAGGGCAAGTGATTATGTTAATAAAGTCTGAGAGGTATGGCCTGGGTGGGTAAACCTGCCATTGCGTGTTCAGTTTTCCATACCGATATCATTTTTCTGCAAGACGGCGAAAAAACGGGGAAAATTCAAAGAAAAATTGCACCAGATGATTTTTTAATACCTACCTAACTTTAGCATATGATTCATAAACAACGTTGAAGTTAAATTTTATGAAAGTCATTTGACATTGAAATCTCTGAAATTTAAATTCAAGTTCTGTATTTTGCCATACATCTGCAATATTTTCATGATCTTTCAATACGGCGGATTTGCTCGTAGAGGTCAATGAAAGGCGATGTGATAAACAATTAGTGATTCGCGATATTGGCGAAAATATTCACTGTGCCTTCCGTGCCACTTTAAGGACGAGGAAAGAGTATAAGTTGAGTTGTTTATTGAATGTCGATTCGGTAATAAAATTTAACGCTGAAAAGTCACGACGTTTCGACCTCCCCGAGGTCATTTTCAAATGCGAGTAACAATACAAAATTAGCATAAAAAATAGTAAAATAGTAAAACAGGCAAAAATGTCACGAACGCTAAAATGCGATAAAATATGTAAAAAATAAGTGACAAAATATTTATGAAATTAAAAGGTTAAAACAACTTCGGAAACACTTGTCACTTAATAAAATTTTTACATATTTTATCGGCATATCGCATTTTTAAAAGCGTTCGTGACATTTTTGCATGTTTTACTATTTTAATATTTTTATGCTAATTTTGTATTGTTTATATTCGCACTTGACCTCGGAGCGAAAAACTTAGCGTTGAGTTTAATTAGTAAAATGATGGTGATAAAATTTTCACACATGCCGCTTTTTGAATCAGTCGACGAGAAGCCGAGTGACTTATTCTGCTTATTAAATATTCATATCAACAATAATATGTTCGATTTCACTTTCATTCGGATAAAAACCGAACGCCGCAATGCAGCGAAAAAAGCGAAAAGATTGACTTCGAGCGAAAAAGTCGCTTGTCTACAGAGCTGGTCAAATGTTCAACGCCATGTCGAATTAAATCTAATTCAGATACGACCGATATGTGTTCAATAGATCGAAAACGCTTGTCCAACAGTGACAATCTTTACTTCATTACACTCGCTGAAATAGTTTCACGGATTAAATTCATAAACTGTATACCACACGTACCTTCAATCAGATCCACGTAGCAAACATCTGAGGTTTTATCCAGTTATTTCAGGGAGGATAATTACACTAACAGGATAAGGCAGAAAATTTGCATTCATCGCACACGAATCGATTTGAATCACTGGGTTGCGTGATCAATCTTTCTTGGTGCTGACCAAAAGGAAAGCGGGCTCCTGGGACGGGTTCATTGCGTGACTGCCTTGCGAACTTTAGGCCAATTGCGAACTGGAGCGTGAAATTCGGAAAACTGGACAGCCCTTTTAACGAAAATTTTGCATTTAAATAATGTATACTATACGCTCTAATCCAGCTGTTAAGAAAATGCATGCGGTTGAGGTATTTTTAAGGATTATTTGGCCAACTTTCAATGGAAATAAGAAATTTGTTTCAATTTTCTATAGTCAAGTCTTTTTCCCTTCCTCTTACTCACCCCCTCCCCCAAACTCCCTCGCTCCATTTACTTTTGGTATCTACCGTACTTTACTATTTGAATTCTGACTCGAAGAACAGATGTGATCTAGCTTTTCATTGTGCTATCTAAAGGAAGTTTGCCGGAGGACATCATTAACCCTATTCAGACCGGGCTTTTTTTGGTCTTTTCAGACCGGGGGGGGGGGGGCGGATTCCGCCCCCCCCCCCCCTCCGTAACTTCCAGAATATTTAAGCAATCACAATGAAACATACAGGATATATAGTATGTCCCAAAATCTATCTTTTGGCATATGTCACGTGGGACGATGACGTCACATCACGTGACAATTACATCATAATGTCAAAACAGCCGCCATCTTGGATCCGCCATCTTGGTTTTCGAAATTTTGCCAAAACGTCAGAAAACCGCCCAAAATTACTGGAAAATACTCAAAACCAATAAAAATGTGCTTAAAACCCGTAAACAGGTGAAATAACTGATTTAAAGTTATTTTTCATTAATAGAAAAACGAAAATTACAAATTTGGGAAAACATGCCTGTCAAAATGCCGTTGCCATGGTGACGTCAAGTTCCTGACACAACAACCTACCCTACCAAATTATTCCCAGATAAATTTTAGATAAAGTCGCAAAGTTTGGCAGCGTTTGGTTGAATATTAAAAAAGTTATAAGCGTTCAAAGTCGGCGCGGGCACTTTTCGCCCCCCCCCTCCCCCCCGGTCTGGATAGGGTTAAGTCCTGCGAAGGTGGAAGTCTTAAGACCAGTTTACACGTTACGATTTGTCGGCCCGATTTGGCCCAGATTTGATAAGAAAATGAGTGCGCATTTAAAAATGGGCCCGATTCATTAAAATCTGCTGCAGTGTCACAGATTTTAGAAATCTGGTCGATTTCCATCCTTTCAATTTGAATAGGCAAACAAAAGCCGGCCGACGAATCGCAGCGTGTACATAAAATTGCTTCGAACAAATCGGGCCGACAAATCGTAACGTGTAAACAGGCCTTAACGATTTGCAAGTTGTGTCGGCTATAATCGTACCCTAAACAAATCTTTTACGTAGGTTGAATACTTGACTCGGTACGTTGTGTAAAGTACAGATAATGAAGTACTTGCTTTAGACAGAAAAGGTCTTTAGCAACATCATTTAGGACTCGGAAGTAGACTTTAGGGCTGATTTGAAAGCGGTCATGACGATATTTTGATTGAACTTAACTCTCCCGTTGCTAAATTAAATGAATAAACCACACACACCACCCTCCAAAGAGGCAAAAAAATTATAGACTAATTTTTGTAACACTGAATGCTCTTTACTTATTCTTTCAATCTCGCTGAACTGATATATGAAAACAGCCCGTGCTAGGCCCATCGTCTTGAGAGGAGTCAGTGAGATCTAAAAGAGAAGAAAATAATTAGCCATTATTGGATGAGGCTGAGTATGAAATGAAGAATTATATGAAAACTGTCCGTACTAGATCCATCGCCTTGAGAGGACTCAGTGAGATCTAAAAGAGAAGAAAAGGCAGTTTCCTAATAAATTCGAGAAATATCTTGAATATCTTATAGCTGGAAACGCGAACGAGACATTCGCATTACTGGACCCAAGCATCCTCGGTCTTGACCCAAGTTAAGCGGTGGATAAACGGCTTTCAGGTGAACACTCGCCTTACATAAATGGCTGGAAATCGATTCTAGTCTCAGGGTTAATAACTAAAAAGTCAACGACTTTGCACCAATTGTAGTTAAAATAACAAGAACCTTCACTACATAGTAAGTTACTCATAAAAAAACAAACAAACAAAATATTGGTGGAAAGGGAAATTGAGATGCATATTTCCTGGCTGTTTTGACACATACCGGTTATCAGCACATGTCGACACATTCTTTGGGCATAGGGCAACCCCGATTATGACATCCCATCACTTCTGGGCAATAGCATTCTTCTTGGACATAACCTTCGCAGAAGTCTTCGCAATATCCTGCGTGAAATGAAATAGTGTCAATATAGGAGCAGTGCTAGCACCTATTCAAGGAGATTGAGAAAAATTGAGTTTTGGCCCAGTGCGAAGAAGTTCATCTCGCTTTTTCGATCCCTTTTACTAAAGGATTGCTGTAACTGATTTGTTTTTTTTTTTTGTTTTGTTTTTTTGTTTTTTTTTTTTCGGTGGAGTAACTCTTAGGCTACTGTTCGTTTTCGGGTTTTCTTAAGGCATAATGTGTGTGTGCGTTATGATGGTACAGTTGGCTTCTATTGTCATAAATTGAGCTCCCAGCAGTGGATTCAAAATTGCAACAATGGACATTTAAGGATTAGAATCAGCGCGTGATTACCAGCGTCTTTGGAAATGAAGGGATCAAAGTCTGTTTTTTTCTCGCTATCTGAAAATAAAAAAAACAGAAGCAAACACAAAATAAATGGTTAAAATCCAGTAAGTTAACCTTTTTTAAAGTACCAACAGTGACCAATCATGCGTCCGTTTTCAAAATTTTGAACTTTAATATATTGTGTTCCACTTAAGGTCCCTAAGGGCGTGGAAAAAGTTTACTTACACTCACGGTAGTTACACTGAAGCTTATGCGTGATGAACAGTCAAAATGATTTTGTTGTTCACGATCATTTTGATTGACAGGGGGCTGTGTGAAATTTAATTTGTTTTCATATTTTGAAGTGCTCATTCTTTAAGTATAATGGATGAAATTTTCAAGTAAAAAACGAAATTAAAATTTTAATCTTACAGCAGCTTACCATGACAGATGTTTCTCTTTTCTTTTTTATAAAAAGAAAGAAGAACTGAACTCAAATGACCGACAGGAACATACATTGTGACTGCCCTGGATAGTTGGCATACAAACATACACACAATAACTGAAACAACCCTCAAAACAATTTCCTGTAAAATGCATTTCAAACAAGATCCTAATATTATTGTGCGACATCTTGTAACATTCAACTCAATTTGAGCGCGTTGGCTTGATCGTTAGTGCGTCCGGGTTTGAGCCCTGTCCATGGCACTGCGTTATGTCCTTGGGCTTTACTCTTGCAGTGCTTCACTTCACCCAGATGTATAAATGGGTACCGGCGAATTTTTGCTGTGGGTAACCCTGCGATGGACTGGCATCTCATCCAGGAAAAGTAAAAATACTCCTAGTCGCTTTATGCTACGAAACTGGATAAGGTTCGGCCTGATGGGTCACTTGGCTTTACCTATGTACGTAATTAACTACTTGTATTTTTTTGCTTTCCTTTTCCAGATAAAGCAGATTAATACTTTACTATGCCTCTGACTGTGATTAAAAAAAAAAACACTAAAAGAGTAATAATAAAACCAGAAGAAAGAAACGAGGATTGTAAAGATTGTTAGAGGTTACAAATGACCATCTTAAAATGAAAGCTAAATTTTACAAGATCTTTCACCTTAAACAGTTTCAGTTAATGTGGATAGCTTTCTTACCCCTGTTGTTCATTTTGAATGGGACCTTTGCCATGACAATGACGGCTGCAAGGAAAACCAGCGAAAATATAACAGCGTATTTCATCGTGTAAGAACAGGAACTTAACTCAACTTGACCACTCCACTTACTTGAGAAAATGGTTTCTCCGAGAAAAAAAATTAAACTTATAACTGAACAGTTTGCAATAATTGTCTTTGTTTATCTCTTCATTTGATTGATGGGCAATATTGCTTGCGGAAATGAAAGCTTATCGACATTAATCAAAGCCCTGTATTGCAATTCATGTTTCTGTTTGTTGAGCAATACAAGAACTTTGTACATTTCTGTATTCTGATTTTCCTTTGGTTTCTCCGAAAAAATGAAATTAAACTTATAACAATAGTTTACAATAATTTTCTTTATTTATCTTTTCAATTGATTGATGGGCAGTATTGTTCGCGGAAATGATTGCTTACCGACGTTAATCAAAGCCCTGTATTGCAAGTCATGTTTTTGTTGTTGAGCAATACAACTACTATTTACATTCAGGTATTCTAATTTCCCTTTTGGGTAATCGTGATATGGCAAAATTTATTTGCACTGAATAGGCCATTTCCGAGTTACCCTTTGCCTCTGTTTCAAAACGCATGGTGCGAAACTATTCATATCAAAACGAGTTTCACCTACAGGTCCATTTTCATGCAAATCAAACTCGTTTTCATTTGAATGGTTTTGCACGTAGACTCGTTTTGAAACAGACGCAAAGGATAACTCGGAAATGGCCTATATACAACTAAGGACGGGGAATGAGCTAGTCCAGTCCCTAAACTGTCTCTTCCGCGCGCCCTTTATAGGGGTTTAACCCAAGCGCGAGAAGAGAGAGTCCAGAATAACTTGCATGCGCATGCGCGCGTTTTTCCCTCGAAATCGGGGGAAAACCATATTTGGCAGCACTTTTGAAAACGCGTGCACACAGATGACGAGTTCAACTACGCAACCGTGTACTAAAGCAGGGTCACCAGGAATAACTTTAAAAAGAACCTAGCTTGACATAGAATATACTGAAAAGATGACGGCCAAAACACAAATCGCAATCCGTCAACTATTCCAGGTATTTGAATTAAGCACAGTTTTTTCTTGCATTTATTCGCACGCTTAATCGCGTAGTTGAATTCGCCATTTGAGCGAGCAATTTAAAATCTAGCGCGCGCGTCCCAAGCAAGTAACGCCACACTCCTCATTTCTGATTGGTTTGTTCTGAGCATGTGCATGCAAGTTATCCTTGACTCTCTCTTCTCGCGACTAGGTTCAACCCCTATAAAGGGCGCGCGGAAGAGAGAGTTCAGGGATTGGACTAGGAATGAGCAGAATATCGTGATTTGTCAGTGGCGAGCAGCTTAATCGATCTGCGACTGCGAGTCATTGACAAACCACAATATTTTGCGATAACTGCGTTCAATAATTGTTTTATCATCCGATCACAGAGCTTGCTTCTGGCCTAGTAGGAAATTTAAATCGTTACAACAAGCTGCCCTTTTCTCGGAAGTGGCATGAGAGAAATATCATCTGCAGCAAAATGACTGTCAGACAGTAATGCGCATGAGGAGAGCGTTATTTGTAGGCAAGTTATTTGCAAATCACGTGGTGGGCTCTCGGCCCAATTAGAGAAGAAAAAATGCATCGAATGATAATTATACTTAGTAGAAACTCAGCTGTGTTCTATTGGAAATACGCGAATCTGATTGGTTCTCCCACTGTTTTCTATTCGCCGATAGAAAACAGTCGCGCGCGCGTAGCTCTTTAAGCGGTAAATTTTCTTTATTTTTGTCTTCAAAGTGCACAATATTGTAGGTTTTGGACTGCAATCCTTTAGAGTTTCTACTAAAACAATTAGACTACTTGCCCTCGTTTTCTATGAGCGATAGTCAACTCGGCTGCGCCTCGTTGACTATTTGCTCATAGAAAACTCGGGCTCGTAGTCTAATTGTTAATAAGAAGCATGCACACATTTCGGGCGTTGTCCCGGATCGTGTTATAATGTTCAAGGGAAAGAGATGCAAGCTTTCATTTACTTTAACAATTTTTACGTTGTTATTGGTCATGAGCTATGACTAACCGTGATTTTCAGGATTTTACAATGCAAGCGAGTTGTGTTTGCATTTTAAATTTTTCTTGTATTCGGTATTTACGGACAATTTCTGACCTCCCTTTTAGAATTTAGTTTTGCAAAAATGTTCCTTTATGTGATTGCTCAAATAGGGAGACATTTGGGGGTGCTGAAATCCGCCGGATTCGCTGACGCGGGGTCCGTAGAAACAATGACACAGCTTTTAAAGTTTTTTTTACAGTCAAATTGTAAATTAAAATTTGACAACGAAGGCTGTTTCAGCTTGCTTTGGAAACGACAAGAAACGGCTAAAAAGGAGTCGAAAAAGTGAAGGATAGGTTTACATTATACGGACTATTGCCGACCAAAATGATAAGAAAACGCATCTCACCCTGCGCAATACCGCAATACTGCAATCCAAGGCCAAAATTACCGAAGAACCACATAAAAAATTAGCCAATACCGCAATCAAATTGGAAAGGCTTAAGATGAAATCCGCCAGGACTTCGAGTAGTTATTGGACAAAATTATGTACCAAAACTATTTACACCTGATTGCAAGCTTTTGTGTTACTGCTTCAAATATCTTATCGAAAGAAATCTTTTCTAACAACACCAAACATCGAAAACAAATTTCGAAGTTCCACTGAATTCCCATGAATCGCTTAAAAGATGTGAGCTTTTGCCCATAGCTTGTGAACTTTGAATATCATTTTCTCAGACTCTGATAAGAAATTGTTGTACCAAAATTATTTCCACCTTATTGCAAACTTTTTTGTTACTGCTTCAAATATCTTATCAAAAGAAATCTTTTCTAACAACACCAAACATCGAAAACAAATTTCGAAGTTCCATTGAATTTCACTGAATCGCTTAAAGACGAATTTACAAAATGGCTACACGTGAGATTTTGCCTATAGCTTGTGAACTTTGAAATTCATTTTCTCAGGCTCTGATAAGAAATTGTTTTAGGTGTTATCACGGATAATTAGTTACATCTTTAACTTTTATTAAGTGCAGGAAATAACGCAATAGGATTTAAATTATTCTGGTACTCGATTTTTGTCCAACTTAAATAAATATTACTCGACTTCCTAGTGGATTCCGTCTTAACCCTGGGACGTACAAGGGGGGGGGGGGGGGGTGGATGCCACCCCCCCCCCCATAAGGTTTTTTCTAAATTTTGAAAAAACGATTTACTCTACGATGCTGAAACTTTCAGTAGCTGTTCATTCATCCTTTGCGGAAATTTTGATATGTCAACCATGTGTCCGTGGTGTGGCAACGTCATAAATACAAGCAGGTCATGCCAAAAATCGTCATTTTTACCATTTTTCTTCATTATTTCCAGTTTTTTAAAACAGAAATGCAAGATGTGTTTATTTTTACATTCCGTAAGCATTCTGGCTTGATTTTGCATCAATTTCCGTTATTTTCTGACTTTCTAAGAAAATGTTGAAATCCAAGATGGCGGATCCAAGATTGCGGCTCTAATGACGTCACGTGACGTCATATGACGTCACAGCCAATTAAAATTATGTCATCTTGTAGAGTACGCTAAGGGCTTTCTTCTCAGTTCAAAATAATTTCGCTACGCCTTAATATAACGAAAACTCCGAGGAGGGGTTCCATCCACCCCCCCCCCCCCCCTTGTACGATGGTGGGGGTGTGAGTTGGCTTGTACGTCCGAGGGTTAATATCTCGCAGTGCAAGTAAACAAGGCTAGTCAACAGTGCTATCCAACAAAATAAATGCTGGTCAACAGCACAGGAAAATGCATTTATTCACATAAACTAAAATATTGTTTAATAGGTCACGTGCGACGGCTATTTCATTCGTGAGTGATGCGCAGATTACGTCAACGGAAGAACATGGCCGTGCCGTTACCACATTTTGACGTCAAATGGAAATTGTTCGCTGAAGTGTAAAATAGATAAAAACTGAAAATAAAAATTATCTCTTTATAAGAACGCAATGACGTGGTTTTACTTTAATTATTATTTTGCAGTTTTTAAATATTCAGTGAAGACCCAGTGAACTGACTCGAATATGTTGAAATTTCACGCACTATTTCACACATTGCTTCCTGCCACGTGCCTCGTGACATGTCACGTACCAGAATAAAGGCTGCAGTCACGTGCACGCAAGCGGCTTTATTGCACTGTGTGCATTACTTTTAGTTTATTCCTCTAAAACAACTGGACGGAACATCAGAAGTTATCCAAGGGCATGATCTGATGAGACGTAAGTTATTTTACGAGTTTAATCTCCCAAATATGACACATCTGATCAATAGGTGGTTTTCACTGTCACGCCACTGTCACGCTGCGAAAAAATAAATCCAAAACTATTGAGTCAAAAACATCAAGAATATTACAGGTTGTAGAAAACTACAATATAAACTACTCATCCAGGTCTCAGGTCTGTACGTTATTCCGTACTCGAGTTATCCGTCAAAATGTTTCACGCAAATTTAGAGAGCACGGTATGGAATCGCCATGTTGGAGCCCAACTGCTTGGGCTCCAACATGGCGGCCGGAAACCAACAAAAACATCTGGCATTCACTTCTGCTACAAAACGCGGTCAGATCACCATCATGAACAAGTAAACATTCAGATAAACCCTTTTCGCAAAATCTCAACTGTTCAGATTGTTAAAAATCACAAGATAAAGCATTTTTTTAAGTATACGTGACAGTCTTTGGCGGCCATCTTTGATCTCGTCTGGCGTGAAACTCCGAAATTCAAAATGCTATATCTAAAAGACGGCGAATGCTATAGAGCTAAAAACCTTCAAAAATATATGTATTAAGGACGTCTAATAACCAGTGAAGGATAAAAACTCAGGGGCCTTGCGATTCTGGATTTTAGAATTTTGATGACGTCACGTGAAAACCAAGAATACAATGGACATCCCGATTTCTCGAACCTCCAAGGGAAACAAAAATGTCTCGAAAAGTCGGAAGCTCGAGAAATCGGGGGTACGATTGCAGTGTTCGTCAGCGAATCCAAGAGAAACGATTTTAAGTTCAAATTATGAGGTCAAAGAATTTGAGGGTTTGAGAAATTGGGATTTCACAGTATATTAAGAAGAGCACTGGCTATGAAGTTAGGGTTCGTTTATCGTGTATTTTAGCACGTTTCCAGTAAAAAGTATTTATGCTATCTGCTGGAAATTCGCAATTCCTGTTTAGGTCAGTTAGGGAACGTTAAAACGTAATCGCTTCCTGATATTTCCAATCGTTATTGGCTCTCTTGAAACCGTGATGTTACGTATTAGCCAAAAGATGGGCCGTCTATATAAAGCGTTTATTTTACCACATCTAGAGTATTGTGGGCCCTTTCTGCTTGCATTTGGTGTTGGTAACACTCAGGCTAATAAACTAGAGGACACAAACTATTATATTCTTAGATCGATTTTAGGCTTTGCAGCCAAACCCCTTATGAGTTTCTTTTGAAGACTGTAGGCATTAGCTCGCTAGAACAGCGCAGGAAATTTCAGGCATTAGTCCTTGTGTATAAATGCTTACATAATCAAGCTCCAAGCTATATTCAAGATCTCTTTAATTTTAAAGTGTGCTCATATAACCTAAGGGGGTCCGGTACACTTTTAGAGATGCCTAGATGCAATTTGGAATGGCGGCATAAGTCCTTTTCTTTCATCGCCGCCAGGATCTGGAACTCAATACCACCATTTGTAAGGGACGCTAGCGATCTTTTAACTTTTAAACGATTACTAGGTTAATATTTTAGGTTTTAATATTTTTAATGGTTGTAATATTTTTAACTCTTTTTAGGTGCCTATTATTATATTATACATATTATATTATTATATTATTATACATATTTATTATATTATACATATTTACATATTTACATAGATAATTACATTTTTTTCCTCTTTTATACAATTTTGCGTTCACGCACACATTTTAACGAGCGCTTGCGCTCCTAGGTGTCGCGTGGTTAAATAAAGTATTGTTGTTGTTGTTGTTGTTGTTGTCTCTTAATTGCTGCGGCCACCCTTAGAATAAAAAAATGCCCGACTCGAGGTACGATTGTTATATTATCGTGACATAGCTCCTTTAAAATTGAACCGTGAAACAGTGCTAGCGAAAACAAGTCGCACAGTAGATCGAGAAGAAAGAAGAAATAAAACCTCTAGGAACAGGGTAGAGTATGGTATGTTGCACTTGAAAAGAAAGACATATTTGGGTTTGCAATTGGATTTCATGCCGAAAAGAGGACAAATTCGTTCTTCCTTCGGCGTACAAGAAGCACCCTCTTCCCCTCCCCTTTCAATTCTATCTTAAAAAGATATCAAAGTAGCAAAGCGTGTTAAATAAAGAACGACTACAGACTAACGGATGGGGTCAGTGAGATCCTCTGACTATGCTAGGACTTGTTTAAGATCCGACTCTTTGGCTGCTAAAGAAACTAAACGGTTCGTCAGTGTTCGGAAAGTCTTGTAAGCCATGCAATTCTGCCATAGACTAATTTTCGCAACACTGAATGCTCTTAACTTAGTTGTATTTTTCTTTCAATCTCGTTAAACTGATATATGATGATTGTAGCTACGTGGTAGGTCCATCGTCTTAGGAAAACTCAGTGGGATTTAAAAAGGAGGGAAAGGCAGTTTGTTAATAAATTTACGCTCACTCATATTGATTGATGGACTTTTTTAAAAAAAGCATCCCACAGCTCGTGCACGTTCCAGAATAGATTTACAGCCGTTTGAGAGTCAAGTTGTCAATGTAAAGGAATGCAAGCACACAAAACGGCTGGAAATCTAGTCCCAGGTTTATTTGATAACTAATTGAATCCATGCTTTTTGCTCCTACTAGTTTAAAGCAACAAGAATCTTCACTTCATAGTAAGTTACCTATAACAAAGTATAATATTGTGGAAAGGGAACTCAAAAGGTATATTACCCGACTTATTTGACAAACACATACCGCTTATACACAAATTTGGACACATACATCGGGCAAAGGGCAGCCCTGAGAATGACACTTCACCACTTCTGGGCAGTAGCATTGTTCTTGGACGTAGTCTTCACAGTAAAAACAATTCCCTGCGTGAAATGAAATTGTGTTAGTATATATACGTGTATTTTTGAGAGCAGGCAGGTAGCGCAGTGGCAAGAGCGCTCGCTTCCCACCGATGTGACCCACACAGCGGTCAAACGCAGCGCGCGTGCGCAGTACATGTGTAATTGCCGCCAAAACTTTCCATACAAAGTCTTAAATTTTCCGTAAACTTTTGCTTTAAAGCCAAAAGTTAACGCCGTCCCTGGAAAGTTAAGGTTTATACGCCGCTTATGGATCTCCACTGAGTGTCCCAGCTTGAGCTGTTCTTTCACCGTATTATTTCTTTGACAATTTCTTGCAAAAGTTTGCCCATTTTCGAGTCAAAAGCTCGAGGCGGCAAAGACCGGATGTGACGTCAATTTTTGCGTTTGACCGCTGTGAAGATGTGACCCTGGTGTGACTCCGGGAGCAGCGTCATATGTGGGTTGTCATGAGTTTGTTTTTGGTTCTCGTCCTTGCTCCGAGGGTTTTTACCGGGTCCTCCAGTTTTCCTACCTCCTCACTAAACACTTCTAATCCCATTTTGATCGGGAATCCAGGGGCAACTGGATGGTTTGAATGGGGTTAACCAACTAGCGACAAAAGGTGAGAAATATAACAACAAACAACAAAGTAAGAAACTTTTAACTAATTAATGAAAACCGACATGGGGAACCCCTCATTCAGACCCGACTCGCGAAAAAGGGCGAAAAATATAACTGACAAACGACAAAGTAAGAAAAAAAATTAACTGACAGCCGACATGTGGACCTTTCCTCTACGGCGCGCGCCTGCAGGGAATCATGGTAGTTGTATTCATCAAACTGATGCTCGAGACTTGGCAACGATGAATACAACTACCGTGATTCCCTGCAGGCGCGTGCCATAGAGGGAATCAGGCATTAGTGCGTGTTTACCGGCATCTCTAGCAATGACGGGATTAAAGTCTGCTTTCTTCTCGCCACCTAAAAATCGAAAGTTAATCAGAGAAAGTTAAAATAATATTGAAAAAATAAAACACAAAATAAAAAACAAAAAATATGTAATTTTATTTTTTAATTTGCCCGATTTTCACTGCTTCATATTGCGTTGCACTTGATGACGCAGAAAAAGGTCACTTACTCTCGCAGTAGTTACACCACAGGCAGACCAACCTATGTGTTCGTGGTTAATAATTGTTGACATAACGGTCATGTTGAAATCAATGGCACATATAGAAGATATATAGAGAAACATTACGTCGGCTTCGATTTACTACAAAATATAAAATTTACTCTAAATGATTCAATAAAAGTTAAGATGAAATGCTAAATGTGTCTTGTGTCGTGTTTTTGTTGCCGCCCCGAGCTAGAGCCCTTAAAATAAACGTCTTAAAGGGCTCGGGGCGGCAAAAAAACCGTGGCGACACAAGACACATTCAGCATTTCATCTTAACTTTTATTGAATCATTTCGAGTAAATTTTATATTTTGTAGTAAATCGAAGCCGACGTAATGTTTCTTTATACTATCTTCTATATGCGCCATTGATTTCAACATAACCTTATGTCAACAATTATTAACCACAAACAAATAGGGTGGTCTGCCTGTGGTTACACTGAAGCTTATGTGTGGTAAACGGTCAGCGAGCCTTTGGCTTATATTTAATATGTTTTCATATCATGATTTTCAAGTGGCCATGCTAGAGTTACAATGTACTTTTCAAGAAGAAAACGAAAAGTTTAATCATGCTGCAGACTAAAAGAGTGAAAGATGTCCTTTTTCGATTTTCCTTTTTTTGAAGGAAGGGACGCAAAACGTTTGTAGAACAACCAATCGTACCTAAAGTGTAGATGCTTTTTTTAATTTTTAATTCAAATGGACGAAAAATTTACATACTACTGCTGCTGGATGGATAAAATTCGGACACAAAAGACACAATAAAAAGGCAACACAATGAAATTTATTTTCTGGTAACAAATTTAAGCCAAATTAACCTAAAGAGCCGGACCATTTTATTATAAAATTGATCACTTTTTTATGAAAGTTACCTTCCAAGTGTGGGAAAACGTAAAATAAAAGTTTACCAGTAAAGATTGTAAAGATTGAGATAAAAGGCAAATGAGGAACGTAAAAGATATAAGCTAAATTTTATCGGTTAAACTCCTTTAACCGTTTTCAAAGGTAATGTGCACATAACTTCCTTACCCCTGCCATTCATTTTGAATGGAACCTTTGCCATGACAATGACAGCTGTAAGAAAAACCAGCGAAAAAACAACAGCGTATTTCATCGTGTAAGAACAAGAGTAGAACTCCACTTGACCACTCCACTTACTTCTGAAAATGGTTTCACCGTGAAAATAAATTAAACTTATACCACCGTTTTTTTTAATTGTCCCTATTTATCTCTTCACTTGATTCATGGGGGTCTCTGTAAAAAGAGGACCGGGTGGCGGCGGATGGCGGATGGCGGATGGCGGATGGCGGATGGCGGATGGCGGATGGCGGATGGCGGATGGCGGATGGCGGATGGCGGATGGCGGAGGGGAGGGGAGGGGGATGATAAAAGGCGGATAAGAAAGCCGGATGACAAAATGCAGATACCAAAAAAAAAATTAAAAAATTAAGAAATAACTTTTTTAATATATCAATAACTTAATCAATTAAATAATTTAATTGATAAATTAATTAATAAATTGAGAAGTAAATATTAGCACATTCAGTCCAGGAGATGTCTGACAAGACGAAAGAAACAGCCAAAAAATTTTTTTGAAAAAAAAAAAACCTTGACTTTCCTTTATCATCGGACTCCAGGGTGTTACTAAACTGAGGATCAGCGCGGTATTGTTTGTGAATGGTTGCTCGACTTTATCACATGAAACTGGACAGACAAACAAACAAACAGTAAATATATCTCAGACAAGGCGGGTCGACATCTAGACTACTAACTAAAGATGGCGTTAACTATAGTTAGCGGCTATTTCGGTAATGTGACCGCCTCTCTGTTCACCCTAACTATAGTTAGAAAATTTACTCCTCGCTGATCCAAAACTAGTCTTAAGTTTACAAACGAAAAACCAATCAGAATGCGACAATTCTTTTCGAACATGCGAGATGGACATAAATATGCAACATGCCAAGAAAGTACATATCACCAATGTTAGCAAAAATAAAGCTTGAATTCTTCGGTTCTAGCATCCTTACTTCATTTTATTTTCTTCAACGCCGAGATGCATGCAAAAATAGAAAAAATAGAGGAACAACTAGACACAGATCAACAAAAGGGCGTCAGACTAATTTATATTTTTTTTTTTTTCAAAAGCTAATCAGAACTAACTATAGTTAACTGCATTGTGTGACCGCAAAGACGACCGAAAGCACTAACTATAGTTAGGTATGACGTCACGTAAGAGACTAATATAGTTAAACTTTAGTTACGTCGTAGATGTGACCGCAGCCAGTAAGGGTTCCATATATCTCTTCTTAATCCTTCGAGGTCGATCTCGAGCGGGATTTCAAGATAGGATATCGAGTGAGGATTTCGTTAATTTAAAGAAGACTTTCTCGCCCCGCTCGAGACAATGAAACGTACAAAGCCAAAGTCAACGAAGCCGCAAGAATGAATATGGAAGACCTGAAAGTTACTAAGTTCGTACTGGGAAATTAAAAAAAGGAAACCCACAACAAAGGGTATTCCAGTTGGTCACCCATCCAAGTACTAGCCCCGCCCAACAGGGCTTAACATCGGCGATCGGACGAGAACCGGTACTTTCCTTGTGGTATTAGACCACACAAAGCGTTACAAAAGTCTTGCAAATAGATAAAAGAAATACTCGATCTTTAAAATGATGTTTGGGCATTTCTCATGCTATAACTGGAGTTAACTGTGATAAGCTGATTTGTCTGATTTACCCGCCCTTTCTGATACCACATAGAAGGCACAGGTTCTCGTCCGATCGATGAAGTTAAGCCCTGTTGGGCGGGGTTAGTACTTGGATGGGTGACCAACTGGAATGCCCTTTGTTGTGGGTTTCTTTTTTTAATTTCCCAGTACGAACTTAGTAACTTTAAGGTCTTCCATATTCATTCTTACGGCTTCGTTGACTTCGGCTTTGTACGTTTCATTGTCTCGAGCGGGGCGAGAAAGTTTTCTGTAAATTAACGAAATCCTCACTCGATATCAGACCTCGGAGATTGATTAAGAAGATATAGGAACCCTTTATTGTCTGAGATATGTGATAAAGTCGAGCAACCATCCACAAACAATACTGCGCTGATCCTCAGTTTAGTAACACCCCGGAGTCCGATGATAAAGGAAAGTCAAGTTTTTTTTTTTGTTTTTTTTTTCGAAAAAAGTTTTTATCTCTGTTTCTTTCATCTTGTCAGACATCTCCTGGACTGAATGTGCTAATATTTACTTCTCAATTTATTAATTAAATTATCGATTAAATTATTTAATTGATTAAGTTATTGATATATTTAAAAAGATCTTTCTTTATTTTTTTTGTATCCGCATTTTGTCATCCGCCTTTTCTTATCCGCCTTTTATCATCCGCCATCCGCCATCCGCCGCCATCCGGTCCTCTTTTTACAGAGACCCGATTCATGGCCAATATATTTCGCGAAAATGACAGCTTATCCACGTCAATCAAAGCCCTTATGTTGTTTCATGACCAAAAAGCTACTGTTGAAACTATATCTTTTTTAATTCCCTGTTCTGCTTTATTAAGGCGGTTGTGCTATCGCCGGCTAGAATTATAATTATTGTAAATGTTACCTAGTATGTTATAATGCGCATGCACACATTTGGGTCTTGCTCCAGTTCGTGTTATGGTCAAGGGATAGACAGGCAACCCTCACTGACCGAGCAGTACTAGTAACGAGTTTCAGAATTGAGCACTTTTCGAAAATTGTCTACAATTCTAATACAGCGGACAGTTCTTACCGCATAAATTGCGGACTGCCAACAATCAAGCTATGTCGATGCACAAGACAAGCTTGCTTTTGGCGGAGCAAACAATACAGCAAGGCTGAACACGTGATGTGGCAACTTGTGATTCGTGGAGGGGAGGTAGGGGAAGTGCGTTCAAGTACAGAATTTGCTGTATTGTTTGTTATGAAAAAAATTCTGGTTCTGACGTCAGCATCCGGCTATCCGCCAACGCATATGATGGGCGAGGTGGAGGGGGAGGGGAGTTGACCTGCGATCAGGAGTTTTTTTTTCCACAAAAAAGGAAACCCGGATCGCAGGTTAGAGGGAAATCCCATGGCAAAATTTGTTGCGTCTCAAATGACATAACTCTCTTCCGAAATATTCTTTGCATTCTCCTCTAAAGAGGTCTGTATTCCGTGAAATTGTGACAGTGATTAAAAACAACGAAAAAGGAACCGAAACAAATGCGTTGGTGATTGTTATATTCCTAGTGCAAGTCGAATGAAACAGTCTACCTCGGGCTTTTTCTTGCTTACAGCTCCAACAAGAATACAAAATGATTCTGTTGAAAGAAACTCAACTTACAAATAATCGAGCTCGTTGCAAGAAGTAAATGACAACGGAGATCCAAATATAAGGTAGCAGACGTAAGTGAATTGCTAAGACTAATTTTATGGCCAAAATATGTTTTCACTTTTTGAAAGAAATTGTATCGACCGGTTTCTCGGCCTTCCCTTGAATTCCTTGTTGTTTTATGCTTTCATTTAGCCGCTTTTTCTTGATGTGATATCTCAAATATTTGATCAAAAGTTGCCTTGTAACGTTAGTATCAATGACGTATCAATCGACACTAAATCAGACGAGGGGAAGACAAGAACAGTGTTAGTCAACAAGGCTCCCCTACAGCCCAAAAAACAAATGCTTATCACAAGCACGGGGAAATGTACATAATTGTTTTTTTTGGAGCTGTTAATTAAGGAAGCGGGGGATAGACACTGCACAGTCAAATGATTTTCTTGGTTAAATTTTTACATGTAAACTAGAAAATAAAAAAAATAAAAAACTTATTGTTTTTAAAAGTAATTACAAAGAACTTGTAAGTGTGGTTTTTAATATTTCAACATTTGCAGCTTGAAAACAATCTATGAACTCGCATAATTTCACAAAACTGATCCGTTCCCGCCATGTGCATCACGGCATGTTACTGTTATGTTATCACACATTAGCAATTCAAATGTAACGCGAATCAGTTGAAAAGGCTGTAGTCACGCAAGCAGCTTAACTACAACACTGTATTTATTACTCATAGTTCATTCCTCTGAAACAACTGCATGAAACCTCGGATGTTCGCTATGGGAATCTGATTGGAGGTAGGTATGGCTCTATATACTTAATTTAACGAGTTGTATCTCTCAAACATGATATCAGATGAATGTTTTACTGATACGTGCGATAACAAGAGTTTGTTTACTATAATGTAGACCCGGCCGGGTTCATAGCACTTGTCGACTCGTTTTTCTAATAAAAATATACTTATGCTATTTACCAGAAAGATGGAATTGATGCCTGGTTCATTAAGGCAACGATTCTTCGACACTTCAATCGATATTGGCTCTCCTGAAACTGTTTGATGTTAGGTATTTGCTAAACCTATACAATCTTAAGCACTTGCTATGGCCGACATTAGTTCTGTATTTTTGTATCTACAGCTTAAACTGTCTGTGGTTTGAATTCAAGGAAACGTTCTTGTTTTAGGAGTATACCTTTTCTCTGTTTTCGCAAAGTAAAAATCTTAAAATGAATCGTTTATGTTGGCAAGTCATTGTTTCATCAGTCGGCCATTGAAGGCCTGACAAGTTCGACTGCACTATGAATAATAAGCGAATAAATAAATTATGTATGAAAAAATAGCCGGAATAACCTCGACGAAGGAGCAGAGAGAACGAATTTATTTGTGAGGTCTCTAGAGTACTTTCCGTCAGATAATCACTAACAAACTGCACGAAAAAAGTTTAATTTAATTTTAAAATCACTTAAATACTCAATCGCTAATGTCGTGTAGTGAAGTAGGAAGCAGTATGTTTCATTCAGTTTGTCTTCAATGAAGTGCAAGAAGGGCACGATGGGAAAAATAAACGAGCGCGTGGCCGGCTACATAAATGTATTCGGGAGTTTGCCCCCTTCGTTTTCGTTCCGATTTATACATTAATAAGACAAAGCGGTTATAAATTACTCATATTGTTTTGTAATAACTTTTATGCTTACAGTGTTTCAGAGGTGTTAATATTAGCCAAAAACAACCAGGCCTCTTCACTATCATGGGCTTGTCACTGTTTTGAACCAGAGCCACCCTCATAAATTTAAGAATTTTCATGAATTTTCCAAAGCTGGCTCTCCGGTTTTTGTTTGTTTGTTTGTTTTTTTTTGCATACCACTTGTTAGCTCTGCAGAGCATATTTTAGCATCACTACGATCGTTCCCAGTTGTTGTCTTATCTTGTTTTTTATGTTGTCAATTACAGGAAAAAATTTTAAGATGCAATACATTACAATGCCTTGGATTTTTGGTAAGTTTCTTTTTATTTTCGAATGTTTTAACCTTATGCATGATACAGTAGAGAATGCATTGTGGGAAACGTAACTATCCAATGATGATGCGATTCTTCCTTCTGCCACTTTTGTTTTTTTTTTACTAATTTGTATTATCTTATTTAACAGCATTTATTTTCATTGCTGTGCAATCAAAGTGTTTCCTCGCCTTTGGTATGTATTCACCTTTACCTGAATTTAAACTTTTAATAATTCATCAATTTAAAATTATTTGTGGGGTTTGTCCTTTTTTTTTTTTTTTTTTTTTTTTTTTTTTTTTTTTTTTTTTTTTTTTTTTTTTTATAAATTAATTTAAACGGTTTCTGCTTCCAACCCTCATTTTTATTTTTTTTTTGTTTAAAAAAACAACTCCCCTCTTATACTTTCAAAATATCTACTGCTTTAATTCCTTTGCCCGGCTGTAATTCTACAGTATTTTGTACCAAATTTAGTGGGGGGTTTTTCATAATTATTTGCTAACTTTTTTGTGTTTTTTCTAACATTTGTTCTTATTAGTCTATTGAGGTTATTCTTCTATTTATTTGGCATTGATTTATTACAGTTACACCGCCATTCCAAAAGTTAAACTTCTTTGTCCCATGCTCGTGTCATTGTTGAACAATTCAAAAGCTAAACGGAAGTTAATTACTGATATTCAAAATAAACTGTTTTTCAGAGTGCTCAAACAATGCACAGGTACCGTACGACGGTGATAGAGTAATCAGAGCAAGTGATGCCTTCACGTGTTCATGGGTCATGACAGTACCCGAAAACTACACAATTGAACTCACCATAACACAGAAAAGTGTCGGCTCCATTGGAAATACAAACTGTGCTAATGATTACATACAAGTAAGTACCTCGTTTTTGTTTTATTGTAACGTTGTAGGCAGGACATTTTTTTCCTCCAGTTTTAACGTCGACTTATCTTAAAAATAAATAAATAATAATGAATTGATGTGTGGAGAGAAAGAACCAGAAAAAAAATTCTGAGTTCACAGATGGGACCGAACCCACGACCCCGTACACTAGTCGGACGCTCTAACCACTGATCTACTGAGAATGGTGAGCATGATCTTAAAAAGCGGTAAGAACATTTTTATACAATATAAAATTGAATCCTTGATCAACTTTTAATCCTGGGTTAGTGTTAATCGGTTTTCGAACAACATGCCATGATGGCCCAGCTTCATGGCTTGTAGGCCGATCAATGATTTCTAGCTGATCCATAGAACTTATGGAATGCGATTTACGACAAGTCTATTTTAAAATTATAAAGAAGTAAATATAGACGCGGGATAAGTCAAAGCAGTCACTGCAGTCATATATTGTTACATGTTAACTGAAAATCAAACGATCGAGGTACGGTTGATTTCTCCTATATAATTGACTAGTGTACATGTTACTTCGTTACTTTGTGAGGACGATGACAACTTTTTTTTTGTTTTTGTTGTTTGTTTGTTGCTATTGTGTTTGTAAATGGGCTGTTGTTGTGGTGGTGGTGGTGGTGGTGGTGGTGGTCTTCCTCCTCCTCCTCCCCCTCTTCCTCCTCCTCCTCCTCCTCCTTCTCCTTCTTCTTTTAGGCACTGGCTGCCCAACGGGAGTAAAAGGTTTTTTTTAAGGAACGATATTTTTATCATTACTTCGGCAGTATAAAATAAATTTAAAGTTGTAAAGAAACTGTCATATATTTCTGATTTAGCCCGCACAGAGCCGTAATGTAAGAGCTGCTGCTATATTGTGTAGTCTGATTTGCTCTTTAGAAAATGTTTCTTTATTTTTGTTTGCTTCTTTTTGCTTCTTACCACTTACAATAAAGATTCGAGATGGTGCAAGCAGCTCAAGTACTCTCTTGAAAAAGTTTTGTAACTCAAACCCGGGTCCTTCTGGCTTTCGCTCAAGTGGAACACAGCTGTGGGTGGAATACAGTTCAACACAACCAAGCAACTCTTTTGAAGCGTCTTTCAAGAGGCTGCTGGATCAATCTTGTAAGTCATTTTCTGGCCTCCGGACTATCTTCTGGTTCTGTGTGTTGGTTTGCCCCTTCGTCATAACTACTAAAGGCCAAGCCCACTTTAGACTTCCATGGGCTTAGTTTTATTTTGTACTGGAAGAGTTCTTTTAGCCTTTTACATTTGGGTAGATAGTTTGAGTTAGAATGCAATATTAACATATTTTAATTAAAACCATGCATTAAACGAGGCTCTCGAAAAGGTCATTAAAACTTGAAAGAATGATACCAAGTACCGAATACCATTCAAAATAATTTAAATTATGATCAGGATGTTTTATTCAGAGTTTGTATTTGTATTTTTTTTGTTATAATTATTTTTCACTTTCTCCAAACCACGCAGTTTGTCCTAAAAATGTCATTTCCAACGGAACTGAAGGAACTTTGTCGAGTCCTTTCTACCCATCTGACTATCCCAACGACATGGAGTGCTCATGGAATATAACCGGTCCATCAGGAACCCGACTTATCCTCGTATTTTACCGGATATGCCTTGGTGTCTGCACGACTAGTACTGGTATGCCGTGCGATTGCGATAGGCTGGTTATCAGTGAGGCGTTTAACTCGAAGCAACTCTGCTCGGGATCTGGTGTGATCCCCTTCATTTCACTGGAAAACAAAATTTCTTTGACTATGTCAACGGATGGGCAGTACACTTCAAAGGGATTCGTAGCTAGATATCAAAGTGTATCCCTCGATGGAGGTTAGTCCCTTCTCTCCTTTGTCTTCCCTTCTCTCAGGACTCTCCTCTCCCTTTTGTCTCTTCTCGTCTCCTCTCTTTCCATCTCTTTCCCTCTCCTCTGCTCCTCTTTCCTCCCCTACACTCCCCTCCCCTTTCTTCTCCTCTCCTTTCCTCTCCTCTCCTTTCCTCTCCTTTCCTCTCCTCTCATCTTGTCCGGTCTTTTCTTCTTTCATTACATCTCATTTCATCTTGTACTTCCGTCCACTCCACCGTTCCTTCCTTCTTGATTTGTTTGTTCCATCGTTCGTTTGCACGTCCGTTTGTACATTCACTTATAAATACATTCTTTTTTATTGCTTTCTGATAGCATGTTCCCAAATGATACATCTGACGAACATGAGTGGAAGATTTTCCAGTCCAAATTTTCCTTCAAACTATCCCGGCGATGCACAGTGTGGCTGGAATATTTCGACTCCTGCAGGTTACAAGATTTACCTAACGTTCCTGGAGTTTGACCTCGAGGAATGTGGAAGCTCTTGTACATGTGATTATGTTGAAGTAAGTCTCTTCAATTGGCTCGGCTGCAATCTTTCTCTTAATTTTAATAAAGGTTTAGGGTTAGTAAAAGCTATCGCAACTCTTTATTATACGGAGGAAGACAAAAATATAGTTTAATCCAAGCATGAGATTTTTAAACTCAAAGTCTTCAAGCAAATCTTCATGCAATTTATCAGTCTTTGAAATCTTGAAAATAAAGTTTAAACCGAAAATTTCTTGAAAACAAAAGACATATTTTTCAACTGTACCAAAAATTTGGATTGGGTATCAGACCTTTTGGGTTTTATATTTCCCACTTGCTGCCATTTTGGATCTTACAATGTCACACAATTTCCCCCTTGTGAAACATTTTTGCCATAATTTGTACAGAACGACACTGGTAACTCAAAACTCAGGACAGCCGGGGTTTTCTTAAATCATAGTTTTCTAACCGTGGAACGCTTTCTTTAAATAGTAAAATATCTTTGCAAGAATTAATAAAGTAATTGTTCTTGAATATACGCAGTCAATACTTCGTTTTCAAAATTTCATTTCCATCCATAAAGGTTGCTGACAGCAAGGACTTTTCAAGCAAGAAATGCGGAACCATACCATCAGGGGGATGGGAAGTAAAAGATTGGATTGACGAGAATATTGTGGTAAAGTTTAAATCGGACAGTCAGTCAAATAAAAAAGGATTCGAAGCAGTGTACACCCTTGTATCCTTGGACGGATGTAAGTAATGTCGAGTAATGGTTGAGGTACTTGGTCACTTCGTAATAATTATTAATCCTGCATTCTTTAAAGACCTTTAATGGAATCTGCTTTAAATACACAAAAAATATATTAGAATCTGCCCCAAGATGTCGTAGAATGAGTTGAATAACGCGCAAGCATTTAATGCCTTTATTTAGTCCAAGAAATGTCAATTCAAACGCAACGTCTACGGGAAAGGAGTGGGTGACGAGATAAAATAATGTCTGCATAGGGTTCTATATGAGGGGATTTGATCGGAGGGGGGGGGGGGTCTGTTAAAAGAAGCTAATGAAAAATGTCCGACCTACAGACCTTATGGATCATTTTTTTATCCATTTTAGTCGGACCCCCGCTCCCCACCTCCCCCATTTTTGACAAACGTTTTGTCAGAAAAATAACGCGAAATCTGGTAATAACCTAAAACTATTTGTGGCAACGGATAAATGGTCTCAAGTAAAGAACTGCTGCAGTTTGTTGTATTTCCAAGATCTTGATGGTACTGTTTTTTCGCAGGCCTGCTTTTGCTTAATCGGTGCACATCTATATCGCCATAGCCCATTTATTTGAGCTGCACTTTTGACTTAAGAACGCTACTAATAAACTATCGCAGTAACACCGCAATATTTCTCAACTTACTTTTTCCTCTTTTTCGACCTCTCAGGGGACTCAATTCCTCCTGGCCACTGTCCATGGACGCAATCAACAACAAAAGAGCCAGTAAGTTCTAAGGATGGCGTCACTACCGAGAGTATAGAAACAGGTAAGGTATTTTGAATGGTACCACTTGTTTTAAGCTAATAAAACGTAACCATTAAAGACCAGGTTTGTTATTCAATTCTGTGAAACTGCAAATGTATGTTAGGGGAAAAAGAACACTTCAGAGTAAACCATAGCAGCAGCGAGGTTTGTAGAAAAAAACAACAACCACGTCAGCTAGAATTAGTAGGACGCATCTAACTAGAAATGCAGAGAAAACGACTAGTTGGGTGTTTTTTGTTTTTTTTTTTTTTTTTTTTTTTTTTTTTTTTTTTTTTTTTTTTTTTTTTTTTTTTTTTTTTTTTTTTTTTTTTTTTTTTTTTTTTTTTTAAAAAAAGTCAACACCTCTTCTAGAATCACCTTTGTCAAGGTGGTCACAAAACATATCTAGATTTTATGTAATGGAGAAAAACGCACACCTTACACATCCATTTTCCCGCCACCGTATTTGTGTGTATGGGGGGCGCGGGGCGGGGCGGCGGGGGGGCCCGGCGGGCCGTATTTATTGTGTCGCGCTCTTTCAAGATCGAGTCTTTCAATTCAAGCAGACACTAAGGCCCACTTAAATTTCACAGCTATAACTACCAATGTAGGTGTACTTTCGTACAAAAACGTGACTGTAATCTCGACTTTTTTGTCTCCTCAACTTATTTCTCGTTATCTTCACAGCTATTGCTCAAACGGCTCCACCTGAGGTGATGACGTCAGCAGTTTCTACAGCCAAGGGAGATCCAACAACAGTAAAAAACGCGACTGAAAGGAGAAAATTGAGCGGTCTTTTAAGTTTAATTACAATTTTTGCACTCATTTTACTTTCTTATTCTTCGGAATAAAGCAGATCTTGTTCTCAGACGAAATTTCTTTTGAACATTTGCCTATACTGTAGCCAAAACAGTACGTGCTCTTGGAACAGGAGATTGGGGTAAAACGCAAGTGTAATTGGTTCCTCGTATAAATGGCTTTGATTTGCAAACAGAAAAAAAAAGGCCGTTGTCAATTCCCTGGAAGGAATTTTCAATTCCACGATAAAGTTCAATATTTACTTTCATTATTTACATATTTCGCTATCTTGTATTTAACCGAAATATTGGGCCAAAATAAATTTATAACATGATGATAATGATAATTAATTTATATAGCGCATTTTTCATGTGTATATGTTCAAATGCGCTGTACACCAGACCACAACACCGGGAGCTTCGTGCCCTACTCTTTTCGAATAGTGTGTGGGTTCTTTAACGTCCCCTGTTATAAGATTGAAGATACAGGAGACGGGACCTACGGTTTATCGTCCTTTTCCGAGAAGACTAGAATGTCTAACCATTTGCAGATGTAATTACAAAGGCAGCACATTCTCCTCAGTTATTTTAAGACCCTGAGTCCCTAGCTGTTTGATCAGCCCTGCATTTAAAGATTGTTTGGTTAGGTTATGTTTGCCCTTTAAAGGCCCGGTTCAAAAACCGGTCGAGATACTGATATTTCGTTCACACGAGACCTGCTATCCCCCAGGTGTATCGAGTCCCAGTTAGGTCTGATTTTTGAATTTTGCAAAACAAACGTCCAACCGTTCCAGTCTCGGGGTTGAACGTCCCCGTGTGAACACCGAGACCAGTTCGTTAAGGTCGCGCAGGACCCTTGCTCATTAATCTCCTTAAAAAAATCGATTTCTCAGTAGTTTCACTAGCAACCTTTGTGGATTTAAAGGTGTTGATATAAGGGATCCCAAATACATGGGTTCCCTCTCCACTGATGGAACATCAGTCGGTAAATGGGAAAGTGTAATGTGTCTGTGGGGCAGGGAGGTGTCGGCGGTAAATAAAACTAGATGTTAGTTGTTAAATCAAGCACTAACGTTGAGGGACCAACAAACTGCAATGCAGCCACGTCAACCACAAGGTAGTACGAGAGGAAAATAAATGAATTAATAAATAAATAAAAAAAAAATAAAAAAAAATAAATAATTACACAAACAAGATATAAAATAAATAAAAAAAGAAAGAAAGAAAGAAAGAAAGAGAGAAATAAATAAAAAAAAATATATTTATAAAAAAATTTTTTTTAAAAAAAAAAAAAAATATTTTTTTTTTTTTTTTTTTTTTTTTTTTTTTTGGGTTTGGTGGGGGGGGGGGGGGGGGGGGGGGGGGGGGGGGGGTTTTTTTTTTTTTTTGGGGGGGGGGGGGGGTGGGGGGGGGGGGGGGGGGGGGGGGTAAAGCATATATTTAGAGAAATTATCTTGATAAGAAGCAGCGTTTTCGATTTTGTGGAGCAACTTTTTGAGAAATTACGGGCAACTTTTTGGAAAATCTCGAGCTACTTGTGGAAAGCCCTAGTCATGACGATATTTGGATTAAAGTCTTCCGTTGCTAAAATACCGGTAAATAAATAAACTACACACCCCACCCTCCAAAGAGGCAAACAAATTATAGACAAACTTTTGTAACACTGAATGCTCTTTACTTTGTTTAATTATTCCTTCAATCTCGCTAAACTGTTATATGAAAACTGTCCGTGCTAGGTCCATCATCTTGAGAGGACTCAGTGAGATCTAAAAGAGAAGAAAAGGCAGTTTGCTAATAAGTTCGAGAAATATCTTGAATATCTTATAGCTTGAAACGCGAACGAGATATTTGCATTACTGGACCCAAGTTAAGCGGTGGATAAACGACCTTAATTAAATGCCTGGAACTCGAATCTAGTCCCAGGGTTAATAACCAATAATGACTTTTTACCACGTGTGGTTAAAATAACAAGAACCTTCACTACATAGTAAGTTACCCATAACAAACCAAAATATTGGTGGAAAGGGAAATTCTTATGTCTATTTCCTGGCTGCTTAGACACATACCGGTTATGAGCAATCGTCGAGACATTCCTGGGGCATAGAGCAGCCCCGATTATGACATTTCATCACTTCTGGGCAGTAGCATTCGTCTTGGATACGGTAATTACAGGAATAACAATTTCCTGTGTGAAATGAAAAAGCGTCAATAGCTCAAGTAAATTAAGGCAGTGGTTCTCAGACCTTTTTCATATTTTCTGAGAACTTTTAGAAATCACATTTCGGTGGGCGGTAATGTAAATAAAAAATTCTCAAATGATTTAAGATAATCAAGCAAGGATATTTTTAGTAAAAGATTTTGGTCACGTGATTGACCACGCCCTACAGTTCGAGAAAACCATTGTTAACGATTCCCACCACTTGTCGCACTAAAAGATAAAGTTTTATTGCATGAAAACCATTACCCTAAGAAGGGTTTAGGGAATCTGCTCGGAATGAAACAAAACATTTAACTGGACAAAAGTTATTTCCTATCTTTGACTAGTGCCAGTCCCTCTCAAATATTTAATAAATCTACTAACAAGACATTAAACAGTTTTCTCCCATTCCGACCGGCGTTTGAAAGTAAGTACTAGTAGCCATTACTCTGATATAACGTTGGCTCTTCCTTTAATCTCTAAATAGTGAGAATTTCTTGTTGTAAAATTGTCACGCAATCATGCGTAGTTAGTCACGTGATTGAAATATGATATGCATTACACAAAAAAAGTTGGCTGGTTTTTGGTCGTGATTAACTTTAAATTTCAATTTTGCAGATATCTCTTATTGCTTTTAGTATAGACCACCCCCTCTCAAATATGACGAGAACTAGGCCTTAACCTACTTGAGAGGGGAAGCGCTAGCAGCTATTCAAGGAGATTGAGAAAAAATAATGAGTTTTGGCTCAGTACGATGAAGTTAAACGGTACCTGACAAAATAATGGGGTAACCTGTGATGAAGAAGGCATCTCGCTTTTTCGATCCGGTTTTCTAAAGGATTGCAGGATTGCTATAACGGAATTTATATTAGCCTCTTATATCATAATTAATTGCCTTTTTGGGGGGGGATCGTTTTTTTGTTTGTTGTTGTTGTTTTTTTGCGGTTTGCGGAGGAACCGGTTCTCGATCCTTAGGCTACTACGGTTTTCGGGTTACTTAGCAGCTAACTTTACAAATAATGTGTCTGTGCGTTATGAAAATCAAAATTGCAGAAATGGACATTTTAGGATTACAATAAGAATAAAGGCTCGATTCCCAGCGTCTTTGGAAATGAAGGGATCAAAGTCTGATTTTTTCTCGCTATCTGAAAATAAAAAAAATTAATAGTAAACAGTCAGTCCTTATGGCCCCTCATTTTTTTGTTCCACTTAAGGGCGTGGAAAAAGTTTACACTCACAGTAGTGAGTCAGTAGTTACACTGAAGCTTTACGGGGGATAACAGTGCGTGATGAACAATCATAATAGTTTTGTTATTCTCCGTCATTTTGATTGACAGGGAGCAGTGTGAAATTTAATTTGTTTTCATATTTTAAAGTGCTCATGCTCTAAGTATAATAAATGAAGTTTACAAGTTAAAAAAACGAAATTAAAATTTTAATATTGTTGCAAATTACATACATGACAGATGTTTCTGTTTTCCCTTTTTTAAAGAAAGAAGAACTGAACTCAAATGACCGACAGGAAGTCACATTGTGACTGCCCTGGATAGATAACACAAACACACACACACAATAACTGAAACAAAACAAGATCCTAATAATTATTATTGTGCGACATCTTGTAGTATTCAACTCAATTTGAGCGCATTGGCCTAATCATTAGTGTGTCCGGGTTTGAGCCCTATCCGGGGCACTGCGTTGTGTCCTTGGGCTTTACTCTCACAGTGCTTCACTCCACCCAGGTGTATAAATGGGTACCGGAGAATTTTTGCTGTGGGTTACCCTGCGATGGACTGGCATCCCAACCAGGGGAAGTAAAAATACTCGTAATCGCTTTATGCTACGAAACTGGGATAAGGTTCGGCCTGATGGGCCACTAGGCTTTACCTATGTACTTAACTACTTGTATTTTTTCTTTCCTTTCTGTGTGTCACAACCCAGATAAAGCAGATTAATTCTTTCCTATGCTGTGGTTAAAAAAAACCTAAAAGGTTAAGGGTAATACTAAAACCAGAACTGAAAAAACAAGGATTGTAAAGATTGTTAGAGGTTACAAATGAACAACTTAAATAAAATGAAAGCTAAATTTTACAAAAATAACTCCTTTAACAGTTCTCATAGTTAATGTGGATCAGCTTCCTTACCCCTGTTGTTCCTTTTAAATGGAACTTTTGCCATGACAATGACGGCTGCCAGGAAAACCAGCGAAAAAATAACAGCGTATTTCATCATGTAGGAACAAGAACTTAACTTCACTTGGCCACTCCACTTACTTGAGAAAATGGTTTCTCCGAGAAAAAAAAAAATAAACTTATAACATGCAACACTTTGCAATAATTGTTTTCAATCTCTTCATTTGATAGATGGGCAATTTTGTTCGCGGAAATGAAAGCTTATCGACATTAATCAAAGCCATGTATTGCAATTCACGACTCTGTTTGCTAAGCAATACAAAACCTGTGTACATTTCTGTACTCTGATTTTCCTTGGTTTCTCCGAGAAAATAAAATTATACTTCTAACAACAGTTTGCAATAATTTTATTTATTTATCTTTTCGTTTGATTGTTGGGCAGTATTGTTCACCGAAATGATAGCTTATAGCCCTGTATTGCAATTCATGTTTCTGTTTCCTGAGCAATACAACAACTATGTACATTTCTGCATTCTGATTTTCCTTGGTTTCTCTGAGAAAATGAAATTAAACTTTAAACAACAGTTTACAATAATTTTCTTTATTTATCTCTTCATTTGATTGATGGACAATAATGTTCACGGAAATGAAAGCTTATCGACGTTAATCAAAGCCCTGTATTGCAATTCATGTTTCTGTTTGCTGAGCAATACAACAACTATGTACATTTCTCAGTTTCAAAACGAGTCTGAAACCATTCATATGAAAATGATCTTCACCTACAGGTCCATTTTCATGCAATACCCGATTCCCTCTATAGCGCGCGCCTGCAGGGAATCACGGTAGTTGTATTCATCAAACCATGCGCGAGACTCAGCAATGTGCATCGTTGTTGAGTCTCGCGCATGGTTTAATGAATACAACTACCGTGATTCCCTGCAGGCGCGCGCTATAGAGGGAATCGGGTATTCAAATCAAATTGAATGGTTTTGCACGTATATTGTTTTGATACGAGTTCAAACCACCTCCTATCCACACTCGACTGGGAGAGGCTAGCTATTTTCTCGAAGAAAGAAAAAAGAAAGCTTTAATAATGTATAAAACCATGAATGGACTTACCCCAGATTACCTACAAACGTTTTCTCTCAGCGTCACTCTGTTTATAACTTGAGAGACTCTGAGGGAAAGCTGACGCTACCCAAACCAAATACCAACTATTTAAAACGAAGCTTTTCTTACAGCGGCGCTATGCTCTGGAATAACATGCCCAAATGTCTTAAAAATACCGCATCAGTTAATAATTTTAAGAAAATTATCAAGAAGGTAGCTGACGTATCGGATTCCCACACGGCAATCATGTAAAGCAGTTTTAGTTTTAGTTTCTTTAATACTTGAGCTTATTGTAACTGATGGTTTCCCGTGTTTAAATAAAGTTTTTACATTACATTGCATTACAAAGGATAACTCGGAAATGGCCTATAAAAAAACTACTGGAAGTCTGAGACTTGTTTAAGATCCGACTCTTTGGCTGCTAAAGAAATTAAACGGTTCGTTAGTGTTCGGAAAGTCTAGTAAGCCATGCAATTCTGCCATAGACTAATTTTTGCAACACTGAATGCTCTTAACTTAGTTTTATTTTTCTTTCAATCTCGTTAAACTGATATATGATGATTGTAGCTCCGTGGTAGGTCCATCGTCTTCGGAAAACTCAGTGGGATCTAAAAGGGAGGGAAAGGCAGTTTGATAATAAATTTACGCTCACTCATATTGATTGATGGACGTTTTTTTAAAAAAAGCATCCCGCAGCTCGTGCACGTGCCAGTACAGATTTAAAGCCGTTTGAGAGTCAAGATGTCAATGTCAAGGAATGCAAGCACACAAAACGGCTGGAAATCTAGTCCCAGGTTTATTTGATAACTAATTGAATCCATGCTTTTTGCTCCTACTAGTTTAAAGCAACAAGAATCTTCACTTCATAGTAAGTTACCTATTACAAAGTATAATATTGTGGAAAGGGATCTCAAAAGGTATATTACCCGACTTATTTGACAAACACATACCGCTTATACACAAATTTGGACACATTCATCGGGCAAAGGGCAGCCCCAAGAATGACACTTCACCACTTCTGGGCAGTAGCACTGTTCTTGGATGTAGCCTTCACAGTAATAACAATTCCCTACGTGAAATGAAATTGTGTCAGTATATGTATATATACGTGTATTTTGGGGAGCAGGCAGGTAGCGCAGTGGCAAGAGCGCTCGCTTCCCACCGATGTGACCCACACATCGGTCAAACGCAGCGCGCGTGCGCAGTACATGTGTAATTGCCGCCAAAATCTTTCCATACAAAGTCTTAAATTTTCCGTAAACATTTGCTTCAAAGCCAAAAGTAAACGCCGTCTCTGGAAAATTAAGGTTTATACGCCGCTTATAGATCTCCACTGAGTGTCCCAGCTTGAACTGTTCTTTCACCGTACTATTTTTTTTAACAATTTCTTGCAAAAGTTTGCCCATTTTCGAGTCAAAAGCTCGAGGCGGAAAAGACCGGATGTGACTTCAATTTTTTCGTTTGACCGCTGTGAAGATGTGACCCTGGTGTGACTCCGGGAGCAGCGTCATATGTGGTTTGTCATGAGTTTGTTTTTGGTTCTCGTCCTTGCTCCGAGGGTTTTTACCGGGTCCTCCAGTTTTCCTACCTCCTCACTAAACACTTCTTAATTCCATTTTGATCGGGAATCCAGGGGCAACTGGATTTGTTTGACTGCGGTTAACGAACAAGCGACAAAAGGTGAGAAATATAACGACAAACAACAAAGTAAGAAACTTTTAACTAATTAATGACAGCCGACATGGGGAACCCCTCATTCAGACCCGACTCGCGAAAAAGGGTGAAAAATATAACTGACAAACGACAAAGTAAGAAAAAAAAATTAACTGACAGCCGACATGTGGACCTTCCCTCTACGGCGCGCGCCTGCAGGGAATCATGGTAGTTGTATTCATCAAACTGATGCTCGAGACTTGGCAACGATGAATACAACTAACAAGATTCCCTGCAGGTGCGTGCCATAGAGGGAATCAGGCATTAGTGCATGTTTACCGGCATCTCTAGAAATGAAGGGATTAAAGTCTGCTTTCTTCTCGCCACCTAAAAATCGAAAATTAATCAGAGAAAGTTAAAATAATATTGAAAAAATAAAACACAAAATAAAAAACAAAAAATCTGTAAATTGTTTTTTTTTTTTTAATTTGCCCGATTTTAACTGCTTCATATTGCGTTGCACTTGATGACGCAGAAGAAGGTCATTTACTCTCGCAGTAGTTACACTGAAGCTTATGTGTGGTAAACGGTCAGAGAGCCTTTGGCTTATATTTAATATGTTTTCATATCATGATTTTCAAGTGGTCATGCTGGAGTTACAATGTACTTTTCAAGAAGAAAACGAAAAGTTTAATCATGCTGCAGACTAAAAGAGTGAAAGATGTCCTTTTTTCGATTTTCCTTTTGCTGAAGGAAGGGGAGCAAAACGTTTGTAGAACAACTTAAGTGTAGATGTTTTTTAATTTATAATTTAAATGGACGAAAACTCCACATACTACTGCTACTGGATGGATAAAATTCGGACACATAAGACACAATAAAAAGACAACACAAGGAACTTTTTTTCTGGTAACAAATTTAAGCCAAATAAACCTAAAGAGCCGGACTATGTTACTATAAAATAGATCACTTTTTTTATGAAAGTTACCTTCAAAGTGTGGGAAAACGTAAAATAAAAGTTTACTAAAGATTGTAAAGATTGAGATAAAAGGCAAATGAGGAACGTAAAAGATATCAGCTAAATTTTATCGGTTAAACTCCTTTGACAGTTTTCAAAGGTAATGTGCATATAACTTCCTTACCCCTGCCGTTCATTTTGAATGGAACCTTTGCCATGACAATGGCGGCTGCAAGAAAAACCAGCGAAAAAACAACAGCGTATTTCATCGTGTAAGAACAAGAGCAGAACTCCACTTGACCACTCCACTTACTTCTGAAAATGGTTTCACCGTGAAAATAAATTAAACTTATACCACCCTTTTTTTTAATTGTCCTTACTTATCTCTTCACTTGATTCATGGCCAATATATTTCGCGAAAATGACAGCTTATCCACGTCAATCAAAGCCCTTATGTTGTTTCATGACCAAAAAGCTACTGTTGAAACTATATTTTTTTAATTCCCTGTTCTGCTTTATTAAGGCGGTTGTGCTATGGCTAGAATTATAATTATTGTAAATGTTACCTAGTATGTTATAATGCGCATGCACACATTTGGGCCTTGCTCCAGTTCGTGTTATGGTTATGGGAGGGAAGTTAACCTGCGATCAGGCGGGTTTTTTTACAAAAAATGACGCCTGACCGCACGTTAGAGGGGAGTTCCATGGTAACATTTGTTGCGTCTTGTTAATTTTATAAAATGACACACGAGGAAAAGAAAGCGAGGCATAACTCTCTTCTGAAATATTCTTTGCATTATTTCCTCTACAGAGGTCTGTATTCGGTGAAATTGTGACAACTAAAAACAACGAAAAAGGAACCGAAACAATTGCGTTGGTGAAAGTTATATTCCTAGTGCAAGTCAAATGAAGCAGTCTACCTCGGGCCTTTTCTTGCTTACAGCTCCAACAAGAATACAAAATGATTCTGTTGAAAGAAAGCTAAACTTACAATTAAAGGGACATGGTCAGCATTGTCACAATATTTTAAGTCATTTTTCTGATTACTTCCAAATTAAAGGAAACCTCAAAATAATATTTGTGTGGCAGACGTTAGTGATTTGCTAAGCCTAATTTTATGGCCAAAATATGTTTTCACTTTTTGAACGAAATTTTATCGACCAGTTTCTCGGATCTTCCCTTGAATTTCTTGTTGTTTTATGCCTTCATTTAGCCGCTTTTTCTTGATGTGACAGCTCAAATAGTTGATCAAAAGGCGCCTTGTAACGTTGGCATCAATGACGTATCAATCGACATTAATCAGAGAGGAAGACAAGAACAGTGTTAGTCAAGGCTCCCCTTCAGTCCAAAAAAATGTTTATCACAAGCACGGGGAAATGTACATAATCTTTTTGTTTAGAGTCTTGTTAATTAAGGAAGCGGCAGATTGTTTGGACACTGCACAGTCAAATGATTTTCTTGGTTAAATTTTTAAACTAGAAAATAAGAAAAACAACTAATTGTTTTAAAAGTAATTACAAAGAACTTGTTAGTGTGGTTTTAAGTATTTCAACATTTGCAGTTTAAAACAATCTATGAACTCGCATAATTTCACAAAACTGATCCGTTCCCGCCATGTGCATCACGGCATGTTACTGTTATGTTATCACACATTAGCAATTCAAATGTAAACGCGTATCAGTTGAAAAGGCTGTAGTCACGCAAGCATCTTAACTACAACACTCTATTAATTACTTGAAGTTCATTCCTCTGAAAAAACTGCATGAAACCTCAGATGTTCGCTATGGTAGTCTGATGGGAGGTAGGTATGGCTCAATATACTTAATTTAATGCATCAGTCAATTCCAGCAGTACCCATCCCCCCCCCCCCGGGCAACCCCGGGGCATTTCCTAATGTTGCCCGTCCCGAGGGTGGGGCATTTGCGTACCTCGGGTTGACCCCCGGGCATTTGACACGTACTTTCAAAACCGTGGAGTGAGTCGCGTATTCGTGATGGAGGCGTTTATTGGCCAAGACGTGGACTACGTTGCAGATTAGCTAGTTCACGAATGACTAGAGAAGCTCGTGGATGTTCGTGGATGTTTTTAAAGGTATATTTTCTCAATTTTAGATATTTCTTCATTGCTTAGAAGCAACAACTTGTATTATATTCTTATATCACCTATCGAGAGATTGAAAACAATTAACCCGGGAGCGGGGCATTTGCCCGGTTCCTTCATCCCCACCCCGGGGAATTTGCCAATTTTTTTTAAAGAAATGCTAATGCCTGGGGGTTAGCCCGGGGGGGGGATGGGCACTGCTGGAATTGACTGATGCATAACGAGTTGAATCTCTCAAACATGATATCAGATGAATATTTTACTGATACACGCAGGATAGCAAGAGTTTGTTTACTATAATGTAGACCCGGGATTATAGCACTCGTCGACTAGTTTTAATAAAGTGCCCCCATGTAGACCCACTCCGACCGACAGCCACAGACTGAACCACAATGACTGACAGGAAAAAGACCCAGTGCCGCCGCGCCCCAGAGGTGCAGAGCCCCCGGGAAGAACAAGGTGCAGGAGGTGACACAGAGCGCTACCCAGCACGACCGCGAACAACGGAAAGCGCGCCCAGGGAGCGGACGAGAGACAGACACCACAGGAGAGAGAAGAAAACCGACCACCCGGACGCGAAGGGACAGGGGCGACACGGAGCCCAGGACCCACCCCCCCAGAGGAGGGAAGGCGCGGCGCCCCCGCCCCCGGCGCCCGACCGACAGGGCGAGGCCCCGACCTGCCCGCGATGACGCCCCCCCCCCCCGCCCCGCCCCCCGGAGCACGCCCGGAGCAGCCCAGCGACCCAGCCCGCGCCCCCCCCCCCCGCCGGCCCGCGCCCGCGCCCCGGCCGGGCCCCGGGGACCCCCCTGCAGGAGTCACCTAACAGCCCAAAAACAACCCAGGGCCCAGCTCCACAGTCTCCCTCCAGGTAAGGGCGACCCGAACACTACGCTCGAGCTCAAGTAACAAGTCAGAGGGCGCGACCCAGGAGGAGTGTGGAGCTAGAGGCAGGGTCCCCCCCAGTACGGGGGGGGGCAGCGGACGACAGAGACGGGGTACGAGGGAGGGAAGGGGACGGGGCCGGCACGCGCTCACACGGCTGCGAAGAGGGAGGGAGCGGGGAAAGAGGGGCGGGAAGCAGAGGAGGCGAGAGCGGGCGCGCGAGCAGGGGCACGGCGGAGGGGGGAAGGGGGAGAGAAGAGGAAAAGGGCGAAAGAGAAAAGAACGAAGGAGAAGAAGGAGAGCAAAGTCAAAGGACGGGATAGAGGGGAGGAGTAGTGCGGAGACCAAAAAAAAAAAAAAAGAGGGTGGCGAGGAAGGAGGAGCGGAAGCGAGGGGAGAGAAAGAGAAGCCCACAGGCAAAGGAAGAGGAGGCACAACACGCAGAACCGAGACCACAAGACGCGCAGAGACGCCCAGCCAGAAAGGGAGCTGTCAGAGTGACGACGCAGGACGCACGGCTCCACGGCAGAGACGCGAAACAGCAGGGAGGGAAAGAGCACGAACGAAGACAACCGCCCAGTTAAAAATAGTAATGCTGTCTACCGGGAAGATGGGATTCACATCTGGTTCATAAAGGCAACGGTTCTTCGACACTTCAAATCGATATTGACTCTCTTAAAACTGTTTGATATTAGATATTTGCTAAACCAATACAAGAGCACTTGTTGTGGCCGGCCTTAGTTCTGTATCTTTGTATCTACAGCTTAAACTGATTGTGGTTTGAAGGAGGCTCGATGTAGTTTTTTTAAAATTGACTCTTGGCATTCATTTTTTTGATATGTTCAAGTATAGTAGATTGACAACCTGTACACAAAATTTTAGGAAAATCTGTAAGAGCTTTTTAGAGTAAATCAAGAATGAAGTTCTTGGTATTTCCGTATAATTTCCTACAATCGGCAGTCGATATATTTTAACAAATTAAAGCAAAAAGTCTTTCGCTTTAAGTTAATGGTCTTTGATGGTGTAAGAATTTATATTTCAGTGAGAGTAACTGTGCTCAAATAATACGAAACAATTTTAAAGCGCCTATTTTACAGTAAAACGGTGTTTTTCTGAAAATTTCATTCTTGATTTACTTGAAAACGCTCTTACAGATTTTTCTAAAATTTCGTTAACAGTTAGTCAATCTACTAAACTTTAACATATCAAAAAATAAACACCAAGAGTCAGTCTAGATTTCGAGAAAATCAAGCTTGTTTGAGAACAAAAGAAAACGTAAATCGTTGCTATGGTAACCTTTGTGACTAAGTGACGGGTAAAAAATTAAAATTTGGTCATATTTGATCATTATGGTGTATTATGGCAAAAATCGAACATTGGCCTCCTAGATAATTTTAATTTTTAAAACAACCACCCTTCGGCTAAAAAAACTACATCGAGCCTCCTGAATGCAAGGAAACGTTCTTGTTTTGGGATTATTCCGTTTTCTCTGTTTTCGCAAAGTAAACATCAAAAAATAACTCGTTTATGTTGGCAGGTTGACATCACTGAGTCGGTCATCGAAGGCCTGACAAGTTCGACTGCACTATGAATACAGCGAATAAATAAATTATGTATGAAAAAATAGCCGGAATATCCTCAACGACGGAGCAGAAAAACGAATTTATTTGTTAGGTCTCTGGAGTACTTTCCCGTCAGATAATCACTAACAAACCGCAACTTGAAAAATTTAAATTAATTTAAATTTAAATTTAAATTAAATATTCAATTGCCAATGTCGTGTAGTGAAGTAGGTAGCAGTATGTTTCATTATATATGTGTATTACATGAAGTAAAAGAAGGGCACGATGGAAGAAATAAACAAGCGCATGGCCGGTTACATAAATGTATTCGTTTTCGCTCTGACTTATATATTAATAAGACAAAACGGTTATAAATTACTCATAATTTTTTTTTGTAATAACTTTTATGCTTCTTGTTTCTTATTTGACTAGAAAAAAAATTTAGTTGGAAATAAATTGCATGACTTTTTATTTCAAATAACAGTGTTTCAGAGGTGTTAATATTAGCTTTAAAAAAACAACCAGGCCTCTTCACTATCATGGGCTTGTCACTGTTTTGAACCAGAGTCATTCCCTCATAAATTTAAGAATAATACGTGAATTTTCTAAAGCTGGCTCTCCGTTTTTTTTTTTTTTTTTTTTTTTTTTGCATTCCACTTGTTAGCTCTGCAGGGCATATTTTAGCATCACTACGATCGTTTCCAGTTGTTTTCTTATGTTATTTTTTTTATTTTTTTATTTTGTCAATCACATACAATGCCATGGATTTTTGGTAAGTTTCTTTTTATTTTCGAATATTTTACCTTATGCATGATCCAGTGGAGAATGCATTCTGGGAAACGTAACTATCCAATGATGACGCGATTCTTCTTTCTGCCATTTTTGATTGTTGTTTTTTTTACTAATTTGTATTATCTTATTTAATAGCATTTATTTTCGTTGCTGTGCAAACGAAGTGTTTCCTCGCCTTTGGTATGTATTCACCTTTACCTGAACTTTCAAAATATATATTGCTTTAGTTCTTTTGCCCCTGTGATTCTACCATATTTTGTACCAAATGTAGTGGTTTTCTTTTTCATAATTATTTATTAACTTTTTTGTGTTGTCTTCTAACTTTTTTTATTAGTCTATTGAAGTTATTTTTCTATTTATTTGGCATTGATTTATTACAGTTACACTGCCATTTAAAATTTAAACCTCTATATTTTAAATTTAATCAGCTCAAGAAAAAGATTTTTACTCCTTTTTCAGATAATCATTTTTAGATTGATATATTTTAGTTTTTATATTTTAGTAATAATTTTTGAATTAACATTTTATCTTAGCTTTTAAATTTTTAATTTACATTTCGAGTTTTAATTAGGTTTTACCTAGATTTTAAATTGTGTGTGTTATTAGGGCGATCAGTGTTTGACATAATAAACATTTTGGTTTGTATCTGATCTAAAAATGTTAGTAAAAACGTATAAATTTTCAGTAACCCTCTGCTACCTTCATCAGAGTTAAAAAATTGGTTCAGTTTTTGCATAATAAGTTTTTATACGCCGCCGGTCTCTAGGGATGTTCCCGATGTTAAATAAACTTATGGGAAATACACATGCTCATTCACACAGTTAATGTCCTGGATAGAATGCAGCGCTTCTAGGAATAGGCGTTGTTGCCTATTGTTGACATTTCTTTCTAAAATTTCTACATAATCCGGATGAATGTCATGGCCTGTTGTTTCCGTGTGGAATCTTATTGCGCTTTCGTTATTAGATCTTGTGCCTGGCTTGTGCTCTGCGCCGCGCGAATTCCATGATCTTTTGCTCTTTCCCACATAGGCAAAATCACTTGTTTTGCATTTGACTTTGTACACAATTCCCTTGATCTGATTTGTGGCGGGGAGGTCTTTTGGTTTCTTAAAGATACTTCCCAGTGTTTTAACAGGCTTGAAAGTGGTTCTTATGTTTTCCCTGCTAAGGACACGTCGAACTCTCTCGGAAACACCCTTTTCTATGTAAGGGATTGAAGCGTAACCCCTTGGACTCTCTTGACTTTCTTGGTTTTCTGGCTGAAATTGTTTTTGCAGAGTGCTCAAACAATGCACAGGTACCGGGATTTTTTATGTCGAATTCATCAAGTTTCATCAACCTAGTAAAATCAACCTAGTAAAATGGTCCAGCTCACAACGAGTCTCTCGTCGCTCAGTTGGTTAGAGCGCCAACCGGTATCTGGGAAGCCATGGGTTCGATTCCCGTCGGGGACTCAGAATTTTTCTTTGTCCCATGCTCGTGTCATGTTGAATACTTCATCTTCATTATTTATTACCGAGCTTAAAATTTACCATCTTTATTATTTACCATATTATTGTTCTTGCCACTCCATGCAGCCCATTACCATTACTTCCAGCGTTCACTCCACCCTCCCCCTACCTGCCGAACGCACTCCCCTAATTTCCAATGATTACTAGTATTTTCGTGACATAGCCCCTTTAAATTTGAACCGCGAAACAGTGAGAACAAGTCGCGCAGTAGATCTAGAAGAAAGAAGAGATAAAACCTCTAGGGACAAGGTAGAGTATGGTATATTGCACTTGATAAAAAGGACGTATTTGGGTTTGCAATTGGATTATATGCAAAACGAAGGCAAATTCTGTTCTTCCTTCAGCGTACAAGAAGCACCCCTCCCTTCTCTCCCCCCCCCCCCCCTTTCAATTCTATTTTAATAAGATATCAAAGTTACAAAGAAAAACATAATAATAATAATAATAATAATAATAATAATAATAATAATACTAATAATAATAATAATAATAATAATAATAACAGTGATCTTTTATCAGGAGGCTCCACTCACTAGTGTGGTTTTCAGGGAGGTCCTGAGATAAAAATAATGGCATAAAAAATGAATTAAAAATTGAAATTATTACAGAGTTGATTAAAAACCTCTAAAAGCTAAAAACTATACGACTAAAAATATATAAAATTAAAATATTTAAATTCGTAGTAAAATTAATAAAAATACAATAAGTCATTTAAGATTTAAAAACTATCAGCTTATACTTGATATTACATTAATTTTTTGTGTAGGACATTCTTAAAGTCTCTTAAAGATAGCTTTTTGTTGTTGGCGGCAGGTCATTACAGTCAGCCAAAGCATTCCAGTCAAACAAAACAAGACTACGGGCTAACCGTGGGAACAGTGAGATTCACTACTATGCTTGGACTTGACAATGATCCGACTCTTTGGCTGCTAACGAAAGATTCGTCAGTGTTCGGAAAGTAAATGGTAAACGTCACAGCGTGCACTATTGAGTTACAGATGCACGCGGGAGGTTGCTAAGCACGAAAGAAGCGTAAGAGTCGCCCGAGGCAATAGCCAAGTGCATCTGTAACTCAATAGTGCACGCTGTGACGTTTACCATTTGTTTTATAGCACAACTTTTAGGCGATTTACAGTTTCTTTGAGGTAAAAGTGCGCGCGCTTATTTAAACAACTGCGTGTAGTGCTCGCGTAAACGCTGACGAAAGCCTAAAAGAAAAAACAAATAAACAAACTTTTAGAAATACAGTTAACAATAAATACAAGCGAAAATAATGAACGACGTTTCGGTGACATCCTGGCACCATTTTCAAGTTAAAATTCATATGCGAAAGAAAGTTATTTATACTAAGATAAAGGTGTGATAATGAATAAATTAAGATAAAAATAAATGTTCAATGTTTATGTTCATTAATGAGAACAATGTCCGTTTAAGTCTAAACAAATACCTTCACGCGAATTGAGTCCGACTGAGTGTTAAGGCTCGGTTTCTTCATGCGAATCCACAACATTTCGTGTATTAAGCAATCGAACTTTCCCTGACATTTCTTTAAGATCTTAAAATTGTTGGTCAGGTCGCCAACTTTATCAATTCGGTGTTCATTTTGAAGGTGTTTTCCAATGGCTGAAAATCGGTGTTCCTCAATGCGCTTATAAAGGTGACGGCTGGTGTAACCGACGTATTCTGCATCGCACAGATCACATACATAGTTATAAACAACGCACTGTTGATTTATTACAGGTGGTTTTGACTCCTGTAATTTGAGATCATCGCCAACTTTTCGGCTTCTAAAAACTGGCTGCAGTTTGTGGTCAAGTTTGTTACTCAAGTCCGAGAGGTGTTTCTTTACTATGTCCGCTGATTTCTGGTCCTTGAACGGCAGGACAATGCGGTAGATATTCTCTGTTTGAGGCGTCGATCGTGTGTCTTGTGACATCACTGAATTAACGAAATGGGTGATGGTGGAGTTGACAAGAGAATCTGGGTACTTGAGATTAGAAAACATCAGTTTAAGGCGTTCGCATTCTGTTGTGAATAGTTCCCATGTTGATGACAGGCGGTAAGCACGGTTTAGCATGGTTTTAACTAAGGATCTTTTGTAGCGGTTGTCGACGTGACTTTGGTGGTGTAAGAGCAGACCAGTGTTTGTTGGCTTACGGTAAACACTTGTTATCAGCTTGCAGCCCTTCTTGCATATCTCAATGCCCACAAATGGCAGCTTACCATTTGACGCGATCTCCATGGTGAAGGATATAGATGGATGACAGTTGTTCAAAGTCTTCAGAAAGGCTTCTGCGGTTTGTATGTCTTTCACTGTGGCTAGTGTATCATCTACGTAGCGTCTGTAGAAGTCTGGCAACTTGTTCTCGTTCTGTAGCTTTTCTTCGATGGAACAAAGAAAAGTATTAGCCATAAGGGGACCCAGAGGAGACCCCATCGCTACTCCGTCAATTTGTTGGTAGAGTTGACCGTTAAATTGGAATAGCTGTTCCTTTGTTGCTACTGACAACAGTTCAATTAAATCCCACTTGCTGATGTTTAGGTTGTGTGTGTTGTTGAACCAGTTATCAACAAAAGCTTTTTCAGCAAGGATCTCGATGGTTTCTTGTAGTGGGACGTTCGTAAATAGAGAAGAGACATCATAAGATACAAGGATGTCAGTTTCATTGAAGCTCAGATTGCGAATCTCGTCAGCGAAGGAAAATGTGTCAGATATTGTGTAGCTGTTGATTGACAAGGGCTTGAATACATGTGCTCCAATACATGTGCATCCTGAGAACTATGGTTGACCTCCGCAGAAAACACTATGAGAAAATGATGAGTGGCCATATCAACAAAGTTATGAAACTGCTACACAACGATCAAGATGTAGACAAGCACATCCAGAACATTTCCTCCTACAAGCTTTCATTCTTTCAAAAGCTCGTTCTGTGTCGAGGTTTGAAGTTCTCCTTACCGCAACGTATCTCTCCAATGGACATCCAAGCTAGCTTCGAGAAAGCTTTTTGGCAACTGGAGCCCTCATTATCTGATGATAAGAAGGAATTAGCTGCGGCGACCCTTCGATCGATCGCGCTCAACTACATCGAGTGTAAAGCCCCAAAACCACCGAAAGCGCTACAAAGAGCTATTGAACAACTAAAACGAAGAGATGACATTGTAATCACGAAACCAGATAAAGGTACAGGAGTGGTTGTTATGGATAAGGCAGAGTATGTTCGCCTTTTGAGTGAATCTTCCATCAATGATACAGCTAAATTTACCACCGTTAGTTTGGAGAGACCCAAGACGCGTGGACGAAAGCCCAAAAACTACCACCCTTTACTACAGAAAGAGAAACACCTCGAATCCGTCGTTAGAAAAATTCTCCCAAAACAGATTGCCGATTCAGTTTGCCCAAAAGGATCACGACTCGCCCATCTCTATGGTCTTCCCAAGACCCATAAAGAAAAGCTAGCGATGAGACCCATTCTATCAGCCACAAGTACTTACAACTTCGCCCTCGCGAGATGGCTCGACGATAAACTCAAGCCCTTGTCAATCAACAGCTACACAATATCTGACACATTTTCCTTCGCTGACGAGATTCGCAATCTGAGCTTCAATGAAACTGACATCCTTGTATCTTATGATGTCTCTTCTCTATTTACGAACGTCCCACTACAAGAAACCATCGAGATCCTTGCTGAAAAAGCTTTTGTTGATAACTGGTTCAACAACACACACAACCTAAACATCAGCAAGTGGGATTTAATTGAACTGTTGTCAGTAGCAACAAAGGAACAGCTATTCCAATTTAACGGTCAACTCTACCAACAAATTGACGGAGTAGCGATGGGGTCTCCTCTGGGTCCCCTTATGGCTAATACTTTTCTTTGTTCCATCGAAGAAAAGCTACAGAACGAGAACAAGTTGCCAGACTTCTACAGACGCTACGTAGATGATACACTAGCCACAGTGAAAGACATACAAACCGCAGAAGCCTTTCTGAAGACTTTGAACAACTGTCATCCATCTATATCCTTCACCATGGAGATCGCGTCAAATGGTAAGCTGCCATTTGTGGGCATTGAGATATGCAAGAAGGGCTGCAAGCTGATAACAAGTGTTTACCGTAAGCCAACAAACACTGGTCTGCTCTTACACCACCAAAGTCACGTCGACAACCGCTACAAAAGATCCTTAGTTAAAACCATGCTAAACCGTGCTTACCGCCTGTCATCAACATGGGAACTATTCACAACAGAATGCGAACGCCTTAAACTGATGTTTTCTAATCTCAAGTACCCAGATTCTCTTGTCAACTCCACCATCACCCATTTCGTTAATTCAGTGATGTCACAAGACACACGATCGACGCCTCAAACAGAGAATATCTACCGCATTGTCCTGCCGTTCAAGGACCAGAAATCAGCGGACATAGTAAAGAAACACCTCTCGGACTTGAGTAACAAACTTGACCACAAACTGCAGCCAGTTTTTAGAAGCCGAAAAGTTGGCGATGATCTCAAATTACAGGAGTCAAAACCACCTGTAATAAATCAACAGTGCGTTGTTTATAACTATGTATGTGATCTGTGCGATGCAGAATACGTCGGTTACACCAGCCGTCACCTTTATAAGCGCATTGAGGAACACCGATTTTCAGCCATTGGAAAACACCTTCAAAATGAACACCGAATTGATAAAGTTGGCGACCTGACCAACAATTTTAAGATCTTAAAGAAATGTCAGGGAAAGTTCGATTGCTTAATACACGAAATGTTGTGGATTCGCATGAAGAAACCGAGCCTTAACACTCAGTCGGACTCAATTCGCGCGAAGGTATTTGTTTAGACTTGAACGGACATTGTTCTCATTAATGAACATAAACATTGAACATTTATTTTTATCTTAATTTATTCATTATCACACCTTTATCTTAGTATAAATAACTTTCTTTCGCATATGAATTTTAACTTGAAAATGGTGCCAGGATGTCACCGAAACGTCGTTCATTATTTTCGCTTGTATTTATTGTTAAACGAACTTTTGAATTATTTTAAACTTGCATTATACCTCAAAGTCTTTCAGCATTCTGGAGAAATGGTTTTTCTTATGTTGAGCTTTTCAAATTCACAGGAAAATCGAAAAACATGTAATAAATCGTGAAGTAGTGGCACTTTCTTGTGCCATGTCGCATCAGATCAGCGCGCGCGCTCAGGTTGAAGGCATACGTCAGCGTGCACCCATGGGCAAATAGTAGACGCTAAATTAACCAATCAGAACGCGCGCTTTACTTTAATTGTGTTATAGTTAGTTATACATTTCTGCCATAAACTAAATTTTGCAACATTGAATGCTCTAAACATAGTTTTATTTTATTTCAATCTCGTTAAACTGATATATGATGACTTTGCATCCGTGGTAGGTCCGTCGTCTTAAGAAAGCTCAGTGGGATCTGAAAGGGAGGGAAAGGCAGTTTGTTAATAAATTTACGATAACTCATATTGACAGCGGCCATAATGGCTCCTGATATTGATTAATGGCCATTTTCCTTTAAAGCATCCCTAATGCACGTACGTGCCAGAATAGATTTACAGCCGTTTGGAAATCTGGATGTCAAGCGCAAGGAATGCGGGCTCACGAATTAAACGGCTGTAAATCTAGTCCCAGGTTTATTTAATAACTAATTGACTCTATGCGTTTTGCTGGTAGTAGTTTAAGGGGGGACCTTCTTAACTACCAATTTGTTGCTAAGAAAGATTTCTGACCGTCAAATTTTGGAAACCAAACCTCCCACGGATAAGTGTTTTGCACAACTGTGTTCTATTGATTTCGTATTCTTAACTGTATATTTTAAATCTTAATATATTGTAGCGCAGTAGTGTCCCCAATTAGCTTCTGTAAGCTAAATACTTACCCTGACACTTGAAAAAAGTTATTATTATTATTATTATTATTATTGTTGAAGAGTCCTTCAAAAGTCTCAAAACACGGCCATATTTGACAAGTCACGTGACCGGAATAGAAAAAAACCTAAACTCAAAGGGCGTATAGATCTAAAAATTAAAATCAGTGCCAACAGATGAAGAATGTTCATGTGCTTAATACTTCGTATGGTTTTTGGGAAATTCGCATTATGATCAGAAGTACATAATCCAGAAGTCCACATCTTTGGTAATGGGTCTTGTGCTATCAGATTCGCGTGTGGGCTATTTTTAGATCTAGCCTCGAGCGCGAATCGCGCGAGAAAATGGCGTAGGCGGCTTTTGCCGCGAACAGCGCGCATTGATTGGTTGAACAAATTTTTGAAGTTGAGCAAGAAGAGCCGAACTGCTGAAAACAAGCGAACGGCACCACGATATTTCTTACTGCTCAAGTTGTTGTTTATCAAAACGTGCATTTAGCCAAGGATTTAACCTACCGGATTCGAATCACTGGTCTCCTCTTCTGTCGATGATGACAGCATTGAAGTCGCTAAAAAAATTGGAGCATCCAGTAAAATGTGTTGTGTTTTGGAGTCAGATCAGAGTGGAGATGGGCAGATGGCAGCGAGCGAAAAAGAAACTGACTGCTTCGACTCAAATTCAAAATGTTAAGACACTTTAGATGAATGGAACACAAGAGAAAAAGACAGCTTTTACATATTGAAGATGTCTTTTTACATCCTGGCACAGGTTTATTGCTATTGTGGAAAATTCCGGCTGTCCCTGGAGCAGTTAATTAAAATCGAGCGCGACGACTATAAACAAGGTACTTGATTCATGTGACAACAACATCGGCTTCACGATCAAACCCTTTTTCAAAGTATAAGGACAGGACGGCTAGACAAGAAAAAGAAAGACTTAAGTGACTATTTTTGTGGTTCTAAATGGTGTCTTTGTAGACCTTATGCGTGCAGAGCGATGAAAGCATAATTTCTAGACCTGAACTCAAACAATTGCAAGGGAAGTTCGAGTATACCGCATTTTCGAAATGCAAGCCTAATGACCTGGTTTTCGGATTCGGAAATTGGAGCTTTTTTTCGAGAAGTAAATCTGAGAGCTTCAAGGCAATGTACTTGTTTATATATAAATGAAAATACGAGTTAAATTCACTGAACAATCATGATTACATTCATGCTTTTCGACTAATTCAAAGTGTGCAGCTAGTTTATTTCTTGTCTTGCTGCCGGCGCTGCAAATAAATAAATTATAAATTTTCTATTTGTTGTTCAGTAATTAAATACGACGAAACTTAATAAGGACATACTTTCCATATGAACGTTTAAGGTACTTATGTTCATAACTCTCTCGTTAAAATACGAAAGTTCCTCATGTTTGTTTTGTGAGCTCGTCTATGGAAACCGGCGACGGGTTGCTTTTCACTTGCCTACAAACTTTAAATTTCAACAGACGGTTGAAATCACTATTTAAGACTTCTACGACTGTCAAAACGTTTGAGTTAAAAAGAATGGCCAATGAAAATGATGTGATTTCAATTGTTGTATCGCTCACTTTCCAAAAATATTCCCAAACAATTTTCAGTTTAAATAGCAATAAGCTTATATCGAAATTCAGAAAACGAGTTAACCCCAAACGATCTTCGAGTCGTGGTTGTTTTTGTAGCTCAGAAGCAAGACACCATAATTTTGTTGATGTCAAGACGTTCAGCAAAGCGAATCATACTTTCTTTAACCAAAAATAAATATTTTATTTTACCAAAGGTTGCGTTTTCTATGTTTTTTTTGTTCGCCCTTCGAGCACGCATAAATTGCCTGTATAATATTAAATTTAGGGAGTTTATCAATGCGAACGGAAAGCAACTTTTTCCATCTTATAATCGGATGTTTTTCCATCACAGACCTCATAAAATTAGGTCGATGATTTGCCTTTATTTCAGAGTATTTTTGAATAATTTTTTTTTTAGTTTTAATTTGTTTTCTGAGTGGCAAGGTCACACAGCACTTTCTCGCGCGCAAGGATGTTCTAAAAATAGCACACACGCAAATCCGATAGCACGCGCCCCAATGCTAGATGTGGACTTCTAGATTATGTACTTCTGTTATTATTAAAGTTATGAAGTAATTAAGTCTCGTATTTTCAGACTTTCTTCAGTAGCGTCCCATTTTTACATGTAAATGGTTATTCCATACGAAGGATTATGAAGAAGGATATGTTATCTCTAATTCTTTGAAAAAAATTGGATCTTTACTTTTCTCTCAAAAGTTTTAGGGATTTTAAATTCTAGCGCGCGGTTTGAGACTGGCACTAGTTACGCGCGCAATATCAATTTTTTATATATATATACAGTTGTCCTCCCCACCAAAATATCCCCGTTTAGCATTGCCGAACGCTCCAAAATAGCTTGCCACCAAAAATCATCTTGAGCAATTCCTTAGCAACTGCCCTAAATCTGTAGTTAAGGGACCGGTCATTATTTATCGCCTGGGGGGAGCGGAGGATTTTGGGGATGATCACTTGAATTATAGATGAACAGAAGGGGGGAACAGTCGTAGCGGAGGGCCCAAAAGGGGGAATCACTGAAATTTTTGGCAGGATTCAGATGCGGGACCACTCAAATCTGTTTGGATAATGCAAGTTTGAGAGCATACAAAATAAATGCGCCCTTTCTACTGGGATATGATTGCATTTGCGGTCTCAATTTGTTCTAACACAACTTTATTTAAAAAAAACGGAAGCTGTCACACTTGGGAATGTGCACATTTCAATTTATATCTAGAACGTTTTGTTTTAACACTTTTATATTTTTCGTTTAACAACGTGCTTAGCTAATATTCATCTTTGAACATGACAGGTGAATTCTAAATTGTGAGCCATAACCCCTGAAGACTGAAACATTGTGAAATAGCATGTTTGTTTAAAGGAGCAATGTCACGGCAGTCTACGTAATTTTTTTGATTACTTCCAAACAGAAGGAAACCTCAAAATAATAGTGTTCTAACAAAGAAGAACAACAAAGGAGTAATAAAAAGGCGAAAATAACGAGGTTGGTTTCCACTGACGAAGATTAGGACGGATTACAAACAACAAACTTGAAAAAACTTGCCACTTTTTTCAAGATGCGTTGTCCGCGACGTAGCTGCTTTAAACATGAAGCATTTGTCGCCTTTCCTGGGGATTGATCTGCGCTCTTGTAAACCTGTAGGAGCGAACTGAGGTTTCGGGTACAGCGCAGTCTTTGTGCTTTTTCTAAATAGGCGAACTCATCGCCTTCAAATGCAACTCTTTATTATGCCTGAAATTTACTTATTGATGTTTTGGCACACTCCGTATTTCTCACTCTTTAGAAAATTATTCGCGCTGTTTGACAGCTCCTCTATCTTATCAAGCTTAGCGCCCATCGCATTTGCTGTTGTTCAAGCAGCTAGTTCCTGATAAACCCAGATTACTTATGACGAAACACAGACTCGTAAATCTGTTGGCTATGCTGTTAAAAAAAAATTCAATTTCGTGGAGTGTTGGTTTGGCAGAAGATATTTTTGCAAGGGCTCCATAACTGGTAACTGAATATGGGTGCAAAGACATCGAGGGGGGATCACGAAAGTTATCAATAGGAATGAGGGGGGATCACTTCATGGAATAACGTTTAAAGGGGGGATCACCTAAATTTCACCATGTTTATCCCAAAATCCTCCGCTCCCCCCCCAGGCGATATATAATGACCGGTCCCTAACAAGGACCCCCCTTAAAGCAACTCAAAATGTACATTGCCCGACTGATTTGACAAACACCTACCGGTTATAAACAAAGGTAGACACATTCATCGGGCAAAGGGCAGCCCAAAGAATGACACCTCGCCACTTCTGGGCAATAACATGCGAGTTGGATATAACGGTATCCACAAAGATAACATTTCCCTGAGTGAAATGAAATTGTGTTAGTAAATATACGTGTAGTTTAGGGATCAGGCAGATAGCGCAGTGGTGAGAGCGCTCGCTTCCCGCCGACGTGGCCCGGGTTTGACTCCGGGAGCAGAGTCATATGTGGGTTGAGTTTGTTGTTGGTTCTCGTCCTTGCTTCGAGGGTTTTTCTCCTGGTTCTCCAGTGTCCTGTCACGTGCAACCCTCGTTAAATAAAGCCGATTTATTTTCCATAGTGCTGGCAGCCAGGGGGTGAGAAAAATAATGGTTTTGGTCCGACAAGTTTTAAATAAAAGGTACCTGCCAATTGTGTATGGTAACTTGGAAAAATGCTGGGGGTAGTCTGTGATGGACTGACATCCAATACAGCTGCAGGGGGAATAGCACTACTTACGGCCAATTCATTCAAAACTGCAGAAACCCAAGTATAGCGCCTGCACCGGTGAGCCGTCAGGCGTATTCGATCTCTTTTTCGGACTTTATTTCTATCCTTGATATCAAAGTCAAAGGCATTTTTGAACCGAGAAAGGTACTTGTTTTTGCAGCACTAGCAAACAGTATTTTCGAGCTTACTATGCGTGTGTGCGATATAATGGTAAAGATGGCTCTTATGATAAAAAAAAATCTTCCTATAGCCGTCAGGCGCATTCGATCTCTTTTTCAGACTTTATTTCTATCCTTGATATCAAAGTTAAAGGCATTTTTTAACCGAGAAAGGTGCTTGTTTTTGCAGCACTAGCAGACCGTATTTTCGTGCTTACTATGCGTGTGTGCATTATAATGGTAAAGATGGCTCTTGTGATAAAAAAAAAAAAATTCCCTGTAGTGGAGACGTAGTTACAAAAATGGTCAATTTTTATGAATAAGTGCATGTTTACCAGCATCGCTAGAAATGACGGGATTAAAGTCCGGTTTCTTCCCACCACCTGAAAATCGAAAGTATATTAGTAAATGTTAACATGATCCCAAAAAAAAGACACAAAATGAGTATCAATTCAACAACAATTTATTTTTTTTTTGCGTTATAATGATAAAGATGGCTATTATGATTAAAATATCCCCGTAGTGGAGACGTATTTACAAAAAACATTAAAAAAAAAGGTAAATTAATGTCACAGTAGTTAAACTGAAGCTTATGTGTGGTAAAAAGTCAGAATAATTTTGATGGACAGCGAGCCTTTGAATTAAATTTAATCTGTTTTCGTATTTTGAAGTGCTCATGCTATAGTTAATTACAATGAACTTTTCAAGCAGAAAACAAAAAGTTTAAGCATGTTGCAGATTAAAATTGTGAAAGATCTCCTCATTTCAATTTTCCTCTTTCTGAACAAAAAGAGCACCAAACTCTTGTAGAACAGCCAATCGTACGTAAAGTAAGGATGTTTTTAATTTTAAATTCATATGGACGAAAAATCCACATACTGCTATGGATGGATAAGATAGAGAGACACACACAAAAGACATGTACAATGTTTTGTAAAAGTTACCCTCAAACAAAAGTTTACAAAAGATTGTAAAGAATGAGGCACGAGGCAAATGACAAAGGTAAAGAAAATAAGCTAAATTTTGAAAGACTTGTCATCTGTGACCGACATAACACTTTCACCCGTTTTTAAAGATATTGTGCACAACGTCCTTACCTCTGTTGTTCATTTTGAATGGAACCTTTGCCATGACAATGACGGCTGCAAGGAAAACCAGCGAAAATATAACAGCGTATTTCATCGTGTAAAAACAAGAACAGAACTTCACTTGAAGAGATCTGAAAAGCCGAAAAAATGAAATCATAGCAAACAATACCGCAAGATGAACACGTGATGTAGCAACTTTTATTCGGGAGGAAGGGGGGGGGGAGGGAGGGCAAGTGAGTTCAAGTACGGAACCTGATATAGTGTACGGGTTATTGTGCAAGTTATTAGTCCAGTCCCTAAACTCTCTCTTCCGCGCGCCCTTTATAGGGGCTGAAGCCAGGCGCGTGAAGAGAGATTTCAGGACGCGCATGCGCCAGTTTTTCCACCGAAATTTGTGGGAAAACCATATTTGGCAGCACTTTTGAAAACGCGCGCGCTCAGATGACGAGTTCAACTATGCGACCGTGTACTAAAGCAGGATCACCGGAATAACTTTAAAACAGCCTACCTTTCCAGTCAGTGTCTACTTATAGTTAACGGCCAAAACAAAAATCGCTATCCGTCAACTATTCCTAGTATTTTGTAACTGTTTATTGAATTGGTTCTGGATGCAATTTAGCACAGTTATTTCCTTGCATTTATTCGCGGACTCAAGTAGTTGAATTCGTCATTTGAGCGAGCATTTTTAACCTAGCGCGCGCGTCTCAAGCAAGTGACGCCACACTCCTCGCTTCTGATTCGTTCGTTCTGAGCATGCGCCTGCAAGTTCTTGTGAACTTTTTCGGTCGTTAAACTCGCTATGTTGTCAGTGTTTTAAGGGATTTCCCGAGATTAAACCGTTGTTGGAATCATTCGTTTCGCCGTGGTTTATCTGATACAATTACAGCAAATCTCCTCAAAAGCAACGCCTAAACAACGTCTGCAAAACAAAAGTTTGAAATCTTCCATGTGACAGAAGCCTCCATCTTGTGTGACGAACTGTTGAGAATAACACATTTTTTACATTCTAATCGTTCTTGAAGAACAGATTTTCAACTTCCGATGCTGCGACAAATTTTCGTGATTGATACATTTTTCGCATTCTGACCGTTCTTGGTGGAAGAACAAAATTTTCAACTTCATATTGAGCTGGCCTGTTATAAACGTAGCGCGCACGCGTTGTACGCAATCTGCTGGTCACTGTCAAGATTAGGATTGCGGGCCTCTCTTGGGCCCGCAATCAGAGGGAAAGACAAGAACAGTGCTAGTCAACAAGGCTCCCCTTCGGTCCAAGAAACAAATGCTCATCACAAGCACGGGGAAATGTACAGTAATCTTTTTATTTAGAGTCTCCCTGTGGGGGGGGGGGGGGATAAGTATATTTCTTTTGAGCTGTATTTAATTAATTTTTGATTGCTTGAACACTGCATTTTCAAATGATTTTCTTGGTTAAATTTTAAACTTGTAAATAATAAGGTAAGGTAAATGAAACTAAATAACACATTCGCAAATTAAAGCAGCATCTTGTTCACAACACGTGCCGAAGTAGCCTGCGTAGCTGGCGTCTGTGTTCTTTTTTAGCGCGTTTAAAAGAGTGCGATTTTTTCCTCGCGTGGCCCCCTCGCGCCTTTCGTGTTTCCCATACGCGCGCTCGAGACTACGGCGCCTGCTACGCAGGCTATGGAAACGGTATTGATTTTCACAAGCACGTTGAGTGGCCAGACATCTTAATCGTTAGAATTCACCTTTTTAAAACAAAAATACAAGACAGCTAACACAAATAAAATTCGTAAAACGATTTTAAATGGCTACAAATTGCGAATTATTCGGTATTGATCTTTGCATGCCTTACTGAGAAATGTGGCAAATATTTGTGCAAATTGGGTTCTCTGCCAAGCTTAGTCAGGTTATAAGAAACCTTGGCAATTATTCGGAATAATTAGGCTCTAAAATAATATTTCAACGTTAAAACTTAAGTCGCTGAATATACTTATAATCTTAAATCGTTGACAGGGTTTAGAGTGAAGGAAAACCTTTTTCGGAACCGTTTTTACAGAGACAGCTTCAACTTATGGACCGTTTGTATTCCTTTTTTTTCTCCCGAAATCCAACAAGCAGACGTTATCAAAAGGCCACCCAGTCTCAAGACTTCAGTTATACCCAATTTATAAAGGTTTGTGTCCGAACGGAACAGTTTTGTTTTAAGTGGTATATATTCGAGACCTAGGTCAAAGGGCTTACATCCATGAACGAGAAACTCCGAATGGTCTTCTCTTCATAAAAGCAACGTCTCGGCATCAGTCCACGGCATAAACCCAAAATATTCTTGAAAAAAATGACTTCCGCTGTTGCGCGGTTAAATTATTTCTTTTTAGCCAGCTCGTTAAGCCCGTTTGAAGCGATTTCGGTGAGCAAACGTTTGGACGTTTTCGTATACCTGTGCGTTAATAGATATACTCATTGACGTACACGTGTAAGGCGTTTCAAATTCAATTATTTCATTTTGTCATACATCTAGCGTAGAAGAGGTATTAACTTAGTGGACGGCGTACAGTCCCTTTTTCTCTGGAAGTCCAATCAGCAGCTTTTATAGTACATGTAGGCGGCAATTGTGAGACGAGACTGTTTTGACCACACGCGCGCACTCGCAAGTTGACGGAGACTATCGGCACCTCATTGCTGTGAAATGAGATACATGAAAGCTTTTAGCACTTGTTCTCCGATCTAAAAATCCCTATTAACTACATACGCATTACACGATGAGCGCTTGTCTTACCCTTAACGGCAGTCTGTGCAGTATCTGGGAGACTTCTGAGATCTAACTTACCTTAGATGTTCTTTGAATAATTTTATCAATGTTGAATACTCAAAGTCTACAGGGCGGTGATTTAAAAAACCAAATTGACGGTGTGAAAGATGGTAAACATGTGGTCTTATTTTATTGGTTATTGATGACAATTCGACTCTGGTGATTGGCAGCATTGAAATGGTGAGCACTATTATATGCTTTTTGCCTGGGGATCAGTAAGAAAATTTATTCACGTCGATCGGACAAAGGCGAATGCTTTCGCGAAAATACTGCTTGCAAAATGGTCCTCTAAAAGCATTTGTTACTGATGTATGTGCGCTTTTAGTGTAATGAGTCAGACATTTTGCCCAAACTCAAACGCACGACAAATTATATATAACGGCAGAAAAAGATCACAGTACTAGAAATTCTGCATGTCTCAGTGGAAACGGTATTATTTTCACAAGCACGTTAAGTGGCCAGACATCTAAATCGTTAGAATTCACCATTCTAAAACAAAATACAAGACAGCTAACACAAATTAAATTCGTAAAACGATTTTAAATGGCTAAAAATTGCAAACTATTCGCTATCGATCTTTGCTTGCTTTACTGAGAAATGTGGCAAATATTTGTGCAAATTGGGTTCTTTACCAAGTTTGGTAAGATTAAGAAACCTTGGCAATTAGTCGGAATAATTAGGCTCAAAAATAATATTTCAACGTTAAAACTTAAGTCGCTAAATATACTTATAATCTTAAATCAGTGACTGGGTTTAGAGTGAAGAAAAACCTTTTTCCGAACCTTTTTACAGAGACTAATGGACCTAATGGACTTAACTTACGGACCGTTTGTATTCCTTTTTTTTTACTCCCGAAATCCATCAAGCAGACGTTATCAAAAGGCCACCCAGTCTCAAGACTTAAGTTATACCCAATTTATAAAGGTTTGTGTCGGAACGGAACAGTTTTGTTTTAAGTGGTATATATTCGAGACCTAGGTCAAAGGGCTTACATCCATGAACGAGAAACTCCGAATGGTCTTCTCTTCATAAAAGCAACGTCTCGGCATCAGTCCACGGCATAAACCCAAAATATTCTATACAAAAAAGTTAAGCCCGTTTGAAGCGATTTCGGTCAGTAAACGTTTGGACGTTTTCGTATACCTGTGCGTTAATAAATATATTCATTGACGTACACGTGTAAGGCGTTCCAAATTTAATTATTTGATTTGCAAACTGTTATGTTATCACGCATTAGCAATTCAAATGAAAACACATACCAGTTGAAAAGGCTGTAGTCACGCAAGCAGCTTAACTACAACACTGTATTTATTACTTATATATGTAGTTCACTCCTCTGATACAACCGCATGAAACCTCAGATGTTTGCTATGGGGATCTGACGGAAGGTAGGTTTGGCTCTATAAACGTAATTTAACGAGCTGAATCTCTCAAACATGGCATCAGATAAATGTATTATTCGAATACGCGCGATAGCAAGAGTTTGTTTACTTTAATGTAGACCTAGTGTTATAGCACTCGTCGACTCGTTTTACTAAAAAATACTAATGCTATCTACTGGAAGGATGGGATTAATGCCTGGTTCATTAAGGCAACGATTCGTCGACACTTAAATCCGATATAGGCTCTTCTAAAACTGTTTGATGTTAGGTATTTGCCAAAACTTTACAACAGCACTTGCTGTGGCCGGCCTTAGGTCTGTATTTTTGTATATCTAAAACTTATACTGACTATTGTTTGTATACAAGGTAACGTTCTTGTTTTGAAAGTAAATCTTCTTCTTTGTTAAATTTTCGCAAAGTAAACGTCTAGAAAGAAATCGTTTATGTTGGCAGGCTGTCTTCAGTCGGTCATTGAAGGCCTGACAAGTTCGACTGCACTATGAATACAGCGAATAAATAAATTATGCACGAACAAATAGCTGGAATAACCTCGACGAAGGAGCAGAGAAAACGAACTTCTTTGTGAGGTCTCTAGACTACTTTGCCGTCGGAAGATCATAGACAAACCGCAACTTGCTTAACTTAAATTTATGGGTAATTTAATTTCAATTTCACTTAAATATTCAATGGTGAATGTCATGTAGAGAAGTAGGGAGCAGTATGTTTCATTGTGTGTATTACATGAAGTGAAAGAAGGGCATAATGGGAAAAATAAACAAGGGCATGGCGGCTGGTTACTTAAATAAATGTATTGGGGGGCTTACTCCCTTCGCTTTCACTCCGATTTATATATTAATAAGACAAAACAGTTATAAATTACTCATATTTTTTTGTAATTATTATTCTACATGTTTTTATTTGACTACAAAAAAAAATAAAGTGAAAATAAATAACAGTGTTTCAAGAGGTGTTAATATTAGCTTTCAAAAACAACCAGGCACTGATCTTCAGTATCAAGGGGTTGACACTGTTTTGAACCAGACCCATTCTCTCATACATTCAAGAATCCAACGTGAATTTTCCAAAGCTGGCTTTCCTTTCCCTCCACTTGTTAGCTCTGCAGAACCAATAAGATCGTTTCCAGTTGTTGTTTTATCGTATTTTTTATTTTTTTAATCACAGGAATGAAGTTTTAGATAAATAATGCGTTGGATTTTTGGTAAGTTTCTTTTTTATCTTCGATTGTTTTACCTTATGATCATGAATGATACCGTAAAAAATGCAGTCTGAGAACATAACTATCAAATGATGACACGATTCTTCCCTATGACATTTTTGATTGTAATTTGCTAATTTGTATTATCTTATTTAATAGCACTTATTTTCATTGCTGTGCAAACGAAGTGTTTCCTCGCCTTTGGTATGTATTCACCTTTACCTGAACTTTCGTTGTTATGCCAAAATATCTACTGCTTTAATTCCTTTGCCTAGGTTATTTTGCTATATTTTTTACCAAATGTTTTATTTGACGGGTAGTGTTTTTTTCATAATTATTTGTTAACTTTTTTGTGTTGTTTTCTACTTTGTTATTAGTCTATTGAGGTTATTCTTCTATTTACTTGGCATTGATCTATTACAGTTACACTGCCATTCAAAAGTTAAACTTCTTTGTCCCATGCTCGTGTCATTGTTGAACAATTCATCTTCAAAAGTTAGACGGTAGTTAATTTGTTAATTAGTAAATAAACCCCTTCAGCCGGCTAGCATATTGGAAGATAATGTCCGAGGCTGAAAGATTGTCGAAAAATGAACCGAGAAGCGAAGCTTCGAGGGCAATTGTGAAATTTTGAGGACAATCTTTCAGGCAAGGGCATTATCCTCCAATATACCAGCAAGCAAGAAAGGGGTTTATTTATTATATAACCCTCCTTTTAATTTCTACAACGTGCTTTATCGCCAGAAAAAAAACCTACGTAATAAACCTGGCGTAACTGTGGTTGAAAGAAAAGTTGATTGGTTTACGTGATTTTTTAATTCTGAGATTTCATTAAAAGTTAGAATTTGTGCTGACCATACAAAATCGGGCGACGGATATCAAATCGGACGGGCTATATTCGCTGATACCCGTCGTCCGATTTTGTACCACGTGATGCGTTTTGTCCAATAAGCGCACGGAAAATTAATGGGTGGGTTGTAATTTCTGATATTCAAATTAAACTGTTTTTCAGAGTGCTCAAACAATGCACAGGTACCGTACGACGGTGATCGAGTGATCAGAGCTAGTGATGCCTTCACGTGTTCATGGGTCATCACAATACCCGAAAACTACACAGTTGAACTCACCATAACACAGAAAAATGTCGGCTCCATTGGAAATACAAACTGTGCTAATGATTACATACAAGTAAGTACCTCGTTTTTGTTTTATTGTAACGTTGTAGGCAGGGCTTTTTTTCCTCCAGTTTTGACGTCGACTTATCTCAAACAAGCAGTAAGAACATTTTTTACAATATAAAATTGAACCCTTGAAAAACTTTTAATCCTGGGTTAGTGTTAATCGTTTTTCGAACAACATGCCATGATGGCCCAGCTTCATGGCTTGTAGGCCGATCAATGATTTCTAGCTGTCCATAGAACTTATGGAAAGTGATTTACGACAAGTCTATTTTAAATTTATAAAGGAGTAAACATAGATGCGGGATATATATAAGTCAAAGCAGTCACCGCAGTCATATACTGTTACATGTTAACTGACATGCAAACGATCGAGGTACTTGATTTATCCTATATAATTGACTAATTGACTGTTGTGAGGAAGATGACAACGTTTTTGTTGTTCTTATTGTTGTTGTTGTCGTTGTTTGTTTGCTTGTTTTGTTGTTGTTGTTGTGGTCCTCCTCCTTTTCCTCTTCTTCCTCCTCCTCCTGCTTCTTCTTTAAGGTACTGGCTGCCCAACGGCAGAAAATTAAAGGGTTTTTTTCTTTTTTTACCGAGTTAACTATATTTCTGTCAATACTTCTGCAGTGTAAAACCAAAATTGCAAATAAAGTAATGTCATATATTTCTAATTCAGCCACACAGGCCCGTAATGTAAGAGCTGCTGCTATAGTGTGTAGTTTGTTTTGCTTCAGTTAGAAAATGTTTCTTTATTTTTGTTTGCTTCTTTATATTCCTTGTTACCACTTACAATCAAGATTCGAGATGGTGCAAGCAGCTCAAGTACTCTCTTGAAAAAGTTTTGCAACTCAAACCCTGGTCCCTCTGTCTTTCGCTCAAGTGGAACACAGCTGTGGGTGGAATACAAATCAACACAACCGAGCAACTCTTTTGAAGCGTCTTTCAAGAAGCTGCTGGATCAATCTTGTAAGTCATTTTCTGGCCTCAGGACTATCTTATGGTTTTGTGTGTTGGTTTGCCCCTTCGTCATAACTCTCTAATGCCAAGCCCACTTAAGACTTCCTTGTAGGCCAGGGCTTGGAGGAGTTCTTTTAGTCTTTTACATTAGGGTAGATAGTACTTCCATTATGCTGTAGTCGGAATGCAATATTTACACATCTTAATTAATAAAAACATCACGCATAAAAAGAGGCTCTCGAAGAGATCATTAAAACTTGAAAGAATGATACCATTCAAGAGAATTTGAATTATGATCAGGATTTTTTATTCAGAGTTTGTATTTGTATTTTATTATTTTTATTTTTCACTTTTTCCAAACCACGCAGTTTGTCCTAAAAATGTCATTTCCAACGGAACTGAAGGAACTTTGTCAAGTCCTTTCTATCCATCTAACTATCCCAATGACATGGAGTGCTCATGGAATATAACAGGTCCATCAGGAACCCGACTTATCCTCGTATTTTACCGGATATGCCTTGGTGTCTGCACGACTGGTATGCCATGCGATTGCGATAGGCTGGTTATCAGTGAGGCGTTTAACTCGAAGCAACTCTGCTCGGGATCTGATGTGATCCCCTTCATTTCACTGGAAAACAAAATTTCTTTGTCTATGTCAACGGATGGGCAGTACACTTCAAAGGGATTCGTAGCTAAATATCAAAGTGTACCCCTTGATGGAGGTTAGTCCCTTCACTTCCTTGTTTTCCCTTCTCTCAGGAATCTTCTGGTCTCCTGCCTATTCCTCCCTTCTCTCCTCTTCTCTTTTGTCTCGTCTCGTCTCCTCTCTTGCCGTCTCCTATCCTCTCCTATGCTCCCCTTTCCTCCCCTACACTCCCCTCTCCTTTATTTTCCTTCCCTTTCTTCTCCTCTTCCCCCCCCCCCCCCGCCCTTTCCTCTCCTCTCCGCTTGTCTCCTCTCCTCTCCTGTCTCCTCTCCTCTCCTCTCTTCTCCTCTCCTTTCTTCTCTTCTCCTCTCCTCTCCTCTGCTCTCTTCTCCTCTCCTCTCCTCTCCTCTCTTCTCCTCTCCTTTCTTCTCTTCTCCTCTCCTCTCCTCTACTCTCTTCTCCTCTCCTTTCTTCTCTTCTCCTCTCCTCTCCTCTCCTCTCCTCTCTTCTCCTCTCCTTTCTTCTCTTCTCCTCTCCTCTCCTCTGCTCTCGTCTCCTCCCCTCCCTTTCCCTCCCATACCCTCCACACCCCTCCCCGCTCCTCTCCTTTCCCCTTCTTTTCTCGTCTCTCCTTTCCTCTCCTCTTATTTATCCGGTCTTTGCTTTTTTCATCACATCTCATTTCATCTTGTTTATCTGTCCACTCCACTGTCCCTTCCTTCGTTGGCTTGTTTGTTCGATCAATCGAACGATCGTTCGTTCGCACGTCCGTTTTGTACATTCACTTATAAATACATTCTTTTTTATTGCTTTCTATAGCATGTTCCCAAATGATACAGCTGACGAACGCGAGCGGAAGATTTTCCAGTCCAAATTTCCCTTCAAACTATCCCGGCGATGCACAGTGTGGCTGGAATATTTCGATTCCTGCAGGTTACAAGATTTACCTAACTTTCCTGGAGTTTGACCTCGAAGAATGTGGAAGCTCTTGTACATGTGATTATGTTGAAGTAAGTCTCTTCAGGTAACATTTTAATATTCTCAGCTGCAATCTGTCTCTTAATTTTAATAAAGGTATAGGGTTAATAAAAGCTTTCACAACTCTTTATCATATGGAGGAAGACAAAAATATAGTTTAATCCAAGCTTGAGAGTTTTAAATTCAAAGTCTTCACGCAAATCGTCATGCAATTTATCAGTCTTTGAAATCTTGAAAATAAAGTTTAAACCGAAAATGTGTTGAAATCAAAAGACATATTTTTCAACTGTACCAAAAATTTGGATTGGGTATCAGATATTTTGGGTTTTATATTTCCCACCTGCTGCCATTTTGGATCTTACAATGTCACACAATTTCCCCTTTGTGAAACGTTTGTGCCAAAATTTGTACTGAACGACACTGGTAACTCAAAACTCAGGACAGCCGGGGTTTTCTTTAATCATAGTTTTCTAACCGTAGAACGCTTTCTTTAAATAGTAAAATATATTTGCAAGAATTAAACAAGTAATTGTTCTTGAATATACGCAGTCAATACTTCGTTTTCAAAATTTCATTTCCATCCATAAAGGTTGCTGACAGCAAGGACTTTTCAAGCAAGAAATGCGGAACCATACCATCAGGGGAATGGGAAGTAAAAGACGTGATTGACCCGAATATTGTGGTAAAGTTTAAATCGGACAGTCAGTCAAATAAAAAAGGATTCGAAGCAGTGTACACTCTTGTATCCTTGGACGGATGTAAGTAATGGTTGAGGTGCTTGGTCACTTTGTAATAATTATTAATCATGCATGCTTTAAAGACCTTTAATGGAATCTGCTTTACCTTATTATAGGAAATTAACGCTTGTGTTAATTAAGGTATTTGAAATTAACGCGACTTATATTAACGAGAATCAAAGGAAAAATTACTTCCCAATAAAGTAAATTAAGGAAATTAACACGACGTATGCAAAGAAAAAATTTTGTTGAGACAAAAGGAACAAGTTTATTTCAACACTAGCTATAGGCGTATAATCCGAGACGGAAACAGTGTTCGTGATTCTTTACCCAAACGTATGGGTTAAGCGATGGAATCTGACCATTTCGAACGTTCTTCACAGTTTCAGTGACCCCGGTAGTTTTCCACTCTGAAGAAATAATGTTTTTTTCCCTAGGAGTCTAGAACGTCTGGACTGTATCGAGAAATTGGGACCAAAATAATGGAAATTAAGGTCGCGGAAATTAACGCTCCACTAAACTATCGCAGTAACACCGCAATATCTCTTTACTTATTTTGTTTTTCCTTTTTCGACCTCTCAGGGGACTCAATTCCTCCTGGCCACTGTCCATGGACCCAATCAACAACAAAAGAGCCAGTAAGTTCTAAGGATGGCGTCACTACCGAGAGTATAGAAACAGGTAAGGTATTTTGAATTGTACCACATATTTTAAGCTTAAACGGAAACATTAAAGGTTTGTAATTGAATTCTGTGAAACTGCAAACGTTAGGGAAAAAAGAACACTTCAGAGTAAACCATAGCAGCAGCAGGATTTGTAGAAAAAACAACAACCACGTCAGCTAGAATTGGTAGAACGTTTCTAACTAGAAATGCGAGACAAAAACGATCTAGCTTGGGATCGACAACAATTCCCGACAGAAGGGAGGCCACTTTTATAATATTTTTTCCTTTTTTTTTCCTTTTCATTCCTTTTATTCCTTGATTTAATTTTTTTTGTTTTTTTTTTTTCTTATTTTTTTTCCGGCGGGAAGTGTTGCCTTTCCTTCAGGCTCATCTGAAAATCGACCACTTGATGTATGTGGGCGATTTAATTTCTTCCCGTTAGTTTAGCCTTTGTCAAGGTGTAATGGAGAAAAACGTGCACCTTGCACGTCCATTTTACTGCCACCGTATTTGTGTGCATGGGAGGAGCGGTGGCCTAATGCGCCGGACTCCGGATCGAGCGGTCCGAGTTCGAGCCCCGGCCGGGGTCACTTGTGTTGTATCCTGGGAAAGACAATTTACTCTCATAGTGCCTCTCTCCACCCAGGTGTATAAATGGGTACAGGCGGCGTAATGCTGGGGGGAACCCTGCAATGGACTAGCATCCCAATTGGGCGGAAGTAGAAATATTCCTAGCCGCTTAATGCTACGGAAACCGGCATACGCTCCATACGGCATACGGCAGTGTGGGCCGCATGGATCGTGGCTTCCCTTTTTTTTGTATTTACTGTGTGGCGCTTTTTCAAGATCAAGTCTTTCAATTTCAGCAGCCACTAAGGCCCACTCAAAATTCACAGCTATAACTACCAATGTACGTGTACTTTCGTACGAAAACCTGACTGTAATCTCGACTTTTTTATCTCTTTAACTTATTTCTCATTATCTTCACAGCTATTGCTCAAACGGCTCCACCTGAGGTGATGACGTCAGCAGTTTCTACAGCCAAAGGAGATCCAACAACAGTAAAAAACGCAACTGAAAGAAGAAAATTGAGCGGTCTTTTAAGTTTAATTACAATTTGTGCACTCATTTTACTTTCTTATTCTCCGGAATAGAGCAGATCTTGTTCTCAGACGAAATTTCTTTTAAACAGTTGCCTATACTGTAGCTAAAACAGCACGTGCCCTTGGAACAGGAGATTGGGGTATAACGCAAGTGTAATTGGTTCCTCGCATAAATGACTTTGATTTGCAAACAGAAAAATTTGCCGTTGTCGATTCCCTAGACGGAATTTTCAATTCCACGATAATGTTCAATATTTACTTTTCATTATTTACATATTTCGCTATCTTATGTATAGTTCGGTTTGTTTAAAAACTAACAAATCAAAGAGGCATTGCTTGGTTAGGTTATGTTTGCCCTTTAAAGGCCCGTTTTAAAAATCGGTCGAGATACTTTGGCCATGTTGACACGTTATCCGTCCAAATAGAACCGGTTCGAAACCCTTTCCTTTATTTTGCGCATGAATAACTTGTATAAATAGCGTATTGACTCATGTTGATCCGGTATCTTACTTGCTCTGTGTGAACAGGCGCTCATCAAAGGAGCAGTCCGAAGTAAACAGACCTCCAATCTCGGAAAGAAACCACACGGGACCGGTCCAACATGAACAAGGCCTAGAGTATATTACTGAAATCAAATATGCTAATTTAATTTGGGTGTATAAGTAATACTGTTGCTCTTTTTCACGTTTGATTTACATGCACGCTTTACAGAAGATTTTCTAAGCATGTTGTTCGATATATAACACAATAACGAAATAAAAGACACAAAACGATACAATTTTTCAGCCGTTTTGTTGTTTCGTCTTAACCTTTTAGAATTAACTACGCATTTACTGTATACTTTGATGCACTCCGAACTTTGTTGTCTCGGATGAGGTGAAAAATTATATTGCTTAACTCATGGAATGAAAAAATCGGTATTTTTATAGATCCATTAGATCGATTGGTGATTTACATTGTCTTTATAAAATAATTTACTGCAAATATATCAATCTCTCCGTACAGTTTCATTCCTTGAAGTGAATTGAAGTTCAGCCAGCTTATGGAATCATCAGTGACCGTTGTCTTGCTCACGGCGTACTGCGAATGTTCTTCTCTTTTCCCTCACTGAATTTTTAGTCTTTTCTTTTCTCTCTTCTACCTTTTGAAGAAAGAGGTAGCCAATAAACCAAGCCACGATCACCAGAACTACCACTATGACCACTGCCACATTTATCTCGCATTCTTCCGCGTTATTAACGGAACCTAATGGCACAACATAATTAAATCATTATACTGTTGACAATGAGTACAATTTTGACTTCAGTTTACATATCTATCAGCTGGCAATGTGTTATCTGGTAAAATTTTAACGTTGGCACAAATCCTAGATGCAAAGCTTGACACTAAAGAAATTATTGGATTCTTTAGGAATTTTTTCCCTTTTACCAAGTTGCAAATCAAGTGACTTGTGTCAGGGGTGCCAATCCACAACCACGTTCTCTCTATATAAGACAGACATAAGACATAAGACATAATTTATTTATACACGAAGAGCTTAGGAGCCGTAGCTCGTTAAAACGCTCTCGGAGGAAACACGCGAAGAAAAACAAGCGCCAGGGGAAAAAGAAGCAAAAACAAGCGCCAGTGGAAAAATGGAAGTGAGAAATCCCGGTGCGACACGCTTTTTGTGCGTCTCTCCCTAAGATTTTCGTCGGCCAGCTAAGCACTCGCTCCTTTTTGCGCTTCATGCTCGGCGGTCTAATTAAGAAAAAGAGAGGGTGCCCGTACCTTTCTTTAGGGCATTGGAAACTACAATCCCGGACGAAACCAGTTGAGACAAACACATTTTTACAGATTTTCGCAAATGCCTTGACTGGCAAGCTTGGGATTAACAAAAATGAGCTTTAGTACCAAAATTGGTGAAAATTAGCAAAGTGTCTCAACCGTTCTGGCCGTGATTGTAGGTTGGGCTTATCCGCCCAACGACGTATGATAAATATGTAAAGACCAGTAAGAAAACGTAAAACATGAATCAGACAGGACCTGCATGTCAGGGACTTGCGGTCTTGACGCCTTCCCTACCTATATCAATTACACAAGAGGCGTTTTTACCGTCTCCACGGCAATCATCAGTCCTGTTATAACTGGGATGAAGGACAGTCTTGTTCAGTTGACCGTTGTGCATCATGGGATGTTGATGTTGACTTGATGACAAGAAGGACAAATCAACAGAAATATATGCCATTCGTAATAGCAAATAAATGACAAAATAGCAATAACGTATTTTATTGTTAGTTAACGTGTTGTAAATAATGTAACTTACTGTAGCGGTAAGCTAAGAAGAAAGATATACCTGCTGTAAGACGTGTAACAGGGGCACCCAACGGAATATTTCGTTAAAATATCTGTTGGCGAGATCTAGAATTTTCGGAACATTCATGTAAATTTTTTGCTTGCCTGCCTTTCCTAGGATTTTCGCATATCTAAAAAATGGTATAATTGTTCATTTTTAACGGATTTTTACTCTAAAAAGGTCACCTAGAATTTTCGGGAGCCCTTCTCTGGCTGGATTTTTTTCGAAAAGGTAAGTTCGATCCCTATAACTTTCGGATCACTAGACTTTCAGCTAGGAAATCCGAACAGGTAAAAAAATTTTAGGGGGATAAAAATATGCCTATCTACCGTTTAAATACTAAAATACGTTCAACGGTGCTATCTTTATATGGTTTTGAACTATGTTCTCGATGGGTGCCCCTGGTGTAAGAGCAATGTTACCAAGGCACATTAAAATGTAAGGTAACGTTTGTGATTCAAATAAATGTATTCAACAAATGCATTAGAATGTTTTAATTTTCTTCAACATGCCATCGCTGAAGAAAACAGTCATTTCTTCCGTTAGGGGATTCGATTCTAAAGAAACCGGCGTGCGGCTTCGGCAAGCAAGTTCATCAAACCTACATAAACCAGGAAAAATTACAACAGAGACTCCGAGTCAGTTGCTTATAAATAAACCATGTGTGGAAAAGTAGGCTAGCTGTGCCTGATATATTGCCCTGACAAAGCGAACTACGATATAAAACCACCTGATCTGAATGGAGATATCGTTCTTCAGCCAATTTTTTTCATATCATTTCTTTTAGAGTAAGTAATCAACTAAACATTGTCAGCTACTTAATGTTTTATGGAGCTCGCATCAGGCATAACGAATATTGTTTTTTGGCAATAAGCAAATTTTTGGGGGGGTTGCATGCACTGTAGCAACAATATTTTCACATATATAACACTAAAATTTCACAACTCGGAAAAGGAGGAAACTAAGTTATATGTTTTGGTGCTTAATCTTTGGAGGAAATTAGTTGCCAGCTAATACTTAGAACTAGCTAATACTTAGAACGCACAAACGTATCAAGGATTAAGGTATTTGTTTATTATATAACCAGACTTTGAAAAAGCCGATTACCATTTAATGCAATTCAACTTTATCATCTTCACGAGTTAATCGGTGGTCACCGCTTGTGAACCGTAAATTATAAATAGTGAATGCTCCTGTTTGGCATTGCAAAAAAAAAGAAATTTTTTGTTAGATATGGCAACGACTGCAGCCCAACGCTGAAAAATAAAATTGAAGATACTTGAAACAGTTTTAACTGGTTGAACCTTGCATAAGTTAAAGAATTTAGCAATCTGATTGCTTGCTACAACGCGATGACTGACAGGCTATCTTTGTAAGTAGCAATCAATACCATGAATTTGTCAATATATCTTACCTTATCGCCGGCATTCGCATGACTACCATAAATGCGCCTAAAAATGAAAAAGATGTCTAGACCTTTACTCAAATAACCGGCTAGCTTTGAACATTATTTTGATTTGAAATTTTGCATAATTCATGTTCATCTAAAGCTTAAATTTTACTGCGCCAATTTTCCTTTTCGTAAACATCTGTTTATCCGTATTTCACCCAAGAAACCATTGCTACAGTAACAAAGGGAAATGAGTTCGGTTTGGAAGAGTGGGCGTCAACTTCCATTAACGTTGCATCGCGTAAATGATGTGCTTGGCTTGTTTTTTATCAAGTAGCATGAAAACAATAATATTAAGGATATAAAACGGAAAACTTATATCTCAAAATTGTTCAGGCCTGTTACTTTTAGTTGGGGTGATCTCCTTTAAATTCATGCACGTAAGGTGCAATATATACACAGTTCATCTTTCTTATCGGTTTTGCATTTTATAAATAAGTTATAACCATCTGCAGATTGTCAGCGATAAAGGCGCAAAACAACTCGGTAAAAAAGTAATTGAAAGTGCACTTAAAAGCATTGTTTTTTAATCTGTCAGTCAGTGACAAAAGGAGGTTGCATACGTCTGTATCGCTGGAATAATTCCCCTCCCCCCCCCTGGCAAAGACGTATCTAGTATGCAATGAAATTTTGGATAGCGTTTTTCGCGTTCTGATGATCCTTACTACTCAAGCCTCCAGCATCTTATTGTTATAAATTTTATTTTTTGTCTTGATATGTGATATGTTACACTCAGGACTCCTGTTAAAGCTACATTATCTCGCGTTTTTAATGATATATTTTATCAGACTTTAACCGTTGTCTCGGAATTCAAACTGAGAAAATTTTCTTTACTCGTGACACACGAATAAATCAAATTCAACTGAAATTTAGCATTCAGAGACTACCCGTTTTAGTTTCAATTTTGCATTTTAACCAGCTTTCACCATTCAAAGTTAGTGTACACGAGATCAACTTGGCTGAAATAGGTTTCACGGTGCGAATGAGATTCGATTCTCGGTCATCGCCTACTAGCTACAGACTTTGAATAATAAATTAAGCTGAAATCAGACGACTCACCTCCTCGATAGCGCCAAACAGGCAAATTCATACCCACAACGTGGTGTCATAGGGTGAGGGGTGTCGGAGGTGACGATGCACCACCCACCCCCCCCCCCCCAACCACCAGGGTTTTGGTTCAATCTAGGCCCAGCTGAAATTATTTTGTACTGAGAAGAAAGCACTTAGCTCACTCTACAAGATGGCATAATTTATGTTGGCTGTGACGTCCGGCCCTATGCCCACTTAGGGCTTTGGCCATAAGTCAAGTGACGTCATTAGAGACACCATCTTGGATTTCACCATTTTCTTAGAAATGTCAAAAAAAATACAGAAATTGATGCAAATTCAAGCCAGAATGCTTATGGAATGTAAAATAAACAAATCCTACGATTTTGTTCTGAAAAAAATAAAGAAAAATGTTAAAATGGCGTTTTTGACCGGACCTGATTGTAATTATGACATATTAAAATTTTTGGAAGGATAAATGAACAGTTACTGAAAGTTTCAGCAATATAGAGTAAATCCTCTTTTCGAACTTTTGAAATAACCTAATGGAGGGTTGGCATCCATCCCCCCTCCCCCTTGTACGTCCGAAGGTTAACAGCGATTATGATTATTCCAATAGTTATAGTTAGAAATGAATGAAATCGGTGAAATAGCAGGTTGGGTGGGTGGGGTGAGATCATGAATTGACCGATAGCGGCTATTAGTTGCCTTAACATGCTGCCGTCTGTTCTCACCCATGACTTTAATTGTAAAGCACATTTGAACATATACATGGAAAAAGCGCTATATAAATGCACTACTTTTACCATTGCCATATATTATGGAACATTATCGATCCATTGCAAGTGATGTGAAGTGATATTGCAGTAGTTGGCGAGGAATTTTGTCTCGGTCGCCAATTTGTTTTTGCGGTCGGTTCATCTGATTTTAATTTATATGGACATATTTGTATTATTTATATTGCTGGCTAACCAAAAACAAATTTATCAAAATGCAAAAGAAAGTTTGAAATATTACCAGATCGATCATACTCAATCAAATCCCAAAATGCACCTAAATTGGCAACTAAGAAATTTGCCCAGTTAAAGCTATAGTAAAAATAAATGATCTAATTGCATAGTACAAAAATAATCCTAAAAACCAGCAGTTATCTCCAACTGCATTGATAGTCTGATTAGAATATTATCAATTATAAATAATCAACAGCATCAGGACTGTGACTCGGCGAAAAGTTTAAAAAATAGCATTTAATATTCTCTGCATCAGGGTAACGGATCGAACAAAATAGTGGTTCAGTAAAAAGGAAGGTTTTGAAACCAAGAAACAAAATTTATATCTTTTTGCCTAATATTCCCTACTTCCCGATCTTTTATCATATGAAATACGACATATTGCGCGCTGATTAGATATTTATATAAGCAGACAAAACTTCAAATGTTTTGAGCTGCAAAACCTTAAGTGCAAATTATCCTTCGTGACCACAATGTTGATCAAGAAAATCAGTGTCAAACAATATTTTATTTGTGTTTAATATTTTATTTAAGTTTTGTAGGTGATGCGTCCTCTTCACTCTTATTAAAGAATAATGATACACCAGGTTTTCGACCAAAAATAAAAAAAAAACCTTAAATTTAAACCCATTCAATTTCAAGAGGCATCAACAGGCAAAAATTCTTCCCCCATCCCCAAGCTGAAAACATACCCTCGTCACTACAAAATAGCTAACGGCAGACAACATTTCTCTTGTTAGATCAATTAATTTGCGAAATTTGCATAGTTTTCGATCGCGAGTTATTTAGGAGGGCTTTTTAATAAATCAAGCTGTCAGTTTTGAAATGTGAATGACAATTCTTCAAATATCAGACTGTGACGAATTGTGGCGGCAAAAAATAAATTGTTGCCAGAGCAGGTTTATTGACATTTTACCCAGATGACGCTTTTGTCATTTCTATCAATTGACTTGGTATTAATTCTTCAAAAGCTCAGGAAGTGTTTTTAGCACCTGCCAAAATGTAAGAGCGGAATTTGCATAGACAAGAAATTACATTTTGCGTGACCGACGGCAAATTGAGAGCAGCCACACTGGCTGTGAACCAAATGAAGCGTTTGTTTCTCTGTCCTTTCATGAATGGCATAGCCATTTTGGAACACGATCATTGCGATGTTAAGAGCTTTTATAGGTAAGTAGGTTGTATTGCTTTGTTTAAAAGGAACTAGAAACTCATTCGGTTAAGTGATTGCCTTATCCTTCCCGACATTTCGACTACGTTTGTATAATGTCGATCAAAGACTCAAGATCCTTAACTTATGCGGATCAAATTACCAAATCAACTGTGTCGTTGCTATTTCTTTCGACAAAAAGCTTCAGAACATTCTTCTTCGATTTTCCTCTTTTTCAACAGTAAGTCTCCTTTAAACTGCGTGTGTTGTAAACGGCGCCAGTCCGTCACGCGAGCTCGCGCCCGTCGAGTTGATAATGTCATGTCAAAAATATTTTTATTTATTTCACCTCTGACTAGAGACGTACGCTCAGCACCACAGTATAACGTTTTTAAACGAAATGGGAGCATTGTGATAACGTTATCATCAGCCGTTTTAACAAAGAAAAAGCACTAAAGCATTCTAGAATCGCAAAGTAAATAGAGGACTCCAGGAACCAAAACGAAAACAATTGACCACGTGTTCAATTCATTCATGTTGCCACACGCTCTTTTGTTAACAATTTTATTCCGGCCGGTTCACCGGAAACTAATTGCGTGGATATAAACACAGCAAAAACCATCAACGAAGAGAATTTTAAATCAAAGTTTGTAACTTAAAATCCATTAACATAGTCATCGAATTGGCCAGTGATTATTTTTCTGTGTTGCTTGGTTTCCTGAGGCAACAGAAGGTTCGAAACAGAATTCACGGTAGAGAATAATAAGAATGATACGATAAACGTGACAAAAATATTCAAAATGAAGTCATGCCAAGGCATGGCGCTTCGTCGTTTCATTTATTTAGTGTTTTTTAATCGGCTCGCGTGATTGTTTATATGTCAGTTCTTTTGTATTATTCCCGGCGAAGGCGGCTCTCGCTGAAGCGTGTTCAATGGATCGTTAAATGTATTGAGGTTCGAACAAAGGACCGACGTCAAAACAATTGTTTTGAATATAAATGTGTCTATAAAGTCCTTCTCGAAGAGTCAGACGTTGTCTGTTCTAAAGAGACAAGTTTGCTTATTTTTCATAGATATATAAACCGCAAGCGAAGACTTATCGCTTTGCTAGTAGCTTTGATGTAAATGTTTCTGTCCTGGACACAGCTGCAATGTATTTCAGTGTTTCTTAATATTATAAAGAACTGGTAGAACTTGACTCGACTAGCTCACTCGAGAAGTCGACCTCCCTGAGGTCCAAGTCTCTTAATCTGTCTGCACGCGAACAAACTACAAAGTGATTTGTGGCTCTTGTTTGGGGACATGAGATATGTATACTGGCTGGAGCCCAAAGACGGATTATTTAGTTTTTGAACGGCCGCTGCGGGGCGTGGGTGTGGGGAGACGGGGGAGAAGAAGGGAATTGGGCAATTGCCTTTAAAATAGTGAACAACGACCCAAAAGAAAAAAAAAATGTAAAGTATAAGTATAATAATGGGAAAGCTTATAACTAAACTACCCCGCCCCCTCCCCTTCTAGAATTAAATGGCTCGGCCCTGAACATCCGGCTTTTTATATCTACCATAGTTTTCAAACACAGCCTGATAGGAGGAGAAAAACAATTCCAGATCCAAAATACCAGTTACCCCGCCGTAGTCAAGAAATAACTAGGGAAGTAGTTCCATGCCGACTTCCGTGACAAACGCAGTTTAAAACATCCTTTCACGTGTTTGGGTTAAGGAATAAAAAGTTTTGTTGTGAAACCACTCTCATATCAGCACTGTGAATTGAACTACACTGGTTTCATTAATGGCACTTGGCATAATGCCTCTAAAATAAATCCTCAAATTTGGTGGCTGGCAGATTTCGTGCACATTTCCATTCTAATCAGCTAAAACTGGATTAGAATGAATTTCGCTCACATCCGGTGAGTCATATCTAATAATAACTTTAGAAGGTAAATAGAAATTATGATCGGTGTCACTCAACAGGTCTCACTGGCAATACAGGTATAACTAAAAAGAAGCTAAACGATTTTGTGATTGTAAAATTTGAATTGATCACTAAAACCGATGATTGTGGCGTCTTCTACTGTTTAATCTACACTCACAACTTGAAGGCCATGATGACTATCTTAAGTGTTGTCACTTCCTTTTCATGCTGAGCAGATAATACGGACATGTCCACCGATGCTCTCAACTAATCTAGTTCCCAGGAACGAGCGAGATAGGCACTTAACTTGACCAGCCATGTAAGCGCGCTTGAAATTATTAAGAAAATTATGGGATGTTAAACCGTTCTTCTTTTGGTCTACTTTAACTTTTTTTGCAAGGTCAAACATCTACCATGAAAGGCCTGAAAGGGTAAAATAGAATTTTTTTACTGGGAAAACGTGACTTGGGTCTCTAGTACTGGGAATCACAAACAAACCAAGACCAACCAATGGGAATGGCACTGGGATTTGGGCACAAAAAAAGTTGAGAAATGAGATTTGGTAACCGCGCCAGATATTTCCAGGATTAAACGCTCGTGACACGCACACTTTTTATGTTAGACATCACAAAAAACGAAAACACACACAGTTATGTAAAATAAAGTTAAAGATGAAAATGACCATTTACCCAGTAAAATATGATGGCACTTGTTTTTTTTTTCCTCAGGCATATCTTGCTCCGACCTTTATTCATTGGTCTTTCCTTTAATTGTTTTTGATTTTATCCTAAACTATTTACTAATCCTTAATTTTTGTTTTATATCTTGTTTTCAGTCTTTTTTCTAGTTGAATGCTCATTAACGAAATGTAAGTATCTGAAACAACATTGATAAACGCTCCCTCAGAAACTCGCAAGCGCTATGAACGCTTATTCACCACTTTCACATTTCCCATAATGCACTTTGTTTGCCCCAAAACATTTTATAATACAATAGAATAGAAACTTTATTAACCAATCAGCTTGGCAAAACCCATACTAATTTAGGGGACACGAAATGAATAGATTCTATCTAAAAGACAATTGAAATAATTGCATAACCATCAGGACGATAAGGGGCAAACAAAGTGAGGGGTATCGAATGGTCTTGCGAGCATTGCGAGCATGCGAGCACAGCGTTTTCTTGCGAGCACGAGCATTGACAAAGCCAGCCTTGCGAGCAACGAGCACTCAAAAAAACTACCTCACTAAAAAACTGAGCATGCGAGGACTTGTAAAATGTGCGAGCATAAGCAAACGAGCACCCATAATTTGGAGCTGCGAGCAGAAGCTTTGCGAGCACTGCTACATCTTGGGGGACCATTCATGACCCCTAAAGTGTATTGTGGGAGATGTGGAAATGGTCAATGGGTACACGCGGCTTACATCAAAATGGCTTTAATCAAATTAGCCAGCTCAGTGGGCCAATTTAACATAGAGTTTTGACTTTACACAGTTTTGATACGATATTTTTTTTTTCAATAGGGTGTCCTGAAAATATTCATTTTACAAACAGTTCCGGAGACTTTAGTAGTCCAAAGCCAGACAAGGCCTTGCTTTATCCGGACAACGTTCGATGTATATGGAGAATTACAATTTCAGACACCAATCAACAAATCAAACTTTCTTTTAACAAATTTCATTTGGAGAACTGCGACGACTGCGCATGTGACTTTGTAGAAATTTTTGATGTGGTTGGACCCAAACAGAACTTACTAGGGAGGTTCTGCGGCCGCTCGTTACCAGGCCCTTTCTATTCCAGCAAACAGTCGTTGTTGGTTGTGTTTCAGTCGGATCACGGGAATGGCTTTGCTGGATTCACGGCGTCATATTCCTCAGTGTTGCCTGGAGCAGGTTTGTTCGATTCAATGTTGAAATGATAGCAGTTTAATTTGCTGTATGGGTATGCACTAAGGCAAAGGGCTTTGGTTCACGAGCCGTTTTGGACTGAAATAGGTTTAGACTTTAAAGAGCAATGTCACGGGGATTTCGCAAATTTTCAGTCTCGACTGTTCTGAAATCAGAGTGGTAGGCAACTGAACTCATGAAAAATTATCTTTGAACATCAAAAGGAAGAAATAACCTTAGATGGAATCAAGCTACGGCTATAAATATCGATTTTTTGAAGACGCGCGGAAACAACTTGAAAAAGTAAGCCTTACTTTTTCAGGTTGCAATCCATTTCCATCCTTGCGATCCGGCCGCAGCCAAAGATGATTGTTTATAACAATTTTTAGTGTTCTAATATAACAATTTTTAATAAAAATGAACTAATATTTTTAGGTTTCCTGCGGAAGATTTTGTCAATTCAAAAATCTGGTAAAATCCGTGACCTAGCCCATTTAACCAATTGTCTGAAAACGATTACTTTGTGCCGTCTTGTCAAAATGAGGTTTAACGAAAACTAAACCAGTACCTGCGTAGGGTCTATTTAACAATTATTCCACGAGCACGCGTTGGATATGAGATGGTAGATAGCCAACGAGGCGCGTAGTGCTGAGTTGGCTATAACGATCTCATATCCAACAAGCGCGAGTGGAATAATTGTTTCATTAAAAACGCCCAAAGAATCGCAATATTTGAGCTTTCGTTGACACGTATCGGCTACCATATTTTTGGTCAATGGTATATGAGCTCATATACCATTGCCTGTTAACCAAAAAATAGCGTATCGGTTTTTTTTGGCAAGGTCGGAAGTAGAGTAGGGAAAATTGATTTTTTTAAGACTGAAAATGGGTAAGGGTATCACGAAGCACCCCCAAGGGAGCAGCATTGAGTCAATTAATCAATCTGATCGCTACTGACAAATCACGATATTTTGCTCAACCTCGACCAATAATTAATGTTAAATATCTGTAATGATTTTAACACCACAAACACAATAACTTGCTCACTATGGCTTTCCTGCTAAACCTATTTCTATTTTTATTTTAGTTTGCAGAAACGCCACTCGCCTAGTGACCGCAGTAGGTTCTATTCACAGCCCAGAATTTCCGTCTCGAAACTATCCCACCAATGTAGACTGCGTTTGGCAAATCACAACCCCGTATAACACCCGTATGCGATTAAAAGTTCAGACACTGTCCATACAAAGTTGCGGTGAATGGGGAACACCAGAGTTTTGCTCATGTGATTACCTTGAAATCAGAGATGGTAGTTCTTCAGGCGATCGCTTATTGGCCACATTTTGTGGTACTAAAGTACCCGATGCGTTGTATTCAAGCGGCAGGCATTTATGGGTGAGGTTCAAATCAGACGGACAAGTCGTCGCTTCGGGTTTTGTGGCATCGTTTTCCTCGGAGACAATTAGAGAAGGTGGGTTAAAAGGTGCTCTATAGCAATGTTACGAGTCCAGCAAGTTGAAGCGAGGAGTATATAAGATGTGTGCCCCCCCCCCCCCCCATTTCTTTTCCTAATTTACTAATCTGTTTACTTCGATGTTACAATTGATCAATTAATATGTTAATTTATTATAATTAGCAATTATCAATCACCAAGTGGAGGTGAATATATTCGCCGCTTTTCACTGAGGCGACTATTTTTTTGATTATTATACAGGAAAACAATTTGATAGCTGGCCCCAAAGTTAAAAAAAAAAACCACAATTCATCGATAACAATCCATCAATTTCGTTTGGAAGAGAGCAAAGTTCTAGTAGAAGCCAAGTAATACAGCCATCATTTTTTTGCAAATTATGAAGCATTTATGTTGCATTGCAAGCTATAAAGGGCGTATTTTATTTTGCGTATTACCCGTGTTGCAAATTGAGGCGATGCAAAATGTAACACGAAGAAGACATGAGCTCGTATTACTTAATTTACAAATTATTTATCTAACTATGAAGAAAGGTAGTCATCGTTGGAAAGGCTAGGGCAATCACCAGAAGCGAGAAATAAAACATTCCTTTATTGCAGGGGTTTCCTGTCCGGCAAGTTGGAAATACCCTTTTAAATGTCCGCAGGAGCTTAACATTAATAGGAACAAAACTGGCACCTGTTGCTATGACGACGGTCCAAACTGTTGTGAGCCTGGAGGAAAGCGTTGCTCCGACAGCGGGTCAAGCGAAAGGGACTACTGTCCTCGCCCAGGAGACGACAAGAAATTAAAATATTGCTGTACGAAAAAAGGGCTGCCTTCGTGCTGTGAATCATCAGGAGTTTACCACAAGGCTAGGTGAGAGATCATTATACAGATGTGTGTTTTCTTTGTTACACTGTGCATTTATTTAGTTTTATTAGTCTTTAATATTCCCCGCTGATATAACAAATGTTAGTTGGACACAAGTCCAAAACGGTGCATTAGAAACAAGCAAGGTTGATACTGCGTAAAAAAGTAAACTTTACGAGACACCAACGCGACTAAAACAGAAAAAGGATGGTTGCAACCGTAGACAGCTGTCGCCTCCTTATTGTGACTCGTCAGCGTGATGTCAGTGTAGCAATTCTAAATGGCGTTAGCTGGAAAGCCGACACAATAATAAATTACAGCCCGTACATCATTTCCTGTGAATTATAACCTGTTACAACCTGTAAATTATACCCGGTGCATTAAAACCTGTGACGTGTCCTACTGTCCTGTGTATCAATTAATTAACACGCAAACGCGATTGATAACACGATTTGAATGTACAACACATAAACGCCGCACATTGCCACATTGCAAAACAATACTGGGCTAGTTTGACCACATATCTTCTCGAAAGGATAATTCACAAAATAAAAATCACAAAATAGATACAGGAAAAGTAAAACGGAATCCTTTAGGCCAGAAAACAGTACAAACAATTCAGAAAACAGCCGATGAAAAAGGAATCGTATCACTCCAGAACTTTTATGATGACCTGTATCGTTTTTTTTGTTTGTTTCAGATTTATTGTGTTACTTGGAGTTATTGCCCACGTTTCATGTGTTCTTGGCAAGTGGTACAACGTGATATGAATTATTTATCTGATAATAGTTAGGGATTTTTAAATTTTTATTACATATCAGTGGGTATCAGCTGAAAAAACCTAGAAAATAGGAAGCTAAAATGGGAAAAAATAAAATGTTATATTGTTATATTGTCTTTATAAAATATCACAATTAAATCTAAAATTATTACAGTTGGAAAGGTTTGGATTGCTTGTTAACTCTTCGGAGACCTCTCAAAATGTTAGTTGGTTTTTGGAAAGTTCGAAAGATATGAAGAGCTATCTAAATATTTTTCATTTTATAAAAATAGTACTCTTTATGCAAGGGCGCTGAGGTCAAAAAAGGTCACAAAAACGTAAGTTAATGATATTTTTGGTATTATAATCTAAAATTTGGATTTTGTTCCGATTTTAAAATCCATTGTTGTTTAAATTATCCACATTTATGAAATGCTAAAATAACTGAAAAACAGCAAGTTACTTGCAGTAGATCTCCTTGAAGTTAGTTACTGTTGCTTGTTGTTTTTGTTGTTGCTGTTGTTGTTGTTGTTATCGTTGTTTTTAATGTTGTCGTTGTGAATGATGATAATCTCGTAGCCATGAATTTTGGCTTTGGTTTAAATTAAACACACTTGCATTATTTTGCTCTCTATGTGCCTTACTAGGAAAGGCACATTTACATTTTTTAACCGAGGAACCATACCACGGAACCAGACTTTCTTTTAAGTGATAATTGATGAAATTAATACTGGTTAATAAATGGGACAATGCAAGCTTAAAGTGACGGATCCACAGAGAGAGAGGCAGGCAGAGTTTTTGCCCCTTGTAGCCTGTATCTGTCAGGATTTTTCCCGCCAGTGCTTTGATTGAGGCAGCGAAACCGCGAAACCACATCACTCGGGTGAGATTTCCCGCCAGCTACGCAGGCTATACCTTTTGGAATTATATTTATTAACAGAAAAGGATAGCCCCTTAGACTTCTCCTTTGGACTCGTCACTTGTCTACTGTTGATACTAAATAACAGCGGTTTGTGAAATTCGTAAGTAGAGACATTACCATAAATTTTATTTTATTTTTTTAATAAAAATAGCCTTATTATGTTTATAAGAAAAGTACTACTTATATCTTAAAAAAAGTTTTTTAATAGGCGTTTTTAAAATATTTACTAATAAAGAATTTATTAGGAAGATTTATTTAATGTGAAAATGCTCAAACGTGATACAAGTTTTTTAATATTATGTATCGCTTAAAATGAAAAGAGCGTTAACAGGTCTAGAGCTAAATTGGATCAAGTCATAAGGTTTGTCTTCTCTACACCTAAATACAGTGTTTATGTTAATAGTTAAATAACGCCTTTATGGCCTGAATATTCGAATTGATTTGATGCGGAAGCTATGGTAATTTTTACTAATTTGGAACAGCTTAAAGGGACTATGTCACGGATTTCACCAGATTTTTGCACAACCAAAATTTATGTTTGTGTCGCAGGAAACCTTAAAATAATAGTCCATTTTTATTAAAAAAAATTGCTAGATTAGAGAACTGAAACTGTTAACGAGCATTTTTGGCTGTGGATGGCTGGGATGAAAACGGATTGCAACTTGAAAAAAAAGTGAGGCTTACTTTTTCAAGTTGTTTCCGCGCATCTTCAAAAAATACGTATAACAGTAGCTTGATTTCTATCCAAGAAATAAGGTTATATCTTTCTTTTTATTTTCAAAGATAATGTTTTTTATGGGTAAAGTTGCCTACCACTAATTTCAGAACAGTAAAGACCAAAAGTCTGCGAAATCCCCGTGACACAGTTCCTTTAAGAAAAGATCACCTTGATTGTCAAACGAAGCCAGGTATGCTTAAAAGAGATTGACTCCTCTTTTAATTTTTTTTTTTCTATGGATTAAGATAATCTGTGACTTTGTTTCTTGCATATTGCTGTGGGCAGCAATATTTGTTTTTTAAACAAGATACTTATAACAAGAACCACAGAAGAAGGACAATGTGAATATCCGTTTCACTCCATCCAGCAGTAAAAATGGCACTGGCGAATTTTTTTTATAGGTTAAATCCTGAAAGTTGTCATGCAGGAATTCAATATAAATACTTCTTGTCACCCTTTGGGAATATAAGTATCATTATTAGATGGCATCGATGGATCGGCAGTGATAAAGTAGCACGCCCCTTCATCTTCTAGAACTGTAAAAGACTTAAGCCTTAATCTAGCATTCCATAGACCAGTTCCAAAAATGGCTTCCGATATTTTCACTACGTAGAAACGTTGGTCACAGAAATAATTACTTTGCGTTAAAGATTAGGAAAAGATGAAACCTATAGTTCTATTTATTAGGAAATTGGAGGGACAAAGATGAAAACGAAGCTAAGCAGCCAGCTGTGCAGGCAATGGGTAACCACTTCGTCGGCTTTTCAAAATTCGTATTACCTTTAACGACTTCCTGTTGATAATCAGTAAGTGTTTCACTTGCCCGCTGGTGCAGCACGACATTTTCCCTAGAAACTTATAACCTTGAAAGCTGCATGTTCCATGCACATTCTTTAAGCCATCAGTGTTGAAAGAAACCTCTTCGGATAGGAGAAGACAATGGCGGCCATTTTTGCAACGGTCTATAGAGCCAGGTATCCCAAATCGTGTAAAGCCATACCTCAGTACTTTTCGTGAATGAATAATAATAATCACTGTTTAATTGAGAAATCGTTGGCTCCAGGGTCCTATCATTTCTTTAAACTAAAGTTAGTAGCTTTCGTTACATATACCATGCTTTTGACAGTGACTGACTCCTTTACATTGTGACTAACAACCACTTGACCGTAGTTTTGTTTTTTTTGTTTTCAAGTCTGTTCTTTAAATAAAGGCATTTGGTAAACCTATTTGTAGTGACTCTTTCATGTATGCCTTCTTTAGTTGCCAGTTATACATCTAAAACTAAAACTTAAAAAACACTAAGACTAAATTACATATGATCTACAGCCAATTTACCAATGTTAAGGCAATTTAACCTGAAAAAATGTTGCGGGATAATCTGCGACGGCCTAGCATCCCATTCTTCGAAAACCCCTGATAAGCTCGGGCGCTAAGATACACTTAAGCCCGATGTAGTTTTACCTATACCTTACCATACCTTTTACTTACAGTTACACCTAAACCTTACCTACAAGATGATCTTTTCACGTGTGAAGATAACATATTATTATCACGGTGTGAAGATATGATGTTTTCGCCGGTATTTCATTGCATTTCATTGGTGTTTACACAAAATAGCTAGATATTTATCAGCCTATGCCAACAGTTACAACTTCTTGAGCTTAAACGCTGCCCTTCCCTTTCGCTTTCCATCTAGAGTGTCCTAGATGGCGGCTACAAACAAGCGAAACAAATACCAGCTGAAACGTCTGCAACGCTGGTAAACTGAAATTTTGAAGCTTTTTGGAAAACTGATCGAGAATAATAATACTCTAGATAAACTATATATGATGGTGGACTTAATGTCAACTTGTTGTCACTGATTCAACTATTTAACGGAACGACTAGCGCATTTTCTATCATGCTTAGCGCATGGTGAAAAATAGAATTGAAGCAGCCACAATCCAAACAGCTGGAGTCAGCCTTGACACACCAGAGTCTAGAATGACATAAAAAATGTATATCATTAGCAAACGTAGTTGGAGAACTATCACTTATATACACTCATAACCGTGGCCAGCTAAATAAGCCTAAGTAGTTTACCGCGGTGGTAGATCATGGCTTGAACATTCATTTAGCAATTCGATTAGACGCATTTGGAATGGTTTACCAATTGAAGTCCGTCAGGCCGAAGATCTCACCTCTTTTAAGAAATTACTGTCCGAATCCAAATTACCTATAGAAGAAAGCTGCAGTTGCTCTTTCTGTTGACTGTAATTTTCAGAGACCTTTTTAATTGTAATTTTAGCTTCATTTTTAATTAAAATTGTAATTTTTTAAAGAACTTTTTATTGTAATTTTAGATACCTTTTTAATTGAAATTGTAATTACCTTTTAACTAGAATTATATTTATATAGATTTCTATTTATTCATATCATAATCACAATTTTGTACATATACACTTTTTACCTTTTAACCGTCTTTTATTTGTAATTTTTAGACCTTTTTTATTTCACGAGAGCGTTTTAACAAGCTACGGCTCCTAAGCTCTTCGTGGTTAAATAAACTATGTCTAAATAAACTATGTCTATGAATGACAAATTAAATCTTTCTTATTGTCAATTTAGCTCTTCACCTATTTATTGAATGACTTTCAAACTTCGACCTTCTCATCTTATAGGATCCTCTGAAACTGAGATTGACCATTTTTAAAAAAAAAAATATAAAGTAAAATAAGAAATAAAAAAGCCAACTTATTTTTTCATTCAGCTCTAAATTTTCAAACACTACTCCACTTCTAAAATCAATTAAAATTTGAAGTATCGGTATGTCAATAAACACGCTGTTCAACTAAGCCCAAAGTGGCTAGATTACTACGCATGATCTACCACGGTGGTAACAAACCAACTTTTCTTTTGTGTCTGTCGGTGCAAGAGTTTACTAAGAAAGAGGAGACTATCTTTGCTTAATAGTGTTAGTTGTGTTATTTAACGAACCTTTGCGTTCCAATGAAACGCACTTTAAGTGCTCGTCGCAGACACCGTTGAAGTCGTCACATGGTGCGCCAGGGAATTGTTTCAGTTTCATTTCCTTCATACTAGAAATGTCTTTCGTCGGCTTGCATTCGCCTTTTTCTCCGGATTTGCAGCACACATCGCAGAGGTGATCCACTTGTTCACACTGGCACCCCAACAAACCGAACTTGAGGCAAATGGAACCACTGCATTCCTAAACAACACAACCATCATATATACACTTATTTCAATATTAATAATAATAACAATAGTAATAAGAAGAAAAGCGGCACATGATCCCACAAGTGACTTGATTCACTAAATATAGGAGCGTTTTGCTTATACAAAGAAAAAAAACATTTTACTAGTCCTTGGACTTCCAATCCAGAGCTGTTATTTTCGCCGTTCTTGAATTTTCGTTTGCAGTTTGACAAATTCATCGACGTCTACATAAACTTTTCCTTTTATATTATCACCGGTTTCTAGGAAGCTATAAACACTAGAAAATCAAACTAGAGCAAATTATTATTCATTTATTCGTTCTTGAATATTTATCTGAATATTTCTCGCAAAATCAAAATGGCGCTGGCGTTGCCAGCTAGGTTTTTCGCAGGAAAACTCGGACGCCGTGATAAACAACAGTAAACTTCTTAATTGTAATCTGTGGGATACTGCAGAATATACAACGGCTTTCTATTCTCCGTAGGGGACAAACTCTATGATTATTCAAATATAACACATCATTGCACTTTATGTGGTATATGGAGCACAAACATACCCCTGATATGCATAGTTGGCGTCCGCTGTTACACTCAGTAAGATCGACTTTAGGCGTTGGTACTGGACAGGAAGCATTCATTCCACTTAAAAAACGTCAAGGAAATACTCATAGCGACAGAAGTACAAAACATTAAAACGCAAATGCACAGGCTATCTTGCCGCCCCCCAAAGGTACTGTCAATTACCAGTTGCAGTTAATTTTCTTGGAACATCAATATTTCGCCACTCTCTTTATTCATGCGCAGAACGTTCTCTACAGTATACGTATTACAAGACGTTGGACACGCGTATACGCACATTCAATGCTTTCAATTCAAGATGGAAAGCAGTTTCCAGCAGTACTTGTCAGATGCTTGCATGCGCGGTTATGTAGTATTTGTGTTTTTGTAATATTATTTTGATTAACCTGCGATCAGGCATTTTTTTCTCGTGGCGGAAGGGTCACGAAAAAAAGAAAGCCTGATCGCAGGTTATATTTTGATAATTGTAATTTTCCTGGAAACCAATGACATTCACTACATAGCCAGCGTAGTAGGCGTCTGAGTACGTTCAAGCGCGTTTAAAAGAATGCGCGATCACGCGCGCTCGAAACTGCGGCGCTGCTACGCAGGCTATTCGCTACACTGAGAATTGTAGTATAAATAAAGTCCATGTACGGTACAATACAATGATATACTGTGAGGAACGATGTCATCGTTTCAAAATATAATCATTACAGCTAAAAATCAACATGAGCAATGTAGCTATGTGCAAAAACGTAATGTAGGCACACATGCCTATCAGAAAGGATACTTGCAGTAAGAGCTATGAGCACACTCTGTGGTATCAAGACAAAGAAATGTTTTATTCCGGGGGGTGCAGTCCTCACTGCAACAAAGACCTTGACTTGGGCTGTATGTAAATACAAATAATGAAAAGAAGATGAACTTTATCAATGATCTAATGGATGACCTACTTATGGTCAGCTCAAGTCCATCTCAAGCAATTGCAGCACTTTGTCAGGCTAGTCTAATTTAAACATAGTCCGCAAGTGCACCTATTCATACTCTTACATCTGTGAGTGTGTAAAAGCACTGGAAGGAGTGAAGGGTCTTTCCCAAAAATGTGCCATACTTAAACCCGGTCAAAGATCAATCCCGAACTATTCAATCCGGAGTCCAACATGCTAACCAGAAGCTTCTACCCCCCACCCAAAGCACTTGTAGATGCGTAAATTACAAAATATGAAACCAGAAGTACTGTTTTCCTGGTAAAGGTGTGCAGCCCAGTGTCCATGTTACGATCCACACAACAGTATCAAAATGAGAATAAAAATGAGATTTGACCAACCTGCATTTTTTTCCTGGATAACGTTTGCAGCCACTAGTTCCATTACGACCTTCGCAACATACATCCTTCTTGCATGACTCATCTTGAACATAACCGCAGTCGCACTCTTCACCTTTCTCCACAACCATGTTACCACAGATGGCTCCTCTGGCATCTACAAAAAACAAACAGAGAAACACATTCAAGAATGTTTAATACTTCACACAGGTCTTACTTGGTAACTCCTTTGGTAACAACGAAGAAAATAAAATAATGTTTTCTATTGCCCCTGTCTTTTTAAAAAAGTGATCAAGTAAGTTAAAGTTAGAGTGTACAAGCAATGATAACCATCTGGCCTCTTGCTGATGGTGAGGATCAATATGTATATCTTTTTTGTAATTTTAAAAAACAAATTTACAGAAAAAAATATCATTTTAAGTCCAGACCAAGGGGAGAGTAAACTTCGATAGATAGTTTAGATAGTTTTATTTGATATGTCTACATAACAGTCTGAAACTGAATTGCGTAAAAATTTACAAATAAATAAATTATGTAAAAAAAGAAAAAAAACTATATATGATACAACTATCAAAATCATAGGAATAATTACGTTCCAATAACTTCATAGCCCACGCTTTATAAAATTCACGCAAAGGAATAATTACGTTCCAATAACTTCATAGCTTACGCTTTATAAAATTCACGCAAAGGAATAATTACGTTTCAATAACTTTATTTATGAAAGTTGACGGTCAAAATAATATCATCGTTGCCCTTCCAGGATCCTAGCCATAAATAAACAAAACTTATTTTTGACGTTACTTTTCACTGACCATAAATGGTTGATGAAGTGCAACAATTAACAAACGTACATCTCCGTGAAATTTGCTCTTTTTTGCAAAAACAAAGTTAACAACCAAGATATGGTATAAATTTAGGAAAACCTTAGAATTAACAAGCCAGCATATCCATTTCCCTAAATTTGAAAAGAGATTAACAATTCGCTAAAAATATGTTAAATGTTCTGACTTTTTCCTGTGAAATATGGGATCTATTTAATGTACACTCAGCAAATGTTGCCTTGAGAAGTACACTGTGCACGATGACAGTATAAAAACACCCCTTGAGTTGTTTACCCATGAAGAACCAAAGCTGTCAGTTAAAGAAGGTTACAGTTGATGATAAATAATAATAATAATAATAATAATCATTTCTATAGCGCTATTTAGCTAATCTTTCATAGCGCTTTACAATCACTATGCTAAAAAATAAAAATCTAAAAATACCTAACTAAATTAATCTATTGAGCTAAAATATCTATACATGCAGAGAGTGAAGTTTTAAAAGTTAAAAATTTAAAAACTAAAAATATCATGATTATTTAACTGGACTTAACGTAAACATGTATAAGAAATAAAAATTAAATGTCATAGGCTTCTTTAAAAAGATAAGTTTTTAGGTTCTTCTTAAAAATGTCTTCTGATGCCGATTTTCGGATGCTTAGTGGCAGGTTGTTCCACAGCCTTGGCGCAGCAGTGCTGAACGCCCGGTCTCCGTAGGTCTTGAGTTTAGCCATGGGCTCAGTTAGCAGTTCTTGGCCACTGGAACGTAGTGACCGAGAGAACTTTCTAAAACTTAGCATACTAGAAACATAGGATGGTGTTTTGTCGTTGAGTGCTTTGTAGACTATTAACAGTAGTTTAAAAATAATACGGAATTGTACAGGTAGCCAATGTAGCTTAAACATTATTGGGGTAATAGAATCATATTTCCTTGTTAACGTGACAATGCGAGCAGCTGTATTCTGAACACGCTGTAATGTAATGACTTAACAGTTGATGATAAATTATTTACCTTGAAAGCAGCATTTGAATGCATTACATCTTCCCTTGACATCCATCACAGCATTCATTTTCTCCCTGCTACATGGTGAAAAGAGCCGATTGTTCTTCAAATCTCCATTGGTGGACCTACCAAACATGATATAATTCCCTTCACTTCCTCCAGGGGCACATTCGTGAGTATTGTCATGCTGCAAATGAACAGAAATCATTGGCCGTACGAATATTGTGATCATGATTCTTCACTATTTCAAACGTTAAAAAGAAACAATGTAACAATGGGTGTGACGTATCACTACAGACAGTGGTTTTACTTTTCACAACATCGCTATAGCAAAAACAGCATTTTCACTAAGAATCCAAAAAAATTAAATTTTGAGTTCGTTTTAACAAACACATTAATTAGCCTGTTATACCATGTCCAGAGGTCTTTAGGAAGTTTGTGCCTGCTGCCTGTCTATAGCTACCTCTCTACTTACTTATCAACCTACCTACCTACCCACTTACCTATCTACCTAGTTACCCTTTACCTACCTACCTTCCTGTAGTGTCGTTACATTGCGTTACGGTCATGCGCACTAGGAGTCGGTCGAGTCGGGAGTATGAAGGATTGCTGTAAGATACCGTTGGAGAATTAATAATAAGTATATTCACAATCAAGGACTCCATACTTCCTACGTGATGTCTTCAGTTAATACATATAACTACATACGTAAATTATTCAAAACGGTTCCAGGCTTCAGTATTATTTCATCGATTTGTTGCTACAGCTCAGTTTCGTATGGTCAAAAGATGACTGTCTGAAGAGTGTGGTCATCTTCTCACCATACGAAACAGAGCTGTAGTAATAAATCGATGAGACACTACTGAGGCCTGGAACCTTTTTGAATAATTTCCACGCAAGAAATTTGAAGTTAACTACATACATACGTATTAATCTTCCTTCCTTCCTACTTACCTACCTACGTATATATCTACGTTCCCTACTAGTCGACCATAGGTAATTTGCTAGCTGTTAAACATGTTTAGAATTGCAACGGTAATTTATGAGTTAAATTAGAGCTTTAATGAAGCATTGTACAGTTATAGATTAAGACAGTAGTTACCCGAAATCTGGACTTGTTTTAAGGGTATATAACCAAATTATTTAGAAAACTAAAAGATCATTTCTGAAAATCTTCCCTCAAGTTTTTTTTTTGTGTGTGTGAAAACATTAAATAAATAATATCATTTCAATGGAACAATAGCTGTAAATACTTACAGGAGAGCCAAAGTTGTGGCCAAGTTCATGTGCAAATATGATCTGAGACACCTTCGGTATTACTTTCTTGTTGTAATTGACAAACGTTATAACTCCTGTATTCAAGCTTTTCTTTTTCCCATCTCTGAATGTTGTTGCTTTTTCACAAATTCCGCCAGCAGCTGCACCTGGTTAAACACACGGTGAGAAATCTATGACTAGAACTCATAGCAATTTCCAAACTAGTTTCAGAGTTAGTTTATCCATAGTGTATCAATGCTGTCGTAGAGAGCTTATATCTTGTAACTGATAAATGATTAATTTAAACTACCTGTCTCGCCAACCCAAGCAAGTCCAAAACCATCATCAGCAAAATCTCTGTAGGTGAAGATATAAGCCAGGCACACAGTATCATGGTTTTCCTCAGAGTTGAGCTCAAGCAGCCTCTCCAATCCAATGTTGTTATCTCTATAAGGGTTGTTGGGATCTGCAGCATCAGAGCTGTCACTGGCTTTCATTCTTGCGATCTGAAATTGAATACCTGACCAAAAAGGGAAACATCAAATTTTCCTTCCAAGAACGTTACACAACTACTTTCTTCTTGGGCTCTTGCATCAAGCAGACTAAATTAGAATAGAAAAGATTATCAAACGCCAAGTTTAAAGCAAACAGAAAAACTTAATTGGAAGGAATGTTTCGTGTTTATCTTGCCAACTGCTGGATTTGTTTTCTGTCTTCTTGGGTTCGACTGCTTTGATGTACCTTGTAAAATCCAAAACGATTTAACCACGATTTGTGTGGAATACTGTATAAAAATATTAATATAAGTAAAATTTTTTGCCTGCAGTTTCTCAGATTATTAGATTCAAAACAATATGTTATCCATCTAAATACTAGTTATGCAACGCTTTCGCGTGGCATACTTAACAATTATTCTTTGAGCCCGCGTTGTATACGAGGTGGTAAATAGCCAATGAGGCGCTTCGCGCCTCCTTGGCTATAACGACTCGTATCCAACAAAGGCGAATAGAATAAGTGTTTTATTAAATTCTTCTTTAAGTTTAAATCGACTGGACATTTCATAGTATGAGGAGGCGGGAAAATTTGTGGCGTGGTGTTCACTTCTTGAGGTGAATGAAACACACGAGGAAAGCGAGCGAGAGAGTTTTCTTCCCAAGATTTTCATCCAATAATCTCCTCTAAAGTCGTCTATATATCCTGGAAATTGTGACAACAGTTAATATTTACGGGATGATCCGAATCAAAAGCTTTTCTGGAAACTACACGTCTTGTGCAAGTAGAGCGAAGCAAGTGTTTACATAATTTACGGCTCAACGGCTGTCATCAAGACTGCTATATTATTTGAAGCGAAATTGAGCTCAAAATGGAACAGCTTTATTGAAGTATAAAAGGACAAGACCAAGATTAAAAGGTAACAAACTTTACAGAAGTGCTGAGCCTAATTTTATGACGTACAATGAATGAAACAGTGTCAGTTTGCCGTTCTTTCGTAAATTATTTGCTGCTTTTCTACTTTATTCACTCGTTCTTGTTGTGCGTTTACAAATATAATTAATTAAACTTTTCGCATCATGATCAATCCTTTTGTTTTGCGTAGTTAATTTTACTATGGCATTTCTGTGGTTTTTGTTGGCACCGCTGTGGTTTTTGTAGCTCGCCAAATTTGCTGTTTTCGTCCATTTTTCTGATGGAACTGTCGTTTCCCGCAGAAAAATTTTACGCTGAGCGGCACTTGCCGCACTCATTTCCCATATAAGGTCAAACACAGGTATACGAGCTGATGACCGAGATTCAGTGAACCAATCAGAAAGCTAGAAATTCAATATCCGAGATTGAGAATTTAATAATATGGAATATCCCACGAGTCACTTGTATACCACGAGAAAGTGTTGTGTAACTATTTTATACCATGCCATAGAAAATACGCGTACTAAATTTCATCGAGAATTAGATTACAGCGCACGATGGGAAGGTTGGGTTGAATACCGTCGAATATACAACAGCTTTCCTGTATTCTGATTGGCTGTATTTTCTATGGCATGGTATAAAAGGTAGAATATACATCAATATCATTTGCATTTTTGTTCGGGTTTGTATTATTTTGTGCACTTATGAGGTTGTTGTTGTTGTTGTTGTGTTGTTGTTTTGCAGAATAAAGTAGACTGAGCAGAGAGGAAGCTTGCTGTGCGTAAGGCTAGAGATGCAAGGTTATCACTAGCTACGACAGCCCACGTGTGTCCAACATGTTGCAACGCTTTCCAAACCTTATAAGGCCTCATCAGCCACCTTCAAACTCACCACATCCACTCAGATGGTAACTCAAGGATAAAAACCAGCACAGAACAAAGAGGCATTCCTGACTCACCGTAACAATCACTCAGACTCATTCTTGTAATATGCGAGTAAGTGCGGCTCATTTCTTTCTGCAAGGCGAATCTTTGTCTAGCAGGATAGCAATATATCCAACTTACCCTCAGGTTTGCCATCTCCACTGAAGTCTGTATTTCTATAAACAACATTTACAGCGTTCACGTGATCTGCCATCAGCAGCATGGCTCTCTGTTTATTACCTCCAGCCATGTGCTTTGTAAACAGGTGATCAGCCTACAAAACAAGGAAGACGACATGGTTCGCACTCTCTGTGTTATGTCGCGTGTCTGAACGTCTGTTGGTTTGTTTTAAATTTTGAGGGTCCTAAAGCGAGAAAACGCGGGAAACTATGATTTGCCTAATAGTTGGCAGACTGGGACTTAGAAATGAAAACATTCTTATAGCACTGTCTCCAGAAAAAAAGTTAAGAAAATGAAAATTACCATCGTCTTCTCTGATCAATAATTCAATAAACTTCGTAAATACAAAAGTCTGCCTAGTTCATATCGACGCACCAAGCGAGTAAGCTCGTCAGCTTTTCTCCTCAACGGTTGGCCTATGACGACTCTATGACATGTGCAACGGTGTTAGATGTCGCATATTAGCAGAGAATTCAAATGAAGTCAAATAAGGGTCTTTCTCCTTCATTGAAATTGGTTTTAATTTGGCTCTCTTCTGTGAATCATCGTTCACGGTTTGTTCTGAAACCTGTGTTAAGATATAAAAACACTCCGGGAATTTAGATAAAAAAGGTGAAACAATGCAATGCGCACTGCAAGTTGTCATTTGAATCATAATGGATTTCCAGGCCTGTTGTCCGTATCTATGTGTTCTTTAACTTCTGTAAAATAGCAAGCTTTTATTTAAAAGGGGCTAATAGCTCACATAGCCAGGGGATTTCTAAAGTGTTTTCCCCCTCCCAGACGGTAACCTTGTGCAATGTACAAAGACCCTAAGAAAGTTGATTTTAAGGCCCCAGACACTTGCCCTTGCATCCCCAAATCTTCAGTACGGGCCTGCGACGAGCACACTTCTGTTAAGAACTTTTCAAGGTGAAGCTCTCAGGACAGTTATATGTCTGCATTGGCTGGTTAAACGCTTAGAAATATATCTTTTTACATATCCCTTTCTGTGATATGCTGCAAAACTGGTTCGTTGTATTAACATTGGTAATGGGATTTTGGGGAAAATGTGGGTTAAGAACTAGGATTTAAGTAGAAATGGGACTGATAACTGGGAAAAAGGCAATGATTGGGCTTGGAAATGGGATTCTTTGGATATCCCTACCCTAGCCCTAACGCAGACGCATTGTCGCTTGTCTGCGCCGCAGTATATCTCCTGCACCCCTCCCCTCCCGTCAGGACCCTCTTGCATATATTATTGTTTGACAACTTACATTTTTCTTTAGTTGGGGGGCAGATTTAAACGTATTTCTAATTAATGTTCATTCATCCGTCCGTCCGTCCGTTCGTTCGTTCGTTCGTTCGTTTCAACTCACCCTCATCTTTAATGTACAAGACACTTTCATTGGATCAACATCTGCCGGTGCCCTGCGATATCTGTTTATGAATGGCTCAAACTTGGCATCGTGTTCTTTATCTACCAGGTCTTCTTTCTCCGCTGATCTGAGTGATTGAATTTAAAACAAAATGATTTTAAGATAATAGTTTTACAAATACCATTTTTACATTAATACTGGAGTGCTTTCACTTACAATTTTAGTAAATGAGGTAAAAGAGGTAATAATAATTATATTTCCTTCCAATACTGCCAGGATTCATAAATGCGAATGACGCGAAGACTTTTCTTCAAGTAATTCATCTTTTTTGATACCATTACAATAATTGCGCACCATTTTAAATAACTTGAATTAACGATATATTCTTTAAGGGTGCAAATCAGCAAATGCTTGCTTACTTGCCTTAGGGTTAAAGTGACTTTTAAGGTGGATTTCCACTGACGCGTAATTTTTTTACGTGCGTGAAAAAAAAAAAATAGAAACGATGTATGAACCGCTTCCGTGCATACATTCGTTCATACATTGTCTCTATATTTTTTTTGCGCACGTAAATCCATTAAAAAATTATGCGTCAGTGAAAATCCACTTCAAAGTCTAAAGCTTTATCAGGGCCGTAGCCAGACTTCTAGCATAGACCAGGCAAGATTTTGGTTGGGGGTGTGGGCATACCCCTAAAAAAAAACGTTTTTTTCGACATTTTTTATAAGTTATTTCTTGAGAAAAATCAATCTTGTTCAACTGGAAGTTATTATCCCAACTAAAAGCATTCTGTTTCAAATTTTGGGATAAAATCTAGACGAAGCCAGGCTCGTCTCTTGCTAGTTACAGCCATGTTTGCGGCGTGAAATATGCCAGATGTGCACTTATATATAGTTTGAAACCTTTGAGGTTTGCCTAGGGTTAAAGATACTTCTTTTACCTTTTTATGTCATCCATCCACTTCTTTGTTTCATCATTCACGCCAATTTCTGCACCGTAAGCATGAGGGTAATGCACATCTCTGCTTTCGTAGATAACTGAGTGGAAGTACTTAGGAGCGTCTTTGAAATACTCCTTGGCTGACTCAACAAAATATTCATCATTTCCTACATGAATTTTGCCTTCGAATACGCCGTCATCAGTTATAAAACCATGGACCAAAGAATTTTTCTGTCCTGAATGTGAACATAAAAACTTTTTATCTTTTTGCAAAGCCATTTTCAGATCAAAGCCTATTTATAACAGTGGTCTTCTTATTATATGCATTATTCAAAGATTATAGTTCCTTCTGATTTCGTGATCGGAAATAACGTACACAACGCTCGACACAACAAACTCTTTGGCTGTACGACTTCGCCCTACGCTGTGATGCCTAATCTATATGCTCGCAAATGAAAACAGGTGCAGGTGACAGTTTCAAAAATAGAATGTTACGTAATTCTAGGCCAGAATACCAGCAATGTACAAACAGGTCTATGCGAAGCACCTGAGGCAGTTAGTGGGGCGAGACGAGGTATTTTCTGCCCGGTTACTCCTTCGTTTCGCCCCATGGCCACTACTGCCCCTGGGTCTCCGAGGATGTCATAACATTTAAAATATATGGCAAAAACTGCATTTTTTCCTGTTCTTGCTTTCAGTTTTTTTAGCATTAATCAAACCATTTACTTTATAGCATTAATCAGTTGTCACATTAAAACAATATCGACGACAATCTCAAATTTATATAGTTCAAGCCATCACCGAAGGCAGAGCATATAGATGTACCTTTCAGCTAGGCCTTGCTAGGCCAGAAAAGTACTAGCAATGTACAGTGTTTAAACACATCTATGCGAGTGACCCAGATTCCCATTTATTGTGACATTAAAACAATATCGAAGACAATGAATCTGAAAAGGAACAATTTGAGAAATCAGCAAAGGCTGTGCATATAGATGTACCTTCCACATCCCCTTTTACGACCATGGCAGGATCAAAATCGGCGTTTTCCACACTAAAGTCATCCGTGAAAAGTTCTACATCCCTTCTCAGGCGAATCTTGAATTCTCTGCAAAATACAAACAATGATGTTAAAAGGGACGGAGTGGTGTTCAATGCGATCTGTAAGTAATGGTTAATACAGACGTCCAAATTAAAATACCGTATCTATCAAAATTCGGGGGCAAAATTAAGACAAAGCAAAGACTAGTTAAGAATACATCTTTTAATTAATAAATATCATCTGATAAGAGACCATTTCGATATACAATTTACTATAAGAATTAAGTCAAGATTACTTCGAAACGTCGTGGCCTAATTTCGCTAATTTTTATCACATCACATGACATTTATTTTACGTCGGATTTAGAAGTGTAGCTCAATTATAGTTAATATCTCCGATAAAGGAAAGACGAAGAACAAAAAATTGAATAAATAAATAAAGTAGTATTAAAAGAAAAAGTAAAAAAATGAAATATTAAATAAATATATTATGTACATACAGTCAACTCTCGTTATAGCGGACACGCTCGGGGCGTCGTTTAGTGTCCGTTATAGCGAGAGTCCGTAATAGCGGGAGCATTTTCCAGTCAAACCTCTTTCGCCGGGGATCTGGATTTTTATACCTAATCGTACCTTTTTGGTACGCTTCGGCGGCATATCAGGCGAGTTTCGTCGGGCCATGGTTCGTATTTTGGCGAGACGCAGTCGAGCCAAGATACCCATGGCGAGACCAAACGAGCCTGATATGTAGCCGAGGCGTACCAAAAAGGTACGATTAGGTATTTACCGTACCCAAAATTCCGGTTATATTTATCTCTCTGTTGAAGCCATGCTTGCAAGGTACGTACTGCAAATGTGTTGACTTGGTCTTCAACACTTTTACCAAATTCCTCTTCTGCCTTTTTTTCCACTCCTTTGTTTAGAGTTTCATTCTCTAAATTTTCAAAATCAAAATTAAGCGAAAAATTTGGAAATTCCGACTCCATTTTTTCAGTCTGAATGTCTCAGTTCTCGTCGGCAAACATCGCCCAATTGGCGAGCGCGCTCAACTTTAGTTTTGGCGGGAAAGATTTTCTCTTTTCACGACCGCTAAACACCCCTAAATTTAAATTACGAAGTTCTGTTTTATTGGTAAAACTTCTTTTCAATTCATCGTACAGTAACACTACTTTACTTCAAAGTGAACGTGATATGGTGGCATATCAGGTCAGTGACTTGATATCGTAGGATATCAGGACAGTAGATCGCGCTTCTGGTACGGTAATGTCCGTAATAGCGAGTGTCCGCAATAGCAGGGTGTCCGCAAGGCGGGAGTTGACTGTAATGTTCGAAAGAAACTTGGCGTATTTTAGTTGTGAACTCTTTTAAGGACGTAAGTGTCCACATGGTTCCACATGTTTGCTGCAGCGAATCTAAAGGAATGAAGACCATAAGTGGTTGTGTTAACGTATGGGATAACAAGTTTCCTTGATCCTCGTAAGTTGCGTTCAGTATTTCTCATTTGAAAGAGTCCACACATGTACTTGGGCATTGTTTCGAACTGGAGTGTATAGTAAAGATCACAGCTGGCTGTATGACAAAATTAAGGAGGGAATGTTATTTTTGAAAATGATTGGGAAATATCAAGAATAAAAAATTAACATGTTTGGGAATTTTGTTGTTGGCAAATATTGGCCCGGGATATTAATATTGAACACCAGGACTACTCGTGATATCGTTTGGACTGCTGCCTCGTACGTTTTACTCAAAACCCTTTTTAATAAACCTCGCGCGTTCGGACTACGGCTCCACCTCGGGTGAAAGAAATGCAACTTGAACCCGTTATAGTTCTAAAAGAGATCAGGTTTGAAAGTTTAAATCTTTCTTTTCTTTTAGATATTATAAGTCACTCACCAGCCGTACGAAATCTTCGTGATGACAATCACGGGCATACTAAACACGTGACAAAATGGAGTCGTCACGCAACGCTTGTCAACAGCAGTGCGAAATGCTATCAATTTTCTTTATCCAAAATGGTCAAGGTAAATAATTTCATGCGCGATCAGTGCGCTGAAATCCCCTTTCAGGGAGTCCAACGCGAGAAAATATAATTCCTCGCGAAGCGAGGCCGAAGGCCGAGCGTAGCGGGGTGTATAATTTTGTCCCTCAAAGAGCTCAGGCGGGATGAAATCTCGTGTGGAGTTTACGGTCATATATATATATTTATTTATTTGTGAGCTTGGTGTGTGGCGGAAATGACGTCACACGGCCGCCGCGCGCTGGTGGCATAATGGTAAGGCGTCGAACTTGAAATCAGATCTTCGGGACTGAGGGCGCGGGTTCGAATCCGGCTAGGGTTTTTTTTTTTTTTTTTTTTTTTTTTCCTTATTTTTTTTTGTGGGTTCGAATCCTGAGCCTTTCATTTTTATCGTTTTTCTTTTCGGATTAAAATAACACTGATTTCCACATAATACTCCCTGAAAAAGGTATTCAGGCTATAAACCTTTCATCGCCATCAGGGGCGCGCGGGCGGAGGGTTCGAATCCTCCTGCCGTTCGTTCTTCTTTTTTTTAATGCCCTCAAATAAATGTCCAAAATGCGACTATCCAATAATTTGTCGATGATTTTGAAAATAGCCTGCGCTTCCCAACGCTTTATACCTCTTTACGAACCTGAAAGAGCCGCCATCTTCAAAGCGGAGTAGACCCTGGGAACGAGGGTGTCGCGGCCATGCCCGTTACTAATTTTTAACAAATATATCTTCCTGCCTACTGTGGAAAATTGAATATGTACAATGTTCAACTTCAAATAATCCACTCCTTATTTATAACACCACCCCCCCCCCCCCCCGCCTCCCCAACCCAGAGCTTCGCGAGGCCCTGCGAGTCACGTATTACTAGTATATCTGATAACGATTGATAGAAACATGCTTTGATGCACTCTTGCATGCAAATAAAAGCACTTATATTTATAACGTCAGTTGCATGTTAATTCAGCCAGAACATTACGAGTTCCTTTCAGCACGAATTTGACTCCCGCCCTTGCATTTTAACTGTACGTTATGTATTGTGACGTTGGAACGTATTCGACTGTGCATATAAATACAAACGTCTTCAAAACTACGCAGTATGATTTCAAAATTCCATACATCTGATCTAGTGTAAAATAAATTCCCATTCGATTTCCATCGCCGTGAATAAATAACAATAGACCCTAAAATATTTCTCATGATTACGAATTAATCCTGTACAATCACCTTAAACAGCGTGTAAATCGTTTTACATATCACTGCCAAAGTTTCTAACATAATAAGTAACATCTTGAAAAGATATCGAAGGATTCTTGGTGGTTATAGTATTAAACGCTTAACCTTTATAATTTATCAAGGGTTCTTGTACAGAAGGTTACCTTTGATGAGTTTTTAAATTCAATACAATCCAATCATCGCTGTTCGGACTTGAACGCCTCACGCGACCATGTTGTTCGAGTACTGGAGTCGTGTCGTAGTTTAGCGGTTCATAGTGGTTTATAAACTCCCCCAGCGGTCGTCCTGTTAAATTATGTAAGCCATCGATAAGGAAGTTCGATGCAAAGGGATTTACAACCACAAACGAACTTTAAACTTACGATAAGACGAAGTAGAACTCCACAGAAGTACGAAGAAAGCAAAACAAACACGGAGAGCTAACATTCTTTGAATTTTCCTTGTTTGTTATCACGACTTAAAAACTTAGCCAACTTTGTCGTAATGTGTTCATCCTGATAAATAAATAGTGTAACAAACCGTCACGTGATCCGACCCGGCTAATCGCAAACATGTCAGAAATCATGGGTGCTTCAGCTGTTGTAAAATTGAAATCACGATATTTGTCTACAGCGGTTTATGAAATTCGTAAGTAGAGTAATTGCCATGAATTTATTTTATATTTTTAATAAAAAAATCCTTATTATGTTTATAAGAAAAGTACTACTTATATCTTAAAAAAAGTTTTTTAATAGGCGTTTTTAAAATATTTTATACTAAAGAATTTATTAGGGAGATTTATTTTATGTGTAAGTGCTCAAACGTGATACAAGTTTTTTAAGTATTTTGTATCGCTTAAAATGAAAGAGCGTTTACAGGTCTAGAGCTAAATTAGATCAAGTCATAAGGCTTGTCTACTTTACAGCTAAATACAGTGTATATGTTAACAGTTAAATAAGGCCTAAATGGCCTGAATATTCGATGTTAATTTAATACAGAAGCTATTATAATTTACAAATTTGGTACAGATTAAGAAAGGACACCTGATTGTCAAACGAAGTCAGGTATGCTTGAAAGAGATTGAATCCACTATTAATTATTCATCAACGGATTGAGATAATCTGTTATTTTGTTTCTTGCATTTAATTTGATGTGGGCAGCGATGTTTGTTTTTAAACAAGAAGATACTTATAACAAGAACTACATTAAGAAGGACAATGTGAATGTCCGTTTCATTCCATCCAGATACTTATAACAAGAACTACATTAAGAAGGACAATGTGAATGTCTGTTTCATTCCATCCAGAAGTAAAAATGGCGCTGACGAATTTTTTGTAAAGGGTAAATCCTGAAATTTATCATGCAGGAATTCAATATAAAAAAAACTTTTCTATTCGCCTTTTGAGAATAGAAGTATCTGATTATTAGAGGAGCATGCTATATGATATAGCATGCTCCGGTATATCAGCAATGCATCGGCACTGATGAAGTAGCACGCTTCATCTTCTAAAACTGTAAAAGACGTAAGCCTTAACTAGCAGTCCATAGACCAGTTCCAAAAATGGCTTCCAATTTTTTTACCCAGAGGAAACGTTGGTCACAGAAATAATTATATTGCGTTAAAGATTAAGAAAAGATGAAAACAACATTTCTATTTATTACAAAATTGAAGGGACATAGATGAAAACGAAGCTAAGTAGCTGTCCAGGTATTTGGTAAATAAGCCACTGTAGCGAATTTTGATAAACTGACGTTTCCAGCGTCGTTACCCCGACGAAGGGCTAACGCTAGAAACGTCGGCTTTTCAAAATTCGCAACAGCGGTTTATTTACCTTTAACGACTTCCTGTTGATAATCACTAAGTGTTTCACTTGCCCGCCGATGCAGCACGACATTTTCCTTAGAAATTTATTACCTTGAAACATGTCCAGGAAGACTTCTTTAAGTCGCAACTTTTACACTAAAAACGACCAAACGTCTTAGGAAATTATATTATTTCTTGCATTTTCTTAAGTGCAGCCACTAGTGTTTTAAGAAACCTCTGCAGACAGGAGATGACAATGGCGGCCATTTTTGAAACGGTCTATGGACTCAGGTATCCCAAATCATGTAAAGCCATATCTAAGTACTTTTCGTGAGTGAATAGTAGTAATCACTGTTTATTGAGAAATCGTTGGGTCAAGGTACATATCTTTAAACTAAAGTTAGTAGCTTTCGCTACATATGGCATGCTTTTGACTGTGACTCCTTTTCATTTTGCCTAACAACTACTTGACCGTAGTTTTGTTTTCTAATCATGATCAGTAACCTATTTGTAACGATTTTTCCATGTTTGCCTTCTTTAGTTGCAAGCTGCACATCTAAAACTGTCAATAAAATTTAATATTCTGTAGCTTCCCAATGGGGATGTACAATATGTGACTGTATGCGAAAAACAGCCTAAATAACATGAACTACAGTAAATTTACCGATGTGAAGGCAATTTAACCTGAATAAATGTTGAGAGATCAGCATCCCATTCTACGGAAATCCCTGATAAGCCCCCGGCGTTGGATACACTTTAGTCCCATGTAGTTTTTCCTTAGTAACCAACTACTTAATACATGAGAATTTATAGAGGATATTACATGGTCGCGCGGAGATACGAAGTTTCTCTTCGAGTGTTGAAAAATATTTCACGAGTTCGCTGCGCTCACTCGTGAAATATTTTTCGACATTTTGAAAAAGAAGAAGAAAAGAAACATTTTGTATCTCCACGAGACCATGTAACGTTCTATTTATTGTATTAACACCAATGAAATACCAAACCAGATTTTTGAACAAAATGTCGGTAAGAAAAAAAATGGCGCAATTTGATCTAGTTTTTATAAGTTACCATTTTCATTCTAATTTATCTTTAATAAGCCAAAAGTAGTTGGTAGTTTTTTTTGTAAATGTATTAAAAGAAATAAATTGTATTGCGCTGTTATAAGTATAAATATTAAATTTTAAGAAATTGAGTATTGTATTGTAAGTAGTGTGTTGTAAACAATTTAATTGTCATGTAAGTAGTGTAAGCAGTGTATTGTACTGTAAGTAGAGTAAGCTTTGTATAGTAAGTAATTAGTAAAGCCTTGTGTAGTAAGTAATTAGTAGTGAACATGTCACCTTGTAAGAACGTTCTGTATGTGTTTTGCAATAATAAAAAAAATTAAAATTAAAAAAAAAATACCAAACCATTTCACTTTAATATTTTTTTGTAGCGAAAGGCGCGATTTATTATGTAACCATATGAACGGTGATCTTCTCACGTGTGAAGATAACATATTATTCTCAAGGGGAAAGATATGATGTTTTCGCGCAAAAAAGCCCACCTAGTATTTCATTGGTGTTTATATTATAAGTAATAGTAATTGGACTGAGTGGAGTACAATTCAGGGAGTAATCGGGCGAGTAATTTCGAAATCGGCCGAGCGCGCAGCGCGAGGCCGATTTGAAATTACGAGCACGATTACTCTCTGAATTGTACGACACGAGTTCCAATTACTAATTAATCGTGTCAATAACAAAATTCGAGGTTAGGAAGTCTTTAGGAACCTTTTCTGTGAGGAAAAGTCAAAGGTAAATTCAGTTGGTTGCACAAAAAGTTAGAAAACAGCAAGAAAAAACCCATTGAAATGCGCATGATTGACGCGCGGATGGCGTAGGTGTCCAATTACAGGTATCCAATTTGAAGTTGCTCAAATTGGATACCTGTAATTGGACACCCACGTGATCGCGCGCCGATTACGCGACAAATAGGCGCGCGCAGAACCAATCAAAAACGAGAATTTTGTTATAGATACGATTAAGATATTTATCAGCGGCCTATGCCAAAAGTTACAACTTCTTGAGCTCAAACGCTGCCCTCCCCTGCGCTCTAGAATCCAAGATGGCGGCTATAAACAATGCGAAACATATTCATCCAGCCGAAACGTCTGCAACGCAGGCTAACTTAAATTTAGAAGCTTTGGGGGGAAAATGATCGACAATAATAATACACTACATGGACTATATATGATGGTCGACTTAGTGTATTATCCTATTTCTGAAACTTTCACCTCTAGATCTCATCTTAAGAAATTAAAATTATTCACTGTTTTCCAGGATCTTTTCCGAGGTTAAGAATATTTAAAATTCAACGTTTCGATCAGTTTCACTGATCTTCTTCAGGCGGTTGTTAAAAATGACAATATGGCGGATTGTTTCTCATGTTCAGCTTGGTAACCGCGCCAATAAATCGTGACTATTATACGACGTATCCTTCTTCGATCGTGAGAGAGACTATAATAGCCAGTGAAGTAAAATTACTTGACAGACCTCGTTACATTTTCCCGCCTTTTTTCACATACGTCGCATAATAGTCACGATTTATTGGCGCGGTTACCAAGCTGAACATGAGAAACAATCCGCCATATTGTCATTTTTAACAACCGCCTGAAGAAGATCAGTGAAACTGATCGAAACGTTGAATTTTAAATATTCTTAACCTCGGAAAAGATCCCGGAAAACAGTGAATAATTTTAATTAGTGTATTATGTTATGAACGACTAGCCAACCGTGGAATTGCTTAGCGCATGATAGAAAATAAAATTGTAGCAGCCACAATCGAGACAGCTGGAGTCAGCCTTGGCACACCAGAGCCTACAATGACATAAAAAACATACCGTTAGCAAACTTAGTTTAGGAACTATCACCTATATAGGTATACCCATAACCGTGGTCAGCTAAATAAGCCTTTTTCTGCTTCATAATTGTAGTGTCCGTGAAGTATATTTCGGTGTACCGTACACGATGTATTTATTAAAGCATGGCGGATTTGATTCGAGTGCATATTCTTTGCTTGCAATAATCCAGTTTCATCGGTTTGAATACGACGTTGGAACACGACATCTGGCGACGAGGATCAAGTTTAAGTCCCAACCGATCGAGCCATGGCATCAATAAAGATAGATGACCTCTCCAGCGTGAAACCGTTCGATCCGCATGGCGATCCTTCGAGCGTTGGAAGGCGTTGGCAACGATGGATCAAAAGTGTTGCATTGTACGGCGACAGCAAGGGCCTCATCATCCAAGCGGACAAAGATGATAACAAGGTCCAGAGGAGAGATTTACTTCTTCACTCAGCCGGTGAAGAAGTCGAAGAAATATTCGAAACGTTGGCCGACACGGGTGTGACTGTGCGCGGAGTTGTAACTAGTTGCTATGTTGAAGCAAGAAAAGATTAAGTGTGTGTCTAAGAAGAGTGATAAGAAGCCTTATGCGTATGGCAGTGCCCAGCCACTGAAAGTTCTTGGAACGTTCTCAGCATCAGTAAAAGCAGGTCAAAATGAAGCAGAAGCTGAATTTGATGTTATTGATGGAAAAGGGACAGCACTACATCCCACTTTATTCGGTGACATTGAAGGAAACAAGCATGTCTGATTACAAAGAAATCTTTGAAGGTGTGGGAAAGTTGAAAGATTACCAAATTAAGTTGCATGTGGATCCATTCCAAACGTACCTCCCGTGGCGCAACCAGTCAGGCGCACTCCATTTAGTCTACGAGACAAGGTTAAAGAGAAAATTGAAGAACTTGTAGCTATGGACATAATTTACCCAGTAGAGGGCCCGACCCCATGGGTTAGTCTAGTTGTAGTGGTACCAAAGCAGAATGATGAAATACGTTTCTGTGTAGACATGCGAAGGGCCAATGAAGCCATCATCAGGGAACGCTACCCCATACCTACTGTAGATGAAGTGCTCCAAAACCTTAACAAAAGCACCGTGTTCAGTAAACTTGACCTGAGGTGGGGTTATCATCAGTTGGAACTTCATCCAGATTCCGGAACATTTTTCCAGGTGGGGGGGGGGGGGGGGGGGGGGCTGACTAGTGACTTGAAGTAGGGGAGCTTAAGAGACTCTTCTCTTAGTAAGTCTTTATTTTTTGGAAAAAGTGAGGGGGCTAAATCCTCAGCCCCCCCCCAACCCCAACCCCCCCCCCCCCGGCTCCACCATCCCTGGAAACACGACAAGAGATTGAAGCGAGTTCTGGAGAGGCTGAAAGAAAATAATCTAACGTTAAATGCAGAGAAGTGCAGATTTCACATGACCCAAATGGTGTTCATGGGGCTAGTGCTAACCAATAATGGTATTGGTCCAGCCAAAGACAAAGTGAAAGCCATTGTTGATGCAAGAGAACCACATAGTGCCTCTGAAGTCAGAAGTTTCCTGGGACTGGCAAACTACAATGCTCAATTTATCCCAGACTTTGCCACAGTTGCTGAACCGTTGCGCAGACTAACCATTAAGAAAGGTGTTCGTTTCGAGTTTGGAGATGAGTAGAGGAAGGCATTCAATGAGCTGAAGAGGTGCCTATCAAGTGCAGAAACCTTTGGTTATTTTGACAAAGATGTCAAGACACTGATCATAGCGGACGTAAGCCCAGTAGGCCTCGGCGCAATCCTCATCCAAGAGCAGCAAGGCAGAAAGCAAGCAAGAGTCTAAGTGATGTGGAACAGCGTTACCTCCAGACTGAGAAGGAAGCCTTGGCAGTCGTTTGGGCATGCGAACGTTTCCATAGGTACCTGTACGGCATTGAGTTCGAACTGTACACAGATCACAAGCCACTGGAAAAAAAATCTACTCCAGCAGATCGAAGCCGTGTGCACGAATCGAACGGTGGATTCTGCGATTATAGCCACACAAGTTAAGTAATTGCCTGGAGAGCAGAACATTGCTGATCCATTATCGCGTTTACTTCAAGAAAACAAGCAGGCAGAATCTTCATTAGCACACAAAGTCTCAGATGAGTTTGTTAGGTTTGTCGCAGTGACAGCTACTCCTCGAGCGATGTCAACACGTGAAATTGAAGAAGCCTCATCGGAAGACAGAGAATTTGTTGAATTGGGTCAGTGCATAAAGAAAGGAAACTGGAAAGGTGACCAGCATAAGCAGTACATACCAGTATGCAATGATCTGTGTGTGATTCGAAAGTTGATCCTTCGGGATACCAGGATTGTCATACCAAGCACGTTGAAACCTCAAGTACTCTCCCTGGCCCATGATGGACATCCAGGAATTGTCAGCATGAAGCAGAGATTGCGGTCAAAAGTATGGTGGCCAGAAATTTACAGAGAAGCTGAAAGATTTTGCAAGACCTGTCATGGTTGTCAGCTTGTAAGCAGTCCATCCAACCCGGAACCAATAAAGTCAACCCCGTTACCAAGTGGCCCATGGCAAGGTCTGGCCATCGACCTGTTAGGCCTGTTACCTTCAGGAAACTCTTACAGTTATAGCTGTTGTAGATTACTTCAGCAGATATTATGGAGTGGATATCATGCGCTCTACAACGTCCGAGAAGGTCATAGAATGTTTGGAGAAAATCTTCACCACCCATGGATTACCTTTGAAGCGACAACGGACCACAGTTCAGTTTAGACACCTTTGAGCAGTACTTAAAGGACCAGGGCACAGAGCACAGGAAGACCACTCCATTGTGGCCGCAAGCAAATGGAGAAGTAGAAAGACAAAACAAGTCCCTGCTTAAGAGAATGAGAATAGCTCAAGCCAAAGAAAAAGAATGGAGGAAAGAATTGCGCAAGTATTTGGTAGCATATAGATCAACCCCTCATACCACCACAGGCGTGAGTCCAGCCAAAGGAAAAGAATGGAGGAAGGAATTGCGCAAGTATTTGGTAGCATATAGATCAACCCCTCATACCACCACAGGCGTGAGTCCAGCAGAACTTCTGTTTGGCAGGAAGATGCGTACTAAGCTACCAGAACTAAGAGATGAGTGCATAGCGAGTGAGATGCGAGACAGAGATGGTGAAATGAAAGCAAAGGCAAACCAGTATGCAGACAAGAGGAGGAATCCCCAGGAATCAGACCTGGGAACGAGGTTGGAATCAGACCTTACTCTAGGCGACAAAGTTTTGGTAAGACAAGAGCGGAGAAACAAGTTCTCGACACCGTTTGCTCCTGAGCCCAACGATTTTATTACTAAAAGTGGGAACAGTGTTGTTATTGAATCATCATGATCAGAAGGCGTTCAAAGTATGCGAAACACAACCCATGTAAAGCAGTATGAGGAACCATCACCGAGTCCGGATGAAACAACTCTGGTGCCAGATGAAACACCCAGCACGGAACCGGAGGCAGAACAAGAAAAGGCCAGCAGCCCGATAAAAGTTGTTCAAGTAGGTGGTACAGATCATCGTAAATCGGCAAATTTACGACCTCATTTGATATTCCAGCTACAGTCAACTCTCGTTATAGCGGACACGCTCGGGGCGCTCGGGGCGCTCGGGGCGCCGTTTTGTGTCTGTTATAGCGAGAGTCCGTAATAACGGGAGTCATTTCCAGTCAAACCACTTTCGCCAGTGATTTGGCATGATTTAAATTTTGTCCGTAATGGAATACTTTATTAAAGTGTCTGAGGTATTTAGCTTAAACAAAACTAATTGTGGACACTATTTTATAGCAAGTGTCCGCAATAACGGGGTGTCCGCAAGGCGGGAGTTGACTGTAGTTTAAAAGAACAACGGCGCAAACTGATTGCACTCAAATGAGGCCAGACTATAGTTCGAAGACTGTTTCTTCGAGGACCGAGATCTCCTATGAAAGCGAGTTTAGAAAAAAATGTTTTTCGGCTACATTCCAGAGGCGGTATCCGATTCTTCGTTGTCGAAGTTGCATGCCTTGTGTAAATATTTGTTTTCTGTACACGAGTCGAAAACTTAAACTCCTAGAACTGCTCTTACGTGCTTCAAATCGCCAAGAAAACGGCATAAAAACAAACCTAAACAATGCCAAAATATTTTTGCTTCATTTTATCACAAATACAAGTTGTAAAATTTAAAAATATTAAAAATAACAATTAGTGAAGAATTGAATATTCATATGGGCATGCAGTAACCTGACAAACATAGGATGGTAAACCTGTGCTTTTACTTTCAGTTAGACAATTCATTGAACTGTTAAGCCAGATTTGTCGGCTAAAAAACTTTTAAAACATTGAGAGACCTGTTGTTTGCCCATTTGTGGGCCCAGTTCTCGGCCACCTTGGCCCAGTTCTCGGCCACTAAAAAGCTTGTGCGTAATTATCTGTAAAAAAAAATGCTCAATTAATTTTCACAGTCATAAAATCACTCTGTAAACCTATTTATGTTATATCGATCCCAAATTATTTTTATGAGGCTTTGTTTTACTTTAGAAAAGAAGGATTTTAACGCGCCTAGTTGCCTATGTGCAGGTTCTGGCAAAACCGCATTGTGTGACCCGTGCATTTAGATGGTTTATTTTGCAGTGAAAAGGTCTTGAAAGATTTAGGTGTTGTAGAAATAATAGACAAGACAAGAGTCAGCTCAAAACTTAGAGATAAGATTGAACTTTATTTTTAAAACATTTATTTCTTTCATTCTGGCAGCAGCAGATGAAATTATATTAAAAACCAAGCGCTAAGCTGTGATAGCGAGCAGGGTGGCCGAGAACTGGCAAATACGCAAACGTCGCAAGAAAAAAATTTCGAAGTAAATTAAGACCAAAAAATACAACGGTTCAACGAAAAGTTAACTAAAGCAGAAAGCTGAATTATTCTACGTTTCACATGCCAAAAATTAGCTCGTATGGTGGGGGCTTTTGGATAAAATACGAATTTAACTACATCCATGAATTTTAAGGAGCCGTAAACAAACAAATTTTTCGGGAATGCAAATTCACCTACCTCCGCGTAAACTCGACGTGTGAGCTTTCTATATCGAATTGAACGATCAAACTCAAGATACTTAAAGCACATGAATCAGTCTATCGTTTGAAGGAAATACCTTTTTCTTTTAATTCAACTGGAGTGTGAAAAAACGCGTTAAACACAAAGTGGCCGAGAACTGGACCCGGCCGAGAACTGGGCCCCATACTGTACTGATATTCACCATTGTGAAATTGCACTTACTTTGACAAGTTAAAGTTATTTTTGTAAATGAAAAAGGTAACGTCATTGATGTCACGCAGTGTTTTTTTTAGCAAACTAGATGGTTTGCTGGTTTCTGACTATGAATGGGGGTGTGATCTTGCGGTATATTTTTTGAGCCTGACTCCGCCGTAAAACTTTTTTTTTATTTAGGAAGAACCGTGTCGATTTTCATTTCTGAACAATTGGTCGTCAAGTCGTTTGTCACAAAGAGTAGAATGTTTGTACAGCATGTTTTGGAATTATTTTAGATTTGGTTAGTAAGACGCTTCTGAAGACCTGAGCAAAACATTGGGAATGTACAGTATAAATAGGAACTTGAATGGAATTTTTCACAAGTTGGATAAAGGTATCAACTGAAAAAAAAAATGGACTTCAAAATGAGAACTTGGATTTTGTTGTAATTAAATTTTATCGCGGATTGGATGCATAATATCACGGAAAGAACAGTATCAATAACTCAAAAGGAGGAACTTCTTTGTAGCTCTGAATTAAGACGTATGATAAAATTTTAGAATAAGAAACTTTCGATATATGGTTTTCATATTGTTTTTGTCAATTTCCTTTTGTGGCAGATTTTTTGAGAATCAGCTTTTCTTTCGTGTGATGACAGACACAGGACAGAACGAGAGGTGGATGAGAAAGATGCCGAAGATGAATAGGCACCGAAAAACGACAAGAACCGTCAAGGACTTATCTTTAGAGGGCGGGGAGTTTTGGGATACTGTATTTCGAGGACTGGACTGGACTAGTAAAACGCGGACTAGTAAAACGCGGACTTGTAAAACGCGGACTAGTATAACGCGGACTAGTAAAACGCGGACTTGTAAAACGCGGACTAGTAAAACGCGACTCAGGTAAAACGCGGACTTGTAAAAGGAGGACTAGTAAAACGCGGACTAGTAAAACGCGGACTTGTTAAGTATTGCGAAAAGGCTGCACTTTGCTAAGTGTTACAAATTTATATTTTCTAGACGTCTAGTTCAATCGTTTATTTGTATTGTGCGAAATAAATTTTTATAAATTGAGACCATTATGTCATTAAGTAATAATGCAATCTTGAAAACATTCCAGATTTTCATTATTAAAATAGAAACACGAACAATTCAAATTTGGGAAAACAAGCCTGTCAAATTGACGTTGCCATAGTTACAAGTTACTGGCACAATAACTACAGTCAAACCGGATGTTCTTTTGATGGGAACTTTGCAATGTTGCGGCGCAATGTTCCAATGTTGATTGACAGTTTGCTCGTCGCAACTTGCAAATTTCAATTTTGCCGTATAAAACGAGGTTGTACCACCTTTGTTTCAAAGAAACAGAAAATTATTTCCCCTTATTCGACTGTTCATCAACAGAATGCGAGAAATAAGCGACAGGCTTAGCTTACATTGCTAAGTTAGGAATTACGCTTCTAAATTACAAACGTAAGCCGTAACTTGCGGAGCAAATTTGAATTTTTAAGCGCAATTTCAAGTTTGGCGATTTCAACTATGCCTGTCGCTAATTTATCACAGTCTGTTGATAAGCAGTCGACCTTAGGACAATTATTTCATCCTTCTTTGATACAATGGAGGAATTATTATGTTTCCAACTTGCTCAGGCAAATTTAAATTGAAAGTTGCAAGTTGCGACGAGCAAACTGTCAATCAATATTGAAACATTGCGCCGCAACATTGCAAAGTTCCCATCAAAAGAACATCCGGTTTGACTGTAATCCTACCAAATTATTGCGAGATAAATTTTAGATAAACGCGCAAAGTTTGGCAGCGTTTGGTTGAATCTTGAAAAAGTTATAAGCGTCCAAAGTCAGCGCGGGCCACAAAAGCCCCCCCCCCCCCCCCCGGCCTGAATAGGTTTAAGTAGCTGTTTTTCCAGTGATTTTTACTGTACTGTACCTTGCCTTTCAAGTCAAAACAAATAGCTAATTATTAAGCGCCCGATTTTAAGCTTCTTAAGCTTCTCAAGCTTCTTGTTTTCATATAAACTTACTCTTGGTGGATGAACCATCGGGTTCATCAGGTGTAACCGGACGACACTTGAGGAACATATCACAGTATCCATTGTAGTCGTCACACGGCGCGCCAGGAAACAGTCTCGGTAAAAAGTTGTCCGTATAAACGTTCTTCATGCTGTTGATGTTTTCCGCTGGTTTGCATTCACCGTTTTCTCCGTCTTTGCAGCACACATCGCAGAGGTGATCCTCCTGTTTACACTGGCACTCCAACAAACCGGGCTTGAGGCAAATGGAACCACTACATTCCTAAGAAAATAAGAAAGCTTTTTCTTCATTAAAATACATGCAATGAGTATATATTCAAACTTGTGCATCCGCATGTTATTCATGATCAAACTTTGTAGCGTTTATCGCACTAGCTGCTTCACAGCGGTCAAACGCAAAAAATGACGTCACGTCCGGTCTTCGCCCCCTCGAACTTTGACTCGAAAGTGTGCAAACTTCTGTAAGAAATTGTTATAGAAATAGTACGGTGAAAGAAAATTTCAAGCTGGGAAACTCAGTGGAGATCAATTATCAAATTTCCCATCCATAAGCTGAGTATAAACCTTACCTCTTCAGGGACGGCGTCAACTTTTGGCTTAAAGCGAAAGCTTTCGGAAAATTTAAGACTGTATGGAGAATTTTGGCGGGAATTGCGCACGTGCGCTGTGACCGCTGTGTGCTGCTTATTTTCTAGTCTCAGATAAAACTCTTTGAGGCCGCTTCTTTTGTCACTTTTTGTGACTAAATAAGAAAGCTTTTTCTTCCTTAAAATATATGCAATGAGTATATATTTAAACTGGTGATCCGCACGTTATTCTTGTTCAAGATATTGTAAGAGAATACAAAAAATATATATTTATGGCTAGATATTACAGTTATTTTAGTAATTATTTGAAAGCTTAGCTATGTATGACCCTGGAGGCTTAATGAACCGTTAGACTTTTGAGCTAGCCTCCAGTCTTTTCGTGTCTATTTAAAACACAGAAGTGAGGGTAAAAGGAATTTTTTTTTTGTTTAAGGAAAAACAAATTATAGGTCTGATATTGAAGTGAGTGTTACTTCGAGTATTGTTCTGACAGTAAAAAACTTTTTCTTTAGCTTGAGAAAAAAGCATTTCCTGAATTGCTCTGAGCTTAAATGCTTCGCACGATGACGAAATGCTGATACCAGATAATAAATACACACGCGTGCAAATTATTGAGTTGTGGATTCTTGCTCGTGTGCATGTTATCAAATTAGATGGTGACTATGTAAGAAAACCACTTTAAATAATTTTCAGTTTTGCCGTATTTATTTAACTGAGTTGATTGTTTCTCTAATGAATCCGAAATAAAAATGACTGAAATACAAAAGAACGCGTGGAATGAGTTGAGATTTTTTCGGGATAACTTTTTTGTTGAAAGACAGTTTTTTGCAAGAATTCTAATTGCTAATCTATAAAAATGCTAGAATGGCACAAGTTAAGGGGCCGGGTCCTTCTTAACTACAGATTTAGAGCAGTTGCTAAGGAACTACTGAAGATGGATTTTGATGGTAAACCATTTTGGAGAGTTTTGTAATGTTAAATGATGAATTGTTATCTTTGCGGGACATCTGGTTTGAAAAAGTTAACATTGCACGCACTCCTAACTAGTGCCAGTCCCAAATCTCACGTTAGAATTTATAACCCCTGAAACTTGGAGAAAGGAGAGTAGAGTTCTGATTGTTTGGAAAATCAGAGATAGCATAGCCTTCTTTATAATCCTACGCATGGAATTACCGTTTGCACGTAAAGAAGGATCGCTAATGAAGAAGTCACAACTTTTATAATAATGCAAATTTCATAAACACCATGCGTAGCATTAAGCATTACGTTCTTAATCTATTGGCACTGATTTTAACCTTCAGAAGCATATGCCGTTGTAGTTTTAGGGGTTTTTACTATTCTGGTCACGTGACTCCTCAAATATGGCCGTGATTGAAACTCTTAAAGGACTCCAATAGAGTACTGACTTCAAATTCTCTCGAGGACTCTACAATTAGAGCAAACTTGTGAAAAACGCTTATCCGTGGGAGGTCTGGTTTCCAAAATATGAAAGTTAGAAACTTTTCTTAGCAACAAAATGTTAGTTAAAAAGGACCCCCCCCCCCCCCCCCTTCGATAGCCACAAAATGTTATCGCATGCGGTTTTTAAGTATAACCAAGAAAATAGGCACACTATGTCGCGTAACAAAATAAATGCACACTAACCCCTGACAAACAAACTTGTCTTTCTTGTTTGCAGAAAGTTAGGTCGGCTTTGGGCTTTGGTACAGGACAGGTGGCATCAGTCCCGCTAAGAAGCATTAAGAAAATGCTGACAGTATCATCAAATGCTAAACGTATCTAAAATGAGCAACATAAGTACATCTGTACCACTACCAAATTAATTTCGTATCTGACGTCGCTAAGCACCAAAAAGAAACATGACGTGTTCAGTTGATTGATGTAATTCTTACGTGATCACTTTTCGGGTGTTTCTTCGGGATTTTCCCAAAAGCGAAACTTAATACGTAGGAAAAAAAGGATCAGAAATTTTGGCTGCCTTTAAAAATTGCAGTTGATTTAGTGTAAAGGGCCTTTTACTGAAAAGCTCCATTTGACCTATTTGTCATTTGTCAAAGAATACTTTTTCGTCGAAACGACATTACAATCACGCCGAGTACACTATTCTGGCGAAGTATTATACGAATCGAAAAACAAATATTCTACTTTACAAATCCTCGTTAAAATGGTGGGTACGAGAGCTGAAGGAGCGGTTCCTTAGCTCTAAAAGAAAAGAAAATATTATTACCTGCAGTAGAACTAACGAACGAACGAAGAGGCGAGTCTTGTACAATGTACATTCACTTAAAATGTATACTTAAATCACTAAGTCAGTTACATTATATTCTTGGGCTGCGGACAAAGAGATTTGAGATTCGAAGGTAAATATTTAATATTATCTCCTGGATAACACCCCTACTATCACCGTCATTACCCTCTGTCAGTCAAGCTTCTGTGCTTACAGAAAATAAAGTTTCGTAACAAGCAGGAATTGATTCATTCTCTGATTTCGTTAAACCGGTAAAGTACTTGTACTGTATGTAAAGAGGTAAGCACATGTTCTACAGAAGTTAACTGTTTGAAGTTAATCGAACCTCCCTATATATTATTTCTTGGATTACATGCATAGCTCAAGCTAATAAGCCTGAAAAAAGTGTCATCACAAGCAACAATTTGTTCGTTAATTTCTAGCTGAATTTCACCAAAATTGTGTTTCATGTGTAGTCCATGTTAAGAGATTAAAGTATATTTAAAAAGGATACTTGCAGTAGGAGCTATTCGCGCATTCTGTTTCATTTAGACACAAAAAGGTTGTACTCCGGGGGGTGCACATATCACTGCAGCAAAGACCTTGACTTGGGCTGTAAATAAATTACAAACGATTATAATCAGTCAGCAGAATATAATCCTTATATGTTACCTGTATACACATCTAACTGGCATTAAGCCTACAATGGGTGGTAGTTCATACTGCTGTCAATGATTGTAACTAGTGGTAACCACAGGTTAGAAAGTGTGGGCCTAAAGAGCCTTGTGTTTAAGATGTGGGCAATGGGCAGAGGTACTGGTGCAAAGCAGCGCTTGAACAACAGACAATGTAGATAAAAACACAGCAATCTTCCAAAAAGCAGCGCTTAAACAACGTCTGCAAAACGTAATGTTTGCAATCTTCCATGCGACAGAAGCTTTGATCTTATGTGACAATCTGTTGTGCCGGATTGACACATTTTTTCGCATTCTGATCGTTCTTGGTGGAAGAACAAATTTTCAACTTCCGATTTAAAACGGCCCTGTTGAAAATGTGGTGCCTACACGTGATACGGAATCCGCTGATCACTGTCAAGTTAGGGTTGCGGGCCTCTCTTGGGCTCGCAACAAGGACGATACTCGCTGAAAATGCTGTATACGGTAAGTGGATGATCGCAATGGTCGAGTTTTCAACAATCATATCTGCCAGCAAGTAGTTGGATGTGATTTTTAGTGACGTGATTTTAATCAATTCGTGTCACATTTCTGCACTCGACCACTGATGTTCCATCTGAATTTCACCAATTCGAAGTTCCCAATGCACTATACCATCCAACCCCACCTTATGCTTGTAGTACTATACAAAAATAAGAAACAAACTGTACTGAATATAACAAATGAAATTTCACCAACCTGCATTTTTTTCCTGGATAAAGTTTGCAGCCCCTGAATCCGTCGCTACCTTGACAACATATATCCTTCTTGCATGAGTCATCTTCAACATAACCACAGTCACACTCTTCACCTCTCTCCACAATCATGTTACCGCAGATGGCTCCTTGGGTATCTACAGAGAAACCAAAACATATTTACTGTAACTGAAGACATGTGCACGGTGGACTATGTGGCTAAGTGCGGAACGGTTCGTTGAAGTGTGCAAGCCATTATTAGCCATCTGTCCTCTTACTGATGGTGACGATTAACATGTAAACTTTGTTTCCTTTTCAACTAACGTCACAACGTAACAGAAGAATTTATTCCAAACCTGTACAACAGGTAGATTAAGTTAATGAGCAACACAAGTTGTCTGATATAAAATGTAGATTGTATAATTGAACTTCTTAATTTACGACAAATAACAGTGGTCATTGCTTCCGGCAACGGGCGGTATAATTTATTATAATCATTGTAGTTTTTGCCTCATTGTAATGAGGTATTGAAACGAATCTCGACTTCACACACTCGCTCGCTCGCTCACTCACTCACTCACTCACTCATTCACTTCGTTTTAATATAAAGCAATTATTTTATGCATTAAATGGTAAACGCGCTCACAGATTGGTCCCTGAAACACGATTCAGCACATGTCAATCTGAAACAAACTGTTATCCAACAATTCGTTGGGTCTCTCCTTTTCACGTTATTTACAGAACAAATTTCAAAATACGAAAGACACTATAATGGTGGTAAAAAAGAATACAATTCGCGCTACGAAGCTTAAGAGCTATCAATGAACCATTCACGCAAGAAAACATTCAAAGGCAAACGAAGTGAGATTGTGACAGTACTGATAGCAGCTATAAGCTACATGCAGCTACGCTTGCCATGTGACGTATTTTTATAAACATTTCAGCCCACAAGAAACACGAGATCCATGCAGCACTTTTTGTTTCGCGTCACGTCATCTCGTTTCACGTCACCCGTTTTTCATCTTTTTGAGTCAAGTGGCAACACAACGTGCTCGGACGCATCTTAGTCCAGTCAATATAAGCCATTTCGTTGTCCAACCCAAAACAAATTGCAACAAAAATTAAACATGCCTTATTCGACTTTGCATATATTGAGGAATAACATACTAAAAGTCACCGTGAATCGGAGTATTGGAACCTCGTCTTTTTTTGTGATATTTGAACTACAATGAAAGATGAGAAATTTAATTTATGCATAAGTAATGTGATTTTTACAAGTAACATTGAAGGGTCCTTATCGACAGAAATAATCAAGCTAGCAAAACCAAACAACGACAAGCCAACAAATCAGTTTACAAAAAAAGTAGCAGTTATTACTTATCCTATTTATTGCGTGAAATGACATTACTATTCTGCCCTTTTTGGTACCTTAGAGAACGTACTACCAGCGGCCGGATTCTGGCATAGATGCAAGTATGGTAACAACGTTCGCTAATCGGATATTTCATTAAAAAGCTGAGTTTTCTTCAAAAATTAAAGACAGTGAAAACTGATAAAGTATAATTATACCTTTTTGATGAAAGAATAAACGCTGGTCAAAAAAGTTACCGTCTGATAACTAGAATTGCGGCAAACAATTATGGCGGGAGTCTTGGATGAAACCCTTAACATAATCTGTCAGAAAACGTAATGCGTAAATTTGCTCCCCCAAAACCCTTTCTGCTTATTGGAAGGTGCCTATAATTACGAGAATCAACACTGATTGATCTTTGCAAAAGTCCCCCGAGTGACTGAGCCGTCACAGACGCCGGGGACACAACCCCGGCGTAACTATGGGCACGCCTCAATCTCTGCACTTAATTCTTTTACAAAAGGATGAACAAATTCTTTCAGGAGTAGCAGAATGATTTTGGACAAAAGAAAAAGGGTTAAAAAATTTGGAAAAATTTTGGTAACAACCTGCAAATGACTTAAAATTATTTATAAACATGAATTCAAAATTGATTTAAACCACAGTGACAAGTTTGGTATCACTCTATATCCACTCTACATTAGGATTTAAGGTCCAATATTATCGAAATGTTCTGAACAGACAAAACCGCCCGCCCTAACGCTGTTGCAGTGGCTTTTACGGAAAAGATCATTTCTTAATTAACAAATACATAAGCTGAAATGAGCTCGAACTTTCACGTCTCACAGATCCTCAGTGCAACTTTCTACAACAACACCTGGGCGAAGTAAGCTAATACACTGCACCCGTTTTGCTTTTAACAAGTACGCTTTAAGTGACTTCGTGTTCAACTGCACATGCAGGAACCATGCTTTCTTTAATTACCTTCCATCGGTTTCCATCCCCAGCCCTCAGTGTTTTTAATTGTTTACCGTCGGACATGAAAAAATTAAACTCTAGACTTCTTTTTAAACAAAACGTTATAGAACATTTTTTATTTGTAATTTTTATTCATAAGTTTTTTTTTTTTTTTTTTTAACCGTTGTTTTTTTAACATTTCTAAACTTTTTTTAAACTTTGTAAGTCATCTTTTTAAATTTTAATATCTTACAGGACCCCTAAGATAACAGTACTCCAAAGTACTGATGGGTTAATCCTGTTGAAAAATTTATTTATTTATTTATTTTTAAAGGATTTTAAAACAGTGAGAAAAAGGCGTGTCTGTTGATGAGTTAATGCTTTCCACCGCAGTGGTTGAACAAATGTGACGATTGGCGTACAAAACTGTATAGCATTTGACGTGGCTGTATACAAATGCTAATATTGAGTGGATAGAGTGATACCATACTTGTCACTGGCTGCCTACCCTTTTAAACTCTTCAGTTTTTTCAGGCCACCAGACCCTTAATTATTTATTAATACCATATACAGTAGAACCCCGGTAACTCGAACAACCCCGCTAACTCGAACAAACTTTCATTTCCCTTGGATTTGAACCCACCTTTTAGTCTTATTCAATCGAACCCGATAACTCGAAACCCCGCTAACTCGAACTGTTTTTCGTTTCCCTTCAGAGTTCGACCCCGCTAACTCGAACAAACTTTCATTTCCCTTGGATTTGAACCCACCTTTTAGTCTTATTCAATCGAACCCGATAACTCGAAACCCCGCTAACTCGAACTGTTTTTCGTTTCCCTTCAGAGTTCGAGTTACCGGGGTTCTACTGTATATGTCTTTTCCTTTTGTAAATATTTAGGGTGAATAAAATTGTTGTTTGTTGTTGTTGTTTGAATTCAAAGTTTGAATTCGTGTTTATCAAGTCATTTACAGGTTGTTACCAAACTTTTTCCAAATGTTTTAACCCTTTTTCTTTTGTCCAAAATCATTCTGCTACTCCTGAAAGAATTTGTTCATCCTTTTGTAAAAGAATTAAGTGCAGAGATGGAGGCGTGCCCATAGTTACGCCGGGGTTGTGTCCCCGGCGTCTGTGACGGCTCAGTCACTCGGGGAACTTTTGCAAAGATCAATCAGTGTTGATTTTTGTAATTATAGGCACCTTCCAATAAGCAGAAAGGGTTTTGGGGGAGCAAATTTACGCATTACGTTTTCTGACAGATTATGGTAAGGGTTTCATCCAAGACTCCCGCCATAAGTGTTTGCCGCAATTCTAGTTATCAGACGGTAACATTTTTGACCAGCGTTTATTCTTTCATCAAAAAGGTATAATTATACTTTATCAGTTTTCAGTATCTTTAATGTTTGAAGAAAACTCAGCTTTTTAATGAAATATCCGATTAGCGAACGTTGTTACTATACTTGCATCTATGCCAGAATCCGGCCGCTGGTAGTACGTTCTCTAAGGTACCAAAAAGGGCAGAATAGTAATGTCATTTCACGCAATAAATAGGATAAGTAATAACTGCTACATTTTTTGTAAACTGATTTGTTGGCTTGTCGTTGTTTGGTTTTGCTAGCTTGATTATTTCTGTCGATAAGGACCCTTCAATGTTACTTGTAAAAATCACATTATTTATGCATAAATTAAATTTCTCATCTTTCATTGTAGTTCAAATATCGCAAAAAAGACGAGGTTCCAAAACTCCGATTCACGGTGACTTTTAGTATGTTATTCCTCAACATATGCAAAGTCGAATAAGGCATGTTTAATTTTTGTTGCAATTTGTTTTGGGTGTAATACTAAGTTGACTGGACTATCTTGCGAATTTCATCCCCTGCTCTAAAATAACGCAATACATACCGACAGAAAAGTAAACATATTTACTTAATGCTAAAGAGGATCAAAGGTTGCACGTAATATTTTGGTGGTGAAAAAATTGAATTCGCGCTACGAAGCCCGAGAGCACGAACCATTATAGACGCAACTCCTATAGAAAAATATAACATTCAAAGGCAAATAAAGTGAGGTTGTTTCATTATTGGACGCTTATTTGGAAAAAAATGCAAAGGCCGGCACTTCATCGATTTACCATGAGGTTGCTCGAAGAGCCTTTGATTACCTGCGCATGCCTTTAATGATAAATTCATAATTTTCCTGACCAGATAGTGGGTTGCCAGCTTTTTACTAAGCCGTGGCAACCATTTAGTGCACCATGTACAAATTTACATGATGAAAGTATACAGAGTCTGCTTTCGCACTTAATAACCAACGATGAGTCTAAAAGCTATCTGTGGAGGAGTCGGAGGAGGAGGCTAGCTACACTCGATCAATTTTTTACCTTGAAAGCAGCATTTGTCTTGATCACATCTTCCCTTGACATCCATCACAGCATTCATTTTCTCCCTGCTACATGGTGAAAAGAGCCGATTGTTCCGTTTATCTCCACTAGTGGCTCTTGCAAACATGATGTAATTCCCCTCACTTCCTCCAGGGGCACATTCCTGAGTATTGTCATGCTGCAAGAAAAGAGAAATAATAAGTAATAATTGGCCATACGAACATTGTGATTCTTCGCTATTCGCACTGCATAAATTATCGACATCGCATATGAGCACCACAAACCATCGCTGAATAAATTGACGTTGTTCAAGTGCAGCGGCAGAGGAAACATAACAAGTGCAATAGGTAACCAGCTGGTTGATGGTAGAATGTCAATATCCAAAACAAGCAGGCACTTAATGTCACTCTCCTCATTGCGAAGTACCACATCTTCTCAACAAGCTCATGCGACGGCAAACTATGTTTTGAAAGCTTTCTCCTCCGCCTTCAGATCCATATACAAATATTAAAACAAAGTTTCACAGCCAATAACAAACTGCAAATATTTTTGTCTTTATGGGGTAAAATTCTGTAATTTATCTTTGCTCCTTCTCTCTTTTTTTTTTCTGGACAATTATATTCAATCTTAGATGTAAGTTCACTTTTGCTATCGTTATCGTAAACGTTCTTCGAATAAATGTAACTGTTGTAAACACCAATGTATAAGTAATCTAAGCACCATATTGTAAGCAGAGCATTGTTAAGTAGAGTAATGTAAGTAGCGCCCTTGTGTAAGCTTTATAATGTAAGTGATGCAGTTAAGTAATGTAAGTAATGGTTGTAAGTAGTGCTTCTTACTGTAATGTAATCTAATGTTATGTAATGTAATTTGTTTGTGTCTTGCAATTAAAAAAAAAAAAAAAAAAAAAAAGAATGTCGCTGGGATTTTGTTGTGGGTGGTTAACCCACCCACTCACCCAGAATGTACTTAGTTTACGATGCGACACTTGTCGCGTCGCCGAATTTTATCCCCAAGTCTTAAATGCGATGCGATGATTGTTGCAGTGCAAAATAGGGTACTAATTTTATGTAGATACATGAAGGCGCGTTTACACGACAGAGAAAACTGAGTACGGACCCTTTAAAAATTTGGGTGGGACCTGCATGACAATCTTGTAGAGAAAGAGTCAAATCAAAACGGGTCTATAGATGCCTATGGCCCTGCATGTTTTGATTTGACTGCCGTGTCATGTTTTTCTAGAAAAGTGGTCAGTCCGGACCAATTTTTTGACTGGTCCGTACCCAGTTTTCTCTGTCGTGTAAACGCGCCAAATGGCCCCGTTTTGATTTGACTGTTTCTATACAAAAGTGGTCAGGTCCATTTTTGTGATGGGTCCGTGCCTATATTTCTTTGCCGCGTAAACACGCCTTTATAAATGAAATTCCCGCTTCGTTTCTGGTAAGCAATGTGTGTTAGAGAGGTCTGAACTGAGGTAACTCGCAAGAAACCGCGGAAAACGTTTTGGCATGGTGTTTTTGCGTGAATATTCGCTTACGGCTCCAACATTAGGCATACTAAATTTTAACGCACACACTCATAAAGAAAAAAGCAAGCGAGTAAAATAGAGCAGGTTGATAATTAATTAATTATAACATATATCTGATCGATTTTCCAAAGATCTGGCGCCCACCACCCAAAACACTCAGGGCTACTACAAGTCCCTTGCCCTCCCTCCAGGCTGGAAGGTTGTCACGTCACGAACCCAGCTGACAGCTGCCAGACCGGCACGGTGCCTTCTATACAGGGAACCCTCGACCGGTGTCATTCAAAATATTCACAGACTACACAATGCAAGGCATTCACACAAACATGCTTAAAGGAGCCAGAACTTAGCTAGGCCCAGCAGTCAAAAGTGACACCCTCCCCATGCATCTCCCAGCTTTTGACGGCTACTCACCAGCTGGGCAACAGCGGATAGCCCAGAGCATCGGCAAGTTACCAAACCTTCCTTGACTTCAAGCCTTCTATTAAAAGTTAAGGTTGCTGGCTAGGATTGAGATATGTTTTGGTGCGTAGTGTTGTCGCTGAGTGGTTTTACTCGTTGTTTGTTTTCTCTTGTTTGCCTGTTTTATTTTTATTTATTTTATTTGTGGTATTTTGCGAGGCGAGAATTTTATATAGATACTGAAATTTATTCCTTCTTTTTTGTTAAGTAATGTGCGATGGAAATAGTCTCAAATCAAGTAACTGACATGGAGAAAGTACTCCATGAAAAGCGGTAGTGGAACAGTCGCGAATGCGCTTACGGATTCCCGGGAACACGTGCAAAATAAGTGAGCTAAGAACCGCCATATTGGAAGTTGTTGTGTTACGCATAAAATCAAAAATAAACCTCGCCTAAGGGGACAAAAACTCGCAACAAAACCTAAAATGTTTTGGTGTAAATATTCGTGTACGACTTTAAAATAACGCGTACGAGGGTTAAGAAAAAAAACAAGTAAAATATAGCAGCTGGGTAATAAATTGCTTATTATATATATGTTTTGGTGTGCAGTGTCGTAAAACAGTTTTACTTGTTTTTTAGTTTTGAGTTGTTTGCAGTATTATTTTCTGCAGTCCGTGATTTGCGAAGGCGATATTGTTATCGTTTCTGATCCGTGTAGATGAACAATTTAATTTTTTTTACAAAACGTTTACAGATCATTTGCGCGTCAAAATCAAATAAAACTTAAGGTGGATTTCCACTGACGCGTAAATATTTACGTACGTAAAACGTGCGTAAAAGAAGATACGTAGGCAAATTCCCACTGTCGCGTAAAAAGTAATGAAAAGCGTTTCTTTTTTACGTGCGTTGAACGTACGTAAATGCCCGCCATCCTGAATTATCAAGTTGGTGAATAGAGTGTGTTATTGGCGGCCATATTGGAGAAGTGAAACAATAAATTGTTTTTCCTTTGGAGAAAAAATCATTAACATTTTTATGCAAATATCTTCCTGTTTGACTCTTTCAACATGGCTGCCAAGAAAACACTTTGTACCACACGCTAGTAAAAGAAATGCGTGAATATGACCAAGAGGCATCTTATAAATACTTCCGAAAGACAACATCAAGTAAAAAAAGATTTGAGGCGACCTTCCCGGATTACCGGTTCAAAGCCTACGTGATGTGACGTAAAGCGTTTTCTTTCACTACTGCGTTCGTTTAATTTGGTTCTGTAGTCAGTTCTATAGATTATTGCTGGAAATGTTCGGACTTTCTCGATGAGAAGTGCTTCTACATCTGAATGTTTTCCCATGTAAATCGACGACGATTTAAAACAAAATGGTTTTCCACGTGGTAAATGGTGTCATGTGACAAAATCCAAAAGTATGATTGGGTAATTATAAATCGCTTTGTAACCGCAGACAGCCGCGAAAAAAGTTGAACTCAGTTTAACTTTTTGAAAACACTCGCGAACACTACGTGCGTATACGTGCGTGTAACGTACGTAAATACCAAGAAAAAACCTGGCATTGGAAATTGGCCAACGTAAATTCGACGCGCGTACGTAATCGCGCGCGTAAAATTTCATTTTTACGTACGTTTACAATTTCTACGTACGTTAACGTGCGTCAACAAAAACGCGACAGTGGAAATCCACCTTAACACAAAGTTTGAAACGAAACATTTACAACAAAAGCGACTTAATAGAGCTTAAAATTCTAAGCAGCGTCGAGCTTAAAAAATTATTACATTTCTGAAAATCTTAAAGCCATTACCTTCTAATTTCAAAAAACATCAGCGTTGAAAATCTGCTTGTTGTTAAAAGAAATAATGTTATTTTTAAGGAACAATCGCTTTCTAGACTTACCATTGCGCCAAAGTTGTGGCCAGTTTGATGCACAAAAGCGATTTGAGAGATCTTCTTTGGCAATTTTCTGTTATAATTGACAAACGTAACAACTCCTGTATTTAGGCTTTTCTTTTTCCCATCTCTGAATGTTGTTGCTTTTTCACAAATTCCACCAGCAGCTCCACCTGATGAGACATAGAACTAAATGATCATTTCCTCCCGTTAGTTGAAAAATGTTTTATTACATCGCGGAAAATTTGTTAAATTATATTTAAATTCAACTTATGACGTCAAAGAGTGAAAGCTAGGGTTTTATCATATGACCCGTACGGACCCGCGCGCAATTTCCATGGAAACCCATATGAAAAAAAAGTCCCGTATGAGGGCCGTACGCCTCGCTCTAGCAGGGCCGGAAATAGAGATTACTTCATGGAAAATGCGCGCGTACGATTTTTATTCACGAGTTGAGTAGTGTCAGAAAACGAACGAGTGAGCGTAGCGAACGAGTGAGTTTTCTGATACGTATCGAGTGAATAAAAATCGTACAAAGCATTTTCCATGCTGTAATATGTTTACTTCACAGGTACTGAGATTTTCTTTTCCGTGATACTGAGTAGACAAATTTATTTGCACAAATAAATGACACTGTAAAACCATTCAAGTGCTCAACAACTGAGTAATAAATCAAAGATCTGCAGCATTCAAAATTTTTAAGTTAAGTCAAATGTCTGTTAATAAAGGAAGCCATGCCAATAACAAAGTTAAGTCAAGAAGATAAATCACAATTTATTTCAGTCAATTTATTTTCCGTCGGTCGCAAACATTTTCGGCGGTACGGTTCTGACATCGCTGCAGTCTGATCCCGTTCTAGTTTGTGTTTGTCTTTCATTGAACTCCAAGTACTCGACCGCTTGCCGTTTTCAGTAGCTTACTCCCCAGCACATATCACGATGTTCTTGGCACCCACGGAGTCCGAAGTGAAGAGTGTTGTTTAGCCAGGGCGTGTTTATAAGTGCCTCGGGACTACACATACCAAACAAACCCTTCTCGCACAACTGATATTTTCAACTCTTCGCTTGTCAAAGCTACCGACGCTTTCGTATTATTTCCTTTTCCTTGCTTTTTAGCTGCTTTTGTTTAGACTGTAGAACTTTCCTGGTTTTCTCAAACACCAAGTCGTTGATTATGCTTACAGAATAGCTCTTTTTCTTCAGATGTCTTTCGAAGCTAGCCACGAAACTTCAAAGAGAAGTCGGCTCGTATTTAAGTCCATCTTTGGTGCAGACGGCAATGATGAATTGGCTGATTAATTCATTCAGCTCAACAGCCGGAATATCTTCTATTTTTCTGTCTTCGTTCTTCGTTATCAAAAATCTTCCAAGCAATTTTACAGCTCGGTCAGTTTTTTGAGCGTTTTTTTTTTTTTGTTTTCCTGTTCTAAAATAAATTCTTCAACTGAAGAAACAGAAGCAAACCTTCCATCGGCCATTTTTCAAAGCGCGGGTTTTCTTTAAGGATGGGCCGATACTCGATACCAAATATTCGATACATCGATATTTTGACAATTTTGAAAAGTATCGATACTTTCGAAAAATATCGCACTTTCGATACGCTTTCGATACTGCACACGTGACCTGAGCCTGCGGTCTTCTGATCAGCACCTGCGGTTGAAAAATACAATTTTGCTCAAAGAAATATTGATGTTCTTGTCAATAATTGAATTTTTCTTGCCTTGACTTAATGTCCACACATTGCTGATGCAACAGTGAAACACAAAGACCAAAATCAGCATTCTTGGCTAACATTTATAATGCCAGGTCTGTCCTTTGTATGGTCACGTGACAAACCAATGACATCAGGATGGAAATGACGTCATAATATCGATATCGAGATCGATATCGAGAAAAAAGGCAAATATCGTATCGATATCGTATCGTTTTGAAAAACCAGTATCGGCCCATCCTTAGTTTTCTTGTCGGCAACGGCTGTGGGATGACGTTTCCTTCAATACGTTCATTCATCACCAGTGAAAATTCGTCGTTCGCGTTGCTAATTGGACGAACGATATTTTTTCACAGTGAAATTTTGTCGTTCGTGCTCCTGATTGGCTAAGCTCTGAATCAGTACGATTTTTACTCCCTACGATTTTCATGAGTAAATCTCAGTACCTTTGAAATAAAAAGCCGTACGGCCCTAATGGAAAAGCGTACGGCCCCAAATTGGAACCAGTTGATTCCACAACTTTGAATTCAGATGAACGATAGTTAAGATTTTTCTAAAAAGCAAAAAATGTCCAACATGTTTATAAAAACTTTACTATCTAGAAAGCGATGTCGTTTGCAGGCGCAAAAATTAAACAAAACGCGTTTAAACTTGGCAATTATGAAGAAATACTCCTGACAACAACAATTAAATTGAAATAAAAGCCGACAATAAACAACAAAATCGGACAAAGACGTATCCTGGTTTGAAGTCATGGTAAACTGACATTGAAGAAAAAATGCAAATGCGAAGTAAACTCAAATTTCTCTTTCTGCTGCGTAATTTTTAAATCACAACAAACAAAATGCGAGTACATGTTTACGACTAACCTGATTACGACACAGTTTTACCGCTTGTTTTCACAAAGCATTTTAAGCACAATTTTGACATCAACTGTCATGCAGAGCTCAACATCGTCGAGGAACTAACGAATTCAAGGACTAAGCAGCAACAGCAGACGTTCATGAATCCTACAATCTGTCGTAAACAAAACAACTTGAAGCGAAGGAAAACGAAGCGAAGCAAGACCAAGAAAAAAATCTTGAACTGTCAGTACAATCCCTTTCCAAGTCTTTATGTAGTTTCATAGATTAAGATCTATAGATCTAATGTTGTTTTTAACATACAAAATCCTTCTTGGTGGAAAATAAATTAATCCTCTCGATCAAATCAATCGTGAATTACAGCTCAGAAGAAACGTCGCTAAATCAAGTTAAATTCAGTCTTGTTCGCTGAGAGACGAGCACGACTAGTCGAAACGTCGTGCAAATTCTTTGTTGTAGTCCTCCATAAACGTTTCCTTTGAAATTTCTACTAACTGCAATCATGTACGAGGAATTTAGTCGTATTTAAATCTTCTTGGAATGGAGCAAAATCTCGGAGATTTGGTTGACAATTTTAACAGAAGTTCAAAAACTTTTTACGCACATCGCAGTTCAAATGCACTTTACTGGCTTCCCAAACAAATTGCGAGCTACCGTTGGCTTTTCAAAATGCGCGCAAAACGGGCCGCCGCGTCTGTATCCACGAAAGAAAAACAAAAAAAAAATCAGTGGTCATATGACAAAATGCTTATTGACTGAGTTAGGTCGGGCCGGACGGGAAAATATTTGGCTCTCGGTCAGGACGCACGGACCTCGCTGCGCTCGGTCCGTACGTCCTGACCTCGAGCCAAATATTTTCCCGTCCGTCCCTCCCACTCAGTCAATAAGTACATAATATTTGACCTATAACCTTTTCTGGATTAGGGTTGCAGGGCTAGGGCTTTTGGGTTAGGGTTAGGGTGTAGTTGTTGGGGTTAGGGTTAGAGTTGCAGTTTGGGACTGGGCTAGTCTAGTGACTAGCACTCCTGCCACACTCGATCACCTTAGGTGAGGTAACTGTAGCCTTGTTATTGCATCGATAAGCGCCCTGTCTTTAATCAGGGCGTTCCCTTCAGCTCCGAATATGAAATAAGTCCCCCTGGCGCTAAATAAAATCAGCACCGTATGTATTTACATAATAACCTTACTAAACTGTAAAATACTTTGAGTGAAAGTAAAAAGTTCTATAAGAGCAAAAATATCTTCAGATCACTAGAACGATTCATCCGATCTAAGTTTACAACACTACATTTTCGGTGGCCTCTGTCCACCTTCATCAGAGTAAAATGAGTTCATTACATTACAAACACATTTTACTCTGATGAAGGCGGACAGAGGCCACCGAAAATTTAGTGTTGTAACCTTAGATCGGATGAATCGTTCTAGTGAAATTAAGTCTACCGATCGCCACAGACAAAGTGTATTTAGCAAATATATCAAGTATTTTTATTTATTTATTTAATTAATTCTGTTCATTGGTTAAATTTTTTACTTTACTAACATGCTAAAAGCTTTTCAGTTACGGCACGGAAATATAAAAAGTTTGTTCGTACTCATGGTAAGTTCATGGTAAGTTATATATTGTTTAGTTACAAAGTTTGGTAATCCACGGTGCATTAACTCTGTCGTAGAGAGTTTATAGTAATACTATCTGCTTACATATCTGTATTGATGATTAAATTTAATCTACCTGTCTCGCCAACCCAAGCAAGTCCAAGCACTCCATTAGCAAAATCTCTGTAGGTAAAAATATAAGACAGGCACACGTCATCATGATTTTCCTCAGAGTTGAGCTCAAGCACCTTCTCCACTCCAAAGTTGTTATCTCCATAAGGGTTATTGGGATCTCCAGCATCAGAGCTGTCATTGGCTCGCATTCTCTGGATCCTGAAATGAATACCTGACCAAAACAAGGAAACATAAAAATTCCCTTTCAAGAATGTTAAACAACTACTTTCTCCTTACAGTGTTGCACCAAGTAGACTGGTAATTAGAATAGAAATTATCCTTAACCACCAAATGCAAAGCAAACAGAAAAACTTAATTATAACTATATTGAAGCATGAATGCCAACTGGAATGTTCCCTGTTAATCTTGCCAACTTCTGGATATATTTTCTGTATGCTAGAAAGCACTTCTATTATTTCAGACTCTCAACCACGATTTGTCTGGAAACGGTTTGAAAATATTTGTATAGCTTTCTTGCTCGAAGTTCCTCAGATTAAGATTAAGATGAAGATTCAAAACAATTTTTTATCGATCTAGAAGAAAGAATTCATTCTTATCATGTCAATTTTGTTCGTGTTTTGTATTGTTTAACTGCACTCGTCTGCACCTTTGTTGTTGCTGTTGTTGTAGTTGTTGTTTGGTAGCCTGACAAAGTAGACCGAGCAGAGAGGAAGCTTGACGTGCGTTAGGCCAGAGATGCAAGCATCAACAAGCACCTCAGCATCTACGACTGCTCACGTGTGTCTAAGATGCTGCAGAGCTCTTCGGGCCTGAGAAGGCCTCATCAGCCACCTCAGACTCACTGCATCCTCTCAGCTGACATATGCAGACATGACCATCTCCGTTGCTCAAGGACAAACACCACCACAGAACAAAGAGGCATCCCTTATTCACCAGCAATACTGTGATAAAGACTCATATTTGTAAATATGCTATCCTGCGAGAAAGAGATTCTCATGTCTTTCTGCAAGGCGAATTTTTTTCTAGAAGGGTAGCAATATATCCAACCTACCCTCAAATTTGCCATCTCCATTAAAATCTGTATTCCTATAAACGGCATTTGCAGCGTTTACGTGGTCTGCCATCAGCAGCATGGCTCTCCTTTTATTACCTCCAGCCATGCGCTCTGTGAACAGGTGATCGGCCTACAAAACAAGGAAGGACGACATTGTTCGCACTCTCAGTATTATGTCGCGTGTCTGAACGTCTGTTGGTTTGTTTTAAATGAGGGTTTCTAAAGCAGTACAATAGACTCTGGGATTTGCCTTTTAACTGTCACTTAGAAAATGGGATGCGATGCACTGAGACTGGAATTTGACCGATTGGACTTAGCATGGGAAACACTTTTACAGCACTGCCTCTAGAAAAAAAAAATTTAAAAATAAATATTCCACGTAATATTTCCATCTCTTTATCTACTCTATAATTTAATTCACTTCGAAATGCAAAACTCCACCAAACTCATATCGGCGCACCAAGCGAGTAAGTTCGTCAGCTTTTCTCCGGTTGGCTTTGACATATGCAACGGGGTCAGATGCCGAATATTAGCAAAGGAATCCAAATGAAGTCCAGCAAGGGACTTTGTACCATGATTTTTAAATTAATTAAGTCACTGGACAGGGTTTTTATTTGGCCCTCTTCTGCAAATCGCTGTTCGCAGTTTGTTCTAAATCCCGTGTTTTTATGAGACTTGAGATAAAAAATGTGATACAATGTAATGCACGCTGCAAATTATCCTTTTCGTTTTTAAAAATGTAATGAATTTGGGCGGCAGATTTAAACTTATTTATAACTCATTTTTCCAGCAGGCCATTTGGTCGTTCACTCCTCCGTCCGTCCGTCCGTCCGTCCGTCCGTCCGTCCGTCCGTCCGTCCGTCCGTCCGTCCGTCCGTCCGTCCGTTTCTTTGTTAGTTCGTTTCAACTCACCCTCATCTTTAAGGTACAAGACAATTTCTTCGGATCAATGTCTCCTACTGCCCTGCGATATCTGTTTTTGAATGGCTCAAACTTGGCATCGTGTTCTTTATCTACCAGGTCTTCTTTCACCGCTGATCTAATTGATTTAATTTAAAACAAAATGATTTAAGATAATGGTTTACAAATTCCATTTTTACACTAATAACTCTTTCGCTAAGCGTGCTGACCACGTTAAATGAAGATTGTATTGTATTGTATTGTATTGTATTGTATTGTTTTAAATTCTGGGATAAAATCTAGACAAGGCAAGTGCCTCGTCTTGTCTCTTGCTAGTTACAGCCCTGTTTGTGGCGTAAAATATGACAGATGAGCAATTTATATAATTTCAAATCCTTTGAAGTTTGCCATGGGTTAAAGATACTTCTTTTACCTTTTTACGTCATCCATCCACTTCTTTGTTTCATCATTCACCTCAATTCCTGCACCATGAGCATGAGGGTAATGCACATCTCTGCTCTCGTAGATAACTGAGTGGAAGTCCTTAGGTGCATCTTTGAAATACTGCTTGGCTGACTCAACAAAATACTCATCATTTCCTACATGAATTTTGCCCTCAAATACGCCATCATCAGATATAAAACCATGGACCAAAGAGTTCCTATGCCCTGAATGTAAACACAAAGTTTTTAGATCTCTTTACCTTACTGCAAACCCGTTTTCAGATCAAAGCCTTTCAATAACAGTGGTCTTCCTTTTATATACACATCAAAGGTTATAGTTCCTACTGATTTTGCGATCGGAAATAACCCACGTAACGCTGTTGTTGGCTGTATGACTTCGCAATACGCTCTGATGCCCGATCTACATGCTCTCAAATGGAAAGAGGTGCGGGCGGCGTCAGCCAACATAGAATGTTACGTTATTCTAGGCCAGAAAAATACTAGCAATGTTCAAACAGGTCTATGCGAACGATCTAGGTTCTCATAACATTTAAAAGGGCAAAACCTGCATTTTTTCATGTTCTTGTGTTCAGTTTTATTCAGCATTAATTGTCACATTAAAACAATATGGACGGTAATCTCAAATTTATATAGTTCAAGCGATCACCGAAGACAGAGCACGTAGATGTACCTTCCACATCCCCCTTTAAAACCATGGCAGGGTCAAAATCGGCGTTTTCCGCTCTAAAGTCATCCGTGAAAAGTTCAACATCCCTTCTCAGGCGAATCTTGAATTCTCTACAAAATACAAACAATAATGTTAACAAAAAATATTCTTTGTCAGTCCATTCATCTTTCGAATTCGAAGACTCTTCAAACATGAAAGGCTCAACTTGAGCAAAGGGCAAGAAGTTAGGGGGGAGGGTGGTTATGGCACTAGCTCTCAAACCTTTATCATCAGACCACAACACAAAAACGAAGTAAGAGGAGTAAAACTGTAAAAGTGTAGCTTGACCAGAATCTTTATTTAGGCCCAATACAGTCACAAGGCTACAATTACTTCAACAGAGGTGATCTATTGTGGCAGGAGTGCTTGTCACGTGACTAGCCCGGGCTCAAACTGCAACCCTATGCCTAAATCTAACCCCTACCTTAACAATCCAACCCTAACCTTAAAGCCCCGGCCAAACGAGGATGAGAGTCGATAAGAGTTGACTCTTATGAGAGTTGTCGTCAACTCTCATCGACTCTCATCAACTCGTGCCAAACGAGCACAAGAGTCGCACGAGAGTGTGGCAAGAGTGACGCGTAATTTCATTGCGTGACAAGCCACGCAATGCAGCTGGGGTGTAAACAAACATGGCGACGGCTAGCTGATAATTAAGAAATTGAAACAATGAGTTTGGTACGCAAGAGAAAAGCTGCCGCAAGTGTGTTGTTAATGTTAACGTTTAACGAGGAGGAAGAGACTGTTCATGCCAAGCGTGGTAAAACTAGAAAATGGATTAAGCGTCGAGAAGAGAAAGGGTATTTTAACAACATTGTCGAAGAGTTGCGTGTCGAGGACACCGCGAGTTACCGGGAAATGATGAGGATGGACTATGAGACATTTCAGGACATTTTAACGGCAATTACTCCAACGATCTCCAAGAAGCAGGTGCAAGGAGGGCACAAGATCATCAGCCCAGCCGAGAGGTTAACTCTGACTCTGCGTTACCTCGCCACAGGTGAAAGTTTTAAGTCCCTGCACTATCAATTTCGTATTGGCAGGGCAACTATTTCATACATAGTCAGGGAAGTTTGCCAGGCCATTTTCCAAACTCTCGGCCCGGTTAATATGAAAGTCCCGTCGACTGAAGAAGAATGGGCTACGATCGCATTGGAGTTTGAGCAAAGATGGCAATTTCCTAATTGCATTGGCGCAATCGATGGTAAACATGTTGTGATGCGTCCACCACCCGGTTGCGGCTCACATTATTACAACTATAAACACACCCACTCGATAGTTTTGATGGCTGTGGCTGGGCCGAACTACGAGGTGCTGTATGCCGACATAGGAACCAATGGCCGCATATCAGATGGCGGAGTTTGGAACAAGTGTGGTTTGTTAAAGTCTTTAGAAGATGGAAGCTTGAACATCCCAGCATCCAAGCCACTTCCCTTCGGCAGTGACCCTGTTCCGCACGTCCTGGTCGGAGACGATGCCTTTGCTCTACGACCCTTTCTCATGAAACCGTATCCTCAGCGGAATTTAACCATTGAAAGAAGAATTTTTAATTACAGGTATGTGCAAGTCCCCCTTAATAGGACAGCAGCTTAGCATAGAAAATTCAAATATGAGCATCAAGGTCCCAATTCAATTTTAAAACATCAAACTGGTTCAAACTCCATAAAATTACAGTTGTTATATTAATTTTTAATTTTTACTGAGAATTGAAGTTGTAATTAAAAAAATGTTACAAAAACCATGACAATGACTCATGTACTAATTATAATTAAGTTTCATCTATTTTGTTAACCAATATTTCTTCCATCATTGCACTTAAAATGAAATTTTGATCTTAAAATAGGTTAGGCATATTCACTTTTCCGGAATGCCCAACATGGGGATTTCTAATTAAACTGACAGACCCATGTTGTGGCCGGGGCATTTGCCCGGGGGGGGGGGGGGGGTACTCTGGATATTAAGTGACGGGGATGATCGAAGGATTTTTTTGGGTAAATAAATTTTTAGGTTTTAGGGTATAAAAAATGGTCTGACGGTTTGTAGTAGTATGTAGTACCTTGGCTGCGTAGTTCAGCGAATAAAGTACAAACAAACGTGTTTTGCTGTTGATTTTTAAGGGGTCAATTTTTTATCTAGGGATTTTTTGGGGTTACCGTATTTACCATGTAATGAATTCCAGACAACACTTACAAAATCCTTTCTCTTTTTAGGCTCAGCCGAGCACGCCGCATATCAGAAAACCTTTTTGGTACGTATTGTTGGAAACAGGTGGAGAGTGCTGTTAACTGTGATGGGAATATGTCCTGAGTTCATTGAAGATGTAGTGTTGGCATGCCTTACCTTACACAACACCCTGAGGAAATCGTCAAGGGCCTGTACGGTCTACTGCCCCAAGGGATTGGTTGATGAAGTTGATCCTTTGACAGGTGAAGTCATCCCAGGCTCTTGGAGACAGAACCAAGATAGCTCAAGCATGTATGCCCTTTCTATCCCACCTACTGGCCATAATGTCAGCATTCAGGCTAAATTTGTTCGGGAGGTGTTTACTCAGTATTTTACTAATGAAGGATGTGTGCCCTGGCAATGGGACCGATGTTAAATTGTATTCATATTTAAGGTTTGTGACACCAGTGTTAAATGAAAGGGTTACCGTATTTACTCGAATAAGCGCTGCAGTGGCTATTGAATTTTTTGGCTTGAAATGCGGTGCTCATTTAAGGACAGCACCTATTTTAAAAAATAACAAATATGAAAAAAAAAATCAAAAATCTGATTTTGGAGTTGCTTTCTAGTGTTTTTTTAGTTGAGCATACCGTATTTATTCGATTAAGCGCCCAACCTCGAATAAGCGCCCATCCTGAAGGTAGGAAAAGTTAATAAGCGCCCAGCCTCGAATAAGCGCCCACCCCTCACCTTTCAAGAAACTGAAGTGCACAAGAGGAGTATTGATTATTGAAAGTGACTAAGTACTACTAAGAAGACTTCCCTCATGACCGAGTTTTCTTACTATTTTTCAAAAACTTTCAATGAACAGTCAAAATTTTGCTTTGTTTTGTTACAAAAATAGACTTCTTTTTGTTGAAAATCGCGAAAATTTAATAACACCCAGCCTCGAATAAGCGCCCACTCTCAAGGTCCAAAAATTTAATAAGCGCCCAGGGCACTTAATCGAATAAATACGGTAATTATTTGAAATTGGACTGCAGCACTTATTGGGATGAGGGGGGGGGGGGTAGGGTGGGCAATGCCTATTGCCTTTTCTTACCATGTGCCATGTTATTCATCAAGGGTGGCACTTCATTCACATAAATGTGGTAAACCAAAAACTGTGTATTACAAGTGATGCTTTCTTCGAAGATCTTCTTTTTTTCCTACCTTCAGGGCTCAAAATAATTTTCAGACAACTGCCAGTCATGTTGACCAGCCAAAAGGATTTGGGCTTGGTCAAGTTTTGCTACCGCCAACCCAACCCCTTGTTCCTGCTGTTTATGGAATTGTCTTTGTTGATGTTAAATAAAAAGATGAACATTGATTTTTCACTGCTTTGGCTGCTTTTAAATAAAATAGGTAGGTACCTTAAATAGAATGCCTGGTTACCAAGATTCCAATATCCTGCTGATATGAAAATCTTTTTAATTTTTTTATTGTTTATGAATCCTTATTGTCCAAACTTTGACCTTCTAAATTCAAGGTTCCACTTTGTTGAAATTAAAGTTATCGCTGTTCATTTATCAGGTCATTAGTTGACCCATTATTTGTATTTTTTTAAAAAGGCCATGTTTGTGTCTGGTCAAAATGTCATCTTGACTGGACATTGTCTGTTTACCGGCTGTCATTTTGAGCCCTGACCTTGTTCTTATGTAAAATATCAAGTTTTAGTGCAGATGGCGAAACTTACCGGTACTTGAATAACTGTCTCTTGGTAAACTCATAGCAGTTTACATTTCTAACAATGGGCAGCAACAAGTTATTAAGCCAAAATTAAAGTTATTCAGAGTATAAATAATAGATAACCATTAAACATTGTGAGTCAGCTTTTAAAGAAGCACAAAAAGATGTCTTTTATTTCTGGTTTGCACAATTTTTATACATCGTTCTCAACTGGAACGTTAAAGAGTTTTTTGAATTAATGCATTTAATAAGGGTGGGGGGCCTTAACTACCAATGTTTTATGAATGACTTCTAACCATCACATCTTGGGCTCCCTTAGTATCCTGGGTTTGGAGGTTGCCTTCATTATTGATAGTCATGAACATATCTGTAGCATGGATTTGCTGAAATTTACATTATTTTTAAAATCAGGACACAACAAAAACTGTATGACGTCCATGCTACAGATTTTGCTTCTAAATGCTATCTACCCGTGGTGTTGATTTGAACGGAGAAAATTTAAACTGTGTGAGTTTTTAGGGTTTTTTTGTTCTGGTCACGCGACTTTCTAAATATGGTCATCACTACCAAAAATAAAGGCAACCTTAAAATAGAAAAAACATGGCCAAAAACTAAACCCAGGATACTAAGGGAGGCCAACATATGACGGTTAGAAGTCATCCATTATGTAGTTAAGGGACGACCGCCGTAAGGGTATTAATTTCTCATGACATTGATAAATTGACTGAATTAAGTAATGATGTCAAAACAGTTTGTAACTGTAAGGTACATGAGAACAATATTGGTTGCATACAAGGTTGTTATAAATAACAAAAAATGTTTTTTAAGGTTTAAAGTGATATTTGAAAAGACTTGAAACATGTGATAAAGATACGTGAACATTGTAATTTATAATAAATATTGTAATAATTGCTTTTTCGAAAAACCAAGACTTTTACTGAAATGTCACTATGAAATAAAAATGACTTTAATACTCAACATTCGTGTCGATGTTGTTGTGGCCATGGATATAATGTGGTCAGACCAGATGTACCCATATTTAAGTGAGGTGGAGTAATGTTTGAAACAGCTGGGTGTCCAGTAAAATTAAAGCCATCACCTGCAGATATCTGCTCAAGCTCAGCTAGCTCCAGGTCATACAAAATGTCTGAAATTTTTTTTTCAGCTATCATCCTTGTTCGGCGGTCGAATCCTTGCAGTTTTTTAGCCACATACACACCGAAGCTTGTGTCTTGATCTGGCTGATCTGGTTGCTTCAGAACACGGATGCACTCATTCATCAATAACTGTTGCTGGTCAGATATCCCACGTTGCAATTTTCTCTTAGTCGGCAACTTTGCGGATGGCTCCTGAAGATCATTAGAATCTGATGGTACAGTTTCTACACTACTCTTCAAAGTATCCTTGCTTGGTTTGGCATTCATAACTGGCACAAGAAATTGTAGTGCATTCCAAAATGCCCAAGTTGGGGTGTAGAGCTCATCTGTGCTTTGTCCAGACTTGACAGTGTTCACCTTTTTAATGTTTTGGCCAAGGACCTGTCTTAGGGAGTTTATTTGGGCATATATTTCTTTCCACTCTAATCCGAGAATACTCTGAAACAGATAAAATAAGTAAAAATTATTAGACGAGTTTGAGCAAAATATCATGTTTTCAGTGGCGAACAAATCAGAGATGCCTTTATTTTTTACAAATATCATGTGTTGTTATTTTCAATAATTTAAAGCAAGAATGGGATATTGTCTTGAGTGCTACTAGTACTCTTTAAAAATTAGTTGGTTTTATACAAAATATTGAGGTGTCTATATAGTTTTTGTGTACGAACAAAATTATTCCAGTATTGCTCATTTAATATATTAAAGCTTAACCAATGTCAATTTTAGATTGCATTTAACAGTTGATTTCCAATGTACAGCGCGACAAACTAAACCCCATTTTTTTAATGTATTGGTTTCCCTTCCTTGCTGGAAGCCAACCCCTAATCTCGGACGCTATTAAAATTTAACAAAAACGGTTTAAGGCTTTTACACTAATTAAAGAAAAAAATAGGAGATCGTAACTTAAACATTAACAAAAAAGTTGCTTACCTCCATTTCACTTTTCGCTTTCCCGGTGACCTCCCTGTTATGATAGTCGTTGGAAAACACATCCCATAGGCAAGTTCGTTCCTCGTATAAGTCGATGAGACGGTAAATATCACTTTGGGTCCAACTTTTTCGTGGGGTTTTCTTTTGCTCCTTTTGGACCGACTCCGCCGCCATATTGTGACTCGTTGCGTGATGCGATCGCGTGATGCTGGCGACAGGTCGTATTTTTGAGCCCGCTGGACGTTTACGGCCACCCGCTGACCGAAAAACTCTCATGCAACTCGCAAATGGGTGCCAAACGAGAGAAAACTCTCATCGACTCTCATGAAAAATTTGAACACGTTCAAAGTCGATGAGAGTGCATGAGAGTGGATAAGAGTTCCATGCCAAACGAGAGTGAGAGTTTCAACTCTTATCAACTCTCATCCTCGTTTGGCCGGGGCTTAACCTATAAGCCCTAAACCTGCAACCCCAATCCAGACACTATTATGGGTTAAACATAACCCTAGCTTTTACTCCGTGGTGTGTTAGTCCTGGTCACGTGACCCCTATCGTTCTCTTTAAAGGGACTGAGTGGTGTTCAATGCGATCTGTAAGTAACGGTTAATACAGACGTCCAAATTTAAATACCGTATCTACCAAAATTCGGGTGCAAAATAAGGGCAAAACAAAGGTAAAGAATACATCTTTTAATTGATAAAAATCATCTGATAAGAGAACATTTCGATATACAATTTGCTAAAAGAATTAAGTCAAGATTACTTCGAAACGTCGTGGCCTAATTTCTCTAATTTTTATAGAAAAGATCATCCGTATGACAAAATTAGAGGGGAAATTGTTATTTGTGAAAATAATTGGGAAATATCAAGAATTAAAATTAACAAGTTACGCGAATTTGTTGTTGGTGAATATTGGCCCGGATATTGGACACCAGGGCCCGGTTGTTCAAAGCACGATTAAGCTAATCCAGGATTAGCGTGAAATTTGATTTCAATTTTATATAATTTCGTTGAGGTTTTCTGTTAATATTTTCTGTCCCACAGTTTTGACATGGACCAATCTCAAACTTAACAAAATATTAGCTTAAGGAAACCCTTTAAAACAAGAGAAATTAAAATTTTGATCATCTTTTAATCCTGGGTTAGTGTTAATCGTCTTTTAAACAACCCGGCCCAGGACTACTCGTGATTTCGTTTGGACTGCGGCCTCGTAAGTTTTACTCAAAGCCCTTTTTTAATAAATCTCATACGTTCGGACTACGGCTTCACCTCGGGTGAAAGAAATGCAACTTGAACCCGTTACAGTTTTATCGACGGAGATCGGGTTTATAAGAAAATGTTATTCTATTTTAGATATTATCGTCACCTCGTGACAAAATGGAGTCGCCACGCAACGCTTGACAACAGCAGTGCGAAATTCTGTCAATTTTCACTATCCAAAAGTACTTATAAAAGGTCAATTTTACGCGCGATCAGTGCGCTAAAATCCCCTTTCAGAGTGTCCAACACGCGAAAATATAATTGGACAGCTAAAAGATCTTCTTTGATAGCGATTGATAGAAACATGCTTTAATGCACTCTTGCATTCATATATGTAAATTCAGCCAAAACATTAAGAGTTCCTTTCAGCACAAATTCGACTTCCCTGCATTTTAACAACTGTACGTTATGCATTGGGAAGTGTTCGACTGTGCATATTAATACAAACATCTTCAAAACTACGCAGTATGATTTCAAAATTTCCTCACATGTCGAAAATATTCCCATTCGATTTCCATCGCCGTGAATAAATTATTTCAGAAGACCCCAAAATATGCTGTTTTCTTTTTCTTTTTCACGATTTCGAATTAATCATGAACAAACACCTTCAACAACGTGAAAATTGTTTCACATATCAAAACTGCGCAATTTTCTAGCGTAAAAAGTAACATCCTGAAAAGATAGATCCTTTATTTTTTGAATACAATGTATCAAGTGGTTCTAGTGCTGAAGCTTACCTTTGATGAGTCTTTAAATTCAATTCAATCCAATGATCGCTGTTCGGACTTGAACGCCTCACGCGACTATGTTGCTTGAGTACTGGGGCCGGGTCATAGTTAAGCGTTTCATAGTGGTTTATAAAATCCCCCAGCGGCCGTCCTGTTAAATTATACAGCAATTCATAAACCATCGATAAGGAAGTTCAATGCAAGGATTACTAGACCCCAAAGGAAGTTTAACTTACGATATGACAAAGCAGAACTCCACAGAAGTAGGAAAGGAAACCAAACACGTGGAGCTACCATACTTTAAAAGCGCAACTCTGTACTCCAAACTGAATTAAACTTTGCTTGTTATCGCGACTTTAAACTTTGTCGTGAACCTGATTTGAATAAAGGGTGTAACGAACCGTCACGTGATCAAACCTAGCCGACAGCAAACGTGTCAGAAATCACGAGTGCTTCGCTTCACGGCTCGGTAAATATCCACCACAAGTCAACTTCGCGTCGGTGTTATGATTTATAACAATTCATGGCCATTAAGGTGGCTCGATCGGATTTTTGAGTGACGATCAACTTTGAGCAACTTTGTACGCCACCGTAAACAATCCGACTGTATTTCACCCTACATCGGATCGCTGCCTCATTATAAGTCTCTACTGTGTCGTACCCCGTGCATTTGTAAATTTCAGCACATCTTGAATATGTGGGTGTATAACAGCCGCTTTTTTTCCGAAAACTGTACAGAAACAAGCTAATTTAACAAGCCAAAATACAATAACAACGAGGAAAAGGCTAATAAAGCACTTGTTTTATGTTCAGTCTCCTAACAGTTTCAAGGCCAAGGCAGAATTGTCACAAAAATCTCCAGTAATAAATAATTAGTGATTCATGATCTATTGGAATTTGCAAATGCACGCGGCTTGAGACAATGGAGACAGATAATGAGGCAGCGATCTTATGTAGGGTGAAAAACAGCGCAATGTTTACCTGAATTAAGGCTTTAAATAAACTGCCTTAAAATGTTTCAATTATTTTGAAAATCAGACATTTCATTACATACTTATGCTTCTTTTTGACTGCCAAGTTTAAAAAATTCTATCGAGCGCTTTTTACTTTGCGATAGTTTTAGTAAGCGAAGGCCCATTTTCGATAAAAGAGCAAAATAAAACTTCATACCAGTTCATATTCAAGCCAACGTTTCAAGAAATCAAATAAAACGATTTTTCTGCCAAAATGTTACTTGTTCGGTCCTTGTGAACGTTTTCTCAATAATGTTTTAAGACTGTTTTGTTTTTGTTGTATTTTAGCACCTAAAAACTTCATCCAAAATTTTCTTGAAAACGCTCTCATAGAAATTCTTCAAATTTCGCAGACCTTAAGAAAACTATGTCAAGTCCAAGATCTATCTAAGCCTTTTTTCAAAATTATCCCTCTATTACAAGAATATCGGTCTTGTAAAAATTGGGTGGTGACGTCATTATGTTGCTATGGTTAATCCGATTTCGATGAAACTTATCTCATTCGAAAATTTCATCTTTCTTTAGTACAGTTGTATTGATCGATTTTCAGTCGGATTGTTTACGGTGGCGTACAAGTTGCTCAAAGTTGAAAGGTATCGTCACTCAAAAATCCGATCGAGCCACCTTAAAATATATACATAAACCATACAAAGATAAACGCTTCAAACTTACAAAATTAATTGAAATTGTATGAGGTTTAAAGAAGGGATAAAAAAAGACAATTATTTTTGGAACACGCTATTGTCTAGGCGTTATTTTTCTCGCGTCGGTGTAGCAAGAAAGCCTGATCGCAGGTTATCTAGACAGTTGACCCCCATGCAAGGGCACCTCAGGTTGTCGACGAACTATTTGGTGTCCACCTACGCGTTCGTTTGGGAATATTCTGGAATAAGAGTGTATTCTGGAATGGAAATCCAATTATTCCGATCCGGAATGGGAAGAGCAGCCAAACGAACGCTATTTTTATTATTATTCCAATTATTCTTATTCCGGATTGATCCCAAACGAACGCGCTCTAAATCTTCAATATTTCTTATTTCGCTAATATAAATTTTACTTATTCTAATAGAGAGATGGATAGGGATCTCCTCCCCAAATCACTATTAAAAATAGTTACAAAACACCACAGAACATAGATTTTTGAGATGAGCAGAGAATTTTTGAATTGCTTGAAACGCGAATAAGATACTGTATCTGCATTACACCCAAGTTAAGCGGTGGATAAACGGCCTTCAGGTATACTCCCGTCCCCAGCCGAGTAAAGCAGTCTAATCGTGTCTCAGAATCAGAGAATCAACTGCGAGTCCTACTCTGGGACCCAAAATCGCCCAAAGTCGCCCAAAATCGCCTAAAGTCGCCCAAAGTCGCCTAAAGTCACCCAAAGTCGCTCTAAGTATAGATATTTTCTGTAACAACGCTTTATGGTGTACCATGATGATTCCCATGTACATGTATACCACAACTGTACTTAGGTCGGTCACCTAAAATTGCCTCAAGTCGCACAAAATCGCCCAAAGTCGCCTAAAGTCGCCCAAAATCATAGGCGTACGGGCAATTTTTTGCCAGTGGGGGCGGTGAGCCATTTGCCCAAAAAATTCTCGCAAGTTGCCCAAATTTTTGCGAAACAGTCGAGACTGAAACGAGGGTCATACGATGCACTTACATAGGCCTACATATGAAGAGAAAAATATTCTATATCTATCATATGAGCTCATAAAACACGTTAAAAGAAATAGCTGTCTGCCATTTCGACGGCCGAAGATACTGATCAATGCCAGTACGATCCATGTCATTGTTGACTACACGTTGTTGCCCCATGGTGCTGCGGAGGTAAGATTTCAATCTGCGCAAAGCACTGATGATTGTTCTGCAGAACAAGTTGTAGCATGTATTAATGTAAGGATATGTACCACATTAGGAAACTTTGGAAACATCAAATAGATCATTCTCGATCATTGTCTCCAGCATTTCTGAAACAGTCAGGTAGTCTAATCGGCGCACAAGACGAAAACATACGTATATTTTCTACCCGGCTTTCAAAATCTCGCCGTTGATTTTGTAAAATTTAGCAACGCAGGAGAAGCTTTCTTTATATTCAATGTGACAGATATTTCCCAAAGCAAAGAGTATTTCCTGGTCATTTCCACTAAAATATGTATATCAACATATGATCCCCTTCTCGCGACACTTCAATTTCGCGATTTGCGCGATTTTAAAATAAAATATCGCAAAAAATTAAAGTGTCGTGAACATAGGATGACGCGAAAATTGAGTGACCGTCATTATTAAGGAAGGATGAATTTATTTGTTATAAAACGTTAATAAAAGGAAGTTCATAATTACTGCTGGCTTCCACATACAAGCAACACTTCTTTGGTGCTTTCATCAAACTCTTCATTCACTGGTTCTAGGCAACCACTGACTCTTGTAAACAAAGCTGGTTTTACCACGCCGACTTCAGGTTAAAATAGAAAATATCTATCTCTTCGAGAAAAAAAACATGGAAACTTCTTTAAAACTCGCCTGGCCCAAATTTCTCTTGCTGCCCAAAAATTCTGAGCTGCCCAAACTTTGGGAGGGGGGGGGGGCTGCAGCCCCCCCCCCCCAGCCCCCCGGCCCGTACGCCTATGCCCAAAATCGCCTTTAATCGCCCAAAAGCGCCCGTAATTTTGGACAAAATAAGCTAGAATCGCCTAAAGTCGCCTTAAGTCGCCTAAAGTTAAGGCGACTTTGGGTCCCAGAGTATTTGGTTTACTCACGGTTCAGGTCTTGAGATTCGTGAATTGTTAGCTATAGGGTATTGCATGGTGTAAGGGTAGTTAGGGAGACATGTAGGGTAGGGTAACGTTGATGGGAGGGACAGGATAGGCAGGGTAAGATCGGGTAGGTTAAGATAGGGTTGAATATGATAGGGCGTGTAGGGAAGTGTAGGCTAAGGTTGATAGAAAGGACAGGATAGACAAGGGTCTGTAACGTACGAGTAGGGTAAGATATTAGGATATTATATAAGATATTATTATTGGTTGAGGAGAAGGATTGCGGAACAGTCAAGTCTTCAATGAAGATGAATTTTACAACAATGACACGAGCGTGGGACAAAAAAAAATTCTGAGCCTCGACGGGAATCGAACCCATGGCCTCCCAGATACCAACTGAGCAACGAGAGACGCGTGGTGAGCTGGTACTAGGTTGATATGTGACACGCATCCTGCATACTGCTAGGATCAGCAATGTCGAAATCAGTATGTAGTAAATAATAAAGGTGGTAAAATTTAAGCTCGGTGATAAATATGAAGATGAATTTTTCATCAATGACACGAGCATGGAACAAAGATAAATTCTGAGTCCCCGACGGGCTATCGCAATATTTTTCACCAAACATCGCTTTTGTCGAACTTAGAAGTATCGAAGTCGTCGGGTATTTCTATTTGTAATAAATCTGCATAACCTTTCGTCTTCCTGACGAATATATTTTCGATATTTGAATAACATGTTTTTACCAAGTTGTTTGCTTCTACTAAAACGTGTGGACATCGTGGTTACTAGCGTTCTTCTGATTGGAAAGTAGCCCATGCCATGCTGTGTAAATAGTTCACATCGAATCCAAAACAATACCATTTCGTTTGCTTTCGTTTTTAGGAAACGAAATAAAATCTGTAATCTTTTATCAAAATATAAGGAAACAATACATCATTGCAGAAAAAACTGGAGTCAATAACGTAACATTAAAATTCCGGAGTCTCTTCCCTGGTCTCCATAAATTTCTTATAACACTGCTTGAGGGTGTTCTCTTTAGTGTCAAGACATTTTTATTTCTTTAATTTTTAGTTGATTATTGATTATTTGTCTATATCTCTATTTTCTCATTTTCTTTCCTTTTTCCTACTGTACAATTGTGAGAAACCCTTGCTTTTATTTTAACCCTTACCCCCGCCTCGATTTGTTGTAACTAGTTGTAGGGCAAAAAAAGTAAATAAAAGTTCAGTTCACATTAATTACCGCGACCAGTGAACACAATAATCACTGATCACACTCGAGGACAAGAATAAAAAGATCCTACTTGAATATATATTCGCCATCAAATAAATTCATCTTCGCCGTCATTAAACCAAATCAGTCATGAATTCTTAAACGCTGTTAAGCCTGGGGAGGGGGAGGGTAAGAACAGTGCCAGCGCTTATTTAAAGCTTATTTTAATACTGACCTGAGAAATATTATGACTCGTGGTTTTTACTCACGTAACATAATGTTTCAAGGGCAACCATATTTCTAAATCAAAATCAAAATTTCTAAATCCAGGATAGTGGATCCAAGAAGACGGACTTTAAAACTTATGACGTCATAATTGACGCAAGACCATCAGTAAATAAACAACTTTGGACAAATTTCATGACATACAAAGAAGGGGAAGTGCATGTTCTAAGGAGGAACTTAAAAATTCCTCAGGCTAAACAGGGTTAAAGCTTACTCTTCTAAACTCCTCCATCTAATGAGAAAGGTTTTCCTACAAAAACGTAAAAACGTACGCTAGAATGCCAAAGATAATATAATGTGGCCGAATGTAACAGTTTACCTTTGCTTGATCGAAGTTTACGGTTTTTCAGCGCCATAGAACGAAACGCACGAATAGTCTAACCGCATTGTCGCGTACGCTTTAACGCTTCTATAGCACAACCTTTTTCGAAAAAGCTGTATACTGCGTTACATATTCCACCAAAATACTGCTATACGTAGACCAGATCGGCGTCTATTTTAATTCCGTTCACAATCTAAACTGTATTTTTTCCTCCCCCTCAAGGTGACATTCTGTCAGTGCCATAGCCATCCATCAAAAACCGGCACCCAAGCAGCTACCATTAAACAAGAGTAACCTAACAACCAATAAAAGTGTGTCACGTGGCCGTTGCTAGCGCTGACTGGTGGAATATAACCATCCCTGTTGCAGAAATCCTCTTGACAGCAAGTTATATTACATGACTTTCGTCCTATGGCCTTAATGACCTTATCTTCGCAATAGTCCGGTTTGCAAACTTCAGGTGGAACGCAGCCTCTGGTGAACACTTTGCTACCTTCATCTCTCTCTGACCTCTGAGTGAAGCAGAATTTCAAATCCGCCGTGCAATTTTCAGTGCTGGGTTTCTGGCACGAGGTGATGTTGAGCTGGGTGTCATCATGACACGAGTAGCACTGGAGGGCATCAGCTAAAAACGAATGAACAGTTAATCATAATAAAAATAATTATAAAAAAAACTGTACAGCCTAAGTGCAGGTACAGTTGAACACGAGCCAAACTGGTCCACATGTACATTCGGCGGATATCCCGGTTTCCCAAGTATAACTTATTAGTAGTTTAATTTGTTACTCCAAGCTTATCACCAAGTTATAGCTAAAAAGGGTGTATTAGACGCTGTAGCGAATTAAGTAATTTGGAGATTAGCAATTCCAGGAACGGGAGACTAGTCCAACGCGGCAAGTTTAACTGTGCATCATTTCGTGAGAATTGGCAACGTTCAAGCGCACTATTTTATCCAGTCTCTCGACCCTTAATTTCTTTGTTTTCTGTCTGCTTTCCCATGAAGCTAAAATAACGTGCCCTTCTCTCAGTGGTCTATTTGAAATGTATAAGTCGTGTTCATTTACCTCTCCCTGTATTTATACCTAATCGTACCTTTTTGATGCGCTTCGGTGGCATATCAGACGAGTTTGGTCGAGGTATGGTTCGGATTTTGGCGAGACACAGTCGAGCCAAAATGCCCATGGCGAGAGTTTAGAGTTTCATTGTTTAAATTTTAGAAAAATCGACTACTTTACTTCAAAGTGACTGTGATACGGTGGCACATCAGGTCAGTGACTTTATATCGTAGGATATCAGGACAGTAGATCGCGCTTCTGATTGGCTACTTGTGAATTTGGGTACGGTAATAGCCATAATAGAGCAACTAGGGGGGAGGCATTTGAACACTATGATGGGATCCATTTCTCGAACTTTCCTTAAACTTTCAAAAATTCAAACCAAAAGCCGTTTCCCTTGGATATGCTTCATTCAGCTAAACACTGCAACTTCATCCTGATTTCTTCAACTCCCGAGTTCTTGAACCACTTTTTCCTTATATTAGTTGTAGCCTATGTTGCAGGGCCGTAACTAGCAAGAAGCAAGACGAGGCACGTGCCTCATCTACATTTTAAGCCAAATTAAATTTTAAAAAAAGGTTTGGGTGGTAAAATAATCCCCAGCTGTACCTAATTGATTCTTAAAACGTTGTCCCAGAGCTTCTACATTTTAAAATTTTCTTTTCAGACCCCGCTAATGGCTCGTGCCTTTGACACTCAAAACTTTTGCCTCGTCTATGTCAAAAGTCTGGCTACTGCCCTGCGTTGCAGCCGGAGGGGTCAAAATCCTCGATATAGTCTATATCGGGGTTTAGTTCGTCTGTAACGCAGGCTACTTAGTTGGACTGTTGAACTGAGGCTCGTTGTATACCGTAAAATTCTGGTTATAAGCCCCCCCCCCTCCCCCCGCTTATAAGCCCCTCCGGTTATAGGCCCATCAACCTGGAAACAAAAAAATAAATCCGATTATAAGCCCCCCCCCCCGGGATATAAGCCCCCTCTACCGGATGACAGTACTGAAAAGAGCTAAATGTTGCTTTTTGTGCATTTTTAACTTAAAAACGTATTTTGATCAACACTCCCGAAGCTCGTTTCGAAACGTTTTTTTCATTCCGCTTATAAGCCCTCCCGAATATAAGCCCCTCCGCTAAAAAGCCCACCCAAAAACCCTTACGAATTGCAAGTCATTATCGAATTTTAAATTAAATTTAGGGAAGCATGTAAACTAGTAAATTGTAACTAAGTATTTTTATATCTTATTTATGCATGTAAATTTTGTTTTTTTATTTTGTATCTATTTTGTATAGTTCATGTGATGTCTTAAACGAAGTTATCAACTTAATAAATGTAGATGTAGATGTTACGAAGTTGTATAAGCCCACCGCCCCAGGGCTTATAACCGGAATTCTACGGTACCCCATGATTTTAGTTCCAGGTGAAACATTTGCCCGTATTATTCAAAGGGACTTCATGGAATAACGAGTAACGATTTACCTGGAAGTTGAAACAAAGCGATGAATACAAGGCACGCTGTCCAACACGACCACATCATCTTCTCACTCTGAATATAAAGCTCACATCTGAAAAAATCGAAAAATCCTTTATACTCCCAAAAGCATACAGTTAAAATTTATGGCAATACCGAAACTAAAAGCAAGTAGCCTCCCACGCAGTATTCGTGGAAAGAAAGATTGCGTGACGCACCTTGGGTACAGGATGAAAAGCGGCTGTGTTATCGTGAAGGCTAAATACGAACAACTAGTACTGTACCAAGGGTTTCGACGTTTATCGGCTTACGAACTAATGAGCATAGGTGAGTAAATCGACCAAAAGGAAACCACATATATTTATAAACATTAGTTAATATTTATACAAGAATCTAACAAATTACAAAACCAACATACTGGTATTAAATTTCAACAGTGTTGCAATCAGAACGCATCTTTTTCCAGGCTTTTTACGACCATCAAACAAATTTACCAGGCCACCAGGTGAATTTCTTCGGTTAAAAAAAATAAAACTACATTGACAACAAGGCGGTAACATTTTTTAAAGCTTTCCTGTAGTTAATATAAATATACTTGCACAGGCGGTACATTTGCATAAACAACTCCTCACTGAGTTAGCATATTTACACTGATATGTTCCGAAGTCGATGATAGAAATTCTCTTACATATCTTGTCTTTGCATTACAATATAAAAAGACTTTCTCTGAATATAAAAACTACACACTGCTTGAACGTATGAACGTATTTAGAGTTGAAGTCAATTCAATATCCCTTGCGATTTTTAAAGCCAATATTTAAAATTTATTTATTCCGCTTCGACAACCACTGATTTTCGTGAATCTATTATAAATCTTCTGTTTGTATGACAGCTTCATCTTAAAGTGAACACTGCTATAACATGTTTTAGCCGCGATTCTGTTCGCTCCAGAGGGCCTTGAAACACGTTTAGAAAAGATCCGTAATCGGATATATAAATATTATAACTTACTTGTACCGTGAAGAACGAAATCTCACCATGTTTATAAATAGAAGTATCGCCCCTTAAGCATAAATTGTGCTTTATATTCCTCACGATTTTTCGCCTTACGAACTAGAGCGCGTCAATTTCCAGTAACATCAAATGAACCCTGAGTTTTCTCTTTCGCTAGTTTCAGTCGTTATCTAAAACGACAACGATCGTGTACGCGAACAGTTAGGCTTGTTTAGCTTGTCGCTAGCCGGCCGCCGGTACTTGTGACCGAAATCAAAAGCATTTTTAAAATAAAATTTATTCCGGGCAACATCTTCGATTCTGTTGCCTCAATCCGAGTCAAGAAAGATAAGAACAATTACTAAAAAATAGCTACATAAATTGCTTACCAACATCAAGATTTTCCGCGTTGCCGCCCGGCCTTCGTTTGTCGTTCAGCCGGTGATCGAAATTCTAGAAAAATTTATCTGACGGTGTGTGACCTGTCCAGCGGTATTTCGCCATGTCACGCAATTTACTCCAAGAATAACTGCTGTTCTTTCTTTCTTTCTTTCTTCTTTCTGCATTTGATTTTTGAGTCTGTAATACGAATAAACGCCGCATCATGACGCAGCGTTTATTCGAGGGCGGCGTTTATTAATATTTCTGCTCTAAAATGCGGCGTTTATTCGAAGAAGGCGTTTAATCGAATAAATACGGTAACTCAACAAGTCCGAGTTTTTGTTTGTTTGTTTGTTTGTTTTTTTCTGTTTTTTTTTGTTGTTGTTTTTTTTTTACTGCGAGCGAATATCGACTATCACTCATTTAATCTAATTCCTTTAATTAAGTTCCTTATAGACAAAAGGGTAAAAGTCCAAAACCAACCATTTTTGCGTTTTTATAAGCGAAAACGTATGAATGGGGTCAATAAGTGATTAGCATAGCCCAGTGATCAAACTCGCAAACTGATTGGCTACGCAGGGCAGGGTTTAATTTACGATAGGCTGCCCTGGGGAACGTGCTGCGTAAATAGCAAACCAAAGCCACAGATAAACCAGTTTCACTGAACTTTTTGTAGAATAGATCGGTCTCTGGGTTATGCTAACACAATAACACGGTTTCTATTTGGCTCTTACCGAAAGTGCTCGTAAAAAAAAACAATAAATGCTAAAAAAAGTGCTCGTTTTTTGCCAAAAAAGTGCTAAAATAATGCTAATTTTTTTTAAAAAGTGCTCGTGGGTTACATAAAAATGCTCATTTTTTTCGATTCTTTTAAACATAGAATATTACATTTTTCAGATTTTCAGTTACTTATTTTAACAATAAACGGTAGCGATCAATGTTTGATGTCAGAGTACGCTCTCGAGCTATCTCTGCCTTGGCTTGCTGACTTCCATTTTTAGGCGAGGACGTAGTCTCGAGCCTTATGCTAGGGCACGATCAAGGATTCATGTGATAATGTGAAATGTGAAAATTACTCCATTAACAATCTCGTTCCCAGAGTCCACGTTCTCCATTTATCGATGTGATGATTCGAACCGAAGGGGATTGGTAACTAAAAACGATTTGTTGGCGTCCGCCATCTTTGTTAGAAGCCTTGACTCGAGGAAGATTAGTAGCTGATATTTTTTGCGCTCACTTACAAACATATTGAGATATCACAGTACACAAAAACCTTATCGACACACCGATAGGTCGAAGGACTAAACTAAATTGTGGTTTACGAGCTGGTTTCAGTGATCTGAACTACTAGCGACATTGTAACCTGAGCTTTTATATTAAACTGAAAACGAGTTGTGCAGAACAAGTATACTGCCATAACTGCTGAGGTGAGCTTTGTATCTAAAGTTTATATTTGCTTGTACTTCACTGAATACCGTATTGATGAATAACATAAGCTTAATAGTCAAAGTGTTTATGGAATCGAAATAACAATTTTAAAAGGTTAAATATCTGCTATATGTTGTTATATACTTAAATTTGCTGGAATTTATAGATCACTAAGCATTGAGAGAGCTCCATTCGCGATCCCTTCTGTCAACAGAACGTTTTCATTTAATACTGGATGATTTTAACATTGATTTTAAAAATTGTGTACAAAGCAGCAGTAAATATAAAAAAATGATTTTAAAATATGGATACAAACAAACTTATTTCAGGCTTAACCACTGATAATCTGAGTGATAACAGAACTACAATTGATCACATTTATACAAATCTAAATAAATCAAGAGTCTAAACTGACCTTTATAAAGCTGTGTGGTTAGCAACCAAATAAGTAGGCTATAATAACTAGTAAATAATTTAAGAAGCATAATGTACATGTAGAAAGATGTGTTTTGGAAAAAAGAAAAATTTAAGTGAATTCAGTAACTACTTAGGTTAGTTGTTGTAGTTAATCAGTCTTGGTGTCTAAACAAATATGTGTAAAACAATTATTAAATTTTTAACTATATAATTGATTCTTTCTTTTATTATGTTTACAGAAAAGAAACAAAAAACAACAGAAAACATCCAAAATACAGTTTTCAAAGAATCCACTGACTGCTGTGTTTTGTCCTAATTGCCACAATATGTTTAATCTGCACTTTGTCAAGAAGCAGCATGAATGTGTGAATGTGGCTATTGCATTGGAACTGGTTATTGGCCTCTATTCTGCCTCTGCAATATGTACATAAAAAAAGCCCAATACTCACTATGAATGGCAGATATATTTAAACAAAACACAACGAAAACCATGTAGCAATAACACCTAAGTTAAAAAAAACTGTGTAAAACATCTCTAGATTTGCTACAGAAAGACCCTTCAATTCAAATCCATCACTGGCAAACCACTACCTACCACTGTATCAACTCTACGTCCTAGACTCCACATGTACTGTATCAAGGTTTTGGACTTACTGGACTTACTTGCATCACAAATTGTACAGATAGTGCAAACAACTTTTAGCCCCATTTAAATTTAACAAGAGTAAATCAAGATACTATATCAACTTAACTTCCTGGAAACTTGTACTTCCTTGCACTGCGTGTTTTACCTCCAAATGATATTAAGTTTTTGGACTTACTGGACAAAGCTTACGTTACAGATTGTACAGTCAGTGCAGACAACTTTAAACCAAATTTAAACAAGACGCAATCTAGATACATTATTTCAAGACATTTTTTCCTGCCAAAGTTGAGGAAGTTTCCTTGCTGTCTAGTAAAGTTACAAAATATGTTGCATTCCATTGTCAAAAGTTGTGATAAAAGACATCTTATTAGAATTGTACAAATTAAATTGCCAATTTTGTGATCAAAGCAGCTTATAATTTGCCTTTTATTAATTAAAGAAACATTGGTTAGAAACTAACCTTACCTTGAAATCCACAACTAAAAACGCCACCGGAAAACCATGTACTGTATTTTAGAATTTTATTTACCTAACAAACCCATTTTTCCCCCTCGATAGCAAATGACTCAGTGTCTCAAATTTCGACTTACATTGAGGAGAGCCCCAAAGGGTGACCACTTTAAATGTATTTACATTCTTCCTTGCAGATTTTACCAATCAGAAGCTTTTCACAGCTTTTGATTTGAAAACGACTGCATGAAAGAATGTGAATTAATTAAAAGTGGTTTCACATTTGGGCTCCTTGGTGTAAATTACACTGAAATCGACGATATCAATTTTGGTGTTCAATTACTTGGGTATCTTTTGGACTCACATTTTCACTCAATTGACATTTTTGGCTTTGTCAGTGTAAATTGCCCATTTCAAAATCACATGATGCTCCCCAGAGAACTTGTTTTTAACTATCTGAATACCAAGAGAATTTTTCTGAATTTGAAAGAAGTGATTCTCAAAAGTGATGTCACAGTCTGAAATAGGACAACAAACAAACAAAGCCCCATAGGTCTATTCTCAGTTCTTTGTCTGGAATTTTTAACATACTGACTTGCTTTACTGGAACGTCCTCGCCTTAGTATGCATTGCATACCGGTTATTTCTCGATGACAACGTGGATGACGTCATCTTGGAACGAGTGTGATGGACTGGGTTTCTAGAAGGCAACCGCTGACCTATCAAACCTATTCCCCAGGCCTCCTCGGCTTCTTTGACTAAAATGAGGGCATAATGCATCTTTGGACGCTACAAATAAATTCAGATTGTGCTTTTTAACGCAAAATTATACAAATGGTCAGTAGAAAATCCAAAAAAATGCTAGCAGTGCTTTTTGGGATAAAATGTAAAAAAAAAAAATGCTCGCGAAGCTAAATAATGCCAAAAAAGCACTATCGGTAAGAGCCTAGTTTCTATCGCCAACTATCATCCGACAGAAACCTCGAGTTTACCGTCTCATTGTTAATTGTAGAATAGTGTGAAAACTGGCCCAGTCCCTGAACTCTCCCTTCGGCGTCCTGATGATTATCTTCATTGTAATAAATAATGATTGGCTTAGCAGGACACCCCCTTCCCCCAGCCCCGCGGGGAGGGAGAGCACCCCCTATAGTGGACTATAATCGAGCAGGCTCCGACCGAAAAGGGGTATTTTTTAAAGGCTTTAGGTGTATAAGAGAAGATTTTATGCGGTGTTGAAATATACAAAACGTCAGGGAAAACTGTCCTTTAGGTATTTAAAAAGACCTTTTAAAATATATCGAACAGAATTTACCCGGCTTAAGCAAAGAGATGCAGTATCCTCTCTACAGTTATGTCATCGGGGTCTATTATTTTCCTATCGAAGTTTTATGAAAGGGTACCTTTTCTGTCGAAAATGATTTATGAAAAGGTAAGGGTATAAATGTATTTTTCGAGTAGCCCCGTCGGGAGCCGGGTAGCGGCTATATCTCCTACGCAGACGTTACTAACGGTTATAAGAAGTTGAGTGCAATGATCTTTCAATAAAGGCGTACGGTTTCCAAACTCTGGCTAATAAGCTGAAAGAAATGATGCTTACTTACGTCTTCTTCGTTAGAGCGGTTTTCACTTGAGTACGCTTAGTGATTGGCTAAAAAATCTCGCGCCACTTTTTTAAGCCAATCAGGAGTAAAACCAAAACCAATCGTGACTCGCTCGCGCACGTTTTCCCGCGCTTCGTGCCAGCTTTATGTATTTGCTTCGAGTTTTCATTGGTTCACTGGATTGTCGGTGTCCTTTTGTGATTTTACGACACTCAATTGAAAACTGCCTAACAAAAGCTGCGCGTATTTCCTCAAAGAGTGCTGGATGTACAAAAAAAGGCCAAATGGCACGGAAATTTGCACCGGCGTTTCTTACAAACTGGGAGAGGGTACAGAGTGGTGCAGAGGTTTAGAGGGCGACACGAACAATTAAAGCTTCGAGATCTCCTAAACTAAACATTCCTTTTACATCATTACAGTACATCGTCTTTATTAATCTATTTCATCCTAAATTGACTTGGCAATAGTGTCCCCAATTAAAAGTAATGCTAGAATGAGTTGACATTTTAATAAATAATGTTGTTTGTTTCATTAAAGTTTTGTTTTTGTTTATTTACACTAACTACATGACTGTTTTGAAAGATCTGTGAAAAGAGCTGTGTTTTCAAGGGAATCGAAGTTGAGTTAAGTGGCCAACTTAATAGTGAATATACCGTTAAATCGTAAAGGTATATTGATTTTTTTTATTATTATTGTTCTCTGACCCGATGTAGACATTGAATACGCGCGGATATCGCATTGGCTAGAAACATATTAAAATAGCCTTGGATAAAGTAGTTTGCTGCAACCACGGCTCTTCCCACTCGCCAGTACCATATAACTCTATAAAAACACGAACTACGTTCTATTTCAACTGATTCTTAAGATAAAAAAGGTAACTCACATAAAAAGTCACAGCCAGCACAATATATGGTACTGACTATTGCAAATTTCATATATCTACCTTGACTACCTTTGCCTAGCAAAGTGAACTTTATTACTTTACACGCATACGTTTATATACAACTCTTACATCAATTTTATGTGCGTTAGCTAATTAATAAATAAGCTGCGAAAACCGATTGGTGAAAGAGGCAGTATGATTATCATGTGTAAACTATGCTAGAACAGTGAGGGTGTACTCACTATCCAACCAAATAAGCTAAAATAGCCTTTGAACAACAAAAGAAGGGCATTATTTCATTATCTAGATCTAAGATGTGAACAAACCGTAATCAATGGATTTTAAGTGATTTTCTTCCAAGTATCACTGTCAAATTTGAAATCGTCGGCCCGACGTTTTCAAGTTTTGGGCCACTTCTTTTCTACCTGTCCATAGCTACATCACAACTTTTACAATTTTCATGATTAGAACAGTAGGTTTTTGCGACAGGCAACTACTAGTGGATTTCAAATTAATACCAACACCTTCACTGGATTTTCAAGTAGCGGTACAACTTGGTGAGACTGCCCCTTTAAATAACGAATTGGGGTACGGACGTAAAACAGTCAAACCTCTCCTTACAGACACTTCTATAAGACGGGCACCTCCTTACTAAGGATAGTTCACATGGTCCAAAAGAGACCAAGATTCATATACGCTGCACCTCTGAACTGTCTCTGAAATAGGGACACCTCCATGATACAGAAACTCTTCCCTGTCCTTATAGTGTCTGTATTAAAGGGACTGTGTCACGGATTTTAGTTAAATTTTGGCATGGGAAATACTGAACCATCAAATATGATCAAATTCGCTGAAATATTGAAAACAACCTCTTAAAACAGTGAAGGAGACACAGCAAATGCAAAAGAGGGTATGGATGGCCAAAAGTGACGAAGATTCAAATGGATTGCGATATTGGTTTTTTGAAATATTGTTAGGCTGAACAGTTTTCAAAGTTAATCTCGTTTGCTTGTAACTTTAAATTGGTTGCAACAAAGCTATGAGAGGTTGGACTGTATACCGTGATATAGCCCCTTTTACACTGAGACAGGTTTTATTTATTGAACAAAAATGTAGCCAAACGCTTTTTTATGCGAAACACTTGTGTGCTCGTTTCCACATGAATTTGAATCGTCCATCATATAAAAACTTCCTGTGGTACCAAACCCGATTCTAGACTGTGCAGTCGCTGAGCATTGGCTTGGAGCGCCAAGGATTCCAATACGAGCCTTAGGACGGTTGGAAAAACTTGTCTTGTCTTGACTATTAAAACCTTGAAAGTTGCATCCGTCCTAAAGGGAAAAAATTCTATGCTGTCAGTATGCACGGTGCACTGTAACAACTTTAATAAGAAAATGACGTTTTCAAACATGCAGGCTACTTCAATAGCCATACTCCCTTTTGGATTAGTATAGTATTTCTTTTGAGACCATTATTTTGTTTTGTTCACTCAGATATATCTTATGAAATCACCCTAATAAAATTGTCGTAGACTAAAGTAATTAGCTTTGTTGCCCTGAATAAGATTTACAAGTATGAAGACATCACTGACACAGTTAAATATAATTGGTTTTCCAGAAATTAGAAAAAAGGCAAAAGAAGAGAATACTGCATGTTGAATAGAAACTCCCGCAATGTGAAATGCGTTACAAACATTTTTGTAAAGCATTTCAGATCTAGGGAACGCCGCGAGTGTTCAAGCATTAGTTCTAAGAGCTGTCTAGGACGAAATGTCAGGTGGTGGACAAAACACTGACCCCCAGTCCATGGACTACCCCCATGGACTACCCAAATGGACTACCTAAAATGGACTACCCCTAAAAAATGGACTACCCTTAAAGTACTATTCCGAGTGTGTACCACTTACTGAGCTGTTGTTATACACACATAATTTGCACTTACGTCTTACCTTGTTTATTTTCAAGCCGTACGTATCCCTCTCGCGAGGCCCTGCCAGGGTAAATTCCGACAAGCGACATGGCCCAAAAAGTAGCGACAGCATACTAATAAAATCGCGACAGACGACAAACCTTTTGGAAAAACTTGAATTCCGACAAGGACAAGCAATTTTTCTTCAATTTAATTACCGACAGCGACATAAAGAGCGATAAAACAGCGACACGGCACATTTTTAAATTTAGACAAGCGACACGGGAACCCCCCCTGGCAGGGCCTCTCTCGCCGCCATTTTGAATATATTATACTAAATGAACATCCGCTGATCACGAAAGTGTAGACTCAAATCAAGCAATCAATCTTTGGACTCATAGAAACAGACAAAACCAAGGAAGGTTGGACAAAACAGGCACTTAGGTAGTCCATTTGAGTAGTCCATGGGGTAGTCCATGGGGGTAGTCCATGGACTGGGGGTCAGTGTTTTGTCCACCACCCGAAATGTCATGTATAAACTTTATATACTGCGGTGGCTTATCTTGTCCTAGTACCTCTACAGCACTTTGTATGCTAAGCCATGAAGCGGTGGGTTGCCGGATACAGTGGAAATATGCGAGCGACATATTTGTTAGACACCATTTAATCTAGCTGAGATTTTAAAAAAGAGGGAGACTTTTAAAGTTCCAGCAATTGACTTTTTGTTTTTACCTGAATTGCCGAGTTCTTCAACAGTTTCTTCCATTCTGTTACATTCAAATTTGTTTCCTTAAATGTGCCGTTCCCAATCACATCCCTCAGTGAAGATCCAACATAATCCAGCGCAATCCAGTTCTTTTCGTTCTGGTATTTCATGCCGAGGCACAGTCGAGTAAACGGCGTGGACCAGAAACTGCTTAGCTTTGTCTCCGTGTCAGCCAGGTTTGTTCCGGCACCTTCGTTGTAAGCAACAGTGTTATTCCAATATTCTGAATCGTACGTGAATGTTTGCTTCAACAAAAGAAAAGAACAAAGCGGCAGTTCAACAAATTGTCGAAATAAATACGTTTGCTTCAGTTTGGGTTTCCTGAGTTTAACAATGTATCATAAACTCGGAAATTATCCTGGGCTCTTTAACTTTTTTTTTCCCTTTTATTTGTGGGGATTGTGATTGGGGTTATATTAACTTGTCAAGAGCAAATCACAACGGGGCACATGCTTTGCTTTTCGCAGGCTTTCCCGAAATAATACGCTGGTTGATCACATGTGCTTGCTTTAAGTTCTTACTGGTTTGTTGTGGTCGGTCATATGTGATAAGTTTGCTATTGTCCCTTGACTTTGACTGTCTTGACGTTTCTGTTTACATTTGGGTAGACTGTAAGTTGTTCGATAACATTTGACCACGTAAAGTTAATTAAGTTTGAATGTCGATTGAAGTTGTTTTTTTACATCTATAGAGGACTATCATAACACCGTCAGCAAGGGGTGAGAGGATCTTGAGAGAAAGGTAACGTCTGAAGACGTACATTATTAAGACAAAGTCTCAGTTCAAGACCTCCAATTCATTTTCATCATGTTCCATAAACTAACGCGTTCACGCAATCCTACAAGAGTTAACGTGCTCATCGTCGTATATTATGAATTTATTACAACCCAAAATGTCTTATTTCTTAACCCCGTCACAAACATGGTACGGTCTTTAGTCTTAAGTCTCGATTTCGGGCCCGAAACTTAGAACTAGTCTTCTACTACCAGATTACACTAAACTGTATAAAGTCAGCCCAAAGTTGCGGTACAATATTAATAAAAACCATCAAAGTTATAAACTACGGAACAATACCTTGTTTCCATCGATTTTCATGACCAGTGTCCATCCGCCATCCCCACATCCGGGAATTGGAGTCATATGACAAAATACGTGTGCGTGCTCGGAAGGTGAGTCTGCCCGGAGGTAAAAAGATCCATCGACTCGGATTCTTGAGTTTCAATGGATAAAATAAAGATAATTTAATTATGTACGTTATGGTAAGCTTATGGAGGGCTAAGGGGCCACTAAGGCCGTTAGGAGTTTAGAAGTTAAGAAAAGGAAACATATGGACGCATGATTCACCGGTATTTCAGGCAAGAATCAATGCTTCCAAACCGAGATTCCCACCGTTTGGTGGTTAAATTAAGTGGCATTAATAAAAAAGAAATTTTCTTTTGTTACCTACCTGGAATTCTCCCAGATATCTTTGCAGGACATAGGAAGTCTGTCGTAAGAACCTAGAATGATAAAATGGAAACGGTATATTTCATAAACAGTGTCTATGGGGTCTGTATAGGAAGCTGGGCGGTGCTAAAGTGATGTGAGACTCGAGATTTTCGCATTATTTCTGCCAGTGTAAAAAAATTTCTTTGAACAAGCTACAACCACAGACAATAGCGTTTGGAAGCTTTGCGTTTTTATTCGCCCTCTCCCCTCCGCTATTCAAAGTTAAACTAAATATAATAGAAACCTTACGCGCACAAGATTGTTAAGTGAGATACCAACATTGATAGTGGGGGACCTAAAACAAAACAGGAATGTTGTTTGCTAAGTTGGATTCGAAACTCATTGTATTCAGGCACATTTTTACAACCTTCCCAGCTACTTTTGTCCGCGATTATAGCTCGTTTTTCTTGGAAGGTGACATTGTTATTAAACCGGCACCAAATTTACCTTGGCCAGGTCTACATGCGCTCTCTGAGGTGCAGCTACAGTCGCATTGGCTTGATGACTGGACTGCTCTTGGAAGAAGAATGGTCGAAGCTGGCTGAAAAGGAAAATGTGAAAAGTGGTATCACGTATATTTTTTGATGGTATGTATAATGAAAACACTATCAAAATCCGTGACCTTTTAAAGTTATAACCTCGCGGACATCGAGCTCAACAACAACAAAAATAACATCGTCATTGACGCGATTCTATTAACAGTAGCATTCGGGAGTATTTGGGTCCACAGAGTTCCAATAAAGTAAGAGTATAAATACGAAAATATACGATAGTCTTTTACAAAAGGTTAAAATCTGCACTTTTGCCAAGGTAATCCACGTTAGTCATTAGTTAGATCAAAAACTGGAACAGGCCAGGCCAGGCCATATCCCGACATTTTTTGCTGCTACTTAACACTTATTTCATGAGCGCGTGTTGGATATGAGGTGCAGATGGCCAATGAGCGCGCAGCGCCAAGTTGGCTATAACAAGCGCGAGTGGAATAATTGTTTTATTAAAAACACGCCAAAATTGCAATATTTGAGTTCTCTGGCTGTTCTCATTGACATGTACACCTACCATTTTTGTGGTTCATGGTATATGAGCTCATAAACCATTGCCTGTTAACCAATCAAAACTCGTGAATTTCAATATGCCATTGCTAGTTTTTGATAAAAAAAAATTATATATGGTATATTGATGCCTTTCACAAAAAGATGCGTGTAACTCGCATATTCACCTTCATATGTATCAAACTCATTTTCAGGTGAAAGCCGGTGTTTTGCACCATGCAGCCCCATCTTGAAACAGGTCTAGATGTAATACACGCGCGGGAGTCTGGGATATGACACAAAAGAACCCAGACTCCTGTATCGATGTTTAAAACCAAGCTTACACAGCTTTATTGCAATATCTTAACCTTTTCATACATGTCTAGCGCCTGCATTGACACTGTGCTTTTTTAAGTTTATTTGAACGCGAACTGGCGGAGAGACCATTTACACCTTCAGGAATATCTTTTTGTTTTCTGTTTTTAAAGTGCTATTATTTCCATCAAATTCATCGCTATATGTTTAATGAAACTGCTTTTTCAGGAATCAATTTGACAGAAGCAAAAAATTGAAATTTAGCATATCAATGGATTCACTGAAGAGCTACTGTCAACGGAGAATGCTGTAACTTCAGTAATTAAAAATGGAAAAAAAGAATAACCCAAGCTAAGAAAATTACAACGCGTACAACGAAAAGGCTTCAATTATTACATGAAACTGATATTGAAAATGAAGCTGAAATTTGCGTAATACTAACGAACGCCGCAGATTAAACTAAAATGGAAAATTAGCAAGAGCAAATTAAACTTTACAAAGAGAAATCCCCTTGCATGATAATTAAAGATAGCAGATGCAATAAAATGTGGTGCGGATAATAGTACTTCGTATTAGAAAAGGGAAATTAAGCTTCCTACTAATTACTTTTTCAACCCGACACATAATTCAAGTTCAGATCTTGCGCTTCATCAATTAGGATTAGTTGGATGTATTACCTTTTTATTTCGGGGTGGTAATTTAAAATAAAATGTAAAATTTTCGCCTGCAGAAGAAATTATTTCGATTCACGTCAACATAAGCTTCTTAGTTCTTGCATTTAACTTTACAAGTTTCTTGAGATATCCAAAAAATATCTCTAAATTAATTAAACATGAAATTTCAATATGTCGAATTTGCACGCAGATGTTCATATTTTAGTTATAACAAGATCTGCCTGCTTAGTCTATCGTTCAATGAAATGGATGTTAACAATTTAGACAGCTAGCCATATTGACTTCAATACATCAGCACACATTTTGTGTCAATTTTTAACTACAAACACATCTTTCATGTTAGATAATTTTTCTTTGCATAACGTGTTAGTTAAAGATGCACGATCTTATCGAAACTGTTATTCAAGGATATCTTGCATTTATTTACAAAGTTTAATTTTCAGTTCCCTCGTACCAGTCTGACTACCAGACGAGTCCACTCTCAGTCGGTGTTAAACATATAACACATGCATACAGCGAACAGATCGATTTAAAACCATCTGTTTGCTGTACTTTGTACTGTTATGTTGTTCCATGCTAGGTGACATGAGTGGTTGTTTGAGCAACTAGAGATAGAAGAGCACTTAATGTTACAAAGAGGCTTAGTTTGAGTCATTCAGGGCCCCATTATTTTTTACTGTCAGTTTGTGGCTTGGGCTACAAGAGTGAAAACAGAACTTGGAGATGACAAAATTTGACGAAATTTCAACTTCTGGCGGATGGTAAATGAGTTTCCTAGCATAAAATTCGGGAAAGTTAAAATATTCATGAGAGATGGCCCAGCACACAACGTTATTATTGCAATCATCACATCAAACTGAGATGAAATATAAAGTAGCGCGGTTAAGTTACTCGAACGCATATGAGCCCTCACGCCGCAAAGTCAAGGTGAAAAATTACCAATAATAATGTAAGCCTAGATATCCCCCAGCACTTTAATTAAAGATAGCGGATGGATTAAAAGGAAAAAGAACGGCTGCCCCACCAAACGGGAAATATACTTTTATTAATTATTTTTACAACAGATACAGTCTAATCTTACCGCGCGCTGCCATCGTGGTAATTTGTAGGTTTGTATTTTGTCACTTTTGAGTTAGCAACGTTCTTTTAAAAACGTGACATTCATATCGTAGCTTCGAAATCAGCTTTATCTTTCATCTATAATAATTATCCGATATAATGCTTCTCTCTTTACTTTGTTTCTCGAGATACTAAGGAAAACCAGAAGTTCATAATTTATATGAACTTCGGGGAGAACTTAATGAAAACGCAAAATTTTAATCAAAAAGTCCAGCGCATATGTTTGAATTTTTTTAACTTATATTAGCAGATTCGATACAGTTCGGAAAAAGTAAAGGAGGTCAAAGTAGAGTTAAAATTCATTTAAATTATATTTTCAGGAAAATAAAATAGTTTTGACTTTAATCCTTCAAATTCTAAAAAACGCCAATTCTTCTGTTGAAGGGGGGTCCATGCCAAATTACGCCATAAGTCGGCTGTCAGAAGATCGTTGTATGTCACTCTTATATGATTATTAAATTCAGATTTTGTCAATCCTAAAGCAGGTTTCCAAAAAACCTGTTAGTACTCTCAGGCTCTTTGTGTAAATCGAAAAAAATAAGAAAGAATATTATTTTTGGAATCTCTCTAGTGCCAGACCAGTCATTGTCGATGACCAAGTTTTTTAATCAGTTTTGGTAGAAACTAAAAGATCTACTGTGATTCTTAGCACGACTAGGAACGTTCCATGCCACGGTGTTTATATAAAGCATATCTTTATTGAAAGAGGGACTCAGAATCCAGCTGTTACGGTTTTTAATAAAAATTGATGCTGCGTTGTTTTGTATTACATACTGGCAAACTGGTTATTCGAGAAATTTCAATGCGTTGCCTATTCAAGAGCTCGGCTTGTTCAAAGTGCTTACTGCGGTTGATTTAAATGGCCTTTTCCAATTAGTATGTAGCGCTACTATAGTGTAGACAGCTCGGTCATTAATTACAGTACGATGTGTTTTACTTAGGGGTAGAAAAAGCCAAAAATGAGAGGCCTTTTTAATGTATGCCATCGCCAAGCTATAGCCCACTGAGATTAAAACGAGAACGAAATATTCTTATACCGATAAATATTCATGGTGACCAGCTTGATGGGAAAAACTGGCAATTAAAGAAACCTTCAGTACAATAAACTGTCAAAAAGTGATCCGCTCTATGAAAAGGAGAATAGGTAAAACTAAACCATTTGGTAAATTTTACTGAAATTTTCCTATCGCATGCATGCGTAACAAACTAAAGTTAGATTTAGAATCAGAATTAAACTACAGCTGAAGAAATCATCCTGGACATAAAAGCGAAAGAAACTATACAATACTCACCCTTATCTGATGAAATATCATGCCTTGCATTTTCACCAACTCGTCAGGTCCACTAAATGGCTGTTGTAAGCCCTGTTCGTTTAAATCGCAAGACCCAGTGAGCGTGTTGTAGTTGTACGATACACAAATGTTGTCCTCTTGGCATGCTAGTGTACAGCTCAGCCAGTCGTTGGAGAAAACTGTTTTCATTATATGGTTAGCCATGTAACTGTCCTTTGCAGTGAAAGAAAATGCATTTGCTGATGGCGTCTCAGTGAAAAATCTCGTTAAAACAAGTAAATTGAAGCACAAGAGGACGCCAAAGTGTTCCATATTGCTTCAGTGTTTGTGAAATTTCTCTACGCTTCTGCAATTAAATTGGTGTTCGGCTCCGCCACATTAAACTTTTACATCCTTTCTCAGTTTTCCTTCAAGGAAAAGCTACGATTTCAAAACCAACATCAAACCTAAAATTAACATTACGTCAGGTTCGGTTGTCAACTGACAAACTCTGCTTGCATTAATTCAACAATTTCAATGAAGCTATCACCGAGAAGAAACAACTATGAATAATTACTGCCAGAAAACGCAAACAATACTATCAGTTTCTATCTTCACGGCGGACATTGAAACTTACTTCGATGGTTCTAGCTTGTTCTATTTAAAATGGCTATCAACAATTACGAAAGGAAAAGTCTTACGGCATGCTAAGAGCTTTAGAGAAATGTCAAATTTTCATTGGGTGCAATAGCCTCAATAAGTTTTTCATATTGTCTCGGGAAATACCGTGTACTTATTGCCTTCCTGTTGTATTTAATCAGGTGTTTTCCTTGCATCTACCGAAATGTCAAACTGAGGCACGGTAGTTGTCAGTTTGGGAAATTTGCTTTTTCAACTGACTAAAGAAAACCCACTAAAATCATGAGCAAGGTAAAGGAAACCAGCGGGGAGATGAATTCATTTTTGGAACCGACTTCGTGCCACTTTTCACAGACCTTGTAAATTGAGGCAGGAAAAGGCTAATTTGTTCAGTACTTCGTGGGGGCATTAGTAGAAAACGTTCGGAAAATTTTGCGTAATTAAACTCAGTGTTCAAATGCGTCGTTTTAATTGTCACCTGAGATTTAATAAATTTTTTTATGTTTGCCGGAATATGAAATCGTTTAGCGACAAAATGTCTTCATTAGCACGCGCTTAGTAATATGCTAGACCATGCTACTATACATGTTAAGAGCGCAGTAATTGTCCAAGAAAAGGGAGAAACTAAAAAAAGATGGAATTTAAAACTCTTGTAGAAAACTTGTGTTATATGCAAAGGTTGAGGTTATTATTAAAACGCAAAAATAAAAAAATATATGAGCCTTAAAAAGGTTCCCGAGATAGGGAAAAACAAGATTAATAGCTTAGAAAATTGACACTGAGTTGATGAAAAATAATTTATGTGTTTGCACAAGAGAGTTGAAACTATAAACACAATTTTAAGAACAAATTAAAAAATGCCAAATCGAAAATAGTGCTCAAGATCATTTTAAATTAATAACAAGGGTAAATGCCATTTTTTCGAAATGTGTTGTTCGTGATGTAGCACCTTTAACTATTTCACATCATCGTCTCATGGATCTGAGGATAATTAAAAAAATTTGATCGAATCTTTCATCCGATTTCTTTTCCTAATCTTAAGGTAGCTAGCTGTCATCACGATATTAGAAGTAGCCTTCGATGAAATATGACCCTTTTTCCAGCGGCCATATTTCTGAAGATTATAAAAAAAGGCCATAGCGGGAGATAATTGCTTATTTTGTAGAAAACAGTTTTTGAAGGTTTCTTTTTTTTTCATCATTGCCTTGATGTTTGACAAATCTAACAGAACTTTACACTGGGTAGCTGTTTGTTACGTAGTCACAGCCATAGCTGGAACCTTAATTGTTAATCGTTTCAGTGTATGTATAAAGGAATAAAGACAAATGTTAAATCTTGATGAGACTCTGTGACATGTCCCGTTAGAACAGCCGAAACGTCAACGCACTGACATTTTTTAGCTTCAATAGGCCATTTTCGAGTTACCCTTTGCCTCTGTTGCAAAAACGATTCTACGTACGAAACCATTCAAATGATAACTGCATGTCGAAGTTTCCTTCGAGCCACCTCATGGTATCTGTTTATTATTCTATGAACCTTTGCCTCTTTTCCAAGTAAGAACAAGAAACTTAATCAGTTTTGTAACCGTGCGGTTAATGTTTGACCACCTCTTTTAGTTCTTTGGCTAGAGAGGCACGGCACCGCACAGTAAATCAAAGTGGCTACGAGCCACTAAACTCGGAAAATAAATTAGGAAACAAAGAGGAAACTTTTACAAAGATTTGCCACACTGCAGTTAAATCCACTCTCGACACATAACATCCAAAACATTTGAGGTTTTTAAAAATTGTTGATGAGAGCACTCGGAAAATAAATAAGGAGACAAAGAGGAAACTTTTACAAAGATTTGCCACACTGCAGTTAAATCCACTCTCGACACATAACACCCAAAACATTTGAGGTTTTTAAAAATTGTTGATGAGAGCACTCGGAAAATAAATAAGGAGACAAAGAGGAAACTTTTACAAAGATTTGCCACACTGCAGTTAAATCCACTCTCGATCTCGACACATAACACCCAAAACATTTGAGGTTTTTAAAGGTAAAAGCCTGTTCCGGCAAGTTTGTGGCCAAATATGGAACTTTTTTTTATTATAACGAACACAGAAATGCTTTGTTATCACTTTCGCTTTAATCCCGTTCCGAGAATGAATATAATTTATCACGCGCAATGCGTGACGTGTCAAATGTCACGTTGAATTGTTTGGTCGTCTGAGACGCAGCAAGTTGCATTCGGGCAACAAGTTTTTAGGAAAATTAAAGGCCCGGTTGCCCGAGAAAAAACTGCCGGACAATCCAGGAGAAAATTGAAGTGTAAGAAATTAATTTTATAAATTTGAGAAACGAAAAAAACCTCCAAATAGCCCTCTTCTGATCGATGAATTGAAATCCACGACACTAAATCCATTTTCGTGTTGTCTTATAACCCAGACCTTTAATTACGCATGCAAATTTGTATGCCTTCGAAATTTTCGATATCTGGAAGCTTTGGAATGCATTTCTTGCTTCTTCTTGAATGAAATTAAATTCTAAGAAAAGTTTAATTCAAGTTTCTTTCATATTTCAATCTTAAGTTCGGGAATATTGACTTTTTTAAGTGAAGAGATTTACGCATCTGTCTGGGAATTATTTGTTTATTTATAGCTGCCCGAGAAAAAACCGCCGGACAATCCAGGAAAAAATTGAAGTGTAGGACATTAATTTCATAAATTTGAGAAACTAAAAAACCTCCAAATAGCCCTCTTCTGATCGATGAAATCCACGACACCAAATCTGTTTGTGACATTTTTCGAACAGCTTCCGAGCGAATTACGAAATATCAAAAGCGCATTTAAACTTAATTTAAAAATCATAAGCTTACGTCCTGTGAGTTTTTTACAAACTTCAAAATCCAATATAGTAGAAGGTGGGTGGCTTACTTTTTTGGCCCAGACCATGAAGCGTTCATTCCGAATAGTTCGTGTAGTGCAGACTGTAGTGCATTCTTGCTCCGCCTGATCGATACCTCGTCGTCCAAACACATCTTGATGGCCGTGATAAATACATCGCCACTTTTAAGACTTTAAAACCCATTTGTTCACTTGAGCATTCTTGAGCACATTTTCTGATCGTTTGTGAGGTCTTCAAAAGTGTATTTTGAACAAAGGTGTAGCGAAAGGAACAAAATTTTAGCGTCGGACTCCACACGACAGACGCCATTTCAGCTCCTGTTGTAAACATGTACTGCCGCCTTTGTTCCAACCCTCTCCCCCACATATATCAACAAGAGACAATGGCCCGACTTTGTGGACAAATCAAAACCTAGCAGGGGAGACAGGGGTAAACATGTTTAATTCACTTTTAATGCGGATTTAATGCATAACATTAATTGTTTAACGGGAATGGAGTGACATCCAAACCCCCACTATACCTCATGATACCATGAGGTAAAAATGAGTTTGATTTGCAGGAAAATGGACCTGTATGTGGAACTTAATTTCATGTGAATGGTTTTGCACGTAGACTCATTTTGAAACAGTGGCATAACTCGGAAATGGCCTGAAGTTCGATTTTTTCCGATAGTTTTCAATCCAAAAGCGGGCGAAGCTGTTCCCGGTAGTTCCTGTGGCTTGATGTATTTGCAAAAAAATGTATTAGAAAAGACAGCTCTCACTTGCACAACAAACTGCAGGCAAGCCTTTAAACGAGGTGGTTTTGCCGCTCTCTTGTTGAAGTGTGATCGGAGTTGCAAAGCAAAAAAAAAAAACGCAACGGAAAGACTACCTTACGTTTTACAAAGAACTGCGAGAGACCATTCTATTTGATACTATTGTTAGCGGATACTAGGCTTAGCGATTTTTTCTGAGCAAGATTAAGCGACTTTAAAATTTAGCGATTTTCTGAAAGTTAAAAAAAAGAGCAATATCGTGTTAACCAGTTTTTCATGAACCGACAGCTAAGACGGAAATATCATTTTCAGAAAGAATAAATTTAAATGAAAATGTCAGAAAATGGGTCCTCGTCAGGGAAATCAGTCTTGGCCTCCACACGATAGCGGCGATCTCGGCTCTTCCCCAACTCTTCTTAATTGTTTTCCGGCCTTCTGACGTTGTCATATTGTTGTACAGGGCCACTATATATAATTTTATTTTCCTAAGACCGTCTAAGACATTAACAATTACCTCACTGACTTTGAAGTAATCGTGAATTAAGCTAAGTATTTTTGAAAATTAGGCTTGTGGCTAAGTTTGTATAAATTTGCACCTCTGCTGGCATGATATAAGCCTATCCTGTTTGACATTGGTCCATGTAAAGCTTAAGATACCCCATTTAAGACAAAGGGGGGGAATATATACCCTGTTTAAGACAAAAAAGCCTGAAAACCTTACCCTATCGGACCGCACGTCCTCATCAAGCCCTTATAAGGGAGTGCCCCCCGGGTTTTCACCCAACTCGCAAAATTGCTAAAGTTAGTAGCCACTAATTACGAATCACAAGCATATTTTTCTTCAAATCATGTATTTCTGTGAGCTCGACTTGTAAGTAAGTCTAGGCATTTACCTTTCAATAACCCAGTAGGTTATTGAGTCGCACGACACCACGGTGTTTGTAAACGATCAAGTCTCAGTGATCAATCTACTCAAACTGCTACGTGAATTTAAACATACCTCCGGTCTAGAAATCAATACAAGCAAAACAGAGGCAATGTGGCTAGGCGCCTGGAGAAACAAAACGGATACACCATACAACTTCAGATGGCCCCAAGAACCGATCCGAGCCCTCGGTGTTTTCTTTTCCTACAATGCCGATGAAGCAAATAATTTGAATTTTGGAGAGAAAATCCGCAATTTAGAAAAAACATTCAATGGATGGAAAAGAAGGAAACTTACTCTGCATGGTAGGATAAAAATAGTTAAGACTCTAGGTTTATCGAAGCTGATATACAACACCTCTGTGTTAGAAATTCCTGAGTTTTAATTAACATTCAATTTTATATGGCAAGGAAAACCAGCAAAAATAAAAAGAAAGACCATTATTAGTAGCATAAAGCAAGGAGGTCTAAAGATGATGGATTTTGAACTCATGGACAAAGCTCTCAAAATTGCTTGGATCAAGCGAATTACTGAAAACGTCGATGCAGCCTGGAAGGTAATCCCAGAATTCGCAGCTGCGCACTATGGCGGTCTCTCCTTTTTAACAGAATGTCAATACGACATCAAGTACCTACGCCTAGACAACCTACCACCATTTTACCACACTCTTCTCAAATATTGGCAAGAATATAACACCGACAAATTCTCAGACGAATCCCTCATTCAAAATAAAATTACCTGGAATAATAGCTGCATCCTAGTTAATGGTCGACCGATATTTAACAAAACCATGTTCAAAGCTCAGATCATTCGAGTTAAACACTTTCTTAAAGAAAATCAAAATTTTCTCTCACTGGACGAACTCTCGCGCAAGTTCAACATTAACATTCCTTTCACAGTTTACTATGGCATCATCTCGGCTATTCCAACCAAATGGAAGAAGTTATTAAGAAATGAATTCAATTTACCGCAAACTGTAATCCCCTCTCAGGACCTCCCGTCAACCCGAACCGCCTACTCTGCTCTTCTAATCAACCAAGTGAATCCACCAACATCAGAAATCAGAATTTTAAATTACGGCTTCACCAAAGAAAATATCCACAAAGTGTACACTCTACCATTTGCGATAACCAAAGATTCTAAATTAATTGCATTTCAGTATAATGTTATTCACCATATATTACCAACTAAGTCAAGCCTCTTTCGAGCCGGAATTACTGAAAGTGCTGCATGCAATTTCTGCAAAACTGAAAAACAAACTATAAACCACTTGCTCTTCCACTGTTCTGAAACTAAAGCTTTCTGGGAAAAATTCACCAACTGGTGGTTTTTAAAATTTACACAGCTCATTTCTTTAACAGAAAGCACCGTCCTACTGACGGATTACATGACAATATTCAAAACAAGCAGGCACTTAATGTCACTCTCCTTATTGCAAAGTACCACATCTTCTCAACAAGCTCATGCGACGGCAAACTATGTTTTGAAAGCTTTCTCCTCCGCCTTCAGAACCATATACAAATATTAAAACAAAGTTTCACAGCCAATAACAAACTGCAAATATTTTTGTCTTTATGGGGTAAAATTCTGTAATTTATCTTTGCTCCTTCTCTCTTTTTTTTTCTGGACAATTATATTCAATCTTAGATGTAAGTTCACTTTTGCTATCGTTATCGTAAACGTTCTTCGAAAAAATGTAACTGTTGTAAACATCAATGTATAAGTAATCTAAGCACCATATTGTAAGCAGAGCATTGTTAAGTAGAGTAATGTAAGTAGCGCCCTTGTGTAAGCATTATAATGTAAGTGATGTAGTTAAGTAATGTAAGTAATGGTTGTAAGTAGTGCTTCTTACCGTAATGTAATGTAATGTTATGTAATGTAACTTGTTTTGTGTCTTGCAATTAAAAAAAAAAAAAAAAAGGTTATTGAGTCGCAAGACTTTATCCCTTAGGCGAGCTTACATGCACTGTGCGCATGATCAATCTTTGGCTTCATGATTCGTGTCTTTTGTCAATTTCTCGCGGGACCTTAATTTCGCGAAAATGGAGCGGGCATATTTCGCGGGACTTAATTTTCGCGATTTGGCCAAAAAAAATACGATTAAAGGAACTAAATTTCGCGAAAATTGTCAAAATACTGGTCTGCAATAACAAACAGAAAGTCTTGAAATTGACACAACTGATTTTAATTTTCCACAGCAATTGTTTTTAATGACAATAAACAAAACCATATAAAAAAAAAAAAAACATAAAAAATGGGTGGCCTATTCCTGTGTTACAAAGTAGAGCTTATTGACAACCGGTACCAAGATAATTATGAAGTAAACTGACGGCAACGTTGATAAGTCATAACAAACTATATATAAGGGTATTAAATTTCGCGTCGCTATTTTTCGCGAGAACCTTTTTTCGCGGTTCTTTAATTTCGCGATTTTTTGAAAATCGCGAAAATCGCGAAAATTAAGGGACGGACCATTAGAAAAGTGATAGGGGGGTGGGGAATTTTCGGCTTGCACGAATTTTTTTTCTGTCCATTTCTTGTGCAGGAATTTTTTTTCGGGTGAAACCCTCTTCTCGAATTTTTTTTTAGAGAAATGTTTTTTTTTTAGAAAATGCCATGTATTGTTACTTTATACCATGTTTTAAAAATGCTGTTGTTCATTGATTTCATCCGTTAGGGACTGTCAATAACTACTGAGAGGGGGGAGGGGGGTCAAGGAGCGGTGCAATTAGAAAAGTGGAGTCTGAAAAATATGTGACCCACCCCTTCCTTCTAGCTCAAAATTGACTGACCAAGCCCTGATCGAGGATTGGAAATTACATGATTCACCCCTTTCTACAAAAAATAGTTAATAAGGAAAAAGTATTTTTGATTGTCTGTAATGGATTAGAGGTTTTTGAATTGGTATCAGCTTTTAAAGTGCGATCCCAATCATACATCACCCTGTGTCCCTAATGGACACTGTAATTCTATGTACATATTTTTTTTAGCACACCAAAGCAAGATGAATTTCTCACTTCGTATAACAGATTTGTGTTTTTCACATATTTCTGTGTAAAGTCCGTGGGAAAACTTAGACACGAACATATGCAAAAACTAAAACAAAACGTAATAGAAATTCATAACTAATTACTGCAGAAATCATATTTGACAGGAACTGACAACTGAAACTAAAACCACTGCATTCATGTTTGAGAAATGAGTTAACTAGTAAGCAATCTGCGCAGGCTGGAGAGAGACGATTTAAGGAAATGTTATGATCACAATGTATCAAGGGGAGTCTGGGGGCATGCTCCCCCACAAAATTTTGAAATTTCTATGCTCGGAAATGCACCATATATTTCGTCGAATAATTGATCTCATCAAGTGTTAAATGATGACAGGTATTTTCAGAGCTTAATAGGACCTTTCCTTCTGCACGATTTTTTTTCTTTGCCTTCCCCTTTGCACGATTTTTTTTCTTACCATTTTGGCTTGCATGAATTTTTTTTGTTTTTTTCCTCACCCCCCCCCCCCCCCCATCACTTTTCTAATGGTCCGTCCCTAAGTCCCGCGAAAATAAGTAACAATAAGGTATATTAGAGTGATAAATGATCGTAATTGGAAATTCACTGCAACGATCATTTATCACTCTCATATACATCCGCAGTTCATATATGAATCATTTCATATACATTACATAATAAGGTATATTACCGTAAGCTGATTTTTTAGTATGTTATTTATTTTCGTTTTCACGAACGTTTAACCAGAATCACGAATCACGGTCCTCAAAATAAGCAAATCACGCGCGATTTTTTTTTTGCTCAAATCACGAGTCACGCATTATCCTGCGATTAACGCTTGATCGCAGATCAGTCACGCATTTAGTCACGCTAAAAAGCGGAGATGCTCTGGTGACGAGGTCACGATCACGAGACTAGGAAGTAGATAGCGTTCATTTGGGGTTGTTCGTCATGTCTTGGAGGTGTACAGTGTTCATTTTGGTTGTACCATTGCTTCTTGAGCTCGCAAAGTGCCAGCAATGCAGCGATATTCCAAACAGCCTTCGCTTCGATTGTTATCCTGAAGACGATGCAAACGAACAGAGATGTCTGAGTCGCGGCTGTTGTTGGGCGAAACCTTCGATTGTTGATGATGAAGCCCCGCTTGATATGCCGTATTGTTTTTATCCCAAGGACTACGGCTATCAGCTTGTAAACAAGCAGAAAACTCAGACGGGATACTTGCTTAGTTTAGCAAAGAAAGGACACGCAGGGCCTTATGGAAATGATATCGAAAATTTGGCTGTGGATGTGCGATTTGAAGCTAAAGATCGACTTCATTTCAAGGTAGGAATCGATAGCGAAACAACTTGGATGTTTTTTTAAGGGTACGTTCGATCGATCATTCCGGAATATGGTCAATCGAATGCACCCTGAGTTTGTATACAAGCTGAACTTGGATGTTTTAAAGATGTTAACTTATCCACCGAAAAAGGTGGAGGGGGACAGGGGGGCGGGAGCCCGGGAGAAAAGGGGCGGGAAGCGGGAGGAGAGAGGGCGGGAAGCGGAATTCTTAAGGTTGCGGGAACCGGGAGAAAACGAGTAAAATTTCGCAACATTTCGTTATATTTCGCAATGGACATGGAACACACAGGAGAGAACAGCTACAGAAATCGACGGGAGGCGGGAGTTAAAAAGGTATGGGAAGCGGGAGTAAAAAGTACGGGAGGTGGGAGGTTCAGACCCCCCTGCCCCCCTCAAAAAAGGTGTTTGTTCGATAATTCTGGGGTTAACTGCATTTATGTTAAGCTTATCAAAACAAGATCAATGACATAGATATAAATTTTCTCAGTTGTAAGCTTAACTTTGAAAATCTATTTAAAAGCATAAGCTTCCATCTAAACTTTAATTTACTAGCTGACTTGCAGAATGCATATTAAAGGCTTAATTACGTGCAAGAACTGGCCTAATATTTTAATATACTAGAAACACCTTTCACTTTCCTCTTTCATGTCCCATATCAACTTTCAATCTCATGATCGTCTTGTGATCTCAGAGGAAAACAAACAGTTATTGTTTCAACTCTGGAATATCAAATTTCCTTGTATATTGTCAATGATATTTTGTTTAAGCCTGTCAAGTCACACTAGCAACGTGACACACGATTTTTAACATGCATGCATGGGCAAAGCAACATAAAGAGAAAAACTGTTTTTTTTTTCTTTACGTCTTTTTTGTTGTTGCTTATGCTTCAATGTTGTTACGTTGTTTTTCATTCTGGTGATACATGTATAAAACGTAAATACAAAGTTTTTTGCGTCCACATGACCTTGCAATAATACATCGTTATGTTGCTTATCTCATTTCGGAGAATTCAGTGGAAATGCATGTACTGCTCAAGGTGGTATTCCAGTATGGATGGCATTGAATAGTGTTTGTTACAATTACTTTTTTTTGCACAAAAGTTAGTTACAGTATTGGAAAGTCTAATATGTCAGAACTCAATATTTGTTTGGCTCTTTTTACAAGATTCAGTTGACAGGTGTTTTACAGTAACTCGAAAAAAAACACCCATACCCAGGTATTTTCAAGGGACTTATATTGAAGTCAGAAGTTGAACCAAATTGTTACCAATACTTCTCAAACTCATTAATAATTCATCAAATTAAAACAAAGGAAACCATGACTCTGAACTGTTTACTCCGTAGTTTTTGTTCGATTGAAAAGATATATCAAACACTCGAGACAGTGTTTCATCCATGGGCTATCATATTTTCAACTCCTCAGTGTTTGTATATCCCAATGAAACACTGTATCTCCTGTTTGATGTATTACCCTACACTTTTTCCACAGATATTTGATCCTAATAATAAAAGATATGAAGTTCCCATTCAGACTCCCAGAGTTGACAAAGAAGCAACATCACTGGATTACACTGTCAGTGTCAGTAACTTCCCATTTGGTATTACTGTGAAAAGGAAATCCGCAGGGACTGTTATGTAAGTTTGTTCATAAATGCAGTTCTGTATCTTAGACAGTAGTTTATTTATAAGGACTGCTGACTGTAATTAAGGCTGTACGTGGCATAAACGATACTGAGTTGGAGTAGTGCCATCCCTCTTGGGTTGGAAGCTAGCCTTTGTCAGGGGTAAGTCTTTTCTTCTTTCACAGAGATTGACATTTAGAGTTAGTTTCTCCCCATATTAAATAATTACCACTCAGTTTATCAAGTAACCCACCTGGGTGAATGGTTGTCGTGGAAATTAAAAGTCAGGAAGCTCGAGCCTACCCAGCATCACATAAATTGTGATATTAGGGGCAGGGGGACAGGGAAGGGCAGTAGTATAGTGTAGTGGTTTTTGTAAGCTTGTAATTTTACTGACCAGTTCTCTTGTACAGCAGTTGCTATAATTGTTTTTTTGGGGCTAGGGGCATTGTTCCTGTTGTTTGTTTTATATTGTTCTCTTGAATGAAAGTGAGACATTCATGTGAGGCCGTGCAAGAGCTGCTACCTAGCCCCAGGGAGGGGAGGGGTGTGTGGGTGGGGGGAGGGGGGAGGGGAACGGTGTTAGCCATGCACTTATATTAATCAATAATACATGTATGGCAGATACAGCTTTTAGGACTACGTGTACTTCTACTTTTTTTCCATGTGTACTTCTATTTTTTTTTCCAGATCTTCTGTACAAGTTTTTAATCTAAAATAGCTTGGAACATTACTGATTGAATTGTTCTTCTCTTCTCTAGTTTTAACAGTTCAGTGGGAGGAATGATATTTGAGAATCAATTTCTTCAGCTGTCATCACTGCTGCCATCAAGTGTTTTGTATGGATTGGGTGAACATGTTGATCCATTATTACTCAGTGTCAAGTGGAATAGAGCAACATTGTTTGCCAAAGACCAGGGAACTCCTGAGGTACAGTAAATTACAACAAAAATTACCAAACTGTGGAAAGGCCGGAATTTTCATGTCGCTGCCCCGCCCACTTTCTTCTACTGCCCCACCTACTTTTGTCTGAAAATTCCAACCGTCCCCTTGTCACATATAATTCACAGTTTGCTGATCACGTCACGATTGTCGTTAAATAAAGCCTCAAATAAACGGCCGGTTGTTAGAAGAGAAACTCAATAAAAGAGCGAGATTATTTTTCAAGCGCAGTTCAAACAAACAACCATAAACAACAGTTTCAGCAAGCAGGCCCAGCCGGTGAGCCACATGAATTTTTGGAATTTGTCAGCGAAAGTGGGCAGGGTAGCAATATAAAATTCCTGTCCGTTCCATAGTGAGGTCATTTTCTTAGTATTTCATTTTTCAATTTCTAAAAATCACTCTGTCCATGGCAGCCAACCTAAGAAAACCCAAATTCAGGCCCTACAGGCCAGATCTTATTCTGGTTTCTATAGCATAAATTAAAGGGACTAGGACTGAGTATTTCTACTTCCCCTTGGATGGGAAGCTAGTCCAATGCAGGGTTACCCCCTGCATCAATTTTGCAGATACCCTTTTCAGGGCTCAAGACTAACTCTTTTGCTAGCTAGCCTATTGGCTAGTGAAAGCTTTGATTTCACTAGCCAAAACCAATTTTCTACTAGCCAGAATTCTCAAGCTAATTTAGCTTTGGGCAGAGGCACTTTGCCTTCTTGAATGGCTCTGTTATCTTTATCTTTAGGGTTAATTTTCTACTAGCCAAAGTTAACCAATTTTCTACTAGCCAGAATTCCCAAGCTAACTTAGGTTTGGGCAGAGGCACTTTGCCTTCTTGAATGGTTCTGTTATGATCATTATCTTTAGGGTTAATTTTATATTACTTTTTGGAAATTTCAGCTTGTCCACAGTCTTTGCTAAGTTCTGTTCTCTCAGAGTCAATTTCGAGGTATGGTTTTCTTCCAATCAAACTCCTGACAGTTTTACTAGCCATTTTGGCTAGTGAATGCCCAAAACCTACTGGCCAAAACTGCATTTCTACAAGCCTGTAACTGGTTGGCTACTGTAAGTCTCGAGCCCTGCATTTATACACCTGGGTATAGAGAGGCACTGTATATTATGTTTGTTGCCCAAGGACACAAAGCAGCTGCGGCTAGGGCTCAAATGCAGACTGCTTGATGCAGATTCCCGCACACTTATAATCAGACCAGTGCGCCTTTATGAAATCAACAACCAAAAACTTCTGCCAATATGTTCATTAAAGTCATCAGTAAGTCTCAACATTTTTTATTTAACTTTTCAGGGTCTTACTAATTTGTATGGTGTTTACCCATATTATATTTCACTGGAAAATGATGGAAATGCTAATGGAGTATTTCTTTTGAACAGCAATGCAATGGGTAAGTCTGCCTTTAATTATTTCAGTCTGATTCTACATTGTTTTTTTCACAAACATTTTACTTGATTTTGCTAAAATGTATGAATTAATTCCTCAGATGTTATTCTGCAGCCCACTCCTGCTATAACATACAGGACAATAGGAGGAATCCTAGACTTCTATGTCTTTCTTGGTCCCACTCCAGATCTTGTTGTCCAACAGTTTACAGCAGTATGTTTTATATACTATTATATCGTTGTATAAACTAAATTTATCCCCTTCTTAGACTTATGAAATTAAAAAAAATTAGGTTGGAATTATGTGGTGCATGTTTAAAGACTAATTATGTGAAATAAAAATTTATTATGCAACAAAAAGGAAATTCATTAAATTTTCCAGGTTCAATTTCCAGCTGTTTTGCAAGCCCGTGTCCATTGCCTCACACCACTGTTGTAAAGAAAATAATTGCTGTCACAAATTTCATTTATCATAAGCTAGGTTAACTAGGACCCTAAGGCAAATAAACAACAAAAAAATCACAAATAGATGATCAATTTCTTTCGGATGACTATTATCAATTTCTAAAAATGAATTTTTATACCCAGAACAATCCAAATTTTAAACAAATACAATTCCTATGGATCTAAAGCTAGGGTTTTTGCAAGCCTAGGCACTTTTTGCATCCTTTAAACCATGCGCTGACAAGAACAAAATATATATTAAGAAACTTAAAAAGGGAACCAGTAAACCATGACCATAACATTGACTTGACTACCTTAAGGTTGTACAATTTGAGAGGTTATCTTGGGTCGAAAGGCCTCAAATTTTGCATCCATTTAACACCTAGCTAGCACAAAACCTCAAATTTGTGTTCCTTTGTTGTCCTTTTAGGTGGTAGGACGCCCATACATGCCACCATACTGGGGTCTAGGGTTTCACCTGTGTCGCTGGGGATATGGAAGTTTAAATGGCACCCTAACAGTTAATGCAAACATGAGGAGATATGGAATTCCTCAAGATGTCCAGTGGAACGATATTGAATACATGGACAGACATTTGGACTTTACTGTTGACCAGAGCAAATGGCGTGGACTGGGAGACTTTGTGAAGAAATTACACGACCAGTATCATCAGCACTACATACCAATCGTGGTAAGTTGCTCAATTAAAGTGCAGTCCGGCTTATGCACAGTGATTGGCATAAACAAGTGATAATCTGAGAGACTAAAGGAGACTTGAAAACTCTAACTACAGTAGTCAGACAATTTACTACAATCTCCTATCCCCACCCTTCCTCCCCTCTCCTTTTTTCCCACCCAAGATACTCATGATTGACTTATGTGTTTGCAAAGGCCTTTCATTCCACAAACGGTGTCGATTGCAAAACCGTTCTAATAGCATTTGAGAAGACCCCCCACCCCAGAGCTCTGCCAGGTATTGGTATTCTTTTTGAAAGTGCTACATTCCTGTCACTTCACCAGGAGTCGAATTATGTTCTGTCTCGAACAGCATTGTTACTGATTGTATTGTTTGTATATTTTCATACTGTATCATTAATTCTGTAGTATTATAGGGGTAAGTACAGCACTGTAGTGTGTGGGATGTCACACAATCCCAGCGGGGGTACTCCGGCTTGTAAATGACAGGGATGATCGAAGGATTTTTTGGGGGTTGAAATTTTCGATTCCGGGATTTTTTTGGGTTGGATAATTTGGTGATTGTGAAGAACAGCTCCCGCTAACCGACTGTCGGCCGACAGGTTACCAACACACTACCGACAGGGCACCGACAGCCCACCGACAGGTTACCGACAGCTTCCCAAAACAGACATTTTACTGTAAAACTGAGCAGTAAACACAGAAGTAAGCCCGACGCAGAAAGCGATTAAAACAGATAGGACTTACAAACATTGTATTTCATTGTACTACGGTACTTACTACAAAACAAATCGACTCCTCGCCAAGATTTTCTTTTATACAAACTTCAATCTTTTATAAATCTATCACCTACGTAGCTTTAAGTGCATAAGGCAAGCAATGAAATCACGTTCGAAGATGATTTTATCCAAAACTCAGGCCAAAACAGTGCAAAAACCTCTCCACACACGCACTCGCTGAAGTCGCCCTAGAATCCTTTGCGACCCCTTCATGGTACGTGTATGTCATGTAAGAGTAAATAATGTTTACCTTTTAACTTTTTTCTCTGTTTGCATTGCAGGTTGCAGCGTAAATAGTTTCATTTCTCTTCAGAATTTATATGTAAAAAAGGAAATGTTACACGGACGCCTATTGAATTACGTTTTTCTAATTTCTATACGCAATACAGTGTAATTTGATAATTGATTTAGCGCATGCTGTGATAATTGATTTAGACGCGTGCCACCCTTATTCCCGTTAACAACAAACATATCACACACGTTGGTCAAGACTTTCATTTATTTGGTGGCTCCTAAAGGAGCCGTTTTTTTTTCATCAAACTAAGTGAACTTAGTTTGGAGGGTAGAACTCAGCAATGCCAGCTAACACGTTGTCGAAAGGATCGCCTGAGAAACATTTTCGCCAGTTGAACTCATCCAGGTATCCAGGAATTCTCTCTCTCTGAGTGCCGTTCATCGCCTTCAGTTTCCTTTTAATCTGACTCCATACTCCTTCAATCGTGTTCGAGTGGGCTCCAGTGTAAGGGTCAACAAAGTTCTCAGAATGGTTAACCATGAGGTGGACGTAGCCGATACTGTTCAGGTTGAAGTATGGTGAAAACTTGTCAGAAATTATCAGCGTTCCAGGCTCGACGAATTGCTGTACCAGTCCAGTTACCAGAGTTTCTCTTGTTCTGTTGGGTACTCGGAACGCAAGAGCTCTGCCAGTGCCTCTTTCAACCATGCCGAAGACCCAGGTGCCTCTACCGATTCGCCCGCGGTTGTACTTGCGTTTGTGGCCAAACATGGATTCGTCGATCTCTACAGTCTTTCCACGGCCGCCCAGTTTAATGTTTCCTTGTAGAATTTTCTCGGTGCAGATGTCTCTGAGACTTTCAAGTACCTTGACCACCGTACGGAGTGACAATCCGGTTAGCAGGGAAACTTTTTTGTTGGATTCGTCGATCGACCACAGCCAGATGATGTACAGCCAGCGATGCAGAGGAATCTTGGAATCTTGGAAAAAAGAACCAGCGCGAATTGATCTTCGTTTTCTGCATTGGTTTACTGGGCATTCCCAGTGATATCCGTCATCAGAATTATCACATCGTAGAACCATATCGTTTCCACAAGAGCACCTACGCCTAGCCGCCAGTAAGCCACGATCGACAAGGAACGTGAGCACGGCGTGGCAACTATGGATCAAGGTAAGTATCTCGAAGTGGTTCATGATGAAATGAGTTTATTCACTCTTTCAACAACCTTTATAAAACCTCTGATCGGATCGAAATTAACCAATGAGAAGTAACTTATTGTAATGGAAAGTATTCATATGCAAAATAGACACAAGTAATCAAACTCGACCAATAACATGCGTTGTTAATAAACCAATCAACAAATTGTTATTGTTTATTTGATCCATTTAACAGAGTATAAAAAACCTTGAGTTTAAACGGTCTCTATCATTACGACTCGCAATGTCTCAGAGAACTCGAAAGTGTACTGTGTGCGGCGGCGCCCACGCCATGTTACAGTGTGAAAATAAGTGTGGTGTTTGTAACGGCGACAACCGTCAGTGTTCGTGTACGGTGCGCCCAACCCAGAAAAGAAAGAAGACAGCGAAGTCTGCGTCATCCAACCCTCAACGCTCGTATGACGAACTGCAAAAGAAGTACGAGGCCCTGCTGAAAGACCATGACAGGGTCGGGCTGGCATTCCAGAACCAGAAAGAGCAGAACCAGGAACTGGCACAAGAGCTTCAGGAGAGGGAGAGTGAGGCGGAGGAGCTAGCGAACATCATAAGAACGAAAGACGAGGTCGTCAAAAACCTCGAGCGGCGCCTCGTCAACGCCAAGAAAGTCATCCACGAACTACGAGCGGAGGTCGAACAGCTGAAACAGAACGACCAGCCAGAGAGAGAAGAGCCGCCCACCGAACAGCAGCAGCAGCACCAGCAAAGAAATGGCAGTCGTGTCAGTACCCATAGCTTGGCCAGCATCCACGAGCGCCATGACCAGGTCATGAACGTCATGATGGAAAACCGATGCAGTATGGCGTGCGCCTTTCGACTGGCCAGCTGCCCCAGGAGCACTGTCAGAGACTTTGTTGCAATCGCCGAACTTAAGAAGGTCGACGCCAGAGAGTTAGACCTTGTCCTGCGTGACCAGCAAGTGGCTTCCGTGAAACAACTTGAGACACTGTGCAGAAGACGGCTTCGCAGGTTCATTCCAGTGATGGAAAACATGCGAAGAGAGGGGAAACTACTGCCGCTGAAATTTGATCAGCGCTTCTACGAGTGAAGTTTGACTCCACTTCGTCAAAAACGGCTCCTTTAGGAGCCACCAAGTCTATAAAAGTAAATGACCAACAATAAAGTTAATTTATGATAACAAACATTAATACACTACGTGAAACATAAGAAAAGATACTTGCGATACGTCACATGAAACGAAAATTGTATAAAAATCCGAGGGGGAATGAGACTAAGTTAACCAATCCAATATGGCGAAGATAAATGGAGTAGCTGTGTTCGCGTAAATGCTCCGGTCGATTTCGGCAACGCAGAAGCTAGTTTTCGGCTGTGATAACCGAAACTCAGGAATATATACCTTTCCTTTCAATTTCTCATAAATTTTGGGGTCCTTTACGGAGGAAAAACATAAAGAAACAAAAAGGTTAGTGTTACCGTATAACCGACAACTTACCGACATCTTACCGACACCTTACCGACAGATCACCGCCTGTCGGCCGGCTGTCGGCCGACAGTTGGCCGACATCATAGCCAAAACCTGTCGGCAGGTTGTCGGCCGACAGACGACCGTCTGTTGGCCGAAAAACGGCCAACAGACGGCCGACAGACGGCCAACAAACGGCCGACAGTCGGCCGTTTGTCGGCCGACAGACGACCGACAGACGACCGACAGTCGGTTAGCGGGAGCTGTTCTTCACAATTACCGATAATTTGGCAAGTATTTTTTGGGGTGACTTGATTTAAATAGAGGATTTTTTGGGTATTAAAAACGAACTAAAGTGCCTTGGCGCGGCCTTGGCGTATTTTTGGTATGATGAATAAACAAACACGAGCGTTTAATTTTTTATGGTTTTCTTTGTGTTATATATTTATTGCCCCTCCTGGCAATATAAGGGTAATTTGACAAGGGATTTTTTGGGTGGTTATTTTTGGTCCTGGGATTTTTTTGGGTCCTGAGTTTTGCCTCTATTCGATCATCCCCGTCCTTTACAAGCCGGAGTACCCCCCCCCCCCCCCTGGGCACACAATCCTTGTTAAATGTTAAAGAGACTTAAATTCAGAGAGTTTCACTTAGAAGATGGATGACTTCATCCATTGAACCCTTGGTCAAGAAGTCACAAAGTTAATACTCTTTTCCAAGTCTGTGTATGTCACCAGGACTGAAAAATGCCTAGATCACAAACAGTCTAATAATGCTTCAATTTCTTCTTATCTTCAGGATCCTGGTATAAGTAACACACAGCCACGAGGTTCCTACCCAGCATATGACGTTGGGATTCAGATGGGTGTGTTCATTAATGCATCCACTGGTGGGCCAATTGTTGGCAAGGTTTGCGTTTTGTTTCAAAAGTAAATATTGTCAAATACAGTATTCAATCAGTTCTTCATTTCATGCACCAAAGTGACGGTTTTGCAATCAGGTATTTTTTTAGCATAGGGGAGTGGGGAATGCAGTCACATAATTATGCACAATGCTTCTTAGTGTTCTGGTATCTTAATTTGTTCATTGGTAATGCCTGATTTATACAAATTTGTACCAAAAGCTTCTCCTCAAAATTACTGGTGTACATAACTAGGATAGAAAGTCAAAGACGGAATCCTAAATCATTATGGGCCACCTTATGAAACAGTTACACAGTTTTGCATGCAACAGTTTTGAAGATGGACACAGGTGACATTGGCCGTTTTTGTGCTAGAGACGTTAAAGCCGTCTGAGACGTTCGAGAAGACATTAACGTCTAGTATAAAAACGGTAAATAAGACAGACGCCTTTAACGTCTGATGGCTTTAACGTCTTTTCGTAAGAGCGTCTGAACGATGCTCTTATCGGACAGCTTTAAGCCGTCTAGTATATAATCGGGACGCCGTTAACTAGTATAAAAACTGTAAATAAGACAGATGGCTTTAACGTCTTCGTGTCCAGTGTCCTCCGAGTGTAGAACCCAGCCTTTTTTATTTTTTCTTAAAAACCGTCTACTAAATGCGTCCCGTTTTTATACCAGACGTATTTTAACGTCTTAGACATAAAAACGGCCAATTTCCACTACAATATAAATAGCAACTTTATTATTTTCTTCAATATTGCAGGTGTGGCCAGGTCAGACTGTATTTCCAGATTTCACTCACTCAGCTACCCAGGCCTACTGGTATGAGATGCTTTCCCAATTCAGAAAACTTGTTGAATTTGATGGTCTGTGGATTGACATGAATGAGCCATCAAATGAGGTAGATGGGTCGACAACAGGGTGTCCATCCACCTCCCCCCTGGATCACCCACCCTACGCGCCTCATGTGTCAGGAGGAGTCTTGTACAGCAGGACACTCTGCATGTCAGCAAAACATCACAATTACAGCCATTATGATGTGCACAGCTTGTATGGACTCTCAGAAATGAGACAAACAATGAGGTGAGATGACCAGAGTAGGGTTACCTTATTATAGGAAATTAACGCTTGTGTTAATTAAGCTATTTGAAATTAACGCGACTTAAATTAACGTGAATTGAAGGAAGAATTACTTCCCAATAAAGGAAATTAACGCGGAAGAGAGAGTAATATTTCAAAATGAAGGAAATTAACGCGACGCACACAATGATAAACACTTGTTAAGACAACTGGAACAAGTCTTTTTCAACACTAGGTGTATAATCCTAAATGTAGGGGGTTAAGAAAAGGAATTTGACCGCCTCGAGCGTTCTTCACAGTTTCAGTGAAACCGATAGATTTCCACCCTGAAGAAATAATGCCTTTTCCTAGGAGTCAAGAACGTCTGGACTGTATCGATAAAAGTGGTGGCAAAATAATGGAAATTAAGGTCATGGAAATTAACGTTCACTTAATTAACGGCGTGGAAATTAACGTTAACAAAAATTAACGCAAATCTTTGAAATTCGCGTTAATTTCATAAAGCGTTAATTTCCTATAATAAGGTAGCCTTGTACCAACCCACACTTGCTAAGCGTACACTGTCTAACCTTGTTTTTTTTTCTATGAAGACACTGTGCGGATCACAAAAAATGTCTGTACTTAACACGGTGTTTGGTTAAGCAGTTTGAGTTAAGGGAATATGTTACATCTAGAGACCAAAACCACTGTCATAATAATAAGGTGTCCTTATTTAACAGGTCTCTGTTAAGGGGGGGGGGGGGGGGGGGATCCACTGTATACCAAGAACATGTACCCGATAAACTCAACAGATTTTCTAAACAGCCACTGCAACAAAGCAACGGCCGTACCACGGGAAAGTACTGCTCAATAGTGTTCTATGAATAATAACACTTCTGAATTTCAGACTCAAAAGAGCGGTAGATCATGAGAAATAAGGAGTGATGCGTGTATGTGGCGCCGTCTCGGAGTCTACAAGAAAATCTGCACATCTCACCAAATATGGAATTTTGCATCTTGAATCTCAAACGTCTTAGACCGCAAGCAATTACCCTTTTCCCTAAGTTCGTCAAGAAAGAAGCATAAAAAAAGAGAAAGGGGAAGGAGACATCTTTGTCCGCTCGCAGCCGAGTTTTGGCAGGGAAATCTTTTTCCTGTCGTTTTTTTTTTTTTTTTTTTTTTTTTTTATGCTGCTTTCTCAACGAACTAAGGCAAAAGTAGTCAACAAACATATGTCTCGGGTGTTTAGAAAGTGACCTCGAGAAGGTACACAATGTAGCTTACACAAGCAAAGGCTAGTTTCTGCTCTTTCTAATTGCATGTTCCTATTGTTATTTTTATTAGCGCACTAAAGAAAATCAGAGGAAAGCGAAGTGTTGTGATTTCACGTTCAACATTTCCCAGTGCTGGTCAACATGGAGGGCACTGGTTGGGAGACAACACTGCTACTTTCAGCGATCTGTATCTCTCTATACCAGGTGATAACCATTTAACAAGACGTAATTAGCCTGTTCCAGGCGTTCGGTTCGTTGGGAAGCGCGAAAAAGGCGAGCGAACAAAATAAGGGGAGGGGGGCAGGGAGGAGGGCGAGCGAGAAAAACGGAAACCACGCAGCGCGGACTAATGACCTCTAGACACTTAAATGGCCACAATCTTACGGCTCTATTCAATACATAAAGCCTCCAAATAATAACAGTACCCTCAGAAAGAAGTCAGAAGCAAAAAAGGTCGAAAGACCGAACTCAACATAAAACGGCAAAGGTTACAAATGTCACGAACGTAGGAGTCGTGTAGGCCCGTCATCTTTATTTACCATAAACTAGAAAGTGCTTTATCGCATGTATATTTATTTTAGCGAAGCTTTGGTTATTGTATTTACTGAAAAGCAATTATCGTTGAAACTGTGTCATTTTGATTTAGCGTCGACATAACACGCGGAAACAGTTGAAATATCAGACTCTTTCCAAAACCGGTTGGAAGTATACCGAAAAACTTCTCCTTTATAGACCAAATTAAACAGTCTTCCTGTTCTTTGCGAAGACTTTCAACCAGAAAATCCTTCAGTGCGTTGTTTACTGCTGAGTTGAACTCTGCGTGACCGTCACTCGCCGCAGCCATATCTCATTTCACTTTAAGATGAAGGACGCTTGAGTGTTGACAAAAGGTGTCAAAATTGACCAATCAGAGGGTATACCAGAATCTGGTATACCGGAACTAGCTTTTGTTAAAAATGCTCACAGGCGTTCTCTCGCCCCCTCGCCTTAGTCCCCTCCCCATTTTTTCGCTCGCCGCTCCTCGCGCCGCTTCCCAACTAACCGAACGCCTGGAACAGGCTAGACGTAATAGACTCTTACAACCTACAATCCTCTGACAAAAATAGTTAGGACACTTGATGCAACGCTGGTATCCTGTTTCTATTGCCCCCTTTTTAATGTCGTTTGATGTCATTCAGTTATCAAATATTGCAAACCAACATTGAGAGGGCATGAGCGAAGGGATCTGTCCAATAGAACAAAACTGAGATGAAAGTCTACTAAATTTTGTTAAAGTTCATGAGGGTTTAGTTTATTTTATAATCGAGAAAATTTATTAAGCATAGTTCGGAGTGCAGACTTGGTCACTGTGCTAAATATTTCATTAGATTAATTATACTGGTTTTTTTTTTCTGTGTTGTTTCCTTCCTAGGAATCTTGAACTTTAATTTGTTTGGTGTACCTTTGGTCGGAGCAGATATCTGTGGATTTAACGGCAATACCAATAAAGAGCTGTGCGCAAGATGGACGCAGTTGGGTGCCTTCTATCCTTTTTCTAGAAATCACAACACAATTGACGCTACTGTAAGTTCATCTGCAGGCGGAAAAAATACTGAGTTATATGCCTTACTGGTTTGTTTCGAGATATTTCGAGTTCTTCACTTCCTTGAATGCTTGGTTTTCAATGTTCTGCTCCTTCGACTCGTTAAAATAACGCAAAATATTTTTAGACATTGGTAGAAGCACACAAACGGTTCTGGTACACAGTGAACATTAGCTAGCCGAGTACATTTAAGTCCGTCTTTGTGTGCACTGTTCTTCGGGAAACATCTGTAGTTAGCCCTGGAAATTTCAGGCTGATGACATAACACTAGAGAGTTCTAAATGCGTTCGAAAGTGAAATAGAACAGACAGCAGAGTGAGACAGAGACAATGCAGAGACAGCAAATTCAATTTTGAGGATTGTATTATATTTCAGTTTTACAGTTATTTGTTTCTGTAGTTACTAGTTTTAGTCCACCACCCCACCAAGTCTGATGATAAATTTATCGTGCTTAAGTAAAGTTATTAATTCATTTATTCACCCGTTTGTCAGTCAGTCCGTCCGTCCCTCCGTCCGTTTGGTCGGTCGGTCGGTTGGTCGTTCGTTCGTTTGTTCGTTATTCTTTCGTTCTTTATAGCTTTCGTTCGTTCGTTCGTTCGTTCGTTCGTTCGTTCGTTCGTTCGTTCGTTCGTTCGTTCGTTCGTTCGTTCGTTCGTTCGTTCGGTCGGTCAGTCTTTCGTTCATTCCTTTCTTCTTTCGTTCGTTTGTTCGTTTGGTCAGTCGGTCGTTCGTTTGTATGGTCGGTCGGTCCTTCATTCGCTTCTCTTGAACGGAAGAGGCATTGTGGGCACGATAAGACAGAGACAATCAGGATAAGCATTAGTGGGAAAGTGGGTGATGTAAATATGGTAAGCATACAACTTACTTGAGTCACTGTTCTTGTCTTTTTTACCCAGCCCCAGGACCCTGCAGCCTTTGGAGACGATTTCGCTAGTATGGCACGTGAGGTGTTGCTGACGCGCTACGCACTGTTACCACATTTGTACACCTTGTTTGCGCAGGCACACACGCTAGGAAGTGCTGTGGCCAGGCCTCTCTTTTACGAGTGAGTACTGGATCCAAGGAAACGAAAATTTTAAGTGACAAAGGATACAGTAAACTGATAAACTGATAAACTGATAGGCTCGCCTCTCTGGCAGGACACAGGGTAGGGTAGCTGAGCATGTATAAATATTGCATTTGTACCCTATCTCGCGAGCTGCACTTGAATATGTAGTGTGTATGCCAATAAGTAAATTTTCTATAACTTAGGAGTCAACGTGTTTGCAAAGCCGTCTGTCTTCGTGAAATGATTTAGCACGTGCTTTTTTTAAAAAAGAAGTTAACATGCTGCATGCAGAAAGTGACAAGCTTATGGGTAAAGTTTGGGAGCGTTTGCATCATTCCCGATCGGACAATCTCGCGGTCTGTGTAGCCGTGTACAGAATGTGGACTGTATTTTAAGTTGGATACAATTGCAAATGCATTGATGTAATGTATATGAAATAATTCATATATGAACTGCGGATGGATATGAAAGTGATAAATGATCATCGCAGTGAATTTCCAATTTAAGCAATTGGAATAAAGAAGCCTGAAAAAAAATTCAGGGCTTCAACGGGATTCGAACCCGTGACCTCCGCGATACCGGTGCGATGCTCTACCAACTGAGCTATTGAAGCCACACATTGGGAGCGAGGTCAATTGACCTCGCTCCCAATGTGTGGCTTCAATAGCTCAGTTGGTAGAGCATCGCACCGGTATCGCGGAGGTCACGGGTTCGAATCCCGTTGAAGCCCTGAATTTTTTTTCAGGCTTCTTTATTCCAATTGCTTAAATTGGAAATTCACTGCGATGATCATTTATCACTTTGCAAATGCATTGTTGTCCAAGCAGCACTGGTACTAATCGCTGGAAAGTAGAGACTGAACTATTCTATATAAGGTAATTTAAAGTGTTTATATAAGGTAATTGAGCGTTAAGCGCTAGAAAGGAAATCAGGGACCACACGAGGAAAAGAAAACTGAAAACTTCTTTGACTTCGGGTGGCAGTTTGTGGCAAGGTAGAAGATTGCTCTTACGACGGGTGGCGAATTCAAGCAGGGGATTATTAACAGCTTTTAAGTAAATTGCAATGACTTGCTTTTTTTCTGCTTGTGTTAAGGTTTCCAAAAGATCGTTTGACATATCCCATAGACTGGCAGTTCCTGCTTGGACCGGCGTTACTTATAACACCAGTTTTATTGCAGGTAGGTGGTTTACGCTATTCCTTCTGTCAAACATTTTTGGACTCTGTCCCTCTGCATTTGGATTGGAGCAAATGAAAACGAAAAGAGCACTGGGTGTATTTTCAGATATGGCCGTCGATTAATTTCATCGATGCTTATATATAGAGTTATGACGAAGAAATACATATTAATTGTTTCTTTTTGCTCTTTAAATTCTCCAAGTGACATGAAAAATAAAGGATAGTTTTGTATATCAAAACGATTCATACGTGGGATAACGCAAATTCTAGCCCATGAAAAGCTGAAGTAACACGACTTAGGTAAGAATCTACCCTCTGCTGTCGATAACGTCGACAAACGCGACGGCGTGACAAGCGCTATGTCACGTGACTGCTTAGGTTTTGTCAATTGCGGTAAACGTTGATCTGAAAGTGACACGCCGACTGTTTGAGGTTATTGATTGCGTGGTTACATTTGCTGCAAACTTTTAGATATAAATTGTCATTTATATACTGATACTCCCTACTTTGAAACGTCAATTTGTTAATAACTTTGCAAAATGGCAAAACACGACAGAGATTGTTATAACCGATGTTTTGAGAGCTTTTCGCTTTTATAACTTTTACTGCGGAGACGTGGTGTCTGCAAAATTTCAAAAGAAAATTAAACCAAACTTGAAAACGCAACAGTCCTGTTCGCACCACTCGCTCATTTATTTATTTTTTTTTTTCTACAAGGGACAAACCTCGGTAAAAGGTTATTTCCCGGATGACACTTGGTATGATGGCACAAATGGTTCTATTCTACAAACCTCTGGGAGAGGGGGTCAGTATCACACGTTATCGGCCCCCTGGAATAAAATCAATTTCCATTATAGAGGAGGACATATCATCCCTGCACAACGGCCAAATATCACCACGTATCAGAGGTACAATATTAACCATAACTTCTCTGGCACGATAGTCAAGAATCTTGCCTCGCTTTAATGTGATTATGGTTATAGCGTTGTCACGTGTTTGTTCCATTCACTCCAAATCCACAGGGTATTCGATCTCGTATTTATATGGCTTATTTTGTGCTGTTTCGCTCTTTTTTCGCCGTTTATGACGCTGTAGGCCAATGTCACGTTCCTTTACTCACCTTCCTTCCCTTCGGCGACGAATTCCTCTGTTAAATCATACCGCTCATCACCCGGCAACAGTTTTTTCTCATAACTTAATCACATTTGGGCAATGTGTGGCTAATGTGCCAGTGAAGATGTGGAAGTATTGTGGGATGAGAGATGGCTGGCCTTATTGTTAACGCGTTGAACCCTGGATCGAGCGGTCTTTGTACGAGCAGTCCTGGTACAAGCGCCGGCCGGGGTCATTGTGACGTATTTCCTCAAATTGGGCAAGACGCATTACTTACAATACAATACAATACAATACAATACAATACAATACAATACAATACAATACAATACAATACAATACAATACAATACAATACAATACAATACAATACAATACAATACAATACAATACAATACAATACAATACAATACAATACAATACAATAGTCGCTTAATGTGTCATACGCTTAGCAATAAGGTGTGAAATGACCAAATGCTTTGGTCTGAGTGAAGACTCAATCTTTGCCAACCGAACGTAAACTTCGCAAACTCTCTATTTTCCAGGGCAGAACGAACAATGCTTCTATGCTATAGCTAGCGAGTTAGTGTTCTGAAAGTTGTCGTTTTAAGTTTATTTTGTTTCTATGGTGCAGTCAAACCTCTATTTAGCGGCAACCCTCAGGAAATCATGGCAAACTGACCTCTTAATAGAGGTGTCCTAAAATTTGGCGTGTGATTTGGCAAAAATTGAACTACTGTAGAATGCAAAATTGATCACATGGTGTACATTTTATTGGTAACAACGAAAGCAACGCAAAACTAATAAAAATTAAGTAATTGAATGTTTGAGAAAGTTTATGCCAGGCTATCGAATTTTAAAGTTGCAACCACACTGTCACCATTGTGCCACCACATTCAACATGAAACATGAAAACCAATTATGATTGTTTATGATTTAGGGCCGCATAGCTTGATTTGGTGAAACTGGACATGCTTTTCTTATATGGTTGCGTCAAAAGATCGCATTGTTATCTAACTAGGGGACAGAGGTAACATACAATAAAATCAGGCGGTTGGAAAGTCTTAACGGTGACCCCTGGGGTCCTTTATTTACCCCCATCCGCTTAATACAGTTTTAATTTACAGTAAAAATGGCGCTACACCTGATGATCACTAGAATTACAAGCTGCTACACTACTGAAGAATGGGGGGCGATTTCCGGGAGTTTGATAATTGACTGCTTAATAAAGGTTTGACTGTAGTTTTGTATTTGTTGCAGCCGTCAAAATCCATTTGAGTTGCTCGTAGCCTTGTCGTCGTCAGGGGTGGCCAGAGGAGCCTTGTTTTACGACGACGGAGAATCACTTGGTAAGCGCGGAAAAAATAATCGTCTTTCTCGTGCCTATGAATGGTAATTTTCTTCACAACCCTCAGACAGTTCCTGCGGGAGACACGATGGCCTGAAGGTTAGCTGTAGCATGCTGGACTCCAGATTGAGCGATCCGGATTCCAGACCTGGCCGGGGTCACTGTGTCCTCAGGCAAGACACATAACACTCACAGTGCCTCTCTCCACCCAGGGCTATAAATGAGTACCAGCGAAATGTTAGGGTACCCTGACAAAATGTTTGATGTAACAGCATTTCTCTTTGTTATGAAAACCGGGATGGTCCGGATGTGTTGGCCAGTGCTTCAGCGTTGTAGCGCGAATTGACCTAAGAGGCTTTCTGACTGCACCTTAAGGGGGGACTTAACGTAAATTTGAGTAAAGGAAGAAACTTATTTTTGGAACACCAGCAGACAGTTAACCCCCACGCAAGAGCACTCCAGGTTGTCTCAGGGGACTGTCTGGTGTCCGTCTACTAATTTTAAACTTCAAATTCTAATTTTAAAACTACATCAAATCTTCAATATTTCTTATTTCTCTAAATTTTACAACTCCTTTAAGAAAAACTATCTCCTCCCAAAAATCACCCAAATATTTACACAACACCTCTAAACATAGATTTATGGGACGAGCATACGGTTTTTGCATTACTTAAAAAGCGAACGAGATATTTCCCAAAAACTCATGAAAAGCGGCAGAAAAAGAACCTCCCGCCTTAACTGCATCTTAACATCCTGTTCGATTTGTAGCTGTAGTTAGGTCTGTTGTGGGTAATCCAATATGAAATCCAGTTAGCTGTTTGACAGAGGCTGCCTCCACTTGTAGGGTCATAATTCTTTTCGAGGCCGTGGGGGCGTGGGGCGGGGGTCTTTTTATATAGAGAAGAGGTAGTTTTACTTAACTGATTTTTGTTGAGAATTTTTATTGTTTTTTATTTATTATTTTTTAAAATTGAATTATTTTTAATGGGTTTTATCGAATATCGAATAGCTAAATCTGACGCAAGCTTGTTATGGTGTCTTTTAGATCCTATTGTGAGTGCTCCGTACTTGTATGTTCAGTACTCAGTTGCCCAGGTTTGTATTATTATTATTATTATTATTATTATCATCATCATCATCATCATCATCATCATCATCATCATCATCATCATCATCGTTGTTGTTGTTGTTGTTGTTATTATTATTATTATTATAATAATCGTATCAATAATAAAATTCTCGATTTTGATTTATTCTTCGCGCGCCTATTTAACAGGACGGCTGTTTTGAGACTAAAAAGTTTTTAGTGAATTTCACTAATTGCGTTTTCTTTTTGTTTCGGATTTGTACACCATTCTAGACTGATATTTCTTGTGTGCTCACTGTAACGACAGACTAACGTATTTCTTAACAAGAAAAAACAACTTATCTAAGCGTTCAATTCAGAGTGAATTTTCTTTGCGTGTTTGACAGGGAACACTGAAGGCATCAGTACAAAAGAGTTCTTATCATCCCAAGCCACCGCTGACCTATATGGCAGTGTTCGGCGTCGCATCGGGTCCCAGTTCTGTTACCGTGAATGGCTACTCGATATCCACCTACAGTTTTAACACCGCAACTAAGGTAAGGAGTGGCTTCGTAGGCCGTAAGCCGAATAACAGCTTATGGGTTTTTGAGATACTGATCGAGGACGTTTCAACTTGTAAAGCTCCATTAAAGCTCCTAATAGACTGACTGACTGACTGACTGACTACATAGTGATTGATTGATTGATTGATTAATTAATGTATTTTCTGTAGATAGTGTGTAATAGTGTATGATTTTTGTAAATAGTATGAAATAATAAAAATCGGAAAAAAAATCTGAAACTGATTGATCGATCGATAGCTCGATCGGTTGGTTGGTTGATTGATTGACTATTTGTTTGCTTGTTTCTCTCTGTCAGGTGTTGACCATCAGCAATCTCACCCTACCCATGGACAAAGATTTTACTGTTCACTGGTCCTGAACGAAACAGTTAACCATTCTTTTCACTACGTTTCATCTTTGTTAAACGCCGCTAGGATCTGCTACATCAAGGAGCCCAAAGATATGACCGCTTTGTATTTCTCCGCATTCTTTCATGAAGATTTATTCTAATCAGTAGTCAGCTGAAAGCTGTCCGCTCCTTTTTGATTGGACAATGACTGCACAATACATCGTGAATAACTTAAAAGTGGTTACATGTATGGGCTCCTTGCTGAAGAAGTTAGTAATAACATGAATCGACGTTTCGATGTATGATGTTTGATACATCGAAACGTCGATTTACGTTATTACTATTTTTTCTTGTAAAGTGCTTTAACAAGCAACTCATCATCCGATTGCTGAAAAAATGTTTTGATCTATATTGTGTAATTTTCAGTGACAATGCATTAAATGCAGATAATTGAAACTTCACTGTGAAGACATAGAATACAATAAAATGGTTTCGTTGTCAAAAATAATATCACAAAATAAGTTGTACCGAAGTTTGACGAAAAAACTTTATAAGAAGTTTTTATTCAAAATTTAGTTTTTACAAAATAAAACAGTACGATAAAATAAATTAATGAAATTTACTTGTTGTGGAGAATTCGTTTTTATTTTGTTGTAATGAAAAAAAGTGTTAGTAAACATCTGCTTACTGCATAAAAAGTTGCTGATGTGTTTTTTGAATTCTGTGTGTCGTGTGCGTGCCTGCGAGTCAACATCACCAAACTCTTCTCCGAGACCTTACCAGCGTTGCCTTCCAAAGTGGTCACTCAGCCCCCTCTAGCCGCCTCAATAAACTTTGTTTATAGGGGGTGTATAACGGGTAAAACCATATTCGAGATAGCTGCCATGGAGGTTTTACTGGCCCAATGCAACTAAACCATCCAGACTGCCAGATGGCAAATATTGAAGAGAAAAAAGAAAGTTCTAAGAAAATCGGTTCGTCCCAATGATCAAGTATCTCCTCCAAAGTCACATTTGCTGGCGAACGGGCTTTCTTGTTCTTGGCTTTCTTGTTTCTTTCAAGTTAGCGGGAATAAGAAAGGACGCTACGATATCCCTTTTCAGAGAAGGTGAAGGGAATCTCCGTCTCGCAGGGTATCGGCTGGTGCTGTTTCTCCGGCCGGTCTAGATCTGTAAACTTTCGCAGCTACGCCGTTTGCGCGGAACCACTAACGGGGGCCTGCTCGTGGACGTCATAATCGGGACGGCTACCGTAACTGAGTGCCGTTCAGTATATAGATGGGCTTCTCCCCACTTGCGCCATCGAATCATATCCCGGGCCCTGATCATGGGCGAATTCATGGCTCCTGTGTGTATTTTTGCCCCCGCAGGGTTTTGGCCCAGAGGCCAAAACCCGAGGAGGCACCCTAGGAGTCCCCGGGTGTATACATACAAGGACAAAGAATATCTCTTGAAAAAGTAAGAAATGTGTTTGTAATGGGCGAAGCGTTCTCGATTTGACGAAACTAGGCGCGCACGGTCGTGACGGGTAATATTTTAGCAAGCGCGCACGGTGGTGTCGGGAACTTGCAACCACGAGGTCGCGTTTCGTCACCTTCGAGCTTCGCCATCTTCTGGCAGCATTTCGTTTTCCGGTTTTGGCTTACGCGTGTTCACAGATATGTTCGAGCAGTTTCTCTGCTTTGGTTGCGTTAAGTGATATTTGAAGCAGTTGTTTATAGTAATATCATAGTAATACGTCGAAAGATTTCGAGCAATTAGTTTCGTGTTCTTGGCTACGTGTACGTGTGTTCCAAGAGCTGGTTCGAGTGCTTTCGGATGTTTGCTGTATCGTATACATCTTTCAACGAGTAATAAACAAAAGCATGAACTTTGTCATGTAATACAAGGTAATTCGTTTCGCTAACAAACTGTCAGATTATTTGATCCAAAGAGTGGTTGAATAAGGTTAAAAATTGTTTTCTCGAATCTTTGAATGTGCCATATTTTGTTACTCGTGGAATTTTTGGGCTTTTTGGCCTGGAAATTACCCAATTACCCAGGGGGGGGGGGGGGTGCTTGCAGTATACTTGACGGGGAGGTTCGACGTATTTTTTTGGGTTGAAAATTGACACGCTCGGTATTTTTTTGGGTCAAGAGATCTGTCATGTATTTTTTTAGGTCTTTAAGTCTGTTCGATTGAATAAATCAGTAAAGAAGTGCTGGGTCTTGTACTTTTTGGGGTAAAAAAAATTTTGATGCCAGGTATTTTTTTGGGTGTAAAATTTCAGGCTCATGTATTTTTTTGGGTTCCCAATATGAAGCTCCGTCGGACCCCCCCCGTCATGTATACTGCAAGTACCCCCCCTGGGGGAAATTATTGTAAGTTATTTTGAATGTTATAGTTATATTTTTAGCCCAGCTTAAAATAATTAATTTGAGCGAGGCGTGTATATCACATGATTTTATTAATTATTACTTATTAATGGACATTGTATATATTGTACGTTACAAAAGGGCGTACCTCAGTTGGAATTGTTAACCGGTTGATTCGCATAAGTTTACTGATAGTTTGATTACACGGATAATTTTCTACCCTTCCCTCCCACCCTATGTGGGCTGAAGTTTCATTTCCGGTGTAGTTTTTTCCTGCATTTGTTTCTTGTTCTGGAAATAAACTTCCTTTCCCAAAGAAATGTTTGGTGGTTGTCTTGTGTTCTGGTTAGTTTCTCTAGCGAGAATTAGCCCGGGAATATAAAGCTTGCGTGTTGTCACCACGAATAATGTGTTATGTGTTATTTCCGCTAGGAGTTAGTTCCGCGCGCTAGGTGATATATTCGACTTGAACTTGTGAATATTATTTTGAATGTTATAAGCCCGAGAATATAAAGCTTGCGTGTTGTCACCACGAATAATGTACATGTGTTATTTATGTGTTATTTCCGCTAGGAGTTAGTTCCGCGCGCTAGGTGATATATTCGACTTGAACTTGTGAATATTTTTAGGACGCAATGGAGTGTCACACAACAAGAAATTCTGCAGCAAACAATGTCGGTCGTGACGTACATTGCACAGTAAAAAAAGAAGTCTAATTGTGTAGTCCATCGGCATCAATAATTAAAAAAGACAAAAAGACTTCACTAAACTTAGAATGATGTAAAACAAATTATAAAAAGGCGGGGGCAGCTTTATAGTGAGAACTATTACTAGTATAACAAATAGAGGCTCGAAGGGCCGAGAAAAATTTTTTTAGCACCTCCCCCCCACCCTTCTGCGGTCTAGATGAGCGCCACCCCTACCCCCCACCCCGTTTCGTTTAATACCGCTGTTGCGTAGCCCCACTGTTTTCATTGCATTGTTTTCGTACATAGCGCTTATATAAGACCCCCAATATTTACCGAGTTTCTTTATACATGGAATATAACAATCTCGCTATTATAATAACAATATTCCGTGAAGTGAAAGAGATTTGTAGGCACCGAAAAGCCAGAAAAAAAAAAACCTTTCATACTCCGTATCCAGTTTCATTGTGAGATTTGAATGCGTACTACGTATGTAGGCATGACAGCTGGAGAAAGATGCACGTTTATATACTCTCTGACACAGTTCAGTGGGCACCTAAATATATCGTTTATGTGCGAAATTGAGTGCATCACGGAAGAAACAGATATTGTTTTTGTTTCCTGTTGAAGTAACTATGGACAACAAGAATAAACAAAGTAAGCCGCAAAGCCGGACAAGAGCGGTATGACGTCATCTAGCTTCTTCCAATTGTGATCATGCGCATTATTCCCAAAGGTGTGAGTGAGAATTTTGAATTTAATTTTCGAAGAATTTCTCTGTTATTTCTCGCGAATTTTAACCTTTAGTACTCTTTGGATCATCAACAAACCCTTTTGTAGTAAAAGGGCCTTCAGTCAGGTCTACTTTCCAGGTTTTTCTTCAAGAAGCGTTGCGGTTTCGAAGGATGGTAGCTCTTCGTGTTTGTTTTGCTTCTTTCGTACTTCTGTGGAGTTCTGCTTTGTCATATCGTAAGTTTAAATTCGTTTGTGGTTTAGTAATCCCTTCGCATTGAGCTACGTTATCAGAGGAAGATGAATTGCCGTCTAATTTTCGTGTTTGGTTTTAACAGGACGGCCGCTGGGGGATTTTATAAACCACTATGAAACGCTAAACTATGACACGACTCCAGTACTCAACCAACATGGTCGCGTGAGGCGTTCAAGTCCGAACAGCGATCATCTCATTGAATTGAATTTAAAGACTCACCAAAGGTAAGTTCCAACACTCAGACCGAGTCATGGTGCATGTAAATAGAAAGAAAATGGCGTAAAATCACTGAGACATTACTGCCAGACTTAAAGCTTAAAGTTCACCTGTGATGAAATGCTTCTAAATATCTGGTCACAACCGGAACCTGGCTGGCTCTCGGTTCAAAATTGTGTGTGGATTCTTTGATAAGAACTTCGAGGAATTCAATTCTTTATCTTATCTTATTATCTTGTTATGTTTTTGTGTTTGAAGTCCGTTCTTGCCTTGTATGTGATTGTGCAGGATCCGCATTCTTTAAATTGCGTTCTTCTAAAGACTGGTTTAACGAATATCCAGTAACTGAACTATCTATTTACCTAGCGGTATGATGGCTTTCCTTTTTTTGTAAACCAGAATTAAGCTCCAGTCTATTTTAGTTTGACTGATCCATCACTTGTTGTGGAATCTACACTCAGTAAGACTTCCGTTCATTCAAGTCATTCAAGGATGACTCTTTTGTTTTCTATTTTGGAACTGAATATTTGTTTTTATGTACTGGTTTTTGAAGGATAATTAGAAACTCAGTTTCAACTGTCTGAAGCGTATTGAATTATAATCCTTATTTGAATGCTAGTCTCAAACATTACATGTAAATGTAAAGTTCAGTTCCTCAAACAAGTGTCCATCAATAAAGCATGTCCTTGCATGTATAAAAGGAGCTATGCCATTAGGGATTTTGCAGATTTTTGGTCTAAACTGTTCCAAAATTAGTGGTAGGCAACATATCCCATGAAACATCTAAAGGAAGATAAAACAAATTTGCGGATAGAAATCAAGCTACGGCTATAAATATCAATATTTTGCAAACATAGTAATTTGACAGTGTCAACTTGATCTAAGAACTTGAACGCTTGAAGTTTGGGTGCACAAACTACTCAAGGATTATGAGTCTGGAATCAAGTCTCGATTATCAAGACAAAAAAGTGTTTCTCAATTATGCAAACGATTTATTATTAAAGGAAAGAGCAATAGCCATTCACATACAATGTACAGTAATGTAATTTCGCATTGACTTTTAACGACTTGAAAAAGTGCATCTAGGTGTGTAAGGGAAGAATAAAAAGTTATGTGCTTTTACTGGATGCATGTAACCGTCATTGAAATTATGCTAATTCTGGCCAAATCCCAATGTGCCTGTCACTTGAAGCCAGGCAAGTTCAAACAAACATTTGAGCTTTGAATCGAGTCACCATTTAGACATAGAATATTGAATATAAAAATAAAATAGAATTAACAATTATAATGAATTCATTACTGGTAATTCTCCCTTGGAGAAAACTGTTCAAGCTGCTTTGACTGTAAGGTTTTTTGCTGAGTAAATCACAATAATATGATTACATCCTTGGTTCAAATTATTTAAATTACACTCTGTTTGCATTTGTCTGTAGTTTATAACCCCAAGTCTGCATTTCATACCCATATCTTATTTACACTGTGTACCCAGTCCACAGTCAGTATGCTGTTTTTATATCCAATTTATTTTTAAGTCTGTGTTTTATATCCAATTTATAGACTGCACTCTGTGGTCAATGGCTTGCAATGGCCGGTTTGAAACCTTTCCACTTACAATCGAACAATTTTAAATTGACATTGTAATTACTTTTTGCCTTTTGCAGAGAATTAAAAATTCGTCTTAGAAGGGATACAGAACTTTTCACTGATGACTTCATTGCAGAAGGTGCTGACTTTGACCCTGCCAAAGTTGTATCAGGCGACGTCGAAGGTACAGTTTAAAATTCTTTTGTTGTAAGATAGATTTGGCTCTTAAGGAACACATTACAACCCCAGCCTCAGTGGAAGACTGCACATGTACACAACAGAAACTGTGCCTGCAAATTAATCATGAGTTATTTCTTCCCCTACTCATAGGCACACACTCAGTTATCCTTACAAGAGCCCATGTATGTGTCACACTAAATAGTACGAATGTAGGAAACTACATGATCACAATTGGCAAGAATATTAATTTTGCAACAAAATGTTCATTAAGTGAATAAGTCAGTAAACTTGTTAGTTGTTACAATTTACGTTGTGCCGCAGGCCAATGTAACACACTACATAAGCCCCCCTCCCCTTTCCACTCCCCCCCCCCTTAAAAGAATTACACTATTGATAATAAAGTGACAGGTTGGGTCAGACACACACGAACATGACTGTTCTTAAGATTAAGCTGTTGCACCATGCATGTACTACATGTATGTGGGAGGTGCGGTGGCCTAATGGTTAGCGTGCTCGGCTCCGAGTCAAACGGTCCGGGTTCGAGACCTGGCCAGGGTGCTGCGTTATGTTCTTGGGCAAAACACTTTACTTTTACAGTGCCTCTCTCACCCAGGTGTATAAATGGGTACTGACGAATTTACTACTGGGGGGTAACCGTACGATGGACTAGCATCCCATCCGTGGGGGAGTAGCAATACTCCTAGTCGCTTAATGCTACGGAAGTTTACCCAGATAAGCTCGGGCTGTATGGGCCATTTAGGCTCAGACACAGACCTTTTTACCATGCATGTACTATGTACATGTATATGTTGTGGTTTTATTTTATCTCTGGTTTAAATTTTTTCAAACCAGTTTGATTTTTATTTTCCTTTGTTTCAGATTATGATAATGATTATGAGACAATAAAAATCAAACTGGTTTGAAAAATTTTAAACCAGGGATACATGTGTAATTTAATTAAACCACAACATATATCTCTTCCTTCCTGAATAATGTTTAACTTATTTTTTTAAGGCATACATGTATAACACTTAAAGTTAAGTAGTTTTAAGTGTAAATAATGTCTATGTACAGTAGTAATAAGTGCAATAATTTTATTATAATTTTTGTAGAACTATATCATTAAAGAAAATAGAAATACAAAAAAGTGCATGCTTCCTTGCTCAGCTGGTTTTTAGTACATTGCACCAGTAAGGCAGAGGCCATGACATTAAATTCTGTCAAAGCCATTCTTTTAACCTTTCTTATAGTTTTCTTTATACCGGGTACATGTATTGCTGTAATGTTTTCAACTTACTTTTGTCCTTTTTTACATCCAGGGCATAGAAATTCTTTGGTCCATGGTTTTATATCTGATGATGGCGTTTTTGAAGGCAAAATTCATGTAGGAAATGATGAGTATTTTGTTGAGTCAGCCAAAGAGTATTTCGAAGATGCACCTAAAGACTTCCACTCAGTTATCTACGAGAAGAGAGATGTGCATTACCCTTATGCTTATGGTCCAGGATGTGGGGTGAATGAGAAAACAAAGAGATGGATGGATGAAGTTCGAAGGTTAGATGAAGTCTTTTTACTTTGGAGCTTCCTCTAGAGGACCGTATTGGATAATCACAGAAAAGAACATGTACATGTTCATGCATATAGAGTATTTATCTGTCTCGCACTTATAGCACACAAAAAAACTTGAAGAATTATTTCTGTTTCTGGATGGGATCATGTTCAGTCTGTGTGTACCGTATTTTCTTGATTAAACGCATTTGGCGTTTATTTCAAACTTGGCCCGATAGAGCCGACGTTTATTTGATTTCAGGAGTTTTTTCAAGCCCTATGTTTCTAAAAAATGATTTTTATTCATTGTAATATATGTAGACATTATTTTTAAATCATATTAACTTAAACCTTTAATAATTGTTTAAGGGGTTCATTTTCAAATACAACTTAGAGACCCAGCGTTTATTTCGGGGCCCGGCGTTTAATCGAGAAAATACTAACATGTACAATGTGCACTTATAAGGTTTCCTGACCATCAACCGGCAAGTACTCAATTGTACACCAAGGTGGAAAGAGCCCGTTGTGCAGGGGTTGGTGGGGGGGGGGGGGGGGGTGGGAGAGAGAACTGAGTGGTACACAGGAATTTTGAAGGAGGGAGTGGAATAACACCTGAAATGAATTGTTAATTTTGAATGTGCACAGGGCTTACAGGGCTTGAAAAAAACTTGAATTCCAGCTTGCCCATGGGGCAAGTGACTCTCAAATGTTGCTTGCCCAGGCATTTTTCCCCCTTGCCCAGATTCTCAGTTGAAAGATGGTTGTGAGCATGAAAAGTCACTTGCCAGGCAGGAAAACCTACTTGTCTCGGACGACCAGACGGGAGTTTTGTCAATCCCTGGCTTATAAAAATTCTGGGTTTGATATCAGTACCCCTGTAGTTTAAAGCCCATCCAAAGCCTCCAGTGAAGTTGTATAAGCCCAAGGCTTACATGCAATTGTTATTGAACCACTCAGGTCAGCAGTGCCAGGAGAGGTGGTGGAAAAGGAACATGGAACAATGTTTGAGCCAGTCATTAACAGATATCGCAGGGCACCTGCAGACATTAATACAAAGAAAGTGTCTTGTACATTAAAGATGAGGGTGAGTTGTTCATGGATATTATAAACAATTTTTCATCTGGTCTCCAAACATTTTATCATTATTTCCCTTGTGGCATTATTATAGTGTATAGTTATACAGGTATGGTTTATAAGATTATTAGAAAAATTATAATTATAAGATTATTTTTAATTTTGATTTGCATCATTCAATGAATGTTTTAAATTTATATTTAGAAGAAATCTCCTTTGGTTTACATTTTCCTTTTGTTGCAAATTTCATTGCATTTATAATATTGTTTCAGATTGCAGCTAGTGGAATTCACTTACCGGTAAACTGCCTGCTCTTACCCCAACTCCCAGGTGTAATAAAAAAAATGGTAATGCTTGTGATTCAAAAAGTTTCACTTATTCTTCCTTTACTTGTAGGCTGATCATCTTTTTACTGAGAACATGGCTGGAGGAAATAAGGAAAGAGCCATGCTCCTGATGGCAGACCATGTCAAGGCTGCTAATGCTATTTACACGCATACAGACTTCAATGGAGATGGCAAATTTGAGAGTAGGTTGAATGTCTACATTTTTAACAATTGCATAATATGTAAATTATGTGTGTATTAAATGGGCAACCTCGAGCCAAGTGGCGCATACTGCCAAACGGTTTCAATAGCATTAAGCAGCTAAGAATATTTCTTACCCCCCCCCTCCTGGATGGGATGCTAGACCATCACTGGGTACCCCCCCCCCCCAGCATTATTTTGCCTGTACCCATTTATACTCCTGGGTGTCTTGCCCAAGAACACAACACAGTGACCCTGTCCACTGGCTCGAACTCTGGAAACAGTTTTTGTAATTGTAACAGTTTTCACACCCCATGTCAAGAAATGGTCCTGAAAGGAAAAATTAAATTCTTTGTGGTACAGTTTGTAGGGTTAAGACAAGTCAGAGAATTTTATTTTGAGTCAGGGAAAACTGGCACATTAAAAAAAATCAGGGACAGTTGAAATTACATCACTGCTGATGAAATACCATTGAAGGCTGAAAGAAATTTTTCAGGCCAATGTGATCTCAGTGATGTTTTTTCTGTTGGTCAGGGAAATTTGATTTTTATCAGGAAGAAGTTAGGGAATTTTGAAAATGGATGTTTTTGCCAAGAGAACTTTCCAATGAGATGAGGTTTAGATCATTAGCTAATTCACACTTAAGCTAAATGGCAGAATGATATAAATAAAGAACTCATCATTGTGATTGCTTCTTGAGAATGTTTATGAACAGATTCATTTTTTTCAAGTGGATGATATTTCATGACAAGAAGGGATTTTTTTTTTATTTTCTGCAAGTTTGTAATACTGGGATCACTTTTGCACAGCCTTCAGAAGGCTTGGCTGCTCAGCTTGTAGAATTACTTTGACAAACATGACATGTTTACAATATTAAGAGCAGTGATAAATAAAGTTTACTTTATGATTATAAAAAAGTGCACATTTAGAGAAGTCTTCTGATTTAAACCTTTGAAGGTAACATAGATTCTTCTGTTGCCCTTTCAGGCATTCAGTTTCAAATCGCGAGAATGCAAGCCAGTGACAGCTCTGATGCTGCAGATCCCAACAACCCTTATAGAGATAACAACATTGGAGTGGAGAAGCTGCTTGAGCTCAACTCTGAGGAAAATCATGATACTGTGTGCCTGGCTTATATTTTTACCTACAGAGATTTTGCTGATGGTGTGCTTGGACTTGCTTGGGTTGGCGAGACAGGTAAAGGATGCTTAATAATGTTGCAATAATAATGTATACAGTCATGTTGAGATTTACATGTGCCTTGCAGTTTCCACTATACAGTAGTATGTGCATGAATGCACCAACCTCTGAAGCTTATCAGTAATTATTGTGATGTACAGTAGATATGCCTAGGGAGCAGTAAAATTAAATTGTTATATCGAGGAATCGTTATAGCGAAACTCCCAAATTAAAGATATGGCTGTAAAATAGCTGAAAATGTCGTTATATCGCTGGGGTACCGTAATGATTCGATTTAGCACCCTCCTTCCAATAAGCGCCCCCTTCCGAATAAGCGCCCCCCTTCGAATGTGTTTTTGTCAATAAGCGCCCCTATTCCAATAAGCACCCCCATTCTAATAAGGGCCCCCATTCTTATATGTGCCCCTATTCTAATAAGCGCACCCTATTGTGGATAACTGCCTCTACTGAAGTCATCGACGTCGAATAGATAAACGCATGAACATTTACCATACCGTACATGTATATATTTACTGCTAAAATGAACAATTCTTTTAAAAGTAGCTGAACTTTCAACAATTTGCTATTGTTACAGTTTCTGTTATTGTTTGTTATCTTAACATTTATTAAAGTTTTGTTTTGAACATTTGGTTGTTTCTCGAAAAATGAAATAAGCGCCCTGTCCCGAATAAGCGCCCTGTCTCGAATAAGCGCCCTCCTATGAGGTGCCAAAAGTAAATAAGCGCCCCGGGCGCTAAATCAAATCATTACGGGAAAACCTAAAATATACTTTCTTAATGCATATCATTTAATTGAATTTGTAACGATTATCAGAATGCTTCACTAATGTACATGTAACATTTCAAGCACACATCATTGTACAAAGCTTTTGACAGAAACGTTAGAGATCACTCGATTACTGCAATGCTATTGTATTATATTCGATGTTTTGCTTAACTTGTGACTGTGTACTAATAATATTGTTATATCAGGAAAGATTTTACGTTCAGTCCACTAAATTCTAATCCTTATAGCGGGAATATCGTGATATCGAGGATTGTTATATCGGGGTTCCACTGTACATGTAAATTTTGTCTTGCCAACATCATCCCACTTACTTTCTGTACATGTACATGTGTGTAATGTACAGTAATCATCTTTTGGAGTTCAGGAAGTCATTGTGCAAGTCATTTTTCTTTAGGGAAGTGGTCATAACAAGTGTACTCGACGAGGACCCACCTTGTGTAGGGGAAGGGGGGCTATGCAAGATACCACCTGTCTAACAAGTCAAACAGACAAAATTTATTGGCCTTAAAATTTAAGCTGAGACTTTCATATTCGGTGTGCATATAGCTTGTATTGCAAGAGAAATGGCCCAAGGAGACTATACAAACAAGACACCCTCTTTTTAGGTGGGGAACTGCCTTTTTGAAGAGTGGTGGGTCCTGTCTGAGTATAATTATTAGTTTTGACCACTTCCCTTATTCTATTTAATTTTTTTGTAAAACTAGGGAGGGCCATGTCCTGTAAACTACTGGGCAACCATTAAATTATGTTACTTTCATTAAGGTAGTAGAAACGTGTAAAACTGGACCTGATTAAGGGTTAAAATGTGCACATACACTGTACCTTGAAATACCCGGGGTATGGTGGCATTTACTTCTGGAGATAGAGCATTCTAATTATTTTTGAGTTATTTTTTCAAAAATAGCTCTTAGTCGGCATGATGTTCCCGTGTAATCATTCAGTCAGTCAGTCAGTGGGTCAGTGAAGTATGTTTGTTTGTCACACCAATCAGATTTCAGGTACTATCAGAACCAATCAAATTGTAGTTTATAAGGGGGAAGCAATCTGACACAGTTGTAGTGAGCGATTTCGTTCGAAGATTTTAGATTTGTAGGAGGCGGAATTGGTGAGTTGTGAATTAACCCTGGATTAAAAACGTTTTTCGTAACGCTCCCCTACTTACAACGCACACGCCGTGAGCGAAAGGCCCAACACTAACTTGTTATTCTTCTTATTCGAGCGTACGTTTGGAGAGGCTAGCTTTCCTGACCGTAGTAAAAATTACATATAACATTTGCACAATGTAGATTTGAAGAATAATGTTGTCGTTACTTTTGCCGTCCGCTTTGCGAAGTTCGTTGGGAAATTAAGTTTGTTACGAAGTTGCCAAATAGGTTGCAAGTTCGCGAATCAAATTGTGAGCTTCGATACAAAGTTCCCAACTTCGGCCCGAATTTATTAAAACCTTCTGTAATTATGTTATCAAAAAGGGCTTTGCTACGCTAGACTGTTGGAAACAAATGTCATAAAAATGAAAAACGTTTATGTTCCGCGAGCGGTAAACATGTCTCGAACAAATTAGTCTTCCCTGTCGCGTCGCGTCGGCTTCGATTAAAATCAATTTTATATATGGGTAAACCATCCAGTTTCATCCGGTTTACAAACGCAGAAGACTTGAAATTGAAGACAGTGAAGATTATGCCTTACAGAAATCGTTAAATATGTGTTTTCATACAGAAAAGTTAAAATTTGACCAAATTTCTACGTGCATATAATTTATTTATCGGCAAATCACTTGCGTGATCGCTGATGCGAAACGTTGTCTTGCACTTCAAGCTACTTGAACCTTCCTTGACCAGTTCTAAAATCATCTAGTTCAGAAATCGCCGACTTTCGAGCAACATGTCTTGTTTCTCCTCTACCAAACTTGAAAAGTTCAGTCGGGCCGAAGTTAGGAACTTTGTATCGAAGTTCGCAATTATATTCGCAAAACTCGCAACGTAAATTGACAACATCATAACAAAGTTTCCAATTTCCCAACAAACTTCGCAAAGCGGGCGGCAAAAGTAAACTATAAAAATCAACTGTAAAACATCTCGTTCAAACATTTAATGAACCGGTACAAGTATAAACTTTGCTGTTAAAAGCAACTACGATCGATAGCAAAAACAGACTAAGAGCGTGCCATTTCGTGACAATTTGATAACTCAATTAGTTCTTGTTTGTTGAATAGAATTTACGTTGTGAATGAACGAAAATCTTTGTTGAACAGTTCTGATAGGAAACAATTACTCCAGGTGTAGTGCGCTTTAAAGAACTTTCCCGAAGAAAGTGGTTTTTGATTTGATTCGTTTATTACTTCGTTTATTATAGTACTTTTCGTTCAATGTCTATATCGAGACGTGGCTTTTTTCTAGTAAAACAAGGGTATCGAGTTACGTTCGTTTTAAAAAACAAAGGTGCCATGTTACAAAAGTGAGAAAAACAACAATATCATGTTACAGTGTTTGGCAAAAAGCCAAAAGTATTCCGTAACAAACAAAAGAAAGGAAATGGTTACTAGAAAGCTAGCAACAAAATAACCGCTTTAAACAGAATAAGAACGTGCCATTTTGTGACATTTTGATAATTGAATTAGTTTTTGTTTTTTCAATTAAATGATGAAAATTTACGTATTGAATAAAACAGTTCTGATGTATCAAAATGCACGTGAAAATTATTTTGTTTGCAAGCACATTTTGTGCAAAAAGTGACTCCGTGGGCTGCCATACACAAATAGCTCAACCCTTGGCATAAACCATCCCAACAGGACAATCACCCAGTTTCACCCCAAGCCACCCCATAAATTGAAAAAATAACTCCTGCACGCTTAGCGTGCCTATGTTTATAATTATGTGCCTCAACTTTGAACAGCCATAATTTTGTCAAAAATGGCTCGTCTGTGCCGGGTATTTATACACAGTTTTCTCAACATTACACAAATAAACAGTGCAAATTTCACCGAGATCTGACAATTCTATACCTTAAAATTGCAAGTATCTTTTGAGGTAGTCGATTACGGCAGCGAAATTAGCGAATGAAAACAGCTAAATATGCGTTCGACGCTTTGTTTTTGCGGCATATTGAATTGTTACACGTAGACCAGTGTTCAATGTGTTCAAAGCCGTATCGTTATGATTGCTCCACGAAAAAGCTTGATAAAATACGGATATTTCCGACTACGATCGGAGAAAACATGGCGGCGTAAACAAATACAATACACATAGCAACGCCAGATTTTGCAATTGCGTTACGGAACTCGTGCTGCGTTTCGTCTGGGCTCTGCCTGGCTCTGCGAGGGTCGGATATCAAGAGAGCTTCTTCGTGGGCTTAAGAAGGCTTACACAAAAGCCATATATTTAGTGAATGCTTTTGAATTATATTTGAAGATGAAATGCGAAAGAATTTTGCTGTCTTTGACTAAAATTTTGCTTGAACTGCGTAGATACGATCGCATGTTGTAAAGCCGATTCATGTAGCATTGCTGTCAATGCTAGGTCACATCGACTTGGATTGCAGAGCGCTGATTATTAACATTGCAAAATGGCGCTTGTAGCAACCAACTTTGGCCTTATTTTTCTCTCATTTCTAAAAGAAGCCCCCATCTCTTGTAATTGTGTTAACTTCATTAATATCTTTGAAAAGAAGAGCGAGTGTTTTGGTATGGTTTATTTTTGACATTTGAAGAGTTCTACTACCTTAAATAAAGTCTCTCTTTGTCTCTTCACCCAAGGATATTCATTTTTGCATTATCCTTGTTGTTTATAATCAATATTTCTTACTGTGTGTTTTACCAGGTGGAGCTGCTGGCGGAATTTGTGAAAAAGCAACATTATTCAGAGATGGGAAAGAGAAAAGCTTGAATACAGGAGTTGTTACGTTTATCAACTACAGCAAGAAAGTAACACAGAAGGTGTCTCAGATCACATTTGCACATGAACTTGGCCACAACTTTGGCTCTCCAGTGAGTTGTTGTATTCAGTTAGAATTCTAGTTATAATGATGATGATGATGATGATGATGAACATTCATGCAAAAAATAAAAATAAAAATCCTTACTTAACCCTCGGACCTACAAGGGGGGGGGGGGGGTGTGGTTTTTGCCAAATTTTGAAAAAAAGATTTACTCTACAATGCTGAAACTTTCAGTCGCTGTTCATTCATCCTTTGCGGAAATTTTGATATGTCAACCATGTCTCCATGGTATTTGACGTTGCCATGGCAATGTCATAAATACAGGCAGGTCTTGCCAAAAATCGTCATTTTTAACATTTTTCTTGATTTTTTCCAGTTTTTTTTTTAACAGAAGTGCAAAATTTGTTTATTTTTACATTCCCTAAGCATTCTGGCTTGATTTTGCATCAATTTCCGTTATTTTGTGACTTTCTAAGAAAATGTTGAAATCCAAGATGGCGGATCCAAGATGGCGGCTCTTATGACGTCACGTGACGTCACATGACGTCACAGGCAATTATAATAATTATGTCATCTTGTAGAGTAAGCTAAGGGCTTTCTTCTCAGTGCAAAATATTTTCGTTATGCCTCAATATAACGAAAACTCCGGGGAGGGGTTCCATCCCCCCCCCCCTTGTACGATGGTGGGGGTGTGAGTTTGCTTGTACGTCCGAGGGTTGAGACATAAGTTGAGCTTTTTTAAAGAGGCAAAAATATCACATTTTCCTATTTTGTGAAAAATCTGTTTTACAGATTTTTATTTTATTTTGCATGAATGTTTAATAAAAGCCAATTTTTGTAATTTCTGAAATTTTGAGGTGGGGTCTTACGTGTAGATTTTGAGAAAAATGCCATTGAAACTACCAGTGCCTAGTCCCCTCTTAAGCACTCGGTCATTTATTTTGGCTCTTTATTGATTGTTTATTAGCATTTTTATTGTTCAAAAGTCACATATAATGGTTGGTTACAAGCTATTAACTGCCCTTTCATATTTATAACTCTAGATTTAACTCTGCTAGTTAACCTGTCCGTATACTTCATTTTCCATCTTTTTTTCCATTAATTTTTCTTTTATTTTTTTCTTTTATTAGTTTTGTCTTTGTGTGTTTGTGTGTTGTGTAGTTTGCTATTTAAATGTTAAGTATACTTGACCTTTTTATAAATTATTGTTAGTAATAAAAACTAAGTATGGCTGCCCAATCTTGTTAGCCAATCGTGGTTATTCTGGGCAGCCATGCAATTTACTTTATTTTTTTTATTATTGTAATATTGTTAATTTAATTGAATGTATAGGGTGCAAATAAAGTTGTTGTTGTTGTTGTTGTTGGTTGTTAAAGAGAGTTAAAAGTTGGGCTTGTTCACCCCCTGAAAACTGAATGTGCAAATTATTATAACGCAGTTATTAAAGTTAAAGGAGAAGTTCACTCCAGAATGGCCATTTATTTTCTTTACGCCAATAAAAAGTTTATACAAAGATATGTTATTCACCAAAATTTCAGCCTCCAACGTGCGCTATTTATTTACATGTACAACCCAGTCATTGCATCCAAAATGTTTAACAACTTAGCTCGTTTTGTTATTAATAAACGTCGGGTCAAAAATGCTAACTTTTAAATAAACGCCGGGGACGTTTGATCGAGCGGTCCCGGCGTTTATTTGCAGTCGAGCAAACAAGTAAATATATTCTCTTAAACTGCTATTCCAAACTGGTACGGTTTGCTTCTTTGGTAATTTTTTTTATAATGTTCAAGGAAGTCCGGCGTAAAATAACTAGGATGGATGCTGTAAACAAAATGAAACAGCAATGTTTGCGTTCGTGTTGTCATGACTGACACACTGTTGTTTATAACAGTGAACGTTTATAACTGCGGAGGACTTTGGCGACATTGCCGTTTATGGACTCATTGGTTGTTTATGTTCTGCAGTTTGGTTTGTAACAAATCTTGATTGCAACATGCATGTGCCGTATGCAATACTGTTACTTTGGTAAAAATCATCCTCGGAGACCCAAGAGCAGTTTGTCGGCCGGGACGACGAGAAAAATCGTGGTTCTCGGGACTGAAAAAAATTACAGAAAATTGCACTTCGTTAATAAACACCGGACCCCGCCAAGTTTGAAATAAACGCCGGAGGTGTTTGATTTGAGAAAACACGGTAAGCAAAATGACTAACCTCCATTCTTTCCTTATTCTTTCGCCTCCTTTCGCTTGCATGTCGTTTGAAGGGAGTTACAGAAGGAGATTTCTTGAAAATGGTTTATATTGCGTCTGGCTTTTTCTATCTTTTGTGGGTATTTCCACGCAGGAGACTGCATCTCTGATCTACTTTGAAGCAGTCTTCCACATACCCGGTAGTTTACGGAACACACAAATAGTTTTGTCCGCTTTTGAGCAATTGTTCTTTTAAATATCGGAAGACGGTGAAAATAAACACCTCTTTTCGTATTTCTTGGAGCTCTGTGTGAGCAAAATGGTGCTGCACAAACAGGCATTTTGACAAACAAAAGCCACTACAAAGAAATAAGGAGTTTACATGTGAGGTATTTAAATTTCCCCGCCAAACTTCAGGCTGCGCTCTTTGACGTCACGCATACATTACCAGCTCCAAGATGTCAAGTTTTGGGCTACTTCAAAGAAAGATTTCGTAGGGGTATAGCGCACGTTGGAGGCTGAAATTTTGGTGGATAACGTATCTTTGTATAAACTTTTTATTGGCCTAAAGAAAATAAATGGCCATTCTGGAGTGAACTTCTCCTTTAAGAGATAAATCAGATTATGCCAGTTAATGCGCTTGTTGTGGGTGCTTAAAACTGCATGGAATTGGGATGAATGAAAATAATTGCTTTCTTAAACTTTCAGCACGATACTTCTTCTGAATGTGCCCCTGGAGGAAGTGAAGGGAATTACATCATGTTTGCAAGAGCCACTAGTGGAGATCAAAAGAACAATCGGCTCTTTTCACCATGTAGCACGGGAGAAAATGAATGCTGTGATGGATGTCAAGGGAAGATGTAATGATGATGAGAAATGCTGCTTTCAAGGTAAAACATTTGAATCAAACTGTACTAAAGAAAAAGGTGCACACGAGTGCATTGTTGAGTTATATAAGCATGCAGGAATTTTTAAGACACAAGAAAAGTGCATAGAGAAGCACTAAGCGCAGCTGAGTGCTTCTTGCACTTCTGGAGTGCAATTGTTATTCCCAGTATGTATGTTGTGACTTTGTACAGTTGTGGTCAAGGTTTCAAATAATTTCTTCTGTTGTGAAGTTGACTGAAGCGAAAACAAATTTTTATACACAAAGTAAAGTTAGGAAAGTAAGTTAATATTGCTTGCCTTCTCAAGCTTTTGCTCAAGTTGACCACTTAAGACCTGTGTGAAGTATTAAACGTTCTTGAATGTATTTCTCTGTTTGTTTGTGTAGAGGCCCAAGGAGCCATCTGTGGTAACATGGTTGTGGAGAAAGGTGAAGAGTGTGACTGTGGTTATGTTGGAGATGAGTCATGCAAGAAGGATTTATGTTGCGAAGGTCGTAATGGAACTAGTGGCTGCAAACGTTATGCCAGGGAAAAAATGCAGGTTGGTCAAATTTTATTTTGAAACATGTATAAAAGTACATGTAGGAGGCATGTTAGCCCAATGGTAAAGTGCAGCGCCTTGGCCTCCAGATTGGTGAATTCCAAAATACGCAAAGATTCTAATCACTCACAAAAACTCCCTTCAACCTCTCAATTGCTCATCTGCCCATTCATTATGTTGCATGAGTATCCTTACTTCTGTTTCTATAATTGACAGCAGTATAAACCTAATGTCAATAAGCTGTCGTGAATTAAATAGGCATCATCTTTGATAGCCTTGAAACTTTATTTCATTAATTTACTTTGACTTGATCTTTAAGTTAAAGTGATTTAATTTTGTTGAAAAATGATTCTTCTGGGGGCCGAAAGTTAACAGCAGCCACATTTGCATTGAGTCTATAGTAATTATTGTTCGTTGCTATTTCTATTTCAGCCCAAGTGAAGGCCTTTGTTGCAAGGAAGACTGCACCTTCCAGACTACAAAATTTTTGTGTCTTAACACTACAGAGTGTGCTAATAGCTCCTACTGCGAGTATCCTTTGTACAAAACCAGCAGTGTTCCATACTTGTACGTGCATCCATCCATCTATCCATCTAGTTTGTTTCTGTATACTTTTAGAAGAGGGAAGCATGGTGATGAAATGGTTAGAGCTTTTGACTCTGGTCTGGGTTCGAGCCTTGGCCGGGGTCATTGTGTTGTGTTCTTGGGCAAGACACTTTACTCTCACAACACCTCTTTCCACCTTGTTGTATAAATGGGTAACAGCAAATTTAATGCTGGGGGGGGGGACCCTTCGATGGGCTAGAATCCCATCCAGGGAGGAGTTGAAATACTTCTAAGTCAGTTCTTGCTTCTGAAACTGGGATAAGCTCCAGTCTGACGGGCCACTAGGCTCAAACACAGACTGTACTTTTACAAAAGAATGACAATGTGTCAGTTATGTTTGGCATCAATTTTACTGTTAGTATTTCCTTGACGTTTTTTTAGTGGATCGAATGCTACCTGCCCTGCACCTCCGCCTAAAGCCAATCTTACTTTCTGTAACGATAAGAGACAAGTCTGCATATCAGGGGTAGGTCTGTGCATATTAGTAAAATACAGTAGAACCCTGGTAACGTCGAACTCCTTGAAGATGCGAAACGAGTGAAAGGACAGTCCGAGTTAGCAAGGGGTTTGGCGAGTTACATATGCGGTTGTACAATGATTGAATAAGACTAATTGCTCAATTGTGGGTTCAAATCCAATACGGGAAATGAAAGTACGTTGTTCGAGTTATCCGAGTTCGAGTTACCGGGGTACTAGGCTTGGGGATAAAGTAAGCAATGATTTTTCAGCCTGAACCTCGATGTGAATCTATTGTCTATTCCCCCAGCCCGGTTCCAGTTAAATTTTGATTGCGTGACAGGCCTATTAAAGGACGTCTGATGTATTGAAAATGCAATTTTTCTGTGGAGATGAATTAATTTACCTTTGCAATTGTACATACACGATTGACTGAAATACCGGTAGTTGGGTTTCGGACTTTTCAGCGTCAAAGTGTCAACGTTATTTGGATGCAAACTTTATGCTTTGATTTCCATGGCGATGGAGATTCTTGTTTGGGGTAGTATCAGTTGCTATTCTCTCCTCAAGAAGCCGTTTTAGAGACTTGATGCCCCATGTTGTTATTCCTTTTCAGTTTGACCTACAAACGTGGTGTTTCGTCTGTGAGTTGTTGCTGTTGTCTTGTTTGTTTATTTTTTGTTTTGTTTTGTTTGTTGTTGTTTTTTCGCTCCGACGGCTAACACTCGAAAAGTCGCCTTTTTCAAATTCACTACGGCCATAGACTTCAAGTTTGTAATCTACTTAGTGTTTCGTCTGTGTTAGTTTTGTGGATCAACTTTTCAGGTTCCTGGGTGAAACTGCTCACGCTACCCCTCCCCAAACCTAACAAAGGTTTTGCCAAAAAAGAACGATAAGTAAGCGTCGTTATAGATTTGAGGTTTGGGGAGGAGGTACCAACGGTGAGCAGTTTCCCAGAAAACCTAACATTGAGTTCCTCTTTGAAAAGGACAGTTTTCGGTTGCTGCACGGCCGCTTCTTTCACGTGCCCTCCTCTTAGACTGCAAGGCATTGTGGTCCAAAGTAACAAGGGCTGGGAACAAGGATTTCCGTCCGAGATTCGAGGCCACGCATCTTCCTTATAAGTCAAGATGTTTCAAAAGAATGTTTAGCCCTCACTGTGCAACTTCCGTAGGAATTCTATACTCCAACCGGCTGGATGTTGCAAAAAAATTTTCACTAATTAAAAAGCCGAGCGCTTAGAGCTCTTCGTTTTCTCATACAAGCCGGCTACAGTTATCGATTTGACATGGGACTGGACGCGACCTCTGAATGGCGAGACTGGGACAAAAACCCCCAGGTCTCTCATGACTGTGCTTGTGATGTATAGCATTAAGGGCGCATTCTTTTGGGTTTATATAATAACAGACGATACACAGAATTCAGTTCCCAAGAGAATGCATATTCTAAAAGCGGAGTACTGGTGACATGAGTACTATTGTATCTGCGTACGATCGCAGAGATTGCAGAAAATAGAACCAGTTCTATTCCCGGGGCTGCGTATGAGATCCCGCCAAAACGCTCACCAGAAGAAGCGCATATTCGATCGACTGCCTATTCCGAGTAAACCGTATTCCGTATCATTCTGCTATTCTGAGCATGAATGCTACGGCAATCGTATTCCGTTCATTCCGAAATCGGAATAGGTCGCCAAAAGAACTTTGCGATCACCGTCCAGTAAATTTCTTTGAATTCCTTCGTCTGCAGATCCACTGCGATAGTCTACATCAAAAGAATGCGCCCTAAGTAACTTATAAACTTTTTTTGTTGCATAGGATTGCAGTGGTTCCATTTGCCTCAAGGTCGGCTTGCGTGAGTGCCAATGCAAGCAGGAGGATCACCTGTGTGATGTGTGCTGTAAAGACGGTGAAGATGGTGAATGCCAGCCAGTGAAAGACATCCCTGCCATGGAGGAAACTTAGAGACGGACACAGGACACTTCCGAAACAGTTCCCTGGCGCGCCGTGTGACGACTACAACGGATACTGTGATGTGTTCCTCAAATGCCGTGCGGTGGACGCGGATGGCCCGTTGTCGCGTCTTAAAGACAAGTTCTTCAGTAAAGAGGCCATCTTGGGATACTTTGCATGGATCAAGCAACATTGGTGGGCTGTGGTGCTTATGGGTGTTGGGCTTATTCTGCTCATGGCAGGTACAGTTGCGCGCGCGCGGTGTGTGTGTGTGTGTGGATTCTCGCGTGATTTTGGCTGTCTCTGCGCGTGTTATCAGATATGGCCAGGATTGAACGCTAAAGAGATGCACGCCCTTTTATGATGGACATCACAAAGTGTCCTCACTGATAAAAGTTCACCAAAACACACATATAAGTAGCGATTTTGTAAAACACTTTACAATAAAAATTTGCGATAAGACTTAACGCAACAACAACAACAACGCAACAACGGGCCATCGTCGTCGTCTTTTTTCAATTTTTAAACAGAGTTTATGATGTTTTCATCGAATACTATCTTTATCGCAAGTTTTATTGTAAAACACACATCCTTATGTCAAATATGAACTAACCCGGTGATATATAAAGTGCTTATTAACCAACACCAGCGTTCAATACTGGACATTAATCTATCCGTACTGAACAAATATCCTGTGTTATTATTCAACAAATGCGCGCGCTGCCCATATATGGTCAAAATGTTATTGATATCTGTCATCCATACATAACATACATAAACACGTACGTAGGTTACGTAGGTTGCGAAGATTCGACAGTTTTTTTATCTGCAAAATTTGTTTCGTTGACAGTTTGTTGAATAATAAAACAATTATCCTGCTCAATCTTGCAGAATATCGTCTGATACTTCTTATGAGACAGTGCTGCTTTGACATATTACTTTTGCGCCCGCAGGTTTCATCAAATTGTGCAGCGTGCACACGCCGAGCAGTAATCCCAACCGGAAGCCAGCTCGTCAGCTGACTCTACGCCGTCAACCACAGCAGGCGCGTAACCAACGCAACCAGAGAGGTCGACCAAACCAAGGGAACCGAGGGAACCCCCGTCACGACCCGGGATACGATGATCCACCACCCTACCCCGGTGCGCCCATGGAAATGCGCGGCGGAGGGCGGCGATAGGAATTTTTGGATAGTCGGTGTATTATTTGTAAGCTTACTCTTATCATTTAGGGATTACACTTGTAGAAGCGTTAGTTATCAGTAGGGCTTTAGTATTTTGTATTTCAACGCAATCGTGTTTGTCTTAACCCTTTAAGCTATCCATTTCCATAGTTCGTGTTGGACTCACTCCTCGTTTCACAGCTGTTTCCTGGGTAACTCCAGCTATGACAGCGAATACTGCGACAAGCGACGGCAGACATGTCTTAACGTGAACTGCAGAGCTTTAATGAAACGTTTCATGTGTCCATTGAAGGCATCTTAATGGAGAGTAAAGGTGACGTCTTTTAATTAGGCGACAGACACAGCATATAACTATGCAACCATTACAACGCGTAACTCCTCACGTGGAACTTACAGATCTCGCAACGCTGTTGTTAGCCTCCTACGCAGACATTCTTTGGGGAGGAGTGCGTGACGACCCAAAAGAATCTCTACACAGGAGGCTAGGCTTTTGTTTGCAAAGTTTCACTAGTCTTTATCCATAGATGCAAATGCACTTGTAGTAGCACTTCACAAAGAAATAGATTATACGTGGGTTATGCCCAACTGAGTAGAGAAAAGAAATGGAACTTAAAGGGTTAAATTTTGTGCATTTAGTTAGTGACGGCTTAAGCTTATCAAGATAAACAAATTATTACGTATATGGAGAATTTTAGAAAACAGGAAAAAACAATGTTATATCACCTTGTAACCTATTCGGCTTCGAGCAGTACCTCTATTCCCTGACGGATTGTAAAAGGCCAGAAATGTACGCATGGCCAATTTTGTCTATGGCGTTTTGCCCGACTATAATTTCGTTTACTCGCAGTTGTTATTTAGGTCGTCACGCAACGGTTCTCCCCACTGAAGTGTTGTGTGACGATTTAGGTAACGGCTGCAGGAGGCTACTAAACGATACACGAGGTAAAAGAGTGCTTATTATAGGAAGCACGTCTGGTCAAAATGCGTGTTAAATATATTTGTTTATCCATAACCATACGAAATTGCATATAGCTTAGCTTTCGAGATACAAGCAACCTCCGAAATAGGTGCAGTATGTGATAGTTGAACCTTTTAGGTTGAAATTTAACGAAGCTTTTGCACGGTACGGTAGTAAGTGTTGTCGAAGCAGTCTGAACAGAAGCGGTCTGCACGCGGTCGAAGCTTGAGTTTTCTTACCTGCATATTGTGATACTGGTCGACTGCTATAACTCAAGCCTGGTTTACACGAGCGATGCAAACGCAAATGCATGGAAAAACGCGTGTGAACTAGCACAACGCAAAAGGAAACGCAAGCGTAAATAAAAGCACAAGGAATAAAGAATTGTCCATATTTTTGCACCTGGCTTTACGTATGAACATTGCTAACGCAAGCAAGCGAGGCCTGACTAGTCCGCCTTCTTGGAAAAGACTTCAACTGCGTCTGCGTAACTTAAGTTCTTTGTTTTTGCGTTCTTCGTGTGAACTTCGCTTATATTTGCGCTTGCATTTGCGTTTGAATTTTAAATAAGAGTGGGGATGGTAAATGCAGCTCGATAATTCTCATTGTACAGGTTGTGGATATGGCTTTTTAATGCGTCCATATTTTGTAGTATTGTGATTGAATATAAAATTTTGCGGAATTAAGTGCTGTTGGTTATAGCAAACGGATTTCTTCAGCTCTATCAACCTATTTAGGGAATTTGAAAACGCAGAATTGCTGATAGATGTTTTAGTCGGAATGTCTTCCATGTAGATATGAAAAAATAACTCGTTAACTCTTGCAAAACTCGAAGACAGGAATTGCTTTTAGAATTAGAAGGGTTAAGAATTAGAAGGGTTAAAGAATACGCATTTATATTAAAAAAAAACGTCATATACCTTTATAAATTTAGAATTTTGATATTTTTCTTTGTGAGTCTCGATTATTACAACTTCGTTCGTCGGGTTTCTTTAAGTTAGTCATTCAGCCTCTAATCTCGTCTACCGAGTTCACGGAACACTGATTGAAAAATTCGTTGGATTCTTTGCCAAAAGTGATCCTTAGAACTTGAAGGTTCACTTAGTAATCATTGTTGTAATGTCACTCACTCTCATTGGCTTAAAAGGGTCACGTGGCACAAGCTTAGTTTAATCTGCCTTACCTTTGCCTCGGTCATGTATTCATCTTTGCAAAAGTTTGACAAGTATTCACATGAGTGATTAACTATTATAAAGTTTAGTTAGACTGACATCTGACAGCCCCCAGGCATATCTAATATATATATTTTCACACAAAAGTCATGGGTGTTGTGTTGAAAGCAGGTTCGTTTAGCCTTGCACTTGTTTAAATTACGTAACAAAGTGTTAGAGTTGATCATTGCTGCTGGTAATTTGACTAATTATTCTTGAGGAAATGCATTCCTTATTCCCTTATATTCCTTAAGAAGATTTCTCGTGTAAACACGTTTGGCTTAGCCCTGAGATCTCTGTCTGAGTTAGCTGTTATATCTGTCACAAAGAGGCCTTATCGTGTCTGTCATTGGGACGTGCTGCCGTTTAATAATTTAATATTAACGTGACTTGGTATCATGGCTAGTCAACCTAAGATGAAAGTGTTGTCGAACACAAGCAGCAAGGTTCGACCTACCGCTATACTGTAAGGCACTGCTGACCACCATTTCACAATTTTGGGTCCGCGACTGCTTCTGGGACTGTTTTAGCTGACGCGGGGAAAGTAGAAAATGGCGGGAACGAGAAAGTCACTTGTTTTTGGCTTTTTCCAGGCTCCCAGGTTGTCCTCGTTTCGCCCGCAATCTGGGAACCTGGAACAGGCCAGCATCCTTCGGGATCCAATAATTTTGCTAAGAAATTATTTAGTTAAAATGGAAACGCAACGATTCGTTGGCTTCAGCATTTTGTTTTGGCTTCACAAGAGACGCAATCTTGTTTTCCCAAACAATCCCAGATATCTTAGCGTGTCCAGTTTCCCAAAACTCTTGGATTTTTACTTTTGAGTTCTCTATAATGTGAATTTTGTAAGATATTGGACGTGATCTGTTATTTTTGTGGTATCGCCATTTATAGTCAAGTGATACAGGAGTAGAATTCTCCCAAGTGTCCTTTTTTTACGCAATTAAATGCTTGTAATCAAATGTCAATAAAGTTTTGTACAGTATCTTACTTGTTGTTTAAAGATTCTTCAATTATTTTGTTTGGCGTTGCTTTTCACTGGTCTACAATTTCACAGCAATGCCCGAAAGTAAGGCCTAGCTCCCACAAGGCTTCTGAAACCCAGTGATAAAAGCGTCCAACCGGTGCACAGAAAGGTATTTGTTAGGGACCGTTCAGGGCCATGGAAAAAAATATGGCATCAAAGGGGGTGGCATCCAAAAACATTTGGTCTGTAAGGGGGAGGGGGGGGGGCTCACTGAGAAATTACACTTTTAAGAGTTGTAATTAATGAGGGCTTTTGTATTAGTAAACAATTTTGCCATTTCAGCCGTTTAACAAGCAAAGATGATAAGTGAGCAATAAACATCAAGTTCTCGTACAGATTTACCTCAACTTTATTGCTGTTAGATGCCAACAAAAATCTATTTTTTTGGAAAATCCCGCTCAACCCTGTGGAAATTTGACCGCGTCCGTATTTCTCTGGGACGAATCTAACATTACTTTTAAGTTTCTTTATTGTTTCAGAGTATTATTTAGAGCGAAAGCGTCGAGGCTTCATTCGCTTCGAATCTATTAAAATAGGTCCACCGCCGGATTAAAGCCATTTGAACAAAGAAAATTAGAACCTCTGCATTCTTGGTAGCGCTTAGGACCGAAGGAGATCACGCTTCTTTACTCTCGACTTTTATTAGTGTTAGTAATTGTAACATCAGTGTGAGCCAGGAGATATAATCTTGTTACTAGTTGATAATTCCCCGTGTGATTCAAGCTGAGTCTTGCACCAGGAAGTGGAGAAACTTTTAACAACATGTCTTTGCCCTCCAAACTGCGTTGCTCGAACTTCAAAATCTCTTCATGTACACACGCATTTTTGTTCTCTGGCACAGTGCATCGTCAGTTTCTTGGCATACAGCCATTCGCCGGTAGTTTCCAGTCCCATCCGCTTCACTGTCCGGTGGCCTAGTGTCTATTTCACGTGGAGGTATTACCCCGATGAGTTCCTGCGACGCTGGTCTTGTAGATACATTCTGATTTTGGTCCCTTGGTGCTGGCCCCTGTGTTTGATGTGCCTGGGAGTTTTTGCCACTGATACCTTGGTTTGAAGAGGATTGGCGCGTTTCCTGTTGATTTTCGTCTCCTGTGTTGGCCATGTCTCGTTGCGGCCTAGTACCAGACAGCTGTACTGTGGAATTCAAATTACCAACTTCTTCGTCCTGACGAGGGAAAGAAGAACGTTCAGTAGAATACTACCAGTATACTAATACAAATTCTGCAAACTGATTGCAATGATTCAAGATGCTCGTTTCTGAATAGGCACAAGGAAGAAAATTTAGTGGTGAACAATAAAAACGATAGAGTGCTTTTGTCTCGGAACTATCGGTCTGATTTATAGTTGTCCCTTAAAGTTTGATGTTCGTAAAATTTGGATCTAAGCCCTCGAAGCGTAATATTTGTTTTACGAACATCAATTTCCGCGGGGCAACTATTTAACAATTAGACGGCAAGCTCGAGGTTTCTACCGGCTTTTGATAGTTCACTTGGCTCTAATTGTGTTAGCATAACCCACTGACCGATCTATTAAACTCAGAATATCGCTAGAATTGATTTATTGAACGTTTTGATTGATAAAATTCAGCGAAGACAACGCGCGCGCTCCGAGAGCCTTCTTAGCATAACCACACTGACCTACCATTGGCAATCGCGCAATCTGATTGGCTACACAGGTGCCTACTATTGATCCGTAGAAGGCTCTCGGAGCGCGCGCTTAGTCTTTGCTGAATTTTATCAATCAAAACATTCAATAAATCAACTCTAGCTATATTTTGTGTTTAATAGATCGGTCAGTGGGTTGCACAATAGACGGCCGCCTCGGTTTCTACCGGTTTGATAGTTGGCTCGGGGCTTCGCCCCTCGCCAACTATCAGCCGGTAGAAACCTCGAGCTTGCCGTCTAATTGTTAAATAGTAGGCACCTGTGTAGCCAATCAGATTGCGCGATTACCAATAGTAGGTCAGTGTGGTTATGCTAACAACCGATAGTTCCTCGACAGAAACACTTAGTTGTTTAAATCTCGAGCTCATAATCTAACTATTAAATATAGCTTTCCGTTGCGCAAGTGATTCGGAATAGTACCCCATGTAAAACTGCCGTGTGAACTTGCGTGACACAAGCACAAGATTTGACTGTTCACGTGACTCCCATCATGCAATGTTCATCAGAATGTCTAAAGCACTGCGCTTGCGTAAGCTGCTTTATGCTTGTGCTTACCGCAAGTGTGAACATTCCTGCAGTTATGCTTTCTCACAAGTGTGAACCTGGCTTTACGCTAGCTTATAGAACGATCGATTTCTCTTTTAATTTCGCTGACGGGATAGCTACTCATGACGTCATAGAATGAAGTGCTTTTTTCTCTAAAAGGACCTCTATCCTCGCAAACAAAAAGTCTGAAAGCTGTTTATGATTCGTGAGGGAACAACTGTAAATTAAAACAAATTCTGCCAAATAGCAAAGCTTCGAAGACCATTAGCGGGGGTGGCTTATTAACAATCGGTTTTTCCTTAGCAAGCCAATTGTCCATTTCCTAATATGTTTTGGCATTTTTACAAAGTTCACACCTCACCGAGAAAGTGTTATGCTTAAAATATTTCCGTTACTTTTTTTCTAATATTGAACCAAACAAATTGAACATAATTATGAAAAACAAACGTGTTTTTCGGCACATTCGCAGCTTTGATTGAACTGATTTCAAATAATTTGGAAAGAAGTCTTGAACGCGCAAACGTAGCTTCGTTTTTTTTTTAAGGTAACCTTGATCCCACTTGATATTTGGCCAAACTATTAGCTAACATTGTTTGGCAGTTAAATAAAAAGAAAATAAACTGTAGTTTGGCGCTTGTCCTTGAACTATGTCCTAATTAAAAGATTGATGTCATAGCAGAACTTATATTTTGAGGAATTATAGCAATAAAGGGTTACATCTCCCAAAATGCTTTCGACAATGGATTCAAATGTCTATTTCTAATGACATAATTTGCATAACTGTCAATTTTTTCAAGGTGTGAATATTGTTCTGCCCCGTCGTTGTCGGAAAGCAAATCGCAACGCTACAGTAATAGATTGTTCGTGCACGCAAAGTTTAAGATTGTACGTGACGGCATATTTGAAATGAAGTTTCCATTTGTCTGAATTTGTGTCTTTTCATTTCTGCTTTCAATTACCGTTTAAAATTTGAGGAAAATGAATGTCAAATATTTATTTAATGATTTTCCGTTCTAAGAAACGATTTTTAATTACATTCGTAGCCCCGGGATTCTTTTATCCTCAAGCAAGCAATATAAAAGTGCTTAAATCGTTAAAATCGCCTTCCTTCAAATTGTGCGTGTTAAATTTGACTTTCTTGGCTATATATTGTCAGCTGTTCTTGAAGACATCTTTCGCAGATCTGAATATTGAGAAACACCACAAAAGTCAACGCTACAGGCTGTATGGCCTGATATAACATACAATCTCTCTATTTTTGGCGTACACGTATAACCCTGTATCAAGTTTGTTTGGAATCTGCATCATTTGAAATTAATATTTCGAGCTAACTGAAAGAAATTCGAACAAACACGAATCTAAGTACGTGGATTGATTGCAAAAAGCAGAGACTTTTGGCAAGAATTCTCGATTGAACGTCAGGAAAGAAAGCTTTATCGTGTGCCAGTTAACAGATTAGTTGAAAAAAAAAAGAAGTTACTCTTCATCATACTCTAGTCAAGCACTGTTTATCATATTTTACGAGATGAATCGAGAATTGAAAACATGCGCCTTGCTTTAAACTACAAAGGCCATAAAAAATTGTTTTGGCTCAAACAATCACTCCGAGAGCGTAAACGTCGAAAATATTCTTTTGAGCATAAGAGGTGTTCTACCCAAAAGGAAAAATTGGAAAAGAAAAACATTATGTTGTTGAGCTTCACTTTAAAGCTATTAGGTAGCGACTTTTGTATTGACTGACATGCTCATTTATACAACCCATAACATCTTCGTAAGAATAAACGACTAAAGGACACTGACAAAAAAATAAGGGCGACGAATTTCATACCTTAAAACTCCGCGACGCCGTAAGGCAGGCTTCATTTTGGTCTGTGCGGATATTTATGCCGTTGTCTCCGACTCTATGCATTGAATCTCCAATATTTTTCTCTAGCGATGCTGTCCGATTTCCAACCTGAAAAACACTCCGCTCGGAGCCCTCTCTTTTACCGGCCAATTACCTCTGTGCTTTTATCTCTCAAATGTATTTCCTTGATTAGAAGTTTGCAATTAAGCGCGACTTATTTGAAATCCTTCACTTGCCGTCTCCAAGCGTCGAAGAATTGAGCAAAATACGGCGCGGTTAGAATGCAGCTGCTCTTTTCCGGGAAGATAATTCATGCATAGTCGCCCACCTTTACGTAAACAATGCTTTGTCGTTCAACTCAACTGAAAATTCGCTAGACAAAAACTAGCCACTTAGTGCTGTGAACGTAACACAAACTTGAATATATTATCTATATCAATTCGATATTGATAAAAAGTGCAAAAGTACGCACACTTATCTAATCTATCGCCGGTTAGAAACTTGAAATATATCACGATAAAAATTTCATGGCAGATCTATCTCACCCACAGTCAGTAGCATGTTTTTCCTGCCGTTCACCAGGACGCAGCGTAAAAGTTTTGTTTGCAAAATTCACAGCATTTACTGTGCTGTCAAAGATGTGACGTTAATAATTCAGATACGCATTTATGGCTTATAAACTCTTTGAGATCAGCCGCAGCGCATAAGAAGTTCTTCGGCTCCCTGCCATTAACCAAAACATTTTTTGCATGGCCCCATAGTGTGGCAATGATAAAGAGCTTTACTGAGAAAATAAAAAGAAATCGCAATAGTTATCTTTTTAAGAGCGTTCATGTAAACAACCGAGCAAATTTTCTGGCCGCAAATAATATGCTTGTCAAAATAATGAAGTGAAGAATCGCAATAGAGCTTGTGTGTACTTCAACAGAACGTAATTAAAGTTCTTGCAATGTAAATGAAGGAGTTGCCAAAAGTGTCACATCACTATTTCAATTCCATAGCAGGTGCAAACAATTCACGGCTTTTTTTCTTTCAACATTAAAAGCCCAGATTTTCTTTTTAAAACCTAAATTTGCGCTTTTTACGCAAACACGCAGAGAAATTAAAAAGAAAATTGTTGTTTTAGAAAACGTAATGACGATTTTTTGCAAAAATTGGTGTATTAGCATATTTTGTCATTCAGGAAAATTGCATGAGATTGTTTTGACTTGCTTCCAGTTTTTCAGTCGAGCATGAAATTGAAATGTTGGATGCGTCCAATGTGTAAAAAAGCAAAGAAATATTATTACAAAAACTGCGTGCTTTTATATTACTTTAATAAAGTTTAAAATGCAATCAACTAAATTTATTCTGTCCCAGTAACCCTCGCGTCATGTCATTCCGTGCTTGGAGTCAATATATCTTGCCTTATTGACTGAGATAACTTATGGACTTCTTATACGATAATTTTAATGGTTTGCCTGAAGCATAGCTCTATTTCGGATCGCCTACACGAATTTTATTGTAGCCAAAATAGCGCCATTTCTTTTTGTTATGTTATTGTTGTATGTCATACAAGACTTTTCTTTTTGCATCGCTACCGCAAAATCGAAACTTACTTTGGTCGCTTCCGGTGTTGCCCAGGGGGGGCTTCAGAGAAAACTTTTCCTGTGATTATTTTTATTTTTCGCCACTAGTAGCTAGCTAATAATTTTACTATAACTGGCGGAGAAAGATTAATTGTCTGTTTGATGATACAACTGCTTTTGTTATTATTATGGAAATCATAGAGTCGGCAAGCTAAGGCTCTTTATTTTCGGTTGCACTTTGATTACACTCCAAAGTTGAAACAAAAAGCTTAGCATAGTTAGAGAATTGCACGTAAAGTACTAATAGCATTCTCTTAAAAAATATGGATAATATATAGTCAAAAATTCAGGTATAAAGTTAAAAAAGTTTACGGTACAAAAACTCATTAATGTAAATTTCATAAACTGCAGAGCTGCAGGAAAGAATTTGTCACTGATAGCTCTGACCGAAACACAAACATTATTTACGGAGGCTTTATACTTTTTATTTAATTGTGCTGATATATATCTCTCAATAGAGTCTTTGAATAGAGCTCACCAGTGTGGCTTTCCGGTAAAATTGTAAATACCCAAGGTATAAACAGCCGGTCGGTGTGAAAAGAAGAAAAAACGCCTGCTGTCTTTACGATGTCAAAGAAAGTTCCCGAATCCATTTTGTCTGCACGTGTGCATATTATACGACAATTTGGGCCTATTTATGCACAATCAAATTAAAAGTAAAGCGAAAAGGCAATTTCGTGAAATTCGTCATGTATTGAACTCAATCACTACGCCTGAGGGAATTAATTTTTTCTTCTAATCGTGTTATTTATTACTTTTTTACTGCTTCAAATGCACAGCTTTGTGATATATCTCAGTTTTTATTGATATTAAAATGAGAACATAATACAACCTGCCAACGAATAGATGCGGAATTTCAGTGATAAGAAAATAGAGCATGAAAAGGTTTACACTTCGAAGCCGAATTACTACCTAGGACTCTATCGGACTTCTCCAATTACCCTCTCTTATGATAGTACATTTTTCGCATTTTACCTTGCTCGGAACATGAAATTTTAAATTTTTAAAGGCACCTTTCGGAATCTTATTCAGAATCAACCTTTACTCAAACTTCGCGTGACCCCGTAATTTGTTTCTTTACGTAAATAACGCCAGAGTCCTTAATGTTTGGTTGCATGACCTCATTTGAACTGGGCGGAGAAAGAGGGTCCCGGGGAAAGGTGGGGGTGAGTCAACTTTTCAATTTTCAATTTTTACCCAGAATTTATTGTGCAACATGCTGGTGTGTCAAGTGACCTGAAGTTTCCATAGCAACCGTGCCTTTTTGGTTATGGAAGATTCTTAAAAATTTCATGATGAGATTTATTCCTCCCCGAAGAAAAGTTAATCTATTTGGGGGGTGGGCACCCCTCCCCCCTGTGGAAAAATTCCAGGAGCGTTAAAATGAAGACGTATAGGTTTCATGCGTGTTCCAGTATACCTGATGGGTGCCAAATCAACAGGGTATGAAGGAAAATGCTTCGCGGGTTCGGGGGAATTTCCGTTCTTCGGGATCGAAAAACTGAAACGATGCTGGAATTTTTGTCTGCACTGGTAGAGTCTTTTATCGAATTCCTGGCTAAAAGCGGGAGTGTTGTAATGGTAGTTAAGTAATGTTTAATAAATGAGCAGCAGTGTTTTATCAAGCTTAAAACACGAGGCGCAGCCGAGTGTTTTAGACTTGATAAAACACGAACTGCGAATTTATTGAACGGCTTAAAAATCTTCTGATGTAGATCAACTCATTCTTGCACTTATATTTAGATTTGGGGTTATTTTGGCCTAGAAAATTGGACGTAAAGTTTAGCCGTGTCTTTATCAGATATAAAGACACTCATTAAACATTAATTTCTTTTGTATTTTCTTTATGAATTATTAATGAGTTTTTTAAATGATAATAAAGAGTAAGCTCAGTTATTCCATGGGAAAAATCAGTATTGCCGGTCTGTGCAAAATTCGAAATGATTTTCATCCAGAACTGAGGAGTGCTGAATTTGGACGCAGAGCCAAGAATGGCATGTGTATCAGACTTTTATTTCAGTTTCAAAAATAACACAATTTGGTCGACAAAGATAACCGAAAAGATACCGAACTTATTGTATTGATATTATATTTACACTGACGCGTTCGTATCCAGTAGATAAATGAAAAGTTGATATCAGTTGTCAAAAATCTGCAGTGCAATTTTTATTTCAAAAAAGATTCTGAAATTATCAGTTCCTTATTATATAAGACGAGATATAGAGCTGAGTGTGCCACAGGGGGGAAATAAATATTGCATAATTATCCTGCCACACCTATACAGTTATTTATCTTGCACTTCTGCGGCAGAAACCTTTTATTCAGCCAGAGACGAATTAATTTATCTATTGTTAAGGGCTCTGTTACAACTTGTCGCGGCTACATTGGGCAACATCAAATGTTGTTAATGGAGATATGCAACTGAAAACCACAAAGATTATCAGTTTTGTTACGATATACTTGCGATTTCTTTTATGGTATTGTAATTCCCACATTTAACTGATTTACTGTTACACTTGTTTGTCAAGTACACGCGGATGGCACATAAAACTTCAAAGGAAAATTTAAAGGATTACGAAAGTCTAAAAAAGTAGACAGAATTAGAAAATCTTTATCCTTTTAATTTAAAATGCCGAATATATACTTGAATATGAAATGAATTTATTAAAAGCGTAAAATAGCGTTCTCTGGTTTAAAAACGGTAATATGTACATTCGTCAAAGGCTATAGTAAAATAGCCGAAAGCTCTTATTTTTTTCACTTTTTAAACCAGAGAACGCTATTTTACGCTTTTAATATGTCTCATCCTGGTTGCAGTTCAATTTGAAATGAAATTAATTATCGTAAGACATTGTTCGTGCATTTAAAATTCAACATCTTCTCTATTTTATGTAGAAAAACGGTAATATGTTTACACTTCCAGATTCGGTGAAAATTGCTAAATTTCGTCCCTATATTCTGTAAACCAAGCTCATCTGAAACTGATTGAGTTAAAAACTCATTTGAAAGAAAACTGATATATAATTTATACTCTCCGGATGTAGAGGCGAACATCTTTATCGGTTTATAATCATTTTCAATTGAAATTCAGAATAGTAAAGTAAACTACTAAAGCTATTTTGTTTTAAATTATTTTTTGGTTACAAATGAACTCCACTTTTTTTTTCGGTCGTACCACTAATTCCATGACTTGTTCGCTAAATAAAAGACCTTTTAAAAAGCACTATCTCCCAAGAAATTCATGAATTCGTAATGTTGAAGACAAATGAAAATGTTACAAAGGGAGTGAAGTTGGTTTTTGAGTACACATAGTCCATTTCCATATGAGCAGATTCGTAAGGCAAAAATAATTTGCAAGTAAGAATTCATTTGTTTGCAATGCTTTTATACAAATTTTAATTTCTGTCAAATTGAGTCGCCACAAAGCCATTAATTTTTAATAAGTTAAAATTGCAACCTAGAAAGAGCACGAATTGACATCAAGCAAGCATGAATTTTTGCACGAAATGGGCAAAAGTGTGATAACAAATCATATATGTCATTTGCCAGACTTCTGCAGGTGACCGGACTTCATTTGAGTTTTAGAAATATTGGAATAGTCCAATAATGATGATATTAAGCGAATGGCGTTGACGTGAAAATCATCTTGTCCAATGATTTATTTTTTATTTTAAGTTATCGTTTAATTTTTTGGTGGGCATAATCATTTTTATGCAAAAAAGAATATTTTGGTTATACTGTTTCAAGCTGTGTTTCACTGCTAAAAGGCATTAATTGTATCAGTAGCTAATGAAAGCAGTGATGGGCCGCGGCCAACTTCAGAGCTTCACTGGTTTACTTAATGCTATTGTTTTGGTAACTTCTAATGAGTGGATAAATGTAAATTAAGAAGCCAAACTGTTTCGATTTCTGCTTGCGTCTTCTTGTTCACAGAAGAGAACGGTTTGATGTATAAAAACTAACTTACAGTCTAAACCAGTTTTGTATATAAAATTGATAGTATTCGATTAACTACCAGCAACTTTGAATTCAAGGAACACTAGTGTTGACGGACGCTTAGTTGAGGATATATTTCAAATGTCAATTCATTCTTGAAACCAAGCCAAAACCGTTCGACACTCTCAACCAGCGTGGGCCAGGGAACGAGAAACAAAAAGGCCCCACCGTGCCGGGTAAGAGGCCCCACCGGGTAAGAGAAAGCCAAGTGGCTCTGGTTTAAGACTGGGTCGTCGGCTCCCTTTGAGGGCAGTTTGCCGTGTGGTAGGAGCTCTTGGAACTCAATTGCCGTACTTACTCGAATAAGCGCCGCGGCACCTATTATATTTTCGCGTCTCTAGTGCGGCGCTTATTCCGAGGGCGGCGCTTATTTAAAATTTGGACGCCACAAAGAATCTTATATTTTGCAGTTACCAAAATAGCGTCTTTTGCGTCTTTTGTCTTTTGTAGAGAGCAGTAGGGCTAGCTGCCCTGGCAAAGCTCACGGCCTTCACAGATTTAACAACATTAACAGAACTGCGTATTGTAAGAATGTTGGGCGACAATCACTTTGAACTACAAAACATCGCTTGTATTAAAGAAAAAGAAATGCCCAAGTTTGTTTTAGAGTTGCTTCGTAGTGTTGTTTTTAGTTAAACGGAATTTCGCAAATAAGCGCCGCATCGGGACTGCGGCGCTTATTCGGGGGCGGCGCTTATTAACTTTTTGTCCCAGGTGCGGCACTTATTCGAGGGCGGCGCTTATTCGAGTAAATACGGTAGTATGTAATGGGATGGCCAGTGACAAAACATTTCATGAATTATCTATTTTCTATGGCCGTTACCTGTTTTTTTTTTGCCTTTTTTTCTTTTCATTTTTTTTAACCACATTTAAATGTTCCCTCTTCGAGACAACTGTTTAAAGCTGTTACTTTTTGGTCCATATTTTGAAAAATGCTCTAGCTAGCTTTTACTGAACAAAAAAACTAGGAAACCATCTTAAAAGGATAAACAGTCTTTAGACAAAAAAAATACCAAGGGTAATGCCCAAAATGCTTGTGCTTAGTTATGTTTCGTTTTCGTCTTAAATCAGGTTAAAATAGTTTTAATTCGAACAACCTTTTTAAAGGGACTGGGTATTTTGCGAGTTAGGCTCGGTTCAGACGCCGATCTTTTCATAAGCCGAACCTAATTCCTTAAATTAAGTACATGAAAAGATCGGCGTCTGAATCAATTTAGAACGGCTATTTCAATTTGGAACGGCTCACCCGTTCTTCCCGCCTGGCTTGGCCGAGAATTTCGCCTGTGGAACGCCTTTGGAACGGCTTTGATTCAAACGCCGTACTTTTCATGTGCCGATCCTAATTCATAAATTATTATAATGTATTTTGACAACTTTGACTGGTTTTATTGAAACTGTATTAGGAACGACCTCGGAACGGCCAAAAAGTACGGCGTCTGAATCAAGAGGCGTACTTTTGTCAATTTGGATCGGTCCAAATTCGAAGTACATGAAAAGATCGGCGTCTGAATCAATTTAGAACGGCTATTTCAATTTGGAACGCCTCACCCGTTCTTCCCGCCTGGCTTGGCCGAGAATTTCGCCTGTGGAACGCCTTTGGAACGGCTTTGATTCAAACGCCGTACTTTTCATGTGCCGATCCTAATTCATAAATTATTATAATGTATTTTGACAACTTTGACTGGTTTTATTGAAACTGTATTAGGAACGACCTCGGAACGGCCAAAAAGTACGGCGTCTGAATCAAGAGGCGTACTTTTGTCAATTTGGATCGGTCCAAATTCGAATTGAGTTCGGCTCATGAAAAGTTCGGCGTCTGAACCGGGCCTAAACGTTGTGGAGTACGCACCAGTAGAGGGGGGATGGGGAGGGGGGGGGGGGGAGGTTAATTGGGCAAAGTGAAGAAGGATCTTTTCCTGCTTGTAAGATGAACTTGTTTGCTCTGTAAGAAGGAGCAAACAACATAACACAACATAATAGCAACAAGAACAACATCTTTATGAGAGCTGCAAACTATCGGCGTTCCAAAACGTTTCCAACCAAATATGTACATGTATCCGGAAATGAAACCAACAAAGTGATAGGAGGAGCTTGATATCCGTCAATCAATAAAATCGAAGTCCCCATATCTTGCGATCTTTCCCACGTGAATTGTTTACTTGTGGATAACGTCGTGTTTTGTGAGAGTTGCAAAGATGGAGTGTTTGCGGACGGCTTTCGTTGCCCTCGGCCTTGTACTTTGCATGATTTTGAAGGCAGGTAGCGAAGAAATACGAGTAGATGGCGATGATTTTGTCGCATTCAACTTGAGCTCGGTACCTTGGTTATCAAGGATCAAGAAACACACACTCATGCTTGATTTCAAGACGGTTCATCCAAATAGCTTGCTGGTTTATATTGGAAGTGAGGAGCAAAAGAACGATTTTGTGATGCTCGACTTAGTTCGGGGAAAGCTGAGGTATGAATTCGAAGTTTATTTTATGTTGAATTGTAAGATTTGTGTCAAACTTTGTACAGTTATGGAAATTCTTTAACTAATATATAAGAACAAACGTGACCTACTCGAGCAGCAAAATTGATTTTGCAGTCAGTTCAGAACCATTTATACATTGAAGGCTGTCATTGACGATCGTGCACTAAGAACTAAAATCTCTCTGAAGTATGTTATTCTCAGAACAAACAACGAATGGCATCCAATTACTATAAATCAGTTGTTCAAAGTAATTCTCAGGCGATTTATTGAACAAGGTCATTTCAGTTAAACATATTCATGTTTCATCTTTCAAAACATTTCCAAAATTGCACTCTCCGTGCGACACATGGTGAATCTTTTGTCAAATTTTTATACGCGAGAGAAGTTGAATGACCATATGATATTAATCCGACCACTTTATTGATGCAATTATAAACACAATTTACCACACACTAATTTTAGTAGACTAAAAGCCTTCTTTGCGACGGGACGGCTCTTTGAAACCATGCTTATTTGCTTTTCAGTTTCCACAAATTTGCTCTCTTTGTTTCCATATTTTTCTAAGATACAAATCTATCCGTGACATTCTTTTGAAAACATTTGTTTAAGTTTCAATCACGTTGTAGCAAATAGTTGAACACGGTGAACAATGTTAAAAGAAACATATTGATTAGAAAGCTTCTCTTTGCTTTAAAACGCATTTCGCTAGTTTTAAGTCCGAAGTGGTCTCTATTTGAATAGAAAATTGTGGTCAACCTTCGACCATTTGGCGGCTTCTGCAGTTGCAGATTCAATTTTTTCACGTGCACTTTAAATATATCATATTTCATATATTCACTTTGTAACTTTTACTGTAATAATGTACGGCGTGTTGTTGATTACGGAAGAGTGTGGGTTATCCCAATACTAGTAATTTTGATATTCGTGTCGATTTAAAATTCAGCCTTTTTCAGAAGTCCATAGAGCCATATTGTTTTCATAGGGGCTGGAAACAGGGGGAACTGTAGCTAGGGGTGCATGCCCCTCCCTCAGAAAATTTAAATATCTAGGTTTAATATCTTAGCTGCAGTCTGAGAGCATTTGTGATGAAACATGACAGATTTTAAGAGACTGTTTGTATAAAAATGTTCTTAGAGAAAGAGGGGAAGGGCTTTGGTCTCTCTTGTCTTTATCTGTCCTTTTTACGCCCATGGGATGCTATAAAAAGGCCTCCAGCCCCCTTGTCACTGCCTACAAAATCTGCCAACATTTTCTCTCAAGATTTAATTCATCTCAACAATAACGAGCCCGTTTGTTCTTCAAAAGTTACATTCAAGTTACAATTACAATTTTGAAATCTATAAAAGAGTGTCATAAATCAAAAAGTATCCATTATTTTAATTACCCGTTTTAAATAGGTCTTGTGGCGATTTTAAGGCTAATTTCTGTGGTTGACCATAAAACTAGAAATCATTGATTTTTTTGCCTATATACCGTGGGTCAAATTTCAAATCAGGTCACTAGTTTCTGTCCCAATTTTCTCAGAATGGGAATAAACATGTTGTAGAACAACAGTTCCTTTCTAGCTTACTATTTGACAACTTTCACCCTAAAATAAAATACCTTACAGGGTATTTAAAACCGCACACTTTATCAGAGGAGTTTTCTCACTTCCCCTGTTGTTCCTGCTTAAACATGTATTCTATAATATCAACTTTTTAAGTTATTGTGATCTTTGTTCAGGTTGCAGCACAAAAAACGAACTTTCTAATCAATCCATTATATCACTGGTCATTAGTAACTAAAAGCGTTTTAAATGTTAAAGATGGCCGACGTTTTTTTCATCTAACTCTTGTGACTGAAAGTAATAAATATCAAATTTAGGGGAAACAAAGAACTAACTATCATCTTCAACGTGTGTCCTAATTTTGGGTATCGAAGGCATTTTCATGAACACTGGAGCGTTTGAGAAAAAAGATTGTCAATGCTACTGAGCCATTTTAAATGCGTTAATGAGATATTGGCTAGTTCTGTTTGATTTTGCGGTGTCTTAACTCAAAAATGCAACGGTACAAGTATTGTGGAATTAATTCACTTGGTTGCCCTTTCTCTGCAACCATGCGACTTTTGAAATTATCTTTTACTTAGCGATTCCTAGGGACTTGCCTCCTCCCGTTTTTTGTAAGTAGCAAGGAAAAGCAACCAGTTTATTTCGCCCCCTCCCTTTTTTTGAGCATATCTAATCCGACAAGGAAACCTCAACCTGTCATGTGAATTCATCAAATGATTTCTTCATCAGTTGATGCTTTTTCTTTCACCACAGAGTCACTATAAACCTCGGAGACGACATCCCCACTCCAAGAGGTCACCTTGTACTTGGAGACAATTTGGCGGATAATTACTGGCACACAGTTAAGTTGAAGCTGGTCGGAACACAGTTAAATGTTAGTCTTCGTGGGCAAAAATACCACACTGTATTACAAAGCAAGCACAGAAGGCTTGATATTAACACAGGGTTTGTTTTCGCTGGCGGGGTACCTCAACATACGTCAAACATTCTTCAAGGGTATGAGCTGTCGTCCAATCTTAAAGGTTGTCTTCGAGACGTGTTTTTTGACAAACAGAACATTTTTGCAGCTGGCCCCATGGAAGTGGACGGAAATCACAGAGTTTATGGCTCCCCGGAAGAAAATTGCCGGCATGTCAATTTTATAACGCTGAGTTTCCAGCACGAAGGGAGCTTACCTTCGATTGCCTTCGCCCTCAACAGGCAAAAATCACTTAAGTGTTAAAATGCGGTTTCGCACTTACTTTCCGGACGGGGTTTTAGCGGTTAAAGGCTTTTATCCCTATCGGTTTGTTGGTGTTTTCCTGGAAAGAGGGAAAATGTTTTTGAAAGTTGCGGCTGACAACGGGAGGCCAAGTGATTCAGGTAAGCCGAGGGGAGGATTTGAACGATGGTGAGTGGCATGATTTTTCTGCAGTTGTCAGCAGGACGAAGATGACGCTTAAAGTGGATCAACTAGATGAGATAATGCACGAAAATCCATCCCTGAAACAAATTAAAGGCTTCAGTGACCTTATCTACATCGGGTACGCTCGTAAAGCGCCACACTTCTTCGGATGCATTCACGATTTACGAGTGGACGACAAGGTCATCGAGTTAGACCACATACCCTCTGGTTTCAGACATGGTACGTTGTACGATAAGTGTAACATTACAAGTCACTGTTTTCCTAATCCATGCTTGCATTGTGGCACGTGCAAAGAGGCACGGGCTGGTGCAAGCAGTTTCTCGTGTAATTGCCAAAGGACATTTTACCGTGGGCCTCGCTGCGAACAGCCCATTTACCTAAGGTCCTGCCAGGAGTACAAGAATCTTGGTCTGGCCGACGACGCCAATTGTAAAGTAGACCCGGACGCTGAGGGACCTGCCGGACCTCTGAAGGTCCTTTGCAACGTAACTGATCAAGACCGCGCGGTAACGCTCATTAATCACAATAAAATCGGACCTCAACTCGTTTCCGCCGCAGATTTTCCACACAAGGATATCGATGTTTACATTCACTATGTAAAGTATCAAGATGATATGGAAAGAATCAAGGCTTTGATAGCACAAAGTGACCAGTGCCGTCAGTTCGTGAGCTTCAGGTGTTTTGGGTCTAAACTTATGCTTTCACCCATGTTCCCTGTGAGTTGGATGGGAGGGGGGCCGAAAACAGTGACTGACCACTGGCCAGGTGCGCCTGCGGGCAGCGGGAAGTGCGCATGCGGAGTAAACGGGACATGCGCAGATCCGAGACTGCCTTGCAACTGTGACGTTGGGGACAAGACATGGAGAGAAGATAAAGGTAGGCCCCATGACCGTTATACAACCGCCGCCTGGTTAGCTCAGTTGGTAGAGCGCCGGCTCTGTGCGGGGGGTGTGGATTAGAACCCCAGCCGGACCAACACTCAGGGTCTTAAAATAATGGAGAACTTTTATTCTTCAATTAGTTTTCGAAAAGGAGAACCTTGGGGGGGGAAAACCCCCACAAAGCGGACGGAAAGGAGCCAAAAAAAAAAAAAAAAAAAAAAATTAATCAACAAGATAAGTTTTCAGAGTGCGAATAGTCAACGAGTGGCAGAAAAATACTTTGGTAAAGAACAACAGTCGAAAAGTCTACAAATTAAGCTATTTTTAGCGAAAGCAAAAAACAAGAGTAAATACACCTTTCAAAGCCAACGAGAGAACCAATCAGATTTTTAGATTTGCCACAGAGCACGATGTATAATGGGGGCAGTTTCTTGGTGTTGCGGATAGTGTGCTCACCAAAAGACGTTAAACAAAGGACTCATAAACTTCAACAATTTGCAATTCCAAACCAAAGCACAGTAGCTAACCAACAACAGACGGAATCGGCGAACGTGTTTACATCCTTGTTGCCGCCCAATTCAGGCCACGTGATTATTTATTTGGAAGGTTACAATTGTATTTGCCACAGGCAACTGAGTTCATGCGAGTTTGTATGAACAGGACAATTGTAACCTCCCATGCAGATGAATCATCACATGGCAACAAGGATGTAAAACACGTTAGCCGATTCCGTTAAAAGTTTGCGCAACAAAAAGATATACCCACGATACAATATAATGTGTCCGTTACTTACAAAATGACTTTGTAAAGCCTTTTTCTGCAGGAGAAACGGCTGGATTTTCTTATGTAAAGAACTTTCTCGATAAAATTCACTATTTGTAATTTATTTCCTTTAGGATACGTCACAGACAAGTCCAACCTACCCGTCACCATGCTCCAGTTTCCATTGTCGGCTGCTCAGTCATATTATACCGTCGGACCACTTGAATGCTTTGGAACAGTCGGCAGCAATCACAGCGAGTTGACACGCGAGATGGAACTCGAGGCCTCGCGCTTCCTCTACTCCTTGTGCCGTGTTGTGAACCCAACAACTCCTGAACCTCGTTCCAGTACTCCCACTTTAGATTACACCGAGCAGGAGACTGAGCCGACAACATGGATGACTACAATACCGGTGATAACAGCTGAACATGTCACACCAGTTACCATGACTACAAAGGTGTCTACAAATAAAGGGGTTGTCGTTGAGGTGTCGACATCACAGCCAACTTCAACAGACGCAAACATCCCTTCAGCTCATACTAGCGATGAAGCGACCCAGACTGTGTCTGATATCAACATTAATAGTGAATCTCCTGTCACTACATCCACCCCCGTTGTGTTTTCATCAAGCGTGATCAGTTCGGACACACCATCAAACAATACGCAAGCTCTAGGTGATTCAAACGGTGATTTGACTCCTTATGAACTAGACGAATCCACTAGCGTACAAAACCCTTCCGCAATGTCCTGGCAACTCGGGATAGCCTGGGCGCTGCTGTCTATTTTGTTTCTCATGTTTGCTCTGGGCGTCGGCTACATTGTCAACAAAAGAGGGGGCTTTCTCAATTGTGACTGTTTGTTTGGAGTTAAAAAGAAGAAGGATGAGGAGACGTTGGCGGAAGTGTACGGGTTTCCAGAGGTGCGACTGCGCTCCCGCTCCGGTGAGCTGGATTTGTCAGATGTCCGTCGTTCTATGGAGGCTGGAAGTTACAACGTTAAGTCTGGGACGATTGCTTATGGCGAGTCGTTTTACATGTAAAGAAGCCACGGGCTGCATTTGAGGCAAGTTAGTATTGTTAAATTAACCCTTGACCCTTATCGAGTTTCTGAATCATTACCTTTGAGCTTCAATTTTGCCAAAGGTACAAAAGAGCTGCGAAAGCTTCTAATACAAGCGGTGGAACAACATTTTTGTAAACCGAAATTCGAAGCGCTCAATCCGCTGTTTTAACAACTTCAGTTGTAGTTTATAGAAAACAAAAAAGGTAACAAATTGAGCTTTACAATATTGCGCGTTGATCAAATTGTTTCGCGTGAAGTACAAGATCAACACAAGGAGCAAAAACAACAACAACAACAAACAAACAAACAAAAAGGGGAGAGTGAGTTTGGATAGTCCAAGATTGGTCTGCATGAACTTGAGCCGCAGGCCGTGGAAGCCATTTTCCATGTTTGTATAAAACTATAGAAACAAAGGCTAATTAGGAGGAAATCCGCCAGGACTTCGAGTAGTTATTGGACAAAATTATGTACCAAAACTATTTACATCTGATTGCAAGCTTTTGTGTTACTGCTTCAAATATCTTATCGAAAGAAATCTTTTGTAACAACACCAAACATCGAAAACAAATTTCGAAGTTCCAGTGAATTCCCATGAATCGCTTAAACGATGTGAGCTTTTGCCCATAGCTTGTGAACTTTGAATATCATTTTCTCAGACTCTGATAAGAAATTGTTGTACCAGAATTATTTCCACCTTATTGCAAACTTTTTTGTTACTGCTTCAAATATCTTATCAAAAGAAATCTTTTCTAACAACACCAAACATCGAAAACAAATTTCGAAGTTGCGCTGAATTCCACTGAATCGCTTAAGACGAATTTACAAAATGGCTACACGTGAGATTTTGCCTATACCTTGTGAACTTTGAAATTCATTTTCTCAGACTCTGATAAGAAATTGTTGTTCGTGTTGTTACGGATAATTACTTACATCTTTACCTTTTATTAAGGGTAGGAAATAACGCAATAGGATTTAAATTATTCTGGTACTTGATTTTTGTCCAACTTTAATGAATATTACTCGACTTCCTAGTGGATTCCGTCTTAAAACCAACGAGAGCTCGCGCTTTTACTAAGCTATTTTCTTAACTGACCCTGACGCAAAACACTACATGTAGTCTTTCAACACTAAGTGCCATGGTGTCCATTTCTAATCCTTACATTTCTTTCTTCCTTGCAGTTATTAAGCAGACCAGTGATTGATGTTGAGTTTGGAAGATAACGTTGATTGAGCTTGTCTTATCAGTATTTCTTATTTGTAATCTTAATTGAATGCAACTGAGCACGAAGAATAATTTTTGTTTACATTACAAAAGGCCTGCTTTAAAGAGGTGTTCTAAATATTTTGTTAACTGTTCTCAATTTTTAGCAATTGCCCAATTTCGAGCTAGTGCCCCATCGGAGGATAGTTTTGCCAGTTGCAAATTTGCATGTTGTATTTTTGTTTGACAAGGCTCGCCATCCATAAACTTTATGAAATCAGCAAAGAAACAACAGCTTTTTACTTGTTTCACCACATGACTTTGTGACGTTTCCTTCTTATAGTTAGTTACCTTTTATTTATAAGTTATATCCTTATGGCGATAAGATATAAGACAACTTTTGGTGTTGTGAGTGAAAGCTTATAACTTCTTGCGCAGGGGAACTGGGACGAGATTGGTGGAGGCGGATAGATCTCAGGCTTCGCAATTTTTTAGTGTTGCCCTTTGTCGACGATGCAAAACGAGTTTCGTTACAAGACCATTCATTACAAAGTATGTGTGACTCGTTGTCCTGTTCATTTTCATGCAAATAAAACAATTTTTCGTATGAAAGGTTTTGCACTATATCTCGTTTTCAACCCAGGACAAAAGGCAGTTTCGTCCAGAACGTTCCATTCTCTGGAGGAAAAATATGTATGATATAATCAGTAGGTATTTGTTTGTATGTGTATATATATAAACCATATCAAATCTGGAAGGTATATACTATATCTAATCCGCTGGAAGAACAGTGAAAACATGTTTTTCCGCGGTCAAACGCGGAATGTCTCTCTGGGATGTTTCAGACGAAGAATACCAGAACAATTTAACAAATCATCAATAAATTAAGGAAGAGTTCATTTTCTTGTTGTATTTAACTCATAAATAAAGGTATTTGTGCCTCTATTTTGGTTGTGTCGTGGTGCTCATATCAGAAGATAAATTGTATGATAAATGGGAATGGGGCTAAGGTATGTAGATTTTACGATAATTTTGGTACGTACGGACTGGAACGGAAAATGGGTTTTTCGTAGCAGCTAAAGTTTCTACTAGCAAGAGCAAGGGACAAGTCGCCCACGCCGCGGTTGCTTTATTCAGGTAAGCTGTTGACAAAATTGAGTTTAAAGCAAGCAATAACGAGATCTTCACTGTACTGTAAGGCGGTAAGCCCATCGATTCAACCTATTGGGGAAAATGAAGCTTGAAAAAATGCCAGGGCTTCAACGGAATTAGAACCCATGACCTCCGCGATACCGGTGCGATGGTCTACCAACTGAGCTATGAAGCCACGTATCTTTCGCATGAAGGAATAGATAACATTGTAAAATAAAATGTACAATTATTTTTGCACGGCAGGGTGAAACTAGCAATGACGCGATTCTTACTGTGAGCAAAACCAATTTAAGCAGTCACTCGGGAAAGAAGCCGAAAAAATTACTAACGGGATATAAAAAAACTATATTTAAATAACTATTATAATAATAATAATAATAATAATAATAATAATAATAATAATAATAATAATAATAATAATAATAATAATAATAATAATACGTAAATTTTAAAAGGAGGCCTCCAATCACCTACGGGTGGTTTTCGGACCCGGGTCCTATAATCGAACCCATGAATTCCACAATAACGGTGCAATGTTCTTTTTTCGATGCCTTTAAATTTCATTTATGTTATGTAAACTAAGATTTGTCAAAGAATGTAGATTTAATAATATTTTAAATGGCAAATGGTCAAACATTACCCATAATGCATGACTGCCGCAACTGCAGTGGAAACTTCCCGCCAAACCCATGATCACGTGACGATATTTTGGTTTTACCAGGAAAGACCAAAACACCGATCTGATGTGGTGTGTACACAATATATTTTTAAATATACCATAACGCTCTTGTTTCTTGGCCACTTCTTCGCGATACAAACAGCGGCAAGCCAACACCGTCACTCCTGAAGATGCTTGTTGTAGCATGCGAACGTCAAGTCTAGATCTTCAGACCATGCGTAGTCCATGTGTTATGTTTGTTGCTGCTGTTTGTATTTTATTTCTGGTTTAAATACGCTACACTTAAATTTACGAATCGCATCGATTTAAAAACTGCGCCCTTGTGTAAAGGTAAGGCATATACATTAATTATTGTTCTTAGGAAGGCACAATACAGGCACATCCATAGCCTGGCTTAATATAATTTGGACTTTCTTTCAGAAAAATTATGCATTTTCAATTTTTAATGTCGCGCAGGTTTATTGTATATAAACTTTAGCATGCTTTCTTTGACAATCGTCACAAAATATTGTGATGTCATTCCGCCTATTATTTCCCACGAGAAAGATTTAATCTGTACCCTTCGCCGCCCACAGTCCAACTCACCTTTGGTGCAAACGAGGCCAGCAACGCTATCGGCGCTGTCGCCTCGAATGTGCAAGGCATATATCAGTTTTGTTTGTTTCAAGTAGAATTCTGTTAACGAAAATTCATGCACAAAAATGCAACAGCCTCATCCCGACGGCGAGCATTTTACGGAATCTTCAACAAGTCTCGTAAACAGCGCAGACCAAGAATTTCCCGCGGACAATCGAACAGCTGGAATTATAACCGGTCCAGAAATGGAATTCGTGCAGACGCATTACAGCCCGAGAGGTGTTTTGCTGATGTATTTTCGGGGCGACGCTGCGGCAGAAGTGGACAGGCATTTTAGTAGGACCTTTGCGGAGTTGTGTTGTTTACCGGGTTCAAGTCCATCGGAGAACAATATGGAGGACTCACATTTGCAAGGTAGATTTATAACAATATGGGAGTGTCATAATTGCTCTTCAAAGAAAATTATTTATTGCACATAGATTGGCGCATAACAAACTGGTTAGGTATATATATGCATCAAAATTCACTTCATCACTGTCAAACAGTCGAATAAATAATGTTAATCTTGATAAAAATCTAACCCGTTTGTTTACCTTTTTAATTTTTTTTGTTAGTTAATAGTGTCAAATTACTGATTGAAGCTTTCTTTTTGCCGAGTCTCAGATATGTTTGTTAAACTCCTTGAATTGAGCGAATTAGCCAGAAATCACACCTTACGTGCAAAAATCAGAATGCAAATTTGATTTCTCACCTTGGTTTTATACAACAATTCGTGGCCTCAGTGAATGTACGATCTATTTCATATGTACATTCTTTACTGATTCTGCATTCCGTGCCACGTTTTTGTAACAAATTCAATCTGAACATTGTTTCACCAGATGCGCTTTTCGGCAACCATATTTATTATTTAGATTTGAAACCCTAAAGCCTGGTTTGAACTGTCTTATTTAACTAAAAGATACTGGATCTTTTATCCTATCGAGACGTCATCGTTGTGAAAACGAGCAAGACGAGCCGCAGGCCCGTAGAGAGGGGAGGGGGGGGGTGCGATGGGTGCGTCCGCACCCCCCGCACCCCCTCATGAGTCATGGAGGTCCGCTTAAATAAATAAATAAATTAAGAGACTATTCACATTCAATATGGTTCTTTGAGTTGAAGGTCCACCATTTGTAGATTTGCGCGGAACAAATTTCGTGATTCTAGGTTAATTTCAACCGATACATTCTACCTAATATCCTACATTGACCGTCATTGTCGAACTGTTCGAAGTGCTATAAATATTCCCAGGCGTACCATATAGAGAGGAGACTGAGTACTTGATGGGCTCGGAAGCTCCCAAGAAAGTTGGAACTTGCCACAGTGCTACTGCTATTAAAGGGATCAACAAACCGACTCTGGCTGTAATTGCCAATTGACACTGAAATGAAGAATTCCATCTTTTTTCCTGTCTTTCTTTTATGTGCTGCCGTCATTGTTAGCTAAATAAATTGTAAATTACGTTTTCAAGGTTGTGTTTCGAAAAATACGATTTAAATTTAAAAATGTTCCAGAATTATTATCGTTGTTACCTTCATTTGTACCTGCTTTTTTCCTAACCAACTGTCATCAAAACGCACGAAATGTTGTCTCAGATAACCGATTTTTTTTTTCAAAAATTCCTGGGGGAGGATACTCCCAGACCCCTCTACGTTGCCACGCCTGTGGCGCTAAAGATTTCGCGCTGGAGGCGCTCATACGCACCCTCCCATGCAAAATCCTGGTTTCGGGCCTGCGAGGTAAGACTGAGTCCATGTGAGTCTTTCTTGTTACGCCGGGTGTGGACGGTCAAATACATCAACTTTTGCCAACGCCCCTCAACGTAGGAACGGACGGTCATCAGCTGCAGCAGCCTGATTTAAGCACAAATGGGACAGCTAACGCGTCATGCTTGTAACTGGACAGTGGAAATAGACAGTGTAATCGTCGTGCCTAAGTAATTGGACAGAACACTTAATTTGCGCGTGCGAATATGTTTGGTTTGTCGTGCACCTGGGTCAAAAATAAACTTAACTGTTTTTATTTAGTTATGGTTATTTTTATTTAAACAGCTATAGGACTTCGTGTCATCCAATTCTGTCAATAATCATACTCGTGATTAAACAAATCGAACTCCCTTTTTTGCCGTAGTCCGATTTCTTTAATCACTCGTATTATTACGGACCGAATTGGACTTCACCCAGTCCTATTACCATTATAAATTGTACTCAACTCAGTTCAATTACTATTACTTATTGATTGTTTAACTGACAGACTGTTTAATTGATTGATTGATTGATATTTAGGAAGGACATCTCGTCCTATGTCTCAGAGGAACCTGCCTGTCTCGTTTTGGAATCCCTCACATTCGGACCAATCCCAGCACTTGCAAGAAACCTTTAATCGCCGTAGCAACCCAGTAAACATGTTTCAGCAAAATCATAACCCAACAACCCATTCTAACAACAGCTGTCATTCAACTGGTCACCATGGAAACTACAACCAAAGTGGGCCATATTTCGTTCGGGCGCGAGCTATTCCAGTCTCCTATGCTCAGCTACCAACGGGGACGGTGAAAAGCTTCACCCCAGGCCTCACGCCGCAAGCTTCTGCACAGCGTTGTCGCGCACCCGCGCCTTCATTTCCGCAGGAGGCCGCTGTACAGAGTACCGATTTACAGCCGACCACCATGAGATTCAATCCTCGCTACAACTCTCTTCTGGTCCAGCCGGACGTGAAGCCTCATCTACCAGTCGTCCCTGGAGAGCCGCAGCGTACAAAAATTGAAGGAAGAAACAAAGATCTAGAGGAGTTTCCAGGCGAATTGCTAATGAGAAAAGGAGAAAACTAATAAGAAGTTAACTGAAATTGGTTGAGTTTGGTCCGTTTATAAACTAACTCCTAAGTGCGCTAGAGATCTGCGGGTCTGTAAAACTGTGTTTTACACGTAAAACAATTCTAAACCTTCAATAAACTATATATGTACCTCTTCAATAATGCAAGGACCACTTGTACAAACATTTTAGCTGTCCGATCAGTCTTATATTTAGCTCTACGTCATAAACTGTAATAAACAGTATTAAACATAAAAGTTTGCCTTAACTGTATTGCAGGAGTCGCTGATACCATGTTCACTCTCTCACCTAAACATGTTATGTTAATGAGAAACACGTTTCTCCTAAACGTGCATTGTCCACAGTGGTTACCGTAAATGATCTAATAAACGCCCGGGGCGTCTATTAAATTTTGGAGTTCTTGGGGAGCGTTAAATAAATATGAGGCATTTATTAGAGAGAGGCGTTTATTTCACTTTAACTGCAACAAAGTCTCGAAAAGTCAACAAAATAAATACAAGACGCTTAGTTTGCTCGCGAAGTAAGATAGAAAACAGGGTTTGTGATTTTGAGATTAATCCATTCTGCGCCAATGCAAAGCCTGGAGATGTCGTTCTGGGGGTACGGTCCGATGTTTTCATCGTCATCGAGCTCCATCGGGGTCAACCATGTTGGTATCGATGGCCTAGCTCTTCGACGTTAGCCTGCTCCATGCTCTCTTCGATGTCCGAGTCAAGTAAGAAACTCAATAAATAGCGTGATTTTACTCTTTGGAGCGTTACCTTGGTTTTTGAGGCGATTCTTGGAGCGGGCGTCTATCAGACACGGGGCGTTTATTAGAGAGGGACGTCTAATACAAGCTCTACACTTCACGCTACTAGATAAGAGGCGTTTATATGAGAGTGGGCGTTTATTAGATCATTTACGGTATGCGGTTTTACGGCACTCGCGTGAATGATTGCTAGTGACGCGTATTTTACAAACTCCAGAGTATTCGGCAGGAAAAGTCACCGGCGGAAACAATGCATTTCTTCAGTTTCTGAATCAAAACTTGCTAGTTGTCGAAGAAATCTATTAGTTTCACTGACGAAAATTCTATTGGGATCGTTTATGCAATACAATTCCCTTCTCTGCATTAGGAATATTGGAATCTCCTCGGGATTACTGAAGTTATGCTGACTTGAACTGGCGACAAGATTTCGCGCTTCCTGACAGATGTCGCAGCCTGTTCTGGAACCCAGATTCTTTCTTGTGTTGACTCGCGGTCAACTTCTTTGGGCGTGGCCGAAGCGGGAACTTTAAAGCTCAATTTTGCATTGAAAAAGTGGAGGAATTCAAAAATTTCTTGTTGAATACTTGTTTACGTACTTTTTGAGATACGAAAACCACATAAAGCCTGTAGACACTTTAAAACGAAAGGGAACTTGCTTCCCTTGGATGTCGATGTCGGCCAGGACTTTTAACATGTGTTTGTTCCTGGTCAGTGAGATCTAAACTACCTTGCGAAGTGTTTTAAATCATGCTCAGAATATTAAAAACATGTTTCGATCATGATTCGCGCAGTTCACCGCCTGATCTAAACACTTTCGCAGTGAAACATGTTTAATTCTTGATCAGACTAAACATCTTTTTGGCCCAGTGTGAACACAGCATGAGTATCACCGGATTTCATAAGGGCAGTCAGTCGTTGAGTGTTTGTGTTTTTTTTTTTTCAAAAGAAAAATAAACCACAAAGTGCATAAAACGATTAGTTCCTTAAGAAACCTGCAGTACTGCAGGAACGGAAAAATGAAACAACAATTATGAACGGGAAGATCTGATTGGTTTAATTAACGCATTTATAAATAAGAATACGTCTAAAACATTTAAAAATTTCGCGTGCAGGCGCCTCAGTTTTGACGGCGGACCTTTCAACGGAAACGGGGAAGCGTGGAAATACGGGGGAGTAGTCAAGTAGGGAGTATAGTCAAATTTTTCCTCGTGAGTTCGCCGCACGCAACAACTATTTATGTCGCTGTTTTGCCCCTCGGGTACGCTGCTCCACCTCCGAAACGGTAAGCACTAGCTCGATTCGAAAATAGCTGACGTTTCGAGCGTTAGCTTATTGGCGGAACCGGGGAAAAAGGATAAAGGAGCTGTGTGTCTTTTTTTTTTAGGAGTGCTTCCTGGGCATTTAAACTTCAGACCCTTTTTCAGGACTGCAAAGCAAGTCGAGTCAGACGGCTGAAAACTATTAAAACTGTCCTTTGATTAAGTCCTAGATTTCTAGCCTGTGTACAGCCGTTCCCCTCTCCTAAAAAACTTGGGGAGGGGGACGGCTGTACACAGGCTAAATGTTTCGACTAGACGTCATTCTCAGTTAGTTTGCGTAAGGCTAGCCCCTGATGAACATTGTCTGGCCGAAATATAATATTGAGCATAATTAGAGAACAATTTTAAAAGTTTTTAGCTGTCTAATCAGCCTTGCATAGGCTGCTTAGTACATCATGCCCGATTCTTAGTAAAGCAGCGATCTTCACTTGAAATAGTCGAAATAGCGCGAAAAGGTAATCCAACCCGTTCCAGCCCGCGAATTTTTATATGAGCCTGCAGAGCAACATTGTCTTACAGCGGTTTCTCTTTGTAGCATGCGCGCAGGCAAAACTATGACGTCATGTCCTTCTCTGATTGGTCGGTTCAAACCAACACCGTCAAGGCGGTTTGATTCAAGAAGACTTGGACGGACATTTTGATTTTCGAGTTGTCATTCGCAAACATTTACGCCAATTTTCTATGGTGGAAATCATCTGTGCGTAGATAGCAATGAGACCAATGTAAGTATTAAGCTTAGTTGTGTTGACTGGCACCTTTTTTGGGAGGTAGATTGACTTCTTTTTCCATTTAGCCCCAAAACCCCTGCTTCGGCGAAAACCCCGCGCACCGCCAAGACACCAAGACGACCTACAGGCAACAAGGATCCAGTCGAGGTAAAGAACCACGAGTTTTTATTCAAAGATTGTCGATAAATATATTTTTTTCAATAATATCATGCGAGTCCTTTATGCAGCCTCGCGAACTCATAGCACGATGCTTACATCAAGGAAAATCGCCTAATTTGAAGTCCTTTTTTTGCAGAGCCAGTTTTGATGTTTATAAAGCTCATGATACGATGCTACCGATCGAAGCGAGAGGCTCTTTAATATAAGCTTAGGTTGAAATATGTAGAGGGCCATTAATTGTATCTTACTATAAATGTTGAATGTTAAAAATCGAAATAGAATGAGAACAGTCGGACTTCTTTTAGTTTAACCTGGCTTCTAGGACACAAGCCGAATATTTTGTAATCAGGTTTATAGTGTTCAAAATTCGAGAAGGTACAGATGACGTTGGTTTTGAGACTACAGACTGTATTACCTTTTGTTAGCCTTACAGAAAGCTTTACACGAATTCGAACTTAATATTAACAATGTGATTTTCAGGTTTATTGTCGAATTCGACCTCTTGGTGATAATGAAGAAGAATCTTGTGTTCAAATCATCAGCGATACAGTATTGCAACTCACGGCACCAAAGGTAAGCCTAACTTATTATTTAATCCTTCTTTTTTCTGTTTTTGATTGTGTTGTAAAAAATACTTGTAGAACTTGTGGCATTTTATGACCATGTATATATATGTCAATTAAAACAAGACATGCATGTTTGAAACAAGACCTGTTGAGTTTCAATCCAAAAAAATCCATACTAATGACATATACAGTACTAAAAGGATCCATCTACATGAAGTACATGTGTTTCTGATTGCTTGTTATATGTGAAAATCATAACCAACTTACCTCATTCTACAAAGATTTCTGACTTTTAAAAATCAATCAGTGCACTGTATTGTGAGGGTAGTATGGTTTTTTTTTATGGTGGCACTGCATATACTGTACCCAAAAGAAAAATCATATCCTTCATATTGTGAAGAAACACTACATTGTTTTGCAGAATTCTGCAGGATTCAAGTCTGGCCACAGATTAGAGGTAATGAAATTGTATGTCGCTGCTACATGTACAGTCAACTCTTGTCTCTCATATCTCGACACGCTCGGGGCGTCATTTAGTGTCCGTTAAAGCAAGAGTCTGTAAAAGCAGGAGTCGTGTCCAGTCAAACCTCTTTCGCTGGGGACCTGGATTTTGTCCGTAATAGTGGGTGTCCGCAAAAGCGGGGTGTCCGCAAGGCAAGAGTTGACTATATACAGTGTGAGCTTATGTAGCATCTTCCCCAAGGTTATGATTGATCCTTATTGACAGCTCTTTATTATGGACAGTTCACTTGATCCCAGAAAAACCAGGGTACATATAAGCTGTACATCTATCATAGTCAGATACCTCCATAAAACAAACACTCAGTTCTAACACTTCCGTGTACCGTTAACTAAACACTGTACATTTTAGAGTAATTGACAATTACAAAGAAAGTTGATGGAATTGGATTTTATGAAGATTCTCAAAGCAGTAAATTCTGTTTTCAGACACAGCACACCTTTAAAAAGGTTTATGATGAAAAGACATCCCAGAAAATACTTTTTGATAATGTGGCACTTCCTTTGGTTGATGATCTAGTTCATGGAAAGAATGGTGAGTCTCACATTTTACATGTATTCCTTAGAGCTAGCTGTACATAATGTACTATTAGTAAGGTCTATATTGTTATACAAAGGCAAGTATCGCGTGGGTAAACCTTATCCGATATCCAGTTCACAACATTTAAGAATCCATTTAATTTGTAAGTACTGTACATAGCTAAACGTGTGCAATGGATAAATTAGAATGTATCCTCTATCCATCAGCTTATCAATATCCAGTGGATAAGGGTTCCAAAACAGAGTACAGTAAGCTAGCCTCTTAAAAATGTCCTTTGCATAACAAGAGCAAGATGCATTGTACATTGAGTCGTTTGTTTGGTAGGGGTTTATCCAATGGATAGGAATTTATTTGCTGTATATCTGCTACATGTGTATTGCTCATTCCAGTTCTCCACATGGAAAAGATTAATGATCTATTAGATGTTATGTACAAAAGTCATGTACTTTTACTTGGATTGTATCTGCTTTTTAAATAACTAGGACTTACATTTGTAAAGGTACACCATTATTTTTTGTCAAAGAAAGTACATGTAATGTACATGTATATAGTATAAACTGTGTTATAATCTGACCGGTTTTTGTCTATAGGCTTGATATTTGCATATGGTATCACTGGGTCTGGTAAGACACACACCATGACTGGGACACCCAGTGACAGTGGCTTGCTTCCAAGATGCTTAGATGTTATCTTCAACTCTATTGGAGAACTGCAAGCCCCTAAATATGTAAGTTTCCTGGTGCATGTACATATAGTTTTCTTGCCGTTTTCTTGAGTGTTCTGTAGCAGGCTGTAATAAGATTTATTTATTTCATGACAAGCTGGCTGGCTTTGGGAGTGTACATGAACACTGTAGAACTATGTACAGTAGGTGTTAATGTTATGTTATGACATTGCACTTTCTTTTTCTTTTTTTTACCTGTCTTTAATTACATTGGCTGCGGTCACATCTACGACGTACTAGTTACTTAGTTAGTCTCAAGTTACGTGACGTCATACCTAACTATAGTTAGTGCTTTCGGTCGTCTTTGCGGTCACACCAATGCAGTTAACTATAGTTAGTTCTGATTTGGTTGTGAATAATTTGGTATTTAAACTAGTTCATGACAGCCCTTGTTGTTTATTTGTATCCAGTTGTTCCTCTATTTTTTCAATTTTTGCACGGCATTTCGGTGTTGAAGAGAATACAATGAAGTAAGGATGCTTGAAACCGAAGAATTCGAGCTTAATTTTTGCTAACATTGATGATATGTAATTTCTTGGCATGTTGTTTTTCTTGTTTTCCTTTCCTTGACGCTTTGTTTTGCAAATTTATGTTCATCTCGCACATGTGAAAAGAATTGTCGCATTCTGATTGGCTTTTCGTTTGCAAACTTAAGACTAACCCATGAACCTTGCTTGGGTATAACTATAGTTAGTGTGTATTGTTTTGGATCAGATATAATTTTCTAACTATAGTTAGGGCGAACAGAGAAGCGGTCACATTACCGAAATAGCTAACTATTGTTAACGCCGTCCTAACTATAGTTAGCAGTCTAGATGTGACCGCAGCCATTGTAACTTTACAGTGTATTATTACCACAAATAGAAAAGAAAAAAATTGAGAAGCAATTACTACTGCACATGTATATACATGTACAATGTAGGGATCATCCATGTTAACTTTTGCCAGTCTTGTCTGGCCATTCACAGTCGGTCGGCACTTGGCCAACAGTCAGCCGATATATCAGTCAATTATCAGCTGAGTGTTGGTAGACTGTCGAACAAATGTCATCCGACTATCAGCCAACTACTGGCCACTCTCAATACTTGGTTGAGGGTTAGTCGAAAGTCAACCAATAGTCAATTGACACTCAGCCCATAATCGACCCAAAGTCCGTCGACTATCAGCCAAGTTTTGACCAACTATTGGCTGAGTCTCCACCGATATGTTGGTCAACTATCAGCTGATACATGTACATTGTATATGGACAGACCTATCGGACAAGACTGCCAATAGTAAACATGGTCCTATTGTAGTAGAGTATTGAATCTATTATCTTGATTGCTTGTTTTTAGGTCTTCAAACCAGACAAGGCAAATGGCATTGAAATACAATCAGAACATGAAGCCAAATTTGAAAATGAAAGACGAGAAAAAGAGGCAGCTCTCCTGGGCACTCCCGGTGGAAGAAATAGGTACACTGTACTTGTATAAATTTTGTAAAATCAATTCCTAAAAATAAAATGAATCTACATTGTATAGTTCGAGTTGTCACTTGTAAATTTTATCACATTACAATGAAGTTTAATTTTTCTATAATTATTTTACTTTATTTTTAAGGAATGCTGATAATGACTTTGCTGATGTGATAAGAGTGCCTGAAACAGGACTTATCTCTGGTGTGAGTTGAGACTTTTATGATTTTACAGTCAGGGCACAGCCAAAGAAAACAGTTTATGTCATACATGTACCATGATTACATAATGCACGTATTTCCATGCCCCACAAGAGCTTGAAGACGTGAATCAATCAAATGTAAGATTCTACACTGTAGGAATCGGTGAAGTGTTTGATTTTCAATTTGTTTTGTACATCCAACCAGATGTACAGTATTTGGTACATGCAATAACAACCTGCGATTCAAAGACACTGCAACGTCACCAGTATAACATGCTTAATAAATATCACAACAAGGATACAAGTATATATATACGCTTCACATTGTACTTGCAAACCTACCTTTAGAGCAGTTTTCAATTGAGTGTCGTAAAACTAAAACCAAAGTAATTACTCTGGTCAATCACAAAGGACACAGACAATCCAGTAAACCAATCAAAACTCCAAGCAAATAACACGTAGCTGGCACGAAGCGCGGGAAAACGTGCGCGAGCGAGTCACGATTGGTTTTGGTTTTAGTTCTGATTGGCTGAGAAAGTGGCACGAGATTTTTAAGCCAATCACTGGGCTTAGTAATGCAAAACCAAAGCAAACGCAATTTACTTTGGACACTCAAGTGAAAACCGCTCTAAACCTAGCAATTTGCTACTTGCATTGACTTGTGACTAGATTTATCCAAGGATACAGTAGAATCCTGATTTTAGGAACCTCCAATCAGGAAATCAGGAAGTTCCAGAATCACAATCACGATTCCACTGTAAAGTACAGTACCTACATGTACATACTGTAAAATGCCAGTTATTAGCCCTGGGGTTACACAACTTTGTAATGGGTTTTGGGTGGGCTTAAATTGTGCATATATAGCTGGGGGAGCTTATATCCAGGCTTGGGGTAGGGGGCTTATACATGTACATAAGCAACTCCAATCAAACATTCTGATCTGTACTCTAAACACACTTGCAAACTTATTCATTGGCAATTCATATTTGTGGCACAATGTTCTGTGAGGACATTCAAAGAATGACATTGGTACTGTAAGTTAAATGGGGACAGGGTCATAACAAAAATACTTTTTTCATTACCAGGAAGATGTACCAGTATGCCCTCAGTTATTTTAATTAAAAGGTTTGACTGCTTTGCTTCCAGGTGGATGAGGACAATAGCTACGCAGTGTTTGTTTCCTACTTTGAAATTTATAACAACTATATTTATGATCTTCTTGACGAGACTCCAGTTGATCCTATCTGTCCAAAGTAAGTTCGCATCAGTTTATTATTAATTTTTAGTCTACCATTTATCAGACAGTTATAAAGACAGTTGCACAAGAGATTATTCACAGTCCTTTCTGCACCAGGCCCATAACCAGTGTGGGTGGTGCGTATGAGCGTCTCCGGCGTGAAATCTTGAGCGCCACCGGCACAATAACGTAGGGGGGTCTGGGGGTATCCTTCCCTAGGAAATTTTGAAAACATAGGTTGTCTGAGACAGCATTTCATGCATTTTGAAGACAGTTTGTTAGGAAAAAAGGCAGGTAAAAGTGAAGATAACAACGATAATATCTCTGGTTAAGTAAATGAAGAAGTGTCCAAGTGAAACCGGAAAAAAGATTTTCCGAGTACCCCCAACGGGAGTCGAACCCATGACCTTCCAAGATTACCGGGGACGCTCTAACCACTGAGCTGGGAGACCGGGGAGCGAGGCACAGGTCTTCACTTTATCCAAGTGCCATTTCACTTTACATATATCTCTGGTTCTTTTTTAAATTCAAATCATATTTTTTGAAACAGAACCTTAAAAACATAATTTTCAATTTATTTAGCTAACAATAATGGCAGTACATAGAAGGAAGACAGGAAAAAGATAGCTTTCTTTATTTCAGTGTCAAATGGTAATTACATAAATCAGCCAGAGTTGGTTTGTTGATCTTTTAGCACTGTGGCAAGCTCCGACCTTCTTGGGTGCTTCCAAGCTCAACAAGTAACTAGTCTCCTCTCTTTTTGCTAGCACCTGGGAATATAAATGGAGCTTTGAACGATTTGACTATGAAGGTCATTAGGTCGAATGTATCATTGAAATTAACCTAGAATCACACAATTTGGTCCAAAATATACCACATGAATCTACAAATGGTGGACCTTCAACCCAAAGGACCATACGGAACTACCATTTCCCTTTTATTTATTTATTTTAATATTTTTTTCGCAATGAGTGGACTTGAAAGGCTCGTAGGGGGTGTAGATGCACCCATCCGGCCCCCCTCCATAGGGCCTGTGCAATTGTAGTATGTAGTCAGGAGCAGAGACGTGTAGTATTAAATACTGGAAATTTTGATTATTAATTTCTTTACAGACCACCAGCTTCAAAGAATCTAAGAGAGGACATGAATCGTAATATGTATGTCAGTGGTGTAACAGAAGTTGAAGTCAAAAGCACAGAAGAGGCTTACAGTGTATTTTGGAAAGGTGAAATTACTTATTCCAATTGATTTACATTGTACAGTATGCATGCATCAGTATTACCCTCCTGCATACAATGTACATTGTAATGTTAATTAACTTTAAACTCCTGTTTGTTCTATGGTTTCAGCTTGTTGATCCTTACAGAGAACCAACCTGACTCATCTGTAATAAAGCAGTAAATATAATTTACAATAAAATGCCTAATATACATATTTTTGTCGAATCTTACATTCTAGGTCAAAAGAAAAGACGTGTTGCTAACACTGTACTCAATCGAGAGTCTAGCCGAAGTCACAGTGTGTTTGCTATCAAACTTGTACAGGCTCCTTTAGATCCTGATGGTGAAGAGGTCTTACAGGTAATTTTTTTCAATATTTTTCTGACCTCCAATGTACCTGTCTTTACAAACAAGATTTCCTTGACTATAAACTCTTTGTGACTTTATTTTCATTCTTTACCGGTATGTAGGGTTTAAGCTTATTGTAAATTTTTTGGAAATTTCGATTAGAAATTAAATGAAGTGGTCTGGTTCAAGCTCAAAATTTTGGGAACAAGTGGAACACCTCAAGTATGCACCTATAGCCCTATATCACTAGTTTTCTACAAATTAAAGTGATCGGGTTCAGACCGATTTTTTGATGGGTCCGTAACCAATTTTTCTCTCTTGTGAAAATGGAAAGCACCCATGAACAAAGGTGTCACCTTAGACCCTGAAGTGCAGATCCTTCATAAAAAGCAGATGTTAATAAATAAAAAATGTAACATTTGTCTTTTTTTTTTCTGAACAGGACAAAAATCAAATTGCAGTGTGCACGTTATCACTGTGTGATTTAGCAGGATCTGAGAGAACAAACAGGACTAGAGCTGGTGGAGACAGACTACGAGAAGCAGGTAATTTACAACATTGTGACATTTTGGCAGTGGGGTGTAATGAGTAAGCAAGCAATGGGCATCAGTTGCTGGAACTATGAGTGCAACTAAAGTCTCGAGGAGAGAGTGCCAATAGAATCTTTGAGTTTGAACAAGTACTCAAAAAGTACAGGCAGAGTTCTTAGAGCTGTTATACACATAGTCAATAAATGCACATGACTGAATAAGTAATGCTGGTGACAGGTTTGTCTTCAATACCACTCTTCTTCCCTCCTATTCCCTGTCTTTTTGCTGTCATTGTTTTTGTATCTAATTATTACTACTTCTCTTGCTGGAGAAGAGACTGCATATGTACCAAAAAGCATTACATGGAGTGTACACTGAAGTTATGAAGTCAAGGCCCTTTGTGATGTTGTCTTTTGAATCTTATGTTTTTCTTAGGAAACATCAATGCATCTTTGATGACATTAAGAACTTGCATGGAGATTTTAAGAGAAAACCAAGGAAATGCTGAAAATGGCATCTCTCCTAAGGTATGTTACAGTTTTTTTTTACAATGTAACCAGTACTGTATAAATTTAATTATGTACGAAAAATCAAGGTTTTTTTTGTTTGTTTTCAGTTTTTGCATGTGTTTTATGCATTTTATTGTTCTTTATCAGATTGTCCCATACAGAGACACCAAGTTGACCCATCTATTTAAGAATTTCTTTGATGGAGAAGGGAAGGTGAGTGAAGTAAAATTTTTTAATAGAATTGCATGTTTCCATTTTCAAGAAAATAGCTTAATATTATAAAAGTTCTAAATAATAACTTATCATGCTACTTGCCTTTCTTTGTAGGTTCGAATGGTTGTTTGTTTAAACCCTAATGCTGATGATTATGACGAGAGTGTGGTAAGATGTCAAATTCTTTTCAGTTACATGTGTTCAACATATTAGAAATAATGACATGTCTCAATTGTATGTTTTCTTTTTGTATCAATTTAGCATGTGATGAAATTTGCTGAGGTGACACAAGACATTGTTGTAGCCAGACCTCAGTCAGTCAGGTAATGCAAAACCACATTTGTAATGGTTACAGTTATCACTCACACTGACAGCATAGAACTGGTACAATGTAACTATTATTTCAACCGGTAAACCAGTTTACGATTTTTGCTGCCATCAATCATCTAAGCCAACCTCTCAGGAAACAGAAGTTCACTGCAACTGGGTCAAAATGTCACATCTGTTGGCTGTGATTGGTAGCTTTCCATCCGTTTTCATTGTTTATGTTTGATGAATATGATTGACGGCAGCGAAAAAACATAGTAAATAGTTGGGGTTTAAACTTCAGAGTTCATGTGGTACTGAAAAGTGCAAACATTCAATAGTTACTGCTCACCTCTGTTTGTTTTCAATTCTGAACAGATTTGATACTGGACTGACACCTGGAAGAAGAAGAGGTATTTAAATGTATATTGCATAGTTTTAAATCCAGTAACACAATTTTTGCTGCAACCAGGTACTTTAAAAAATTAACCTACCGGTAGGTTAAAAAAAATTTAACCTGAATTTGAATTTGACCTGTAACATAGACCCTGTGGTTTTTATTTTTCCAATAGAGCATAATCTTGTTCTTCTGATTTTGTAGCAAATCAAATGTACAAGGAAGTTCTAGCACATGTTGAGGATAATAAAGGTAAAATGGTATTATAAATTTTAGTGTACTTTAAAGATGGTTTCCAGTCCGTACTGCGCAATCTCCGCCTGCAATGTTTACAAGCAAAAATAAAAATTCCGTGACAAAGCTTACCTTTTTCTTCATTATTAACGCCAGATATCCTTGCAAAACAATAATTACGAATAAAAGAAGCTCGACGGTATTTAAAACAGACGTTTTAGCTCATCGTGAATTCTTGAACGAAACGATCCGTAATGGCGAACTTAAAAACTTCATGTACGCTATCACCGAAGTGTAACGTTTCGACGAATTTAAAACAAAAATGAAAACAAACCCTGAGTCTGCGCAGTACGGACTGGAAATCATCTTTAACGTTATGCATATGCTGTTTGTTATGCTAAATGTAGCAGGAAACAAAAACAAGTCAAAACAAATAATGTAATGATAAACAAAAGTGTTCAAGTCAACGTAATATTGTTTACTTGTGTCAGAACTTAGTTCGTATTATATTCCCTTAATTAATTTTAAATGCACAAGATTCAGAGCTGTCATATAACTTGGGACTTGTTAATGTACATGTATGTTAACATTGTACATGTAGTTCTAATCTAACTAGTGAATGTATTTTGTAGATAACGGTGAAACAGTGATTGTAGCCAAGCCTCTTCATACCATGGGACCACCTTTCCCTCTTATGGAGGTAAGCAGTATTTTTTTACAACATCTTACTTCCTTACCTCCTCCCTCACCACAGAACTCAAGCAAGTTAGTGTTACTGGCTGAGAATCACGGTCAGAAATCTTGTAGCAGCATTTTTCCTGGAACTTATACTGTAATAAACAATGTTGGCAGCATAGGCATTTTGTCAGATTGTCTTTCTCCCTTTACGCCTACAGTTTTTCCCTCATTCTAAATCTGTGCATACAGCATGGTAATTTAGGCTCGAGGTAACTAGGAAGGTGTACCAGTCCCCTTTGCTGTAGTTAATCTCCTAATGAGAAGTAGCAAGACAAGTGAGCACTGATGAAATTGGAGCAACATTGAAAGAACTACATGTCAAGCAACATGTGTTCCTTGCTAACAAGTGTCAGTATTGTAAAGTGTTACAGAATAGTACGGCAGTAACGAAAATTTTAGATGATTTATATGCTTTGTTTTGTTGTTTTCAGCTGAATTCACCGGAGGATAACACGACGCTGGTGAACTTGATTTATTATCTTCAAGAGAGACAAAGACGGAGACAAACTCTGATTGATGATTTGTCAAGAAAAGGTACTGTATTCTGGTGCTGATAAAACGGTAAAACACAGCCCTAAAACGTAAAGCCTGGAAACGTGGAACAATTTTTTTTCTCCCTCTATGGAGGCATGCTTCATACTTGTTCTAAATTTTGTTCATGTATTATTTTGTCTTATATTACTTATTTTTGGTTGTGACTGTAACTTCATTTTTTTCCTGCAGAGGGAATTTTCAGGGCTCAACTCTTGGAATTGGAGAAGGAAAACAGCCAATCTAATGGAGTAAGTAGATTCAATCACGATAATTTGCTATACACCTGTTCATTAACATTACTAATAAAAACACCAAAATTAATGTAAAAAGTAAAAAAAAAAAAAGGAACTGGCGTTTGTGGGCAATACGGACCGGTACATACAATTTGCCGAGAGGTCTGTGAATTATGGATTTGTACTGTTCAATGTATTTTGTTCTCGTTTCACTTTTGGTAGAGATGGAACTTGCAAGTGGCAGTAATGACTTGTTACTGCTGCTATTTGCCAGGCTCGCAAGGAATGTTCACTGCAATAACTGTTTTTTTTTTCCTTTAGATTATTGCCAACCTCAAGTCAACAATTGAGGAGAAAGACAGGTAGGACTCTCATGATTCTAAAAAATAATAAAAATTATTACTACATGCTGATTGGGCGCAGCTGAAAGAACCCCTGAAAATTGGGTTCGCCATCTTTTCTAATTAAAGCAACTCGGGCATGGGAAGTTTACACCAATTCGACATGTCTGTGTTTTAGGCTGATCTTTTGATGAGAATTTTAAACATGCATTACTCAAAGATCTTGTGCCGGAACCAAGTCTGAAAGTTGCCAAAAGAAAAAAAAAATAACATCTAAAGGGATGTTGAGACTACCTCACTCTGGCTGCCTCAGACTGCATCAAAAGCAATCATTGATAAAAGTTTATAAATGCTTAAAGTCTAAAGCCTCTTAAAAATGACAAACGGTTCTCCTTTTATAGAGATATTCAGAAACTTGAAAGAAGACTGAAAGCTGTAACGCAGAAGGTATGACTCGCGTTTTGTATGTTTGTTTTGTACTTTTTGTCCGTTTTTTTACCATATTAATGGAAGGAACTTAGATGCAGCAGTAAAATGACACTCTTAAATCTCTTTAGAATGAGATGCTGCAAAGAACAGCAGAGATGTACGAACAAGACAAGAAAGAATTACAATATGAGGTATGAAAACCTACTGACTATTCTCGTGCGTGGAAAATTCATAGCCAACCTAATGCAGTATTCTGAACTTGACTAGCTGTCACGTTTGCCGTCGTCATGTTACGAAAACTGCCGAGTGAGTAGGGAAAGCAAACAAACACGATTCCATTTACGCCAAGTTTGAAAACTGCCTGTAACGACAAACAACAATTCCACTCTAGTTTTCATTTAGATGTAAATATTCAATGTTTTTATTAGCTTTTTTTGCTGACCTCTAACGATCTCGTTTCTTTTCTAGCTGGATGATCAAAAGAAAAGAGCAGATAAAGAGAAAACTGACAAAGTTAAAATGCGCCAGGTTAGTTTCTTTTAACCTCCACGTTTCCTCTGTGACGCGGAATGACTCAATGACAGATTCGCTAGGGAGAGCGAATGTACCGTATTTACTCGAATAAGCGCCGCCCTCGAATAAGCGCCGCATATGGGACAAAAAAGTTAATAAGCGCCGCCCCCGAATAAGCGCCGCAGTCCCGATGCGGCGCTTATTTGAGAAATTTCGTTTAACTCAAAACGGCACTACAAAGCAACTTTTAAACAAACTTAGACATTTCTTTCCATAAAAAGCGATGTTTTGTGGTTTAAAGTGATTGTTTTACCGCTCGCCCATTTGTTTTCTATCCAACATTCTTAAATGTTGTGAAGGCCGCAAACTTTGCCAGGACGGCTATCGCCACTTCTCTCTTCAGCAAGAGACTAATACTGAAACTCAAAAGACGCTATTTTCGATAACTGCAAAATATTAGATTCTTTGTGGCGTCCAAATTTGAAATAAGCGCCGCCCTCGAATAAGCGCCGCACTGGAGGTGCGTAAAATTTAATAAGCGCCGCGGCGCTTATTCCAGTAAATACGGTACTTCTTTTTAGAAATGCTATGTTTTAAAAAAGTGTCCACTCCTTGTGTTAAGTTCTTGAGCAGTGTATGTTCAGTGGCAGTGCCTCTCTCTATCCTAAATACTTACCGGCAAATGTTGTAGCAACACTGCTCGAGCTAAGTAGCTGTAATGCATCTTAAGGTACAAATGAACTGCCTGCGTTGATCGGCAACTTAACTCGCTCCAACCTTGTTGCCAATTCATTGTTTTGAGCAGACATTTCCTAAATGTATCTTTTTATTATTTATAGGAGCAAGAGTCTACCGATAACAAATTTATCTGCTCCCTTGCTTTAATTTTATACTTTCAGGCCTTAAAAGGAGTGGTGTCACAAGAAAAGGGAAAATGGGAACGAGAATGTGTAAGTCTCGCTTACATGACCGTGTGTTGGTGTTTTCTTGTGTATTTCCCTCTTTTTTGTTACAGGTTTTTTTTCTTTGTTGCCGTTGTTGTTTTGTCTTTGTTCAGTGGGTGATGGATTGTAGATTGATGATGTGTTGCCGAGGCCTGTTTGAGCAGGAAAACAGGGTTGCCACGGTCAGGGAAAATCTTAGTTCTTGTCAAAGTTAGTGAAAAGTCATGGAGTTTTGGCTGAAACGAGAAAACAAAATGGATTTGTTAGTGAAGTCAAATGCGATTGCATTCAAAATCCCGTGAAAAACGTAAAGAGATTGAAAATGAAGAAAAGACTATCGATGGTCTGCAAAAGAAGCTGAAGCAAAAGTATAAAAGTTTGGGCTTATTTGTTCATTCGCCTTATTCAAGGTCAGTGAATATTGTTTTGAGGTCAGTGAAAAGTCAAAGAAAAGTCAGGGAATTTTTAGGATTCGAATGAGTGGCGACCCTGGAAAAGCTGTTATCTTCGTTTGTTTGTCTTTAAAAGAAACCTTTATCATTCTACGGATGATTTTCAAAAGCCTCTTACCTGCATATCTTTTTTATATCCTTGTTCTTGTTTAGTCCAAACGCGTCAAGGACAAGGAGATGGAGATGCAAGCCAAAATGTGGCAGAAGGAGGAAAAGCTAAGACAACTCAAGGAGATTGTACAGGTATGTTCCTTAATCTGCCGCCCGCTGGGGGAAGTCACTGCAGTCTTATTGCAGTTTGCTGCGTTCTTCTTTTCGATACTCTCTCTCGTCAACATAACTTTCTGGCGACGGCGGTCCTTGACCTCTGGAACTTCAACTGTTGCTATAACGTTGAACGTCTTTGGTAATCCTCGTTTTTTATGGAATTAGGTGATTACCCCTTTTCGAAACCCCATGTTTCTAGAGGGTCAGGTTTCTTTTCTTTGCCTCTCTCTTCCTATCGACTCGTCCAGCTCAGTTGAAGCAGCTGGGAGAGTTACACCTCCCTCCCTCCCAACATTGGCATAACTCTGTGGATCACTGAAAAAAGCAAGATCCTCCACCTCGCACACAAGGCAAGATGAACTCCATTCCATCATCGCTCCTGGTTTCTCAGTAATATTCAATATGTACATGGCAATCATGACAAGGCATTAGCTACATATCTATTTTCTTTCTTTCTCTCCTTAGAACATGCCGAGGAATGACACAAGGACTTTAACTCGAGCCCAGGCCAAAGCTGCAGCCATGACTAGGTCCAAGTCACCTCCGCCCGTGGCAAGAAAGGTAATTCATTTTCGTCCCCAGAGCTGCCTATCCTTCTTGAAAGGTGGGCGGTAAATCGAATCATTGCAGTTTGTTGGATGAGGAAAACTCTGGTTGTTGTCCTTTAACCATTTTTATGTTGTTTCAGCCTCCTATTAAATCTCGCCACAGACGATCCAAGTCGTCAGATTGCTGGATAGAGCACAAGCCTCCAACGCACTTGGAAACAGGTATTTTAGTAGAGAACAGTTATAGGTTGTATGATGTGTCATTAAGAAAATGGTGTTGACCTAGAGGTATCATTCCTAAAAACCACTGTTGTTGGTGACTGACATTTCCACAACCTGGGCGGAAGTAATTGTCTGAATCGAGAGTCCCTCCCCCCTTTCTCCTGGCAATCACACTAAGTGAACAACTTTTTAAATAAGGTACACTGCAGAGAGTTGTGCTAAAAGATTTTGTTGTTTTGTCGGAAAAACTAACGTAATGCCACAACCCCAGAAGCAGGCAAAACAAGCCCAGTGCACTGTAGGCTACTTTGTGTTACAGAGGGTATAAGACAGAGGGCAAAAACAGTTTAAAATAAACATTTTGTCAGTTTGCTATGCAAGTATTCATTGTGTATACTACTTTTACCTATCTTTTGAACAATGCAGATAATCTTCTCAAACCGTCAATGAAAAACAAGAAGACAGTGAGTAGACCCGCCGAGAAGGACTTCAAAGCAACTAACGTGAGTGAGCACGCTTCTCTTGATATTATCTGGATTTTTTTCTATCCAACACGGTTTATTTAAAAAAGTCCTAACAAACGAGGCAGTCTTTTTCTTGACGCAACTTGCCTTAACCTTTGCGAGACAAGTCGCGAGATGAATCTTAATTACACGCTGCAATCAAATCGTGCAGTGTTGCTAAAAGTGCAAGACGGTTGTACTTTCCATCGAACTTTAAAAATTACCTCGTTTAACAAGACTAAAGACTAAGTTACTTCAAGTTTGAAATACCATTATTTTTTTCCTAAGTGTCCGTAAAGTGACCGTGCATGTGACGTTTTATTTTTTAACTTTTTTTTTCGTGCAGGCGACAAACTATGTGTTAGCTCATCAGGAGGAAGATTCTGCCGGCGAAATTGAGACTAAATTGATTAAAGTGAGTTCAAAACAAACAATTTATCACTTCGTTTTGCTTCTGTCTTGTGTTTATATTCAAGCGCGAATAACGCTATCAACCGGATATATCACTACCCAGGAAATACGTTCTAACAAAACCTGCTATGATATTTACTGGATAGTAATAAATTCGGTGGATAATTTTGTTATCCACCGGGACATGTCGACATGGACTGTAAGTAGTCTTTGTGGTTAGGGCAAAGGGGAGCTTGAACACAACTTGACTCGGAACATTGTTTCAGTTTTCAAAGTGATTGAGCAAAACTGCTGCATATTTGAGGCGTTGAAAAGTGTGTCGTCCTCCGTGCAACTTGTCTCGCAAAAGTAACACTGCCATTTTCACATTTTAAGAGAGTTTGCGTATATAGTCAGTTAATAGTTTGTTTGTTGTAAACGGGGCTTTCATTCTATAAGTACTTGAAATTGCGTTCACTTATTTGCATGAAAGAGGCGATTAGAAGAAGTCAAAATAGCTTTACTGAAGATTTGGTGACGTCTGATTTTGCTATGTTATTTGAAAGATTGTGGGACGGAGAAAGGGAGAAACTGACGGTATCAAGGTAGATATTTACTCGAGTTTGGTGTCATCTGCAGGGAGACGTGTACAAGACTGTAGGAGGTGGTCATTGTATTCAGTTCACAGAAGTAGAGACTTTGAAAACAAGATCTGACGAGCTAACCAGTCCAGGAAGGTAAGTAGGATTCTTATCTTGTGATGGCAGTGAGAAGACTTCATGGTCAGGGACTTTTATTTTGGGTGAGGTGAAATTTACATTCTGAAGAAAGTCAGTGAAAACTGGAATATAACACCGCTGATTTCATACAATTGATGGCTGGAAGAAACATTTCAGAACAATGTGATCACAGCAATGTTTTTTTTGCTTCTTTGAAGTGGAGGCTGGTGGCCGCTACTATATCTGACATTTTGTATATTTTGGTTTGGGAAATTTTATTTTGATCAAGAAAAAGTCAGGTCAGGGAATTTTGAAAACTGATGTTTGTGGCAACCATGACGGTTTGCTAGGTTACATTTACTAGTTTTCAACCCTGTTTGATAGTGATATAGCTCTGTGTTCTTGTCTTCTTGTAGTTGTAACTTTTTTAATTTTTAAAAACAGAAAACGCCGAGCTTCCGACTCGATAGATGATGAGAGTCACTCCAGCTGGACTGATGTAGAAACAAGGGTAAGAACCAACTGATTGTCATTTGTTGGTTTTCTATTAATTTTGCTACTTTTCCAAGTGAAAGTTCTTAAAGTAAACAAAACGATTTGTTTTTAGTGTTCTACAGCAATTGAAGGCAGACCAGGCTTGGGACCCAGCTATTGCCACACAGCAACGAAGTAAGTTCAGTAAAACAGATTAATTAACATCTCTTCCGCACCGTAGCTTTTTTCTGTTGATGTCCAAAAAAACATTCTGTATTACATGAGTACTTTGAAACCAGCCATTCACTGTGAGTCATGTTTTATGTGTTCTCATGCTGCATGTGAACTGACACATTGCGTAGGTCATTCTGCATATCAAATTGTAACTTCACTACGATTCGGAAAACCGGAATCAAAACACAAGGGGAATCGGATCACAAGTCATTCAGTTTATAGCCTAACCTCTCGAAGACCACCACCCATTCTGGTCGTTTACGACCTTCACTGTAGTTTGACGATACTATAAGAAGCTTGTCTCCCCTTGTGATCGCTTACGAGAGTATTGTGACAGTGCGTTGAATGTAGTTATTGCATTTGACTGCAAGAACTGCTATCTAAGAAAAGAGATTTTACTGCTGTTTACGTTTTACTCCTCAGGAAAAAGAAGCCTTGAAGATGGACTTACAACAATAGTTGTGTTGCGTTTCTTTGTTAAGTGTCATCTCTCGCAAGCCATGACGAAATTTAGACTTAAATAGGAGTCAATACTCTGACCAGAAACTTGTGAATAGCATTCACAGTTTATTTCGTCAAAACTAGGATGGGTGATAACAGCGCTTATTTACCCATTGTTCAAATAAATAGTTTTAATAAGCCACGCCCGTGGGGCCATGTAAATGGTCATGTTATTTGAACCGTTTTCCATCGCCACCAGAGATCAGAAGCTACAAGATGTACAATATGTTGTATTTATGGCTTCAGTGCTCCCGCAGTTAGTACATTTGCTTGTAAAAATGATTGACTCTTATCAGTTAGTAATGTTCCAGTTTTTAATAATTTGTTTTCATTTTAGTATCTTTTTCATTTATTCCTCTGATAAGTAGTCTCTGTAAAAAGCCGTAGGTAAAATTAAATAAATATATTAACATCTCGCGTTGTTTGTGGATTACTTTTTTCAGGGTATTTTTTTTTTCTTCAAAAGCAATGACTGCAATTGCATGCAGTACTCATTAACAGCTGAACACTGGTTCTGTTTTGTTTTTACTTTTGCAAGTGGCCCGGTTAGACTATCGCGGAATGTATCTAGGCTGACAACAGAAATCAGAAAGACCGACCATTCGCGTCTTTCAGTACAAACGGACAAAAACGAGAGCAATAAGTCAACTAAAAAAGAGCCCACGTATTACCGTACCCAATCCACGAGGATCGTTAGATCACTCTTTCGATCTGTATTTAGCCTTCCCTTTGCAAAAATGGCGCCCAAATTTGCGTAATAATACTTAGTACATCCTAAGCACCATGTGGATTTTTATAGTCAAAGGATTTTTAACGTGAATGTGAGGCTTAGGAAGTATATGTATTGATATTGAAATGCACACGCCATTTATGCAAAGGATCTAAAGGCCGAAAATCAGGGAGAACGCGCTCGTCTTCCCCATTTTTTTTTTTTTTTTCAACTCGCGCAGCCCACTTATTTGTTTTCGCCCTATACTCCACTCGGGAGCCTGTTCGCAGGCTGATTACCTGTATTTTACTTCTCCTACCGTCTTAAAACTTAAATTATATCTCGTTATTCAAAGACAGTGAGCAAATGACATTTATCAGTACAGTTTAACCGTCTCAGAGAGAAATATGTGAGTGTTAGTCTCGTGTTTGGCCAAGAGCAAAGGTCTTGTTTTGTGTCCCCATTGCTATTCTTATTTCCAGCCTCACCATCACCTCTTTCGCTGTCTTCTTTCTCGTCTACATTATTACATGAAATTTTCGCGACACTTTAATTTCGCGAATTCCGCGATTCCAAAAAAAAAAGCGAAATTAAAGTGACGCGAACATAACATGCCGCGAAAATTAAGTGACTCACATTATACCAACAATAAAAAAATAATAAGTTTAGTACCACTGAAGGAAAGATTTTCAGTGTAAATGGATGTTGTCGTTAATTCACTCAAGAACGATATCTCATGCACGTACAAACATGACCTACTTGTAGACATTGTAAGAAGTTTAAGAACAGTAAGAAGTGCTCTGTTGTTGCTATTGCCGAGAATTAGTCCCTCCCTTGCGTTTTTGTCTCGTGACGTCATGACGACACGAGATAATTCTACAGGGGGAGAGGTGCATTCCATTCGTGTTTGCTTTCTGAGGCCGCCGAATTTTCCCGCCATGTCAACATTTGCTTTGTGATCCGAGGCCGCCGGAATTTCATATCAAAGACCAGATAATGTTTCTTTACAAAGGTCGCAACAAACGCGCTGGTTTATCAAACTGTAGGTTAGGAGTATTTATTGAAAAGGGCTTATTGTGTAAAAATACAGGCACGCTTTACTGTTCTTAGAGGGTAGCAAAGGGTTTATGCGTGACGCGTGAAAAGGCCAAAAATTAAAACGTGACGCGTGAAAATAGAGCAAAAATTAGACCGTGACGCGTGAAAATAGCTAGAAAAGGCACGTGATTCGTGAATTCTGCTGTTTCAAGTATACGTGACACGTGAATTTGGTTAAAATTTGTGCGTGAAATGAGATGACAACACCCCCTTTGCTACCCTCTTCTTAGTTCGAATTTGCGCTGATTAAACTACTTCAAAAAAAACTGGTAGATCCCGTGGACATTATTTTCCTTGCGTGTCTTCAATTCGAGTATTACCCTAAAACGTGTGGGAAAAAAGTTCAACAATCACGAAGGCACACGCCAAAGTTCAACTCGTCGCTGTAAGAAAGACAAAACTTAACACCCAAATTGCAAAGTGAACGTCACGACCCTCTCTGGAGAGAGAGAGATAACGCTCTATTTAGAGATCCTTTCGGCTTGCTAAAAGGCCTTATCTCTAAATTGTCGAGTCCATTTGCTTTTCAGTAACAATCAATGTCTCACCCGGTTCTTGTTTACAATACATATGTTTTGGTTAATTAAATTTACGTACACGCTATATATAGAACCTTAATTATCAGAGCAATTTCTCAAGCATTTCTGTCTGTATTCTTTTTCTGATGTTATCGGAGTCCTATAACTGTTCAACGGGTACATGCTGGAATGTACTTTGAATTAAAGTCAAGCCTACTTTCGGCTGCTTGGAAAAATCGCTTTTGATAAGGTGTCGCAACAAGTCGCGTGACAATAATAAGTACAAACATTATCCGCCTGACAGAAATAGCAACGATCAATTAGTATGAATCAAGATGGACGCTTAATTACCGTGATAGTGATCGGAATGGATACCATTAAGGCATCGATTTCAAAACTTTGTTTTTAAGCATGTAATCTATATATTTTTAGTTGGATTTTGAGCCTTTCGCGTGAGAACCTTTTGTAGATGGAATAAACCTTTGTTTTAATCTTTAAATGTGAAATCGTGAAGTTCAGCGCAAGCATTCACGACAAAGGTTTCTGAATTGACAAGTGAATCAAGAGTTTCGTATATCGTGTTGTGAATGTCACAACTTTTATCGAGCGACAAAAGTAGCTTTAGTTTTAGTTCAAATTTTAGGGGTGAGGAGTCTAAATGTTTCTTTATGTTAGATGCACGCTTTTTAATTTTCGATATCTTTACAAGCAATATAAAATAGACGTGAACAGCGGTCTATTTTCAAATAAATTTTAAAAAACTCTTTTAAAAACTCTTTTCAGAGTTTAAAAACTCTGAAAAGAGTCACGAGACACTAAGCCCAGAGGGCTTTTGATTGTTAATTTTAACGTTATTGTTCCTTTGATGAGTCGTTTTATTTAATTTAAGGGCATGTTATATAATATTGGCAAGAAAATGTCAATTGTGTCTTACTCAAAAACGCGAATTTAAAGTGATTCAAAATACAAAATTTTCGCAAAATCGCGAAATTGAAGTGTCGCGAAATATGCGCACCTCAAAATCGCGAAATAAACGTGTCGCAAAAATTTCAAGTAATAAGGTACCTATACCCTATTTCCCCATCACTGCCGCACTGTTTGGTAACTTTTTGGACGTTTACAAAGCGCGCGGGAAAAAAGATTACAAATATCTTCCCCCCTGCCACTTCAAAAGGAAATTAAAGATCGAACACTAGGAAATTGTAAAATAGCCTTGTAAACACGACTAGTGTGGCAGTTCCTCTCTTTTTCTTAGTCCGTCGAGCGTGAAGCTAATTAAATTGAGTGCAAGTAGAAAAATGTCCGTGGATAACGTGGGAGCCATTTTTCCACTCGCGCTCTTTTTCAGCTTCACGTTCGATGGCAACCTCGTCGCCAGGGCGCTTTTTCCTTCAGAGCGGGTGGGCTAAGAAAAAGAAGGGCTGCTTGTAATCTACAGGTTACACTCCCCCGCCCCCTCCCCCCACACACGCACATTGTCAAATTACCCTGAAATAATGTCCGCATGTGTTGTGCCGAGAAATTTTTCCTTTTATTGAAATGGAAAACTGACGATTTTAATTCTTCATATGAAAATAATTGTAGGAAACCCCATATAATAACGTAGAATCTATAAGCAACTTCCTTTCGATTCCTTCATCTACGCCCAGGCCATTTATGAGACTTAAATTCCTTATATTGGACGCGTCCGTCTCCCGCAATCGATTCTAGCAATTGTCCTAAAGACTTATCATGTACATTTTAATAAAGAGATAGATATTTTAAATTGACGCCGAAGGCTGCTCATCTTAAAAGCTTTAGAACTAAATGATAAAGATTTAGTAGTTGTCCGTAGTGCGCTATCTGAGGAAACCTTTTCCCAAGCCATATTTGGTGCTCGGATGGGCAGTTAGCCCTTAATATTTATGTCGGAACACACGATGCGACCCAAATATATATACTAATAACAAAGGAAATTTACTGAGATTTCATCTGAAAAGGTCTGAAAACGGTTGTATTTCCGAAACCTGAGAGCGAAAGTGCGGCGAAGTAACTCATAGGACAAATTGTTGTGTATTACATGACTCTAGGCTGCGATGTTAATCGGTCAGCGGATTATCAGAAAGTGCCCGGATGTTCCTCCATGTGACTCCAAGCCGGCTCGAAACTTTGTTGTTGTTGTCAGCTAAAGCAGTTTATTTTGAAGTTTTGAAGGTATTTACATCTCATTTCCTTAGCTTTAGTGTTAATGTAGACTTCCCTAAACACCCTAGTGTTATAAGTACTAAAGAAAGTCGTCTTAAGTTTCGATTTGATGTCAGTTAATTCGTGCCTAATTCCAAACGTGGTTTATTGCTAGGCTGTCAAAAACCTGAATTCTTGGCGTTGTTCTTATCTATTTTTGTTTTTCCTTGTTCACCAGTTTTTAAAGAAATATGCGTCGAAGTCGGTCCAGAGGAATGCGTGGAGGTCCTGGTCGAATGCCGCCTTTCATGCGGGGTCCACCGGGGCAGAAATTTGTTGTTAGTCATTCTACGTTTGATCCAGTGATGGTAGGTTGAAGTTTTTTTATCAGTTTATTGAATAACTTAGATTGATCGATTGGGAAGGGATTTGGGAAGTGAAGATGGAACTATGCTGTGTGCTTCTATTTAAACACCAAATACTTGTTTATTGTCTGTAGTGTGTCTGTTGGTAGGTGGAAGTCTTCCAGACTGGTCATGCACATTTTCAATTCATGTTTCTGTTTACACAATACCGTACTTCTAAACCTGTCTGACCCATTTTGGGAACTTGTCTAACACTGATCATTTGTCCATGTAGGCTGAGAATTTCTTTCCAAGAACCACTCCTGTCTTAGACGAAACTGCTTTTACACAGGTACAGTATTTATGAACATTCAAATAATTATAACAACAATGATAATGATTTTGATAAAACTAATAATACTGTAATTATACTGGGCCCAGTTGTTCAAAGGATGGATAATGCTATCCACCTGATAAATGACTGTCCAGTGGATAGCGAAGTAGGTTTTGTATGATACTTATCCACTGGATAGTGATTTATCTGGTTGATAGGATTATCCACCCTTTAAACAACTGGGCCCTGTACTGTAATAAAAGTATTTATAAAGCACAAATTTTCTACATGTAATTGCCCATGGTGCTGCCTGTACTAAAGTTTAGGCCTGATATCCACCACTTATTGTGGGTTCATTTCCCCAAAGAGTGGCCCGTAATTGAGCCTACAGCTAAGGTTTATCTCCTCCTTCCTGGTAAGATCCATAATTATGATTTTAAAATATCAACAGTGTACAGTTGAATGAAAGACTTGTAATACCCCTTTTAAAAAAATATAAGCTTTGGTCATCGTTAATATAAACAATGAACTATGAATTACAGTGTAGTATTTAGTAACTGGTGTCAGTCGAGTTAAGGTGTACACATAATGTTATGTTGTTATTATCTGGATTAGACTCAATATATTCATTGTGTGTTTTTATATCATATCTATAGGCTCTTTTAAAAAGAAACCAAGAGTTGACTCCTAGTGGACAGGAACAGGTATTAAGATTGTTAGTAATGATAGACTGTTTTGTCAATTGAATGCAGTTAGAAGGGAAAGTATTAACACTGTTATTGTTTTTGTTGCACTGTGATGAGCTCTGACCTTCAGTATACATTTTAACAAGTCATTTTTTTTCAAACTGCAAACATTACATAAATGTACAGTCTATGTTGTTTATTTCAAATTTACACACATTGCTATGTTTAATGTTACTGAATACCTTTACATTCTACATGTATGGATGTCATTCACGAGTTTTATTTTCGTTATTGTTTTTATCAGGCTGCTGTTCAAAATCTTGTGACCAAAGTGACAACAGTATTGGATAATTTGATTGTCACGCCAGATGCGGCTGAACTGGTAAGCATTGTTCACTTGTTGGTTTATACTTCAATCAATTTGTAAATGTATATAGGTGAGGTATCCGTTCAGGTTTACATGTATCCTTGTGCAAGGTGCATAGAGTACGTAGGGACCTAAAATAGCTTTATTCAAGTGAGTTTTATTTTCTTTACAGGGTTTAGAAGAGGTTCGTGCAGTAGGTTCACACAAAAAAGGAACAATGTTGCTTGGCCATCCAGTTGCTGACCTGGCTGTCATTCTCAAAAAGTTACCATCAGGTAGGTGAATAAAGTTGTACTGTTATTCAGGCACAACTTAGTTTATAGATATATTACAATGTAAAAATTTAGAACTTAGAAAAAAAAGTATTGTTTGAATTGCACATGCACACATCCAAGTACATGTATATGTACACTGTACATCTCATGAGAACAAGATTCCACAGGTGTTGATGAGAGGTCAAACCCTTACTAAAAACTTGTAGTCCTGTTTGACCACCACCATGCATGTCCTGACATTATAGACTTCTGTGCACTCACGTCACACATGTTAGAGGCAGCAAGAGTTTTCACTAAATAAATATATTGTGTAAACAATTAGATATTTTACCTTGTTTGATCACATGTTGATAATAGTGAATGAGATTTAAGTAGAAAGTCTTACCAATCAACTGTTTCTGACTCACATTCTCATTAGATCCTAGCTTTAGTGTAGGAATGTTTGTAGTATTTAAATTGGCAGTTGATGTTAGATGCCCAGTTGTGGTTTTCAGTTCTTCAGATTGTATCAGTACGATACTTGCCATGCAAGCTGGTAGTGTTGTAACAGGCAATAAAACGTACATAAGAACAGATCATTCCCCGTCAAAACTTCTGTGATTTCAGAAATCTGCTGTGGAGGTGTTTGGGAGATGGGTTGATTATTGGATACTCTTCATGAAATCCAAAATTTCAGTATTTGCGCTAATCTTTTGATATGAATTTTATGTTATTTACCCAGGGGGGTACTCTGGGATCAAAGTGACGGGGATGATCGAATGGAGGCAAAACTCAGGACCCAAAAAAATCCCTAAGTCTCCCGATATTACCCAAAAAAATCCCTGGACCAAAAAAAACGCCCAAAAATATCCCTAGTCAAATTACCCTTAATTGCCAAGGCCGCGCCAAGGCACTTTAGTTTGATTTTAATACCCAAAAAAATCCCCTATTTAAATCAAGTCACCCAATAAAATACCTGCCAAATTCTCCTACCCAAAAAAATCCCGGAATCGAAAATTTCGACCCCAAAAAAATCCTTCGCACATCCCCGTCATTTGGATCCCGGAGTACCCCCCCTGGGGTTATTTACGTGATGGTCTGTTTATTTATTTTGTTTACAGAAAGTGATATTCTTGCTCTGGCAACAAGAGTACAGAAATCATTAAAAGATGATGCTTCAGCAGGAGGTATTGCCAATGTTACTGACAGTAATTGTTATTCACAGCCTGATACATTTTCACTTTTTCTTTGTTTAATTGTTAGGTTTTAGCTAATGCATTTGTTACAAAGCTGTAATTTGTGTGCTTATCTGTGCAGTATATACAGCTTTATTAAATGTTTTCTGAATCATTAATATTTTGTTTTTGGCAGATTATCCGATGCAGTCAAATGAGGGAGGTATGTACAGTAATTTTTGATGCGCATGCAGGGCTGCAAATAATTTTTTTCACTTGAAAGGACATATGCCTATTAAGCCACCGTCATGGTCGAACAAAACAAAATTTTGGGTGGACATCACCAGAAACAAAAGGTTTAATTTTATTTGTTGTTGCTGTAAAATGATTTATGATCAAAAAAATTTCCAGACATCATGTCCGACCACACTTGGGATTTTGTCGGACATGAGCAAATTTGGGTCGGCCAATGTCCGATGACTGACTGTTATTTGCAGCCCTGGCATGTCTATGTGAAGTAATATTATATTATTGTGGGAGGGAAGCACTTGTTTTCATTCTTTGGCTAGGTGTAATGAAACAACCTTTCTGATGACAATTTATGACCAGCTGCTATTTTGTGTATCATGTTTGTTGAAACATTGTAATACTTTGGTATTTTCTCTTCTAAAGGATTCAATATAAGTAGCCCTGAGGGTGCTCTTGTCCGTGTGTTGATTACAACGCTTCCTAAAAATCTCCATGAAGCTGACCCCGCAAAGCATGGTAAGTGAGCTGTCTTGACCATCAATAAGAAATGTTTCTGTGATGAAACATAGGTTAGCTTTCAGATGTGACTTAAATTAAAAATAGTATATTTAATTGACCATTGATTCCGCAAATAGGGCTTTTCAGGGCCAATGTCAACAAACTCTGAAACAAACATTGTAAAAAAACATAGCATACAATGTATATGTATATAACATGGTTAAAAATCCCAACTGGCAGGAGGCAGACTAGTTGGCTATTTACATGTACAAGTGTAGCAGAGGAGTTGAACTCTGGACTTCTGGGAACAACGCCAGCTAGTGGTCAGAATGGTTTAACCAGTGACCTCCAGATTTCAAGTCTTGCACTCTTACCACTCGGCCATGTTGCCTCCACTTGGCAAACTTCTGCAGAGTCTGCCAAGATAATTATCTAAACAAAGTTATTGTTTTTGATAGTTGACGTGAAGCTTCTTGAAGGTGCACTGGCAACAATACGACATGCTCGCTGGTTTGAAGAAAATGCCTTTCATACAAGGTAACAATAAAAGTCTATGGTGTTGGTTGTCTGGACATGTAGTGGCAGTTCTCACATACATGTAATTCTCCCTGAGAAATCTGTAGCTAGTCAAACAATTGGTGTGCTTGCAAAGGGAACATCATGTTGAGACGTTTAGGATTACCCAGTTTGCATTGTACAAATATACCATTGATTTTTGTTATGGACTTTAAAATGTTATTCACCTTTTGGCCTTAACTGTCACAAGAAGCTGATTTATATTACACAGTATTTCTACAGAGAACATGCTAATAATAATGTTGTGATTTTCTTTCAGTACTCGTCTGTTGGTGAGACTTTTTAAAGATCTTAGAAAGCGGTTTGCAGGATTGCAAGGTCTCACGCCATGGCTTATAGACTTGCTTGTAAGTCCAGTCAAGATTGTTCCATAATTGAAGTCAGTATTATTTCTATAACTGTGTAGTGTAGTATTGACAGAAATGAATACAACACTAATCACAACGGTGGCATTGAGTATGTATCATCATCATCACCATCATCATTATCATCATCATCATCATCATTACTATAGAGCTCTACAAAAATGTTACATTTTAAAATTTGTGTTCTGTTTTGTACGTTGTAGGCTCATCGTGCTGCCATGGTAAATTCATCTCGACAACCTCTTCCAGTCAATGTTGCTTTTAGGTAACAGCAGAAATCTTGCTTGTTTTGTTAAAAACACAGTCATTAAAATAGGAACGACTGTGGACTTTGTTATTTATTTCCTAAAATTTTAACACTTCACAAATGTTAACAACATCTTTTTTCTGTCCTTAATTTATCAATATACGATGTAATGTCAAGGAACATGCACAAGAACATTACAAAAAAGTCTTCAACTTTTGCTGATTTTTTACTAAATATGTTATTTGGAGTACATAGGATTAAAAGGGGTACATACTTTTGAGCGTGACTGTACATGTAGTTAATACTGGTAGACATATACAGTGTACATATACTTGTCAAAGAATAAAAAGATTGTTCGAAAATATTTTTTCTCATCTCATTTCAGGCGTGCCTTCCAGCTTCTCTCATCCGGGCTGTTTTTGCCAGGTTCATTAGGAATAATTGACCCTTGTGAGGTACTTGTAAAATATTTTCTCTTTTCTAAAAAAAACTTGCTATGAGCTTGTCAAAATAAAGCAATATCATGTAACAATTTCAGTGTATACCACAAATAATAGAGCAGTTTTAAAAGGAGTAACATTAAATCAAAATTGCAGTAATCTCTCTGCATAAATACATCAGACACAGGCAATCTAGAGTGAACTAACCAAATCTCGAAACAAAGTTAGTGTCAAGCACGGGAAAACATGTGATTGAGTCACAATTTGTTTTGGTTTTACTTTTGATTGGTTGAGAAAGTGGCCCACGCTTTAAAAAGCAAATCAAAACCAAAGCAAATGTGAGAACTTTCAAGTGAAAATCTCTCTGACTACTATTGATGTTTGAGTGATATTGTTTTTTTTCTGTCACGGCTTTAATTAACACTTTTTCACTTTACTTGTTTCAGTCAGGAAATGTGCGTGCCCATAGCGTTTTAAGTCTGGAGGAGCAGGTAAGGATTAAAACATATTAAAGCTTGTGAAACTTGCTTAATAACAATGTGTGTGGCATTGAACACTTCAATATTACACATGCAGATGTTTTTCATTTTCTTACCTTTGCCAATATATGTACATGTATGTTTTTCCATACTGAGCCACCCAGGTGTAGAAATAATGAGTACTAAAAGTGTTGTTGCTGATCTGAGGATTGCTAAGTGTGTTGTTTTACTTTAATTTGCCAGTGAACACAAACATAACTATAAAGTACCTAGACTTGATTATAGAGTCTTGTCCTCATTCTATGCTATACAACAGCTCATAGTTGTCGAGTCCATGAAGATGCTTACTTCAATATACTGTGCATGTTATTGATTCTTTCAAAACATCATTTTCAGGATGCTGTAACAACTTGTGCTCAGACTCTTCTGCGATGCTTGAACCACGGCGCATACAATGAAATATTAGGATTGGTAAGAACACAATCATGCATTTTGGAGCTTTTTCTAGCCTGATAAAAGGCCAAAAGCTTTTTTTTTTATGCTCAGTAGCTGCATCCAATGTGTGTGTTAGATTAATTAACCCTTGCATTTTGTTACTCTTGATCTCAACAGAGTCAGGAAGGAATTCCTCAAGTTGGTAGGTAATTTAACTGTAAGCAGTTCAGAACTGTGTGTAATAAGGATGAAGAATTGCTACAGGCAAACACCTTGTTAGGGACAGTACATGTAGTGTTGGACCACTTATAAAATAGGAATGCTTTCTGTGATCCTGACTCGCCAGGCTAAGTTGTCTATTTATGAGAGTTAACTGTTTCACTTTGATCTGACATACATGTGTACACAGCATATATGAAAGATCTGAAACTTAATGTACAGATACACTGTAATTCAAGCCTAAATATACTCACCAATTATTTCGCATATTCATTTCCAACAAGACAAAACTATACAATGTACAGTACATGTAGGTAATTTAGGAATAAAAGAATTTTTTGCTGAATGATTTAAGGTACATTGCTATCATTAGGAACATGTACCATTATTTTTATGGAGGGGTGGGGGGGGGGGGTCAAAAATCCTAAATAAAATGTTTGCAAAAGCAAAAAAAGCCCAAATAGATTGTTTGCAGACATCAAAAACACATTGTCTGCTGGAAGATTCAGCCGGAAAAAATTGTTTGCACAGACAAAGACACTGACAAAAAAATTGTTTGTCTTGAAAAATAATGGTCCGTCCCTTAGTAAACGTGATTCAGTTATTCCCTACAAAGTAAGACACCCATTTTTAAAATCCTATCTAAATAGCTTGTTTTCTCATTTCTTGTTCGTACTCTGTATCACCACAGCTTTAGACACAGAGGTATCTAGCTGGGGAGGGGTGATCGTCACACCAGGACAGAAGGCTTATGAGAAACAACAGGACCAAGAAGACGAAGAGGGGGAGGGTGAGGGAGAGGACGAGGATGAGGAATCGTCTGAGATGTCAGGCCAGGAACAGACTGAGGAAAAGATGGAGACAAACCAGGAGAGCTCAACATGAAGTACTGCTTGGTATGTCTATTTTATCAACTTATTTTAGAACGTTTTGTTTTTAATAATTTGCTTACTCATCATTGGTCCAAACATAAACATATTTCCATTACTTGGTCGGTCGGTCAGGTAGTTTTCTCTTTTAAGACATTGTTGCTCAGAAAAAACGAACAAACGAAAAACATTTAAAACAAAAGAACAGCAACAACAGTATTATAATCTCTTTTCTTTCCGTGGTCTTGGCACAAATTGATTGTCATATCCGTAAAACTGAAGAGAGGTTATAATTTTTCCGTTTTCCTTGCGCTTACTTGTTTTCTTTTTCTTTTTTTGCAGACCTTGCCCCCGGACCACTTGCTGTATCGCAATTTTAGATCTGTTTTGTAAATTATTATGTTTAGTTCGCGTCGTACAACAACAAGAAATGTTTAAGCATTAAAATTGTAGACTTTCTTCATGGCTTGTGTGGTTGTCTTGTGCTGCTGGTAATTTTTGACGCTTTTTTGGCTTTTATTCACTGAGAAAAACAAACCCTTTTATTGCGGTTTTCAGTGATATGCGAACTCTAAAATTCAAAATCCAACTAACGATTGTTTTTCGATGCCGTCAATCATAACTACGGCGACCAACGAACCATAAAAACAGAAACAAACAAAATGGATCGAAATCTATTAATCCCAACTGACAGACGTGACCTTTGGACCCGGTTGAAGTGGACTTCTTTTTCTCGAGAGGTCCGCCAAGATGATTGACGGTAGCAAAAAGCGTAAACCGTTGGTTGAGGATTGAATTCCAAAGTTCGCATATCACTGAAAATCGCAACAAATGTCCCCTACCTATAATGGAGCCATTTTTGGGCGAGTTTGGATCCGACGTACAGGATTGAGGAGAACTGGATCGAATCAAATTCAGGGCAGTGTCAGGTGGAGGAAAGTGCGCGACTAGTTCAACTTTAGTTCGTATAGTGTGATCGTCCGGGTGAGGAGTAGTTCTGAGAAGAACTGTTGTTGGTGACTGACGTTTCGACAACCTGAGCGGAAGTCATCTTCAGAGTCAAGTGACAAGTTGTTGTCAGTCGATGATGTTATAAGTCTGGTCCGTTGAAGCTGATTGGTCAGTTAAGCCGTGATGTTATTGGCTGTAAGACTCGTGTAAAGTTTGTCATCAGTAATTGGTCAGTTTCGATCCGTCTATTGTTAGTCAAATTAAGTCGTTCTGTTGGCGGTTCGTTTGTCGCTTCTGTTTACGTCGTGAATAAGTCGTTTGTAAGGTGCCGGTAGTTGTTGACATCTGTTGATAGGCGTCTGTTCTAAGTTTGTGTACCAGCTTTCCAGAGTCAAGTTACTTAAAGGAATCCTTTTTCCTTCCAGAACACAGAAGCAACCTAATAACCTTTGATTGTGCGCGCTTTATCTTGTTTTCTTGTTGGTTTGAAGAAATATCAAGCGCAGACTAAACTTTAATTTGTTACGCCCTACATTCTTTGTTATAATGCACCCTCATCCACTTCTTAGCCCCCTCTGATTAGAAGCCCACCTCCAGACATGAGCCTTTTCTCCTCCCACCAATGTTGTTACCACGCATGACAGAGTTAAAAAGATACCAAACTTTGACAAGCATATAGGAAGAGTAATAAACAATCTTTTGTCATATTTCCTGCCTCTATTCACACAGGACGCTTTCGATATTGCGATCCTAACAGTAGGAAATGGTCAGTCACGTGTTTTTCTGTAGCGAAAGGTCATGAGTTCGATTCCAGGAATCTGATATGTTCTTTTGACCCACGCCTGTGACGACAGAACTGCAATATTTCTCAGTGTGTTAGTGGTGTTAGTGTTAGTGCTCACCGCCGATTTTCGGTCTGAATCCTCAATAAACATCCAGATCTCTTCGCTCTCAGGTCGCACTGGTTTCTTAAGTTTTAACCTATAAATTTTAGGTGATTTCCTCATTAAAGACTTCTAGTTTTGTGGTATAATTCTCGCCTCATCAAGAATACAGCGCTAAATCAGTGCTGAAAAGTTTGACAAAACCTTCGCTGATTGCGTCAGCTACGAGTTTCATGCGTCTGTACTCTTATTGACAATAAAAATTAGCCAATCAGCGCGCGAGAATTCGCTCAGTTATTGTAAAAATCTGGTTTCAGCCTTAAAAAAACGCCTGATAAGCGCGCGCAGGCGAGCGAGGTCAACTGAAATCAACAGTACGCGCGCTTAAATCTGCTGTCGTCAGATCAGTTCAAACTTTCCCTACAACAAAACGTGCAACCTTTAAACAGTAGCTTTTCTTGAACAACTAATGGGATATTCGACGATCAGGTAGGTAATGTCTTTCATAGGTTAGCCGGTGATATTTACGCCACGTAAAGATAATGTTCTGAAAAAAAAACAATCAACGCGTTATATAGTCTGAGCTTACAATATTTTCAGAATGCACAAAAAGTAACGATATTTTTTCGCGAGTCCATATTTTTGGGCCGGGGATTGTGAATTCTTGCCTCGGCCGGTCACGCAGAAAACCAAAAGCGTTTTTTTATTTTGGTTTGTAAATTTGTTTTGTTAATTTTCGCGCATAATTTTTTCTGTAGTTTCCAGGCTTCACGCAATTTTTAATCAGGTTTCCATGGCAGCGACCAATTAGTTACCAAGCGCATTGTCATATCAACTAATCAGATTGGAAAATTTTCCGATTTCGTGTTGAGCGCTTGCTGAAGCCGAGCGTTAAAACATGGATACTTCGTGGTTATCAGAAACTTCGAGCGGAATGTTTAACTATTTGTACGAACATATCACAGGCGATGAAGAGACCCCGAGCGCTTCCAGTTCTTTAAGTGCTCTTTCTAAAGGAATATGTATTACTGATTTGCCGATGAATGACTACGAGCCACTTGAGAATTCTCCCGTGGCCAAGCAGGTGGGCGTTTCCTTTTCATTGCGCGCCTATTTTGCTAAACAGTTTAACGAATTTATCTCATTCAGACTTTCTGATCGCGGTTTAGAAATTGTAACAACTTCCAAACAGCTAGTGCTAAAAAGGAACAATTGTTTCAAAGCGCACGGTAATTTAAACAAACTTACAGTATTTTTGCCCCCCAAAAAAACAAACAAAATGAAAGCAATTGGGCTAAGAAGTAAGGTACAGTAGACAATTTCTACGAAGAACTAAATTAATTATCGCATGACTAAATTTTGTAAACGGTTTGTATTTTCTATGTATGTTTTTAAATCGATCTGTTGGAAACAAGGAAAAAATAATCCGCGCGCGCGTAGAAAATCTCAGTTGTGGCGCATTTGTTGCCAGTTTTGCGAGATTTTAGTTACATTGTCAATGGCCCCGTCCACCCTAATCCAGATAAATTTGAAAACGGAGTTTTCGCCCCGAAAACGGATAAAATGTTTTTTCGTCCACACTATAATTTTCGTACTGTTTTCAATAATGTCATTTTCTCCACTAATCTAGAAAAAGAAAACGAAACGCTTCATCTGTCCTAGATGAATGGTACAGCATGCGCGCATTACGCGAGCACGCCGGCTTGATTCAAAGTAGGGAGGGAGTTAAAGGTCTTTGCCGACGCCGAGGATAACATTGATCAAAAAAGCTACCAATTTCTACTTTACTTGAGAGCATTGCCACTCGTTATATAATTATCTTTTATTTCTCCCAGCTTAAGCGAGCAAGAGAACTCGAAGATAAGGTTTCTTCTCTCGAGGCGGAATGTAATGGTAAGATTTTTAACATGTTCAGTTAAATAGATAGATACATAAATGCAAAGAATAATATGTTTTTTTTTTCGTTATACGTCCATAAACTGAAGTGACATGTGCAAACTGGGAAGGGGAAGTGAAGAAAAGGGAAAAAAGAATTAATCATCTAAACTTCTTACATATTTCTCGCGAAGGTTGCATGAAATGTAACAGTTTCCATTTAGGATTAATTGCCTTTATTTTAACATTAATGTCATTTAATTACTGAAAACATTGACTGGTATGATAAGTTAGGATAAACATATTTAGTATATAACACACAAGTGAATAGTGCTTTTCACGCGCGCTGATTGGTTAACTCGGAGGTGATAAGCAAAGTACCGTGATTCACCTCCGAGCAGCTAAAGGGAAACAAACTGCCTTCGCGCGTCGCTTTGTTTACCGAAAGTGATGTTTTAGCCCGCTATTTATTTAACTGTGCTGTATATACTAAAACAATTATTCACCTCAGTGTCGGTGAATGATGGATATTTACCGAACTGCAAAACGGCTCGGTAAATATCCACCACTATTCACCGACACTGAGGTGAATAATTTACAAAAGCTAACAGTAATTTTTGTTGTCTTTTTAGATAAAGATCGCCAGATCAAGAAGGCGAAGAAGAATGCCCTTTTGGCCAAAGGACACCTCATTAAGAAAAAAGCAGAGGTGGAAAAGCTTAACAGCGAGCTACAGTCTGTTAGAGGCAAGTGTTACAACAATGATAAGCCAATTAGAGCAGTTTTCAATTGAGTGTCGTAAAACCAAAACCAATGTAATTACTTCGGCCAATCACAAAAGACACAGACAATCCAGTGAACCAATCAAAACTCGAAGCAAATACATGTAGCCGGCACGAAGGGCGGGAACACGTGCGCGAGCGAGTCACGATTGGTTTTGGTCAAGTTAGTTCTGATTGGCTGAGAAAGTGGCGCGAGCTTTTTAAGCCAATCACTAAGCGCAGCAATGCAAAACCAAAGCAAACGCAATTTACTTTCGACACTCAAGTGAAAACCGCTCTAAAAAAAAAATGTTCCTCGTCCGGATTTCTTTAAAAAAGAGAGTGGGTGGGCGCTATATTTTTGTTATTTGTTATTTCCTCCATTGTCAAATTCTCCAAAAGCGAGTCTGCAAAATAACTCCTGACCTCTCCAGTAAAGAACTAGCGTGCCGAGGCTTTGAAAGTTTGGCGTATGTTCGTATAAAACGCAGACAAAAGCCATGTCCAACATAATTTTCTTTGTACAGTCGAAGCTCTCTTAACGGACACTCTCGTAAGCGGACAGCTCTACTTACGGCCACCTTGTTTGAAACCCCGTTTTAACTCCCATACAAACTCTGTATTTTTACATTCTCGTAAGCGGACATTCCCGTAACCGGCCGCGGACACTTTCAGAGATTACGACTTAGACTTTTTCTTTGTTTTTAAGCTCCCGTAAGCGGACACCCGAAAGAAAATCCTACTAACAACCTCTGTATCTTGTTATTATCAATCAAATTCACATCGCCGTCTGTGACAACGATTTTACAGTAATTACAGGACCACATTTCAGTGCTTGTTTTGTCGTCATCTACGTCCGTCCGGTTATTGTTAGCTGGGCAAGCTCCCGTAAGCGGCCATCTTTCCCCTACACCTCTAGTGGCCGCTTACGAGAACCATTCTCGTAAGCGGCCAGCTCCAGTTACGGACACTTTTTTCGCGTCCAGAGGGTGTCCGCTTACGAGAGCTTCGACTGTACTTAATTGAGGAGTAACGTCTGTTGGGTTATGTCCCAGGGGGGGTACTCCGGGATCCAAGTGACGGGGATGTGCGAAGGATTTTTTTGGGGTCGAAATTTTCGATTCCGGGATTTTTTTGGGTAGGAGAATTTGGCAGGTATTTTTTTGGGTGACTTGATTTAAATAGGGGATTTTTTTGGGTATTAAAATCAAACTAAAGTGCCTTGGCGCAACCTTGGCAATTTAGGGGTAATTTGACTAGGGATTTTTTTGGGCATTTTTTTTGGTCCAGGGATTTTTTTGGGTAATGTCGGGAGACTTAGGGATTTTTTTGGGTCCTGAGTTTTGCCTCCATTCGATCATCCCCGTCACTTTGATCCCGGAGTACCCCCCTGGGGGTTATGTTCCAACTTTCCCAATAACAAATATTAAATCAAAGTGCCCGTTGGGCTGTCTCGTGTTACAGATCAGTAAAGTAGCACCCGTTGCTAACAATCATATAAGCTCAGAAAAACCATCTCCGGATTCTACAATATTATTTCTCAAATTTCATTCTCAAGCATTTGCAACAGCTTGTGCTATACCAGCATCGCACCATGTGCCCTTTCTTCACATTCTACTCAAATAGTCAAACCTGTCCAACTGTCCTTCCAAAAACTCAACAAAATCTTCGCAATGATTTCTAAGGTATTCAACAACTGCAAAACGCACTATCAAATGATTTGCTAATTACATACTTAATTACCTACTTCCAGATAACGATATTCGCACTTCCCTTAATGGTTTTATTCTGTATCTACCGCGTATTCAATATACTGCTTTCCTATTATGGCCTGAATGAAGTTTAAACAACCTACCAAAACGCAAAATGAGATACCACTTCAATTTTTCTGTTTGCGTGATAACTTCACTTAATATTCTCCTTTTGACACATCATTTGACATATCTGAAAAGTGCTCTGGCGCCAACAACCCTCGACCCGATTGTACACTACCCCCCGACTACCCACTACACAGTATCTTCGACAGATGTTGCCCGAACGTTCAGTCTTTGTTTAACAAGAACGTCACCTGACACTACACTTGAAATCTAAAGCCGAAGTGGTGAAAAGCAAAGCAAATTAGCTTCCTGAGAAGGTTTTTCGACGTAATTTGCTTCTCACTTCTTTCTAATGGGGATCTGTTTTATCTGGAGGCATTATGTATTAAATAGAGCCGTAAGATTGTGGCCAAGGAAATGTCTAGAGGTCATTGCATTTATAGTCTGCGCTGCGTGGTTTCCTGTTTGTTTCACACTTCTTTGCCACATGTTTTGCTAGTTTAGTTTGTTTTTGCTCAAGTCTATTTGTAAAATACGCTTTAAACTCTCGAGATTTACGCCGTGGAAGGACAAGATATATGTTCCGTGAAAACGTTGATTACTTGCATTTTGTTGATACTGTTGCAAGATGTATTGTGTATTATCACTTAATATATCTTGGTCCGGCTTCGCAAGTGACAACCGGAAATGAATTTGATTGCTTGACGCTTAAAAGACTTTATCCCTGGTCCTCTTCGTGCCAAATTTCGAGTTCAGTGCTCGCCTCATTTCATCCCAGACCTTTCGTGCTTCTCTGCTCTTCAGGCGATTGAAATTATCAGCCCAAAGACGAATTAGCATTTTCTGATCATCGTCGGACCCATTTGTCGTAAGTTCTCTTTGCCGGTCCGGATTCGGGAGAAGATGCTGTAGATGTACTTGCAACAGCAACGGGACTCGTCGGGGAGCTCGTTATATTGCTCGATGCGCTCCCTGGCCTGCTTTGACTGCCTTCACCCACGTTTAACTGCGAATGCAGTTCATTCATAAAAGGGCCAAACTGCTGTTGCTGCTGCTGCTGATGATCAAAAAAGTAACCGGATAAAATGGTGTTGAACTGAGAAAAAAGCCACCTCCATCCATGATCGAGTGTTCTAGCGAAGTTCCCGCGCTTTGTGATTGCGTGCGATCATGACCTTCAATGTCATTTCCCTGACAGGTTCTGTTATCACTGGAGACGGCTTCCTTTGTTATTAAAGACAAAATTTTGGAAAATCGGTTCGCCTTTTTTTTTAAGTGGAGGTCGCACTTAAAAATCTCACGTGTTGATAGATTTTCACCGCAAAGTAAACAAATTCTTCCAAATTTTTTTTTAGTGCGACCCGGCCCTAAGAAAAACAAACAAAAAGGAATTATGAATTTGACTTTGTGACCTTAGTGTCTTCAAAATATCATATCACGTTCTGGAAAGCGTATACAATTAACAAAGCAAAGCAAATTAATTTCCTGTTTCTCAGATAACGATAATCGCACTTCCCTTAATCCTTTTATTCTGTTTCTACACTATTCATAATACGCCCTTCCTATTCTTTACTGAATAAAGTTTAAAGAAACGAACAAAGCCGAAGATGAGATACCACATCAATATTTTTGTTTGCGTGGTAACTTCACTTAATATTCTCCTTTTGACACATCATTTGACATATCTGAAAACTGCTCTGACCTCAACAACCCTCGACCCTAACACCCACCAAAATGGCTTTCTTGTAACGCAAACAGAAATTTAACAACAGCTTTTCAGCCAGCCGCATACTTTAACAATACCCACCGCAAATATAATATCAAAACACAAACCTACCGTAAAGATAAATTCATTTTCCATGTAAAAAACTACCTATTTAAGCAACATACGTGAGATAAAATCTCCTTATCAGATTTGGCGGTATTACTAAAGATGATACTTCATGTAATATATTACATTATTCACATACCTTAGTAATCCAAACATTTACACCATGTCTCACACGTGTAAATAAGCACGTTTAAAACTCGACAAGAGAAAACGCGCAATACGAAGAACAGCATCCCGATGCATCTTATCAGCAAAATGTATCTATGTAAATATGTCTATTTCTTACCTTGTTTCCTTGCTACTTTATCACTTCGTTACCTTACGAGAGGTCTTACACAAAGCACTATCCTGAGCTACCAAGTCCCCTCGGATAATCTCGTGTTACGTCACGGTCACGTCGTTCACGACGTGACCGTGACGTAACACGAGACAAAAAGGAGAAGCGGCCTCCAAAAATGAAGCGGGTGGGGGCGAGAAACATTTGGTTTTTTTACTTAGCCTAATGCAACTTACTATATTCCCACTTGTGTTGAAAAAACCGAGAACTTTCCCTGCACTTACGGTTTTGCTAAAGTAATAAAATAAATGTATCACTTTATTTAAGTGTCAATGTATTTAACACTGCTGTGCTTATTAAGGACACTTAATAATAAAAAAATGTTATAAATCGTACAGAAACGTGTTAAAAACCCTACCTGACAGAAGGCTGACCAGTTAGCTATTTATGAAACGTAAAGGATTTGAATTCGGGACGACCAAACACAAATCCATCTGGTGGCAGGGAGGACCAGTTGAAACCGGGGCGATAAAATTTAACTAGCGTGTGAGCTAACGTTAATTAACTGATTGCTAGTTAGCTTGGTGATAATCAGTTAAGCTTATATAAATGGCAAGGGCGCACAGTAGTATTAGGTTAGTGGCTCATCTCAAATATTTACAAAAAAGTATGCAGACCTTTCCCCTAATTATTTACAAGCTATATCAACAGCTTTCAAACACGTATTCAAGAAATAGGTAGCGAATAATACTTGAGAAGATGGATTTCTTTTTGACTTAGTATTTGTAAACGTTCTTCTTGGAACAATTTTAGCAAATGAAATGAAATTGAGGGAAGCAAATTTAACTTTGCAAAAGGAACTGCAGGAGATACAGGCGAGGCTCGACAACTCTCAACTTGGATCGGACAAGCCGGAGATCGATCAAGAACGTGTCTCTCAGGAGCTTTGTGCCCTGCAAAATCAACTAGCTCAACTTGAGAAAGAAGCAGAAGAAAGAAAGATAAAAATAGCCCAGATGGAACAGGCCTCGAACGGTAAGTTTATAGTATATAACAATGGCTTTAATAACACCCTCGAAAAGGGGGCTTTCAGTGATATGTACAACATGAATATAAATCAAAATATTAAAATCGATAAATAATTCTATATATAATTTTACTCTAAAAATGACTTAAAAAAGGTCTTTTGTAGTTTCCTCTTGAAATCTTCAAAGTCCATTGATGTTTTAGACTTTTGGGGAAGATTATTCCAAATGGTAACAGTCCGGAAAGCAAAAGACTTTTGAAAAGTGGGATCTGCAGCTTTTCGCAGTTGCGCGTGGATCGCCCTGATGCCTGTTCCCTAGTTATGAAAAGTTTAGTAAGATATTTGGCGGCACCGCCCGCCATACACTTAAAAAGTTGATGTAGCGTCGCGCAGATATAGCTGTTGCTTGACTGGCATCCAGTGCAAATCCTTTTGTGAGCTGAAGTGATATGCTCGAATTTTCTCACGCCGCAGCAGATTCTCGCTGCAAAATTTTGAACTAGTTGCAGCCTTTCAATGTTTTTGTTGTGCCCGACCAAACTGAGGAGCAGTAGTAAACTTTTACTGACGACGAGAGCATTAATGATGGCGATCAGCAGCTCTTTGTTGAACGCGTGTTTTGCGCGATCTATCTGCCCTAATTTGGAGAAGCATGATGGCACAAGCGATTTTATGTGTGCATCGAAGGACAAGGACGGATCGAAGATGAAGCCAAGGTCTTAACAACATAAGAGGGCTTGAGGTCTGTCCGGATTCAATAGAAGATAGTTCTCAAAGCGCCAGTTATTAACTTACATCGGACAGGCCGGAGATCGGTCAGGAGTGTGATTCTTTTTGTGTCTGAGAAAGATATGCCTGTTTAATCTCCGGACGGATCCCGATCGATCTCCGGACGCGCGCTTTATGTTACGCGCGCGGTCGTTTCAAATTTGTATGACGATAATAACAGTCGCGTAACTCGATTTAAGTTTGCTAACCTTAGTCGAAAAAACGTTTTTTAAACAATGAAACAAAACAAAGGACAAGTATCAAGCGATATTCTTCGCGGTTTTCGTGGAATAATTTTAGACTAAATCCAAAGATTGCCGAAGATTACCTAAGTTTGCTGAGAAAGATACGAAGATGTTTCGACTAAACTTTGGCTCATTGAGCATTAAAACATGGCAAACTCTGCGAGCTGATTGGTCAAAAATGATATCACACGGGTGGATACCATTTTTTATCCACACATGTCAGGTGCGCAGAATTTTACGGGTAATTAGCGCGCGCGCATAAACAAAATGGCGGCTTTTTTATGCGGCTTAAGGTCGCGGGGGACACCTTTGGTTATCATTATGCATTTATTTAAAGCGTATGCACGAAGTGCAACGACTGACATCGACAACTTTACGAGATATTCATGAATGGATAAAAATATGGGTGCGTGCGCGTGATTTTTTTTAAAGAAATAAATTCCTGTTTCTTTGATATTTTAACCAATTTTAAACAACACTTGGCTTTATACGTTTATATAGATTGTAGGAAGTCTATGAGCTAATTTTTATTCAATTTTGAATGTTTGTGCAACTCAGAGTAATCACAATAGTATTCGCCATAAACAATCGTGTCCTTCATAAAAACGCATTGTTCTCACCATAAAAGCGTGGAATATAATTACCATAATTACATCTCTCCTTTGGAAACTGATCGTGTTTTGGTCGGGACACCTTTGGAAATCTCAAAGTTTGGACTTTTACGACAATTTTGTGGCAGAGAATACAGCGCGGATCCAGACCTTCATGACTTGCCACTGCAGATAGGTAAACTGTGGATATTGTAGTATGTCATAACAGAGGCGGAATTTTAAAAGAGCGCTTTTAAAAAGAGGTAGAAGGCATTAAATTAAAATTTGCGCATTTAAACCGCCATAACTTGCTGGCAAATTTTAAATTAAAAAATCCGCTTCTGTTATAACACTCTAGTTTTTGCAAAGATCACAGTGTGCTGTCTCCTACTCGTTCCGCAAACTCTGCCACAAAATCATGTTCTTCCCAATTTGGAACTAACGTGGTTATTTCATCGCCGTTAAGTCCAATTCACCAAATAAAAGATGACATACCTACTCTTTTATCATTTCTTTATGTCGCTGTAAAATTGGAGCTTAATCGCACCCATAACAGCAGAGAAATAACCCTAACCCTTAAAAGATGCAGGTCAAGCAAAATTTCGCTTCATGAATTTATTCATGCTGTAGGTATCCCCCGCGACCTTAAATTAAGGTCGCGGGGGATACCTACAGCATGAATAAATTCATTAGGCGAAATTTTTCTTGACCTGCATCTTTTAAAACGCTTATTTCTCGACCGTTATGGGTGCGATTAAGTTCAAATTTTACAGAGACGTTAAGAAATGATGGAATATTATGAATGTCATCTTTTACTTGGAAGATTTCACTTGACGGCGGTAATATAGCCTCGGAAGTGACAAATTGGGAGAAACATGATTTTGTGGCAGAGTTTGCGGATCGATTAGGAGACAACACTCTGTGATCTTGTCAATAACTGATCAGTCAATACCTCTAGTGTGTCATAACAGAAGCGGATTTTTTAATTTAAAGTTTGCCAGCAAGTTATGTTGCTTTAAATGCGCAAATTTGAATTTAATGCTTTCTATCTCTTTCTAAAAGCGCTCTTTTAAAATTCCGCTTCTGTTATGACACACTACAGTATTCCTAGTTTGCCTCCCTGCGGTGGCGGGTCATGAAGTTCTATATCCGCGATGAATTCTCTGCCACAAAATTGTCGGAAAAGTCCAAACTTTGAGATTTCCGAAGGTGTCCCGATCAAAACACGGTTTCCAAATGGTAATTATGGTAATTATATTACACGCTTTTATGGTGAGAACAATGCGTTTTCAAAAAGACATAAACAATTCCACACGCAAACACATCAAATCACGCGCGCGTGCTCATATTTTTATGCAAATATCTCGTCGTAAAGTTGTCGATGTCAGTCGTTGCACTTCGTGCATACGCTTTCAATAAATGCATAATGATGAACCTAAGCTGTCCCCCGCGACCTTAAGTCCACGAGAGAAATTAATCGTCGCTTTCTCGAAAACGAGTATGGTGATCTATCAATTTTTTTCTCATAAATTGGGTGTAGGACCGTGAAGCGATCACATTCTTCGTGTGAAATGAAAACAAATCAATTTCTACTGCCTCGTCCCCAGTCGCTCGCGATCGTTGGGAGAAATGTCAGTTAATCATTGAGGAAAGCGAGGGCGAAGGGATACACGGGAAGGAAAGACAAGGCGATTTCCCTTTTTATTTTTCCCCTTCCCATCACCCACCGCTCGCGCTTCGCGCTCGCTCCTAATCCCCCTACTCGCGCTTCGCGCTCGCTCAAAATCCCTGCCTCTCTCCAAAACCCGCGCGGCCTTGGAAAAGCCTGTGGAGGAGGCAGCAATTTCTATGTGTTTGGTTGAAAATCTATGTTCCCAGCTCAGCTCAACGAACGAAAATTGCACTTTACGGAAACCCTTGATTAAAAAAAGTGGCATTTTCAAGTATGATGCAAGCCGGGGAGGGATGGGAGATAGAATAGGGGTCTGGGAGCGAGTAACTATGTTCTCACAACTTGCAATATGATCAATTTACGTTCTAGTCAGTGGTTTTTCGATGGTACAGCAGAAAGTCTTTTTTTCTGCAAATTGGAAGCTATAGCAAGTTAGCAACCACTACAGCTATGCCGTCAATTCAGGGATTGCAAAGGGGTTAAAACTTTCTCCACTACAAAATTTAACGCACTTTTTTTTTTACTAAATTTCGTCGTCGTTTCGTTCCGCTCCGTCGTTCTGTTCGTCGTTTTTAAACCTTTTTATTTCACGAGAGCGTTTTGCATTGCGAGGTATATTGTTTGCGTTCTTGAATGTCATTAGTCCGTTGCTAAAAACAAAAAAGGTCGACATCCTTTGTTCTCAATTAACGTTGTGATTGGTCAACTTTGTTCCAACTGCCCCGGTTCGAGTATTCGCACTGTAACAAGCTACGCGACTCCTAAGCTTTTCGTGATAAAATAAATTATGTCTATGTCTATGTCTAGTAGTTATAAAAGCGCAGCTCCATCCCGCACGGGTAAATTTCGATTGCCACGTTTTCATTAATATTTCAGTAGTGTAAACAACAAGAAACTTTCCGGCGACATTTTCCCCACTGTAAAGACAACTGACAAAAATTCTTTAACTGTTTTAAAAAAGGAACCAAACTCTCCCACTTTTTGCCATGTTGTTGTTGTTGTTTTTGAAATTGTTGTGTCAAGTTCAGAATGATAGGATCTGCTCATGCACCTTGAAGGCATCCGCTGACTACCACCCTGATTATTGCTTTGCAAGTTGTGAGAATATCTCTCAGATTTTTTTTAAAAGAATGTATAGGAAGTTGCTTTCCCCACCCACTCAGTGTACTGAAAGCATATAATAATTGACAATTACATACATAGATACATACATACATACATACATACATACATACATACATACATACATACATACATACATACATACATACATACATACATACATACATACATACATACATACATACATACATACATACATACATACATACATACATACATACATACATACATACATACATACATACATACATACATACATACAAAAAGTTAATTACAAAATATTTACAATAAAAATTTATAATTAGAAAACTAAAAAATATATACAATAATTCTAAGTTAATTTAAAAGAAATTTAGACAATCTTGTTTTAAAAAATCTTCGTTGAGTCAATAGTCCTTAACTCCACGGGCAGCGAATTCCAAGTTTTCGCTCCCCGGAAGGCAAATGATCGTTGGCCGGTAGAAATCCGGCAGAGTGGTAAATTAAGATCATTGTTGTTAATGGATCTAAGTTGTCTTTGGTGGACTTGTGACCTATACTGAAATTTGCCATCCAAGTAATCGGGAACCCGATGGTGTAGGCATTTATGCACCATGGCAGCGATGTTAAATGTCAATTTGTCCTTGATGCTGAGCCACTGAAGTGTTTTTAAACTTTAAACCCTCGAAAATATGATCGAATTTCCTGAGACCGTGGACTATTTTTGTATAGTTGTATAATTTATTTTGAATAGTTGTGTAGTTTATTCCAAGCATCATTATTACACGTATTTTTTTTAAAACAATTTCAGCTAAGGAAATGAAGTGGAAGGTGACAAATTCTTCTCTGAAACAAGAACTCAAAGAACTCCAAGAGAGGTTGGAAAACACTCATCAGACATCAGAGATGAAAGAGGCTTATTTTTCTCAGGAGATTTCAGCACTAAGTGACAATCTGGCGGCTTACAAAGCCGAAATTGTAAAACAGACAAGAGAAAACAAAGAACTGAAGCTGACCTCAAATGGTAAGTTTTTGAATTGTATTTATTCTTTAAGGGAAGCCACGAGCAAAGTATCACTTTACGCCGTAGCACAAGTTGTGGTTGTTTTCATGACGTCAGAGATTACCGTAGCAACAGTATAACCTGTTACTGAAAAAAGACCTTAATTTTCCTTTACTGAAGCGCTTGTAACTCAAAAACGACCCTGGAGACCCCCATATTTTAATTTTTGAGTAATGATCAACCGGCTCTGCACTGTCCGATTCATCTACATCTATGAAAGGGTTTTTTTCCCCAGGGGGGGGTACTCCGGGATCAAAGTGACGGGGATGATCGAATGGAGGCAAAACTCAGGACCCCTGAAAAACTCAGAATCCCTAAGTCGCCCGACATTACCCAAAAAAATCCCTAGTCAAATTACCCCTAAATTGCCAAGGCCGCGCCAAGGCACTTTAGTTTGATTTTAATACCCAAAAAAATCCCCTATTTAAATCAAGTCACCCAAAAAAATACCTGCCAAATTCTCCTACCCAAAAAAATCCCGGAATCGAAAATTTCGACCCCCAAAAAATCCTTCGCACATCCCCGTCACTTGGATCCCCGAGTACCCCCCCTGGGGTTTTTTCAAAAGGAGGCATACTCTTATCACTACAAGACATTAATAGAAGCATGATGCGTACACTGCCCTATTAGTGCTAAAAACGAGATGCCGATAACCAATCACGATCGAAAATTTTGTTATAGTTTTGATTAAGCGAGTAGTACAAGTAGCTTGAGAAAATGAAAGTTATTATTGTTACTGTATTTTTTAACGTTGTTCTTGGAATAATTTCAGCAAATGAAACCAAATTGAGGGAAGCAAATAATACACTGCAAAAAGAACTGCAGAAGTTACAAGAAAGGCTCGACAACTCTCAACTTGGGTCGGACAGGCCAGAGATCGATCAAGAACGTGTCTCTCTGGAGCTTTGTGCCCTGCATGATCAACTAGCTCAACTTGAGAAACAAGCTGGAGAAAGTAAGATGAAAATAGTGCAGATGGAACTGGCCTCGAAAGGTTAGTTTATATAGTGGATTGATAACAACAACAACAACAATAATCCATGTAATAGTAAATTGACAGCTGTCAAAGCATAGTATCCGCTAACCAGTATCACATGAACAAAGCGCGGGCTCAGCTTAAGAAGACATAGAGGTCGAATGTTTTTTTTATTGGATTACAAGGACCTGCATTGGATCGCAGTCTCAAGCCATATATTTTTCTGTCAACGGTCAGTAAATTCGTATTTACAAAAAGGGCAAAGTAAATAATCAGGGCGCTGCGCTTTTGGGCTTGGCGAAATCTATTAAATATAACTGTTGAAAGGCCAAGGACGTGTTACCATAAGGTCTCAATTTGAACATTGAGTTTAATTTGACTTGTTTTCGTTTAGGTTAAGACTAGTCAGGACCAGTAGATAAAAAAAAACGAAGAAGAATGCTCTTGCAGCAAAAGAAAGCTTTCCAAGTTCCCCTTTGCCACAAGGGCATTCTTCTTGTGAACTTTTCAAACAAGCGTGTTATTAAAAAGTCTCACTTTGAAACCCTGAATTTACTCATTTTCATTTAAATAATAATTAAACAGAAAAGAATGGTAATACATTAGGATACACCTGATATATCTGCAAGAGCTTCCGTTCTTAAATTTTCTTTGCATATGCTTTTTCAAACAAGCGTGTTATTAAAAAGTCTCACTTTGAAACCCTGAATTTACTCATTTTCATTTAAATAATAATTACCGGTAAACAGAAAAGAATGGTATACATTAGGACATACCTTATATATCTGCAAGAGCTTTCTTTGCATATGCTTTTTCTTTCAGAAAAAGTTATAGAGATAAAAAAGGTAAAGAAGAATGCTTTTCTGGCGAAAGGACGGTTTCTCCAAAAGAAAGCCGAGGTGGAAAAACTTAACAACGAGCTACAGTCAATCAAAGGTAAGTACATATGCTCAATAACAATAAAGTATTACCGCTAGTTTTATCACCGGGTGATGAATCGATTTTTTTAAAACCAAAACGGAAGAAATCACTCTAACCAATCACAAATGGCACAGACAATCCAATGAACCAATCAAAACTCGAAGCAAATACATGAAATTGGCGTTATGCGTGAAAAGAAAGCGCATGCGAGCGAGTGACGATTGGTTTTGGTTTTACTTCTTACTTCGAGTTTTTGAGACCAATTAATAACTGTAACGATACTAAACAAAAGGACATGCAAATTACTTTCGACACTCGAGTGAATTTTCTCTAGTAATTGCGTCCCTCTATAAAGAAGGCGATGATCGGTTTCACGTGCTGAACGCAATTCGACCCCGACTGTTCTGATGAAACGGTTTTGTAAGTTTACGCAGACTCATGCAATCCTGTAGTTCAAAGATATGCTTATGGTAATGCAACTTCAAATAATTGCAAAGGTTACCTTTTGAGATACTTAGCCTTGATTAAGTTCGTCACGAAAGTAATGTGCTCTCGGACAAGGCGTGCTAATAAACAGGGTTCCTAGTGAAACGTAAAATGAACAGATTTCAAACTTATGCTTTTTAGTAATTACCATTTTTGATGCTAAGCAACCGATTGTCAGGCTGCCTCACTAAATGTTCTGTAAACATCTTTGCTTGTTCGAAATGACGTTTACCCTGCGCTTTTTGGACTGGAAAAATTGCAAAAATTACTTCAGGTGACAATTGGGGATTTAAACTGTCTCAAAACTTTGCTATAACTCCTTTAATATATTGTTTAGTGACTTGCCATTTTAGACCAAGCTGCTGGAGCACCAAACATAGATCAACTAAATTCTTGAAAGAGAACAAACTTATAATCGTTCTAGCGCATTAAAAAAGTGCGAGAACTCGAGGACAGTTAGCATAGCGTTTTTCCACTTTTTAAAGGGAACCTCCAATCTTACGACAAGTTGACGTTAAATTGCTTAAAATAATACCTTAATTTAGGGATAAATAAAATTACATAGCAACAAAAAGTGGAAAAGATGATCGATTTTAAATTTCCGCCGCCATTTTGGATTTATGACGTGCAATGGTTGCCGCTATTGTTAGAAAGCAGAGGTGCTGTTGTTTCAACTTTGAAACAATAGGGCGATTATTACTAGTCATAAAATGTTAAATGGCGGCGCGTAGGAAGTTTAAAAGCAACAATCTTTTCCACTTATTGCTGCTATTAAATGTTATGTTTCCCTTGTCCTGTTAAATTTGGAATTCTCGCATTATTTCAAACAATTTAACGTCAACCTGTCATAAGAGTAGAGTTTCCCTTTAATCATTTTGCTCCATTTGATCTACGCCTTAGAGACACTAATCGACACTTTCTGTAGCTGGGTAGGAATTTAAAGCACAAATGGACTATCACGGCGTGTTCGTCAAACAAATAATAATATTACGAAGGACAACGAAAGCTGCGTCGCACTTTAAAACAGAAACGTTTCTTGGTTTCTTTTTAACGTTAAAAACAATGCAAGACACCTATTTGAAAGAAAAAATGTCAAAAATGTCTCGAGAAGTACAATAAAAAAGTTAGTTAGAAATAAATTTTGTGGGCATTCGGTTTCGCGATTTTCAAAAAATTGCGAAAAACGCGAAAATCAAGTCCCGCGAAAATATGTAACAGTAAGGTAAATGACAAGACAGAATCCCGGCCTTATTATGTGAATTCTTTATAAGAACAAAAACTAAAGGAGCTTCAAGATGGACTGGACAAACTTTTATTTTTCTAGTCCCTTTTGAAGTTCTTTTAGTTGGGTTGAATGTAAAAAAAAACTGAATCTCCACAAAAGGAAATTTTATGTTGTACTTTTCTAATTACCTCTTGGAACGATTTCAGAATGCGAAAATAACTTGACGATGAAGAATTCTTCACTAGAGGAAAACATCCAGGAACTTCGAAACAGACTGGAAGAACTTAAGGCTGAGAACATTCAACTTTTGGAGAAATCAGAAAAAGATCAGGCACGCCTTTGTGAATTGAATGACGAACTTGAGGCTTACAAAAGTAAGCTTGATAAAGAAGCGGAAAGAAACAAGATGGTGAAAGAACAGTTGGAACTCACTCCCAAAGGTAAATTAATTTAGGGCATTAGTTTTGCAAGATTGGCCTGTTTATTTGCGTCTCTAGATTCTCGCAAGACATTCCTTTCTGGAAAGGTAAATCCATACTAAAAAATTAAGGTATCGCAACGCGTACACAAATTATAATAGGTACGCACTGCGTACATGTGTCTAGTGCTGAGCTTTATTGACCTTTGTGCATTATTGTATTTCTCGGTCACGATATCGCTTTAATTAGTATCTTGTTATCATAGACTAAAAGTGTGGAGAAAGGGTAAAACATATCAAGTTTCATACTAGTTATGCAATGCTTTCGAGTGGTATGCTATGGAATATCCCACGAGTTGTATTTTCTCGGTATGCACACGAGCTTTTAGCCGAGTGTGTATACCGGTATATTCCAATTCATCAGTTTTGATGGGCTAATACTGGGATTATTTGGACGTTTTTAATAAGACAATTATTCCACTCGCGCTTGTTTATGAGGAATAATTAATTGGTATTATTATAAACTATATTGACGACTTCCAACACCGTTTTAATTAGGTTAAATATTGTTTTTGTTTGTTGTTTAGTTGTCATTTTTTTTTTGGAGTGGTGGTGGAGGAAGTGGAGGCGTATGACATCTTGTCATACGCCTCCACTTCCTCCACCACCACTTGGTCCATTCTTTGAAAACAATGGAACTCAAGTTAAAGAAGTTTTCAACGTTTCTAGAAGAAAGAAAGAAGGCTCTCTTCAACCAGCCATTAATCCTTTTTCGTATAGTATGATCGTCTGCAGGACCGTAACTAGCAAGAGGTAAGACGAGGCACTTGCCTCGTCTTGATTTTAGCCCAAAATTAAAGACTTAATACGTTCAGTTGGAAAAATAAAATACCCAGTTCAACAAAATTTATTTTTTTCCAGAAAAAACATTATGAAAAATGTTTAATAAAGAGTATTTGAGCTTCTTGTTTTTATAATTTTCTGGAGGGCATGCCCTTAGAACCTCCAATCAAGATCTTGCCTCGTCTATGTTCAAGGTCTGGTTACGGCTCTGGTTGGGGTGAGAGTAGATCTAAAAAGAACTTTTTATGGTAACTGATGTTCCGACAACCTGTGCGGAAGAAATCTACAGTGTCAAGGGAAAGGTTGTTGTCAGTCGATGATATTATAGGCCTGGTCTGTTGAAGGTGATTGGTCAGTTTTGCCGTGATGTTGTTGACTGTAATACTCATGTAAAGTTTTTCAGTAATTGGTCTATTGTTAGACAAACTAAGCTCGTTCTGATTGTGGTCTTCTCATCAAGCCTTGAATCTATTTATAAAAGCTGTCCAAGGTAGACGAGGCAAGGACAGTCAAAATCAGTGAATTTTTTTTATGCACCTTAAAGAATACATGTACTTCCGCTAAAAAGACGACATATTTGAAGTTATATCTTTTAGTTACAGAAGTGAAGTTTGCATTTTGTTTGTTTTAAAAGCCTTCACTACCTCCACCACCACCGTGTGTTTTACTATATACCAGAAACGGAACTTAAGTTAATCACACTTTGATTCACTTGAGTTCCGTTTCTGGTATATAGTGAATTGTTTTTGATTATTTGAAGCGAAGGAATAGTTCCAACGCTGTGGGATGCCATTTGTGATATTAAAACCAAAAAGTTTCGGAACTCAGTAAGTTTTAATATTTCGGCTTTTACTGTTTATGTAAGTAACGGATGAAGACTGGATCGTAATGAACTGCAGATTGCATTGATCCTAATGAACTGCCGAGTGAACAGCCTGACATGTGCATAAGCACGTGATAGGTCTGAACAAACAGACTGAGGAGACGAAGGTCAAAAGTGCAGAAAACCATCCATAAGACTGACTGACTAGAGGATTAACTGACTAGATGGTAAAGAAAAAAGTCCTAATAGTTATGTTTGTGTAAGTAACCGATGCAATGAGTGGCTATGGTGGTTTACATAGTAGTGACCTGTTATCCCTACTCCTATTTAATTTTATCGCTTAGGTAAATTACCATTGTTAGTTAAATTGAAGAAATTATAATAGTGAGTTCACTAATAAGTTTTCCTGGATCGGAGTAGATTGTCATGAAAGTCTGCCATTCTCGTCA